>NC_086445.1:995625674-996266424 GCF_028390025.1 Pseudophryne corroboree
TGGCATGTGCTTAAAGTTGCTGTCTTATTTAAAACTAAAAAGTGCTTATGTTCTTGGTTATGTTAAAAAACAGATTATTTGTCCAGGAAGCGCCGTAATGCGTGCTGGAACGCACGCTGGAACGCACACTGTTTCCTGGTGTGCTCCATCGCGCTACGTCACTTCCGGTATTACGAGCCGCGCTTATGCCTGCTCGTGGACCGCATGCTGGAACGCACACTACTTCCTGGTGTGCTCCGTTACGCGACATCCGGTTTCCCGGACATCACTTCCGCCGGCTCGTGGAGCGCTTTCTGGACCGCATAGTCATCCTGATGACGATGCACATGTAAAAACAGCTGGTGGAGCGCACAATAGGGAAATATGAAAGGAGTTAAATAGAAAGGGGAAATATGTACCCTTTATCGCACCCTTATTATAGGGATCTTAAAAAACGTAAATTTTAGTACCTTTACCAGTTATAAATAAATATATAAGTATAAGAACATCAGTTGTAAAAAAGTGTATAAACAACCAATAAATGTATGTGAATTGCACCATAAATGTATAAAATGACATAAATGTTTTAAACACTTAGTGTCATGCTGGAGTCCATAGGCAGGCAGTAAACAGTTTATAGTTCCAAGTTTATGGATTCTTCAAAGTTCATAAAAATTCGTTAAAATTCATGGATCATAAATCTTGAGTCTATAGTGTCCATGGAGGCTGGATGAAGGTCTTGTAATGCCGAGGGGCTAAAATCTGGAAATACTGAAAAATAAATAAATAAATAAAAAATAAATAATAAAACTAAAATAAAATAATATAAAGATTGATAAAAAAAAAAAAAAAGGGGGGAGAATGACAGTGTGATCATTATCACATCTGTCTGTATGACCTTACTCAAACAAGTGAAGTGGAAGAGTGCTATATTAATTCGTGTAGACCCATGCACGACTATTCGTGAAATATAAATCAGGATAATGAAAATCTTTTTTAATATATTAGTTTATTAATATAATGGACCAATGTGCCTTATATTATAAGGTATTAGGTTTGTGAGCAAGAAGTGGTGATTAAAGTGCTTATGTGAGAGAGATGATTAGTAAAAAGTATAGATACTTTATAAAAATATTTTATATAAAAAAATATTTTATATAAAAAAAAAAGGGGTATAAATATCTGTGCAAACGCTCTTATAGAAAAGGAGCGATTTCAAAAGACTCATTGAATCCCAAAGGTGCCATTGTTTGAAGCTCGAAAATCCAGAACATCTCTCTTCTGGACAGTTTATTCAGTATGTCTCCTCCTCTTTCACCCGATTTTACTTGTTCAATGGCCTTAAATGTCAGGTCCTCTGGATTTGAATTATGTTTTTCTTTGAAGTGTTCTGACACGGCGTGGTTTTCAACTTTATTTTTTATGTTACGAACATGTTCCTGTAGTCGAATTTTAAGGACTCGTTTGGTTTTACCCACATATTTTAGGCCGCAGGTGCACTCCAGAAGATATATCACCATAGTTGAATTACAATTCATAAAATCCTTTATTGAATATTCCTTGGAATTATTAAAGTTGGAGAAAGATCTTCTGACCGGATGTACATACCTGCACATGTTGCAGTTTCCACATTTGTAATTTCCTTTACATTTTGGCAAACTTGTTCTATTTGTTGGTTCTTCTTTTCTGAGGAGACTTGGAGCTAGAATGTCTTTTAGGTTTCTGGTTTTTCTGAAGACAATCTTCGGGCGTGGTGGGATGATTTCTTTGAGGACAGGATCGAGTAGTAAAAGATTCCAGTGTTTGTTGAATGAATTCTTGATGATTTGTTCCTGACAATTGTACGTGGTAATAAAGGCGACAAAGTTCTCTTTTTTATTATTTTGGCTGTCTTTGTTGGGTTCAGTCGACATATTAGTGCCGCGTGTTTTGTCTAATGCCTTTTGGATGGTGCTCTCCGGATATTGTCTGTCCCTGAATCTTCCTGCATATAGTTCGAGTTGCCTATCGCATTCCTCTTGATTGCTACAGTTTCGTTTGATCCGATGAAATTGAGAATACGGGATGTTACTTTTCCAATTTTTTGCGTGGCAACTTTTAAAGTGTAGGTAGCTATTCGTGTCTACCTTCTTTATATAGTTGCAAGTGCTGATTTGTTGATCACCGCTTGACAAGGTGAGGTCCAGAAAGTCAATTTTGGATATGTCTACATGATGTGTGAACTTCAAATTGTATTCGTTCTTTGATAGATGATCAAAAAATATCCTGAAGTCTTCCTCTTTACCTTCCCAGATTATGAGGATGTCGTCGATATAGCGCTTGTATAGGATCAGCTGTTTGATGCATGGATTATTGGAATAGATGTAGTCTTCTTCCCAGCTTCCCATTAGGAGATTTGCGAAACTGGGTGCAAAAATTGTCCCCATCGCCGTCCCACATGTTTGTAGAAAAAAGGTATCCTGAAATTTGAAGTAGTTATGATGAAGGATGAATTTAATGAAATCACAGATGGCATTCTTATGAGAGGTAGATAAGTCTGGATCTCTGTCCAAAAATCTCCGACATGCTTCAATCCCTTTCTTGTGTACAATACAAGTGTATAGGCTTTGGACATCTATGGTGACCCAGATGTAAGAATCCTTCCACTGTATGCCAGATATAATATCCAGAACATTGCTTGTGTCTTTAAGGTATGATGGTAGCTGTGTCACATATTTTTGTAAAAAAAGATCTATATACTCTGACATGTGTGCAGTCAGTGAGTCTATTCCAGCAATGATAGGTCTGCCTGGTGGGTTTTCAAGTGATTTGTGGATCTTTGGTAAGAAGTAGAATATGGGAATAACCGGACATGATGTCATCAGATATTGAAATTCATCTTTCTCGAGTACGTTGTTATGCAGGTAGTGTACTAGTAATGTTCTCAATTCATCCACAAACATATACAGGTTGAGTATCCCATATCCACATATTCCGGAATATTCCGAAATACGGACTTTTTTGAGTGAGAATGAGATAGTGAAAACTTTGTTTTTTGATGGCTCAATGTACACAAACTTTGTTTAATACACAAAGTTGTTAAAAATATTGTATTAAATGACCTTCAGGCTGTGTGTATAAGGTGTATATGGAACATAAATGAATTGTGTGAATGTACACACACTTTATTTAATGCACAAAATTATAAAAAAAATTGGCTAAAATGACCTTCAGGCTGTGTGTATAAGGTGTATATGAAACATAAATGCATTCTGTGCTTAGACTTAGGTCCCATTACCATGATATCTCATTGTGGTATGCAATTATTCCAAACTACGGAAAAATCCGATATCCAAAATTCCTCTGGTCCCAAGCATTTTGGATAAGGGATACTCAACCTGTATATGTGTGTGTATATATATGTGTGTGTGTATATATGTGTGTGTGTATATATGTGTGTATATGTATATGTGTGTGTGTATGTATATATATACATATATATATATATATATATATATATATATATATATATATAATGAAATTATCAGTAGTTAGAAACTACCATTACTTTATTTTTATTTACCTTCATATGAAGATGGCGCCCATTTTGTATCATGGCCTTTGACATTTCTCACTGTTGCGAATGTTTGACGTAAATGTAATATCTCGGCTCTGAAAAGTCATTGAAAGCCGGGATAAAAAACATTATTTTCGGCTCATTACAAGCTAAATTTTTAGTTATATAACTATTTCCCTATTTCGTTTCTTTTTTATTGAAATTTAAGGCCAAATTAATTGTCAGATTTGAAAAGAAGTAAAACATTTTGGACTGTATTTCAATGGGAAGGAGTAAAATTTCGGCGCTGTAATTTTGTTTGGGAATAGTTATATACTATATATTTAGGTGCTTTGCGCGCCAAAATCCAAAAGTAATGAGCGCTATCAGCTCGATAGCAGCGGGCATTTGAATATCACGCCTCTGTCTCCCGTCACTTTAGACGGGAGGTTGAGGGTGCAATAAGATTTGAATTCCCCCCTGTGAGGGGTAAATGGGAAAAAAATAAAAATTGGGGGGTTTGATAATCCATTTTATTAAATAGAAAAATGGAGTGTCAAATTCCCAAATTATTTTTTTTCGGTTACCCCTCATAATAGGGGTCGATTCTATTCGGCAACTTAAGAATAGCGCCGGGAATTAGCTCCCGACGCTATTCAATTCAGCTCCAGTTAAGTCGGCGATGTCCCGTTCTCGCCGACTTAACAGGTAGTTTTGTCGGGAGAACGGGCATTCTCCGACTAAACTACCCGCGGCGATGCCGATTCCCGACAGAATCAGCCTCGCGCCGGCCGCGAGGCAGCACTTTTGTCGGGTTTCTTCTCTCATCCCCCGGGGATGAGAGAAGAATTCCAGACAATTGCGGGTCACTAGCAGCTGAATTGAATAGCGTCGGGAGCTAATTCCCGGCGCTATTCTTAAGTTGCCGAATAGAATCGACCCCATAGAGTACTGTGTATCATGTGAAAATGTTATCTGGTTTCTCCACCAGAGATACAAGAGGTCAATGTAGGGGAATATAAGCAATTTCTAATTAAAAAAAAAAAAAAAAAGTACAGAAGATACCTCAAAATTTGTTTGGCTAATTTCCCAAACAAAATTACAGCTCTGAAATTTGATTCCTACCCACTGAAATACATTCCAAATACAGACTTCTTTTATAATCTGAAAATAAGTTTGACCTTACATCTCGGGGAACAGTTGAATTGCACTGGTTGGGCGCTCACAAAACAATTTAATTCCCTCTAGATGTGTACTTAAGACCTGTTGAAATACCTACTCTTCCTATAGCTGCAAAATTGTACCGTCATAGAGATGGTTCAGTCTCCAGCTAATTTGAGATTTTACCACCTGTCTTCATTTCTGAGTCATCTATTAAAGTCACACAAGGATTTCTATCTTCTTTGCACTTAAGGTATGATTCAGGTGAAAATTGTGCATGTGCAGGACCCGTACTGCACAGGTGCAGTATGTGTCCTGCGTCTTCACATGCAGAGGCTGCATACGTCAGGTGATTGACAGTCTGTGGATGTTTGAGGGCGGCGATGGACTCTGATGGAGTGCCAATGCCGGGATCTCTGTCTTCTGTTGGAGATTTCCTGGCCTCAGCGATGAAGCGGTCTGCATAACCTGAAGACCACTTAGATGGCCAATGGTGTCGCAGAGTGATCCGATGCTGCGTCTTAGGATGCAGTGCTGCATCACACATACATGCATGCAGGATTTATACCAGCACATCCTGCTGCATTATCAAATGTAAGCATCACTGGTTTCTCTATCGTCCTAGTGGATGCTGGGGTTCCTGAAAGGACCATGGGGAATAGCGGCTCCGCAGGAGACAGGGCACAAAAAGTAAAGCTTTTCCAGATCAGGTGGTGTGCACTGGCTCCTCCCCCTATGACCCTCCTCCAGACTCCAGTTAGATTTTTGTGCCCGGCCGAGAAGGGTGCAATTCTAGGTGGCTCTCATAAAGAGCTGCTTAGAGAAAGTTTAGCTTAGGTTTTTTATTTTACAGTGATTCCTGCTGGCAACAGGATCACTGCAACGAGGGACAGAGGGGAGAAGAAGTGAACTCACCTGCGTGCAGGATGGATTGGCTTCTTGGCTACTGGACATCAGCTCCAGAGGGACGATCACAGGTACAGCCTGGATGGTCACCGGAGCCGCGCCGCCGGCCCCCTTGCAGATGCTGAAGTAAGAAGAGGTCCAGAATCGGCGGCTGAAGACTCCTGCAGTCTTCTAAAGGTAGCGCACAGCACTGCAGCTGTACGCCATTTTCCTCTCAGCACACTTCACACGCAGTCACTGAGGGTGCAGGGCGCTGGGGGGGGCGCCCTGGGAGGCAAATGAAAACCTATTAAAAGGCTAAAAATACCTCACATATAGCCCCCAGAGGCTATATGGAGATATTTAACCCCTGCCTGGATTCACAAAATAGCGGGAGACGAGCCCGCCGGAAAAGGGGCGGGGCCTATCTCCTCAGCACACGGCGCCATTTCCTCTCACAGCTCCGCTGGTCAGGACGGCTCCCAGGTCTCTCCCCTGCACTGCACTACAGAAACAGGGTAAAACAGAGAGGGGGGGCAAATTTAATGGCAATATTTTGATATATATAAAGCAGCTATAAGGGAGCACTTATTATAAGGCTATCCCTGTCATATATAGCGCTTTTTTGGTGTGTGCTGGCAGACTCTCCCTCTGTCTCCCCAAAGGGCTAGTGGGTCCTGTCTTCGTGTAGAGCATTCCCTGTGTGTCTGCTGTGTGTCGGTACGTGTGTGTCGACATGTATGAGGACGATATTGGTGTGGAGGCGGAGCAATTGCCAAATATGGGGATGTCACCTCCTAGGGGGTCGACACCAGAATGGATGCCTTTATTTGTGGAATTACGGGATAGCGTCAACTCGCTTAAGCAGTCGTTTGACGACATGAGGCGGCCGGACAATCAATTAGTGCCTGTCCAGGCGCCTCAAACACCGTCAGGGGCTGTGAAACGCCCTTTGCCTCAGTCGGTCGACACAGACCCAGACACAGGCACTGATTCCAGTGGTGACGGTGACGAATCAACCGTATTTTCCAGTAGGGCCACACGTTATATGATTTTGGCAATGAAGGAGGCGTTACATTTAGCTGATACTACAGGTACCACTAAACAGGGTATTATGTGGGGTGTGAAAAAACTACCTATAGTTTTTCCTGAATCAGAAGAATTAAATGACGTGTGTGATGAAGCGTGGGTTGCCCCTGATAAAAAGCTGATAATTTCAAAGAAATTATTGGCATTATACCCTTTCCCGCCAGAGGTTAGGGAGCGCTGGGAAACACCTCCTAGGGTGGACAAGGCGCTAACACGCTTATCTAAACAAGTGGCGTTACCCTCTCCTGAGACGGCCGCACTTAAAGATCCATCAGATAGGAGGATGGAAAATATCCAAAAAAGTATATACACACATGCAGGTGTTATACTACGACCAGCTATAGCGACTGCCTGGATGTGCAGTGCTGGGGTAGTTTGGTCAGAGTCCCTGATTGAAAATATTGATACCCTGGACAGGGACAATATTTTACTGTCGTTAGAACAAATAAAGGATGCATTTCTTTATATGCGTGATGCACAGAGGGATATCTGCACACTGGCATCACGGGTAAGTGCTATGTCCATTTCGGCCAGAAGAGCTTTATGGACGCGACAGTGGACAGGCGATGCGGATTCAAAACGGCATATGGAAGTTTTGCCGTATAAAGGGGAGGAGTTATTTGGAGTCGGTCTATCAGATTTGGTGGCCACGGCTACAGCCGGGAAATCCACCTTTCTACCTCAAGTCACTCCCCAACAGAAAAAGGCACCAACTTTTCAACCGCAGCCCTTTCGTTCCTTTAAAAATAAGAGAGCAAAGGGCTATTCATATCTGCCACGAGGCAGAGGTCGAGGGAAGAGACAGCAACAGGCAGCTCCTTCCCAGGAACAGAAGCCCTCCCCGGCTTCTACAAAAGCCTCAGCATGACGCTGGGGCTTCTCAAGCGGACTCGGGGACGGTGGGCGGTCGTCTCAAAAATTACAGCGCGCAGTGGGCTCACTCGCAGGTAGATCCCTGGATCCTGCAGATAATATCTCAGGGGTACAGGTTGGAATTAGAGACAGATCCACCTCGCCGTTTCCTGAAGTCTGCTTTACCAACGTCCCCCTCCGAAAGGGAGACGGTTTTGGAAGCCATTCACAAGCTGTACTCTCAGCAGGTGATAGTCAAGGTACCTCTTCTACAACAAGGGAAGGGGTATTATTCCACTCTATTTGTGGTACCGAAGCCGGATGGCTCGGTAAGGCCTATTCTAAATCTGAAGTCCTTGAACCTGTACATAAAGAAGTTCAAGTTCAAGATGGAGTCACTCAGAGCAGTGATAGCGAACCTGGAAGAAGGGGACTTTATGGTATCCTTGGACATCAAGGATGCGTATCTCCACGTTCCAATTTACCCCTCACACCAGGGGTACCTCAGGTTCGTTGTACAAAACTGTCACTATCCGTTTCAGACGCTGCCGTTTGGTTTGTCCACGGCACCTCGGGTCTTTACAAAGGTAATGGCCGAGATGATGATTCTTCTTCGAAGAAAAGGCGTATTAATTATCCCATACTTGGACGATCTCCTAATAAGGGCAAGGTCCAGAGAACAGCTAGAGATGGGATTAGCACTATCTCAAGAGGTGCTAAAGCAGCACGGATGGATTCTGAATATTCCAAAATCCCAATTAATGCCGACAACTCGTCTGCTGTTCCTAGGGATGATTCTGGACACGGTTCAGAAAAAGGTTTTTCTTCCCGAGGAAAAAGCCAAGGAGTTATCCGACCTGGTCAGGAACCTCCTAAAACCAGGAAAGGTGTCTGTGCATCAATGCACAAGAGTCCTGGGAAAAATGGTGGCTTCTTACGAAGCAATTCCATTCGGCAGATTCCATGCAAGAATTTTCCAAAGGGATCTGTTGGACAAATGGTCAGGGTCGCATCTTCAGATGCACCTGCGGATAACCCTGTCTCCAAGGACAAGGGTATCTCTTCTGTGGTGGTTGCAGAGGGCTCATCTATTGGAGGGCCGCAGATTCGGCATACAGGATTGGATCCTGGTGACCACGGACGCCAGCCTGAGAGGCTGGGGAGCAGTCACACAAGGAAGAAACTTCCAGGGAGTGTGGTCGAGCCTGGAAAAGTCTCTTCACATAAACATTCTGGAACTAAGAGCAATCTACAATGCTCTAAGCCAGGCGGAACCTCTGCTTCAAGGAAGACCGGTGTTGATCCAGTCGGACAACATCACGGCAGTCGCCCATGTAAACAGACAGGGCGGCACAAGAAGCAGGAGTGCAATGGCAGAAGCTGCCAGGATCCTTCGCTGGGCGGAGAATCACGTGATAGCACTGTCAGCAGTGTTCATCCCGGGCGTGGACAACTGGGAAGCAGACTTCCTCAGCAGACACGATCTTCACCCGGGAGAGTGGGGACTTCATCCAGAAGTTTTCCACATGCTAATAAACCGTTGGGAAAGACCAATGGTGGACATGATGGCGTCTCGCCTCAACAAAAAACTGGACAGGTATTGCGCCAGGTCAAGAGATCCGCAGGCAATAGCTGTGGACGCGCTGGTAACACCTTGGGTGTACCAGTCGGTGTATGTGTTTCCTCCTCTGCCTCTCATACCAAAGGTATTGAGAATCATACGGCAAAGCGGAGTAAGAACGATACTAGTGGCTCCGGATTGGCCAAGAAGGTCTTGGTACCCGGAACTTCAAGAGATGGTCACGGACGATCCGTGGCCTCTACCTCTGAGAAGGGACCTGCTTCAACAGGGTCCCTGCCTCTTTCAAGACTTGCCGCGGCTGCGTTTGACGGCATGGCGGTTGAACGCCAGATCCTAAAAGGAAAAGGCATTCCAGAAGAAGTCATTCCTACCTTGATTAAGGCAAGAAAGGAAGTCACCGCGAAGCATTATCACCGCATTTGGCGGAAATATGTTGCGTGGTGCGAGGATCGGAGTGCTCCGACGGAGGAATTTCAACTGGGTCGTTTCCTACATTTCCTGCAATCAGGATTGTCTATGGGTCTCAAATTGGGATCTATTAAGGTTCAAATTTCGGCCCTGTCAATATTCTTCCAAAAAGAATTGGCCTCAGTCCCTGAGGTCCAGACTTTTGTCAAAGGAGTACTGCATATACAGCCTCCTGTGGTGCCTCCGGTGGCACCGTGGGATCTAAATGTAGTTTTAGATTTCCTCAAATCCCATTGGTTTGAACCACTAAAAAATGTCGATTTGAAATATCTCACATGGAAAGTGACTGTTACTGGCCCTGGCTTCCGCCAGGAGAGTATCTGAACTGGCGGCTTTATCTTATAAAAGCCCTTATTTAATTTTCCATTCGGATAGGGCAGAGCTGCGGACGCGTCCGCATTTTCTCCCTAAGGTGGTATCAGCGTTTCACCTGAACCAGCCTATTGTAGTGCCTGCGGCTACAAGCGACTTGGAGGACTCCAAGTTGTTGGACGTTGTCAGAGCTTTAAAAATATACATTTCAAGGACGGCTGGAGTCAGAAAATCTGACTCGCTGTTTATACTGTATGCACCCAACAAGTTGGGTGCGCCTGCTTCTAAGCAGTCGATTGCTCGTTGGATTTGTAACACAATTCAACTTGCACATTCTGTGGCAGGCCTGCCACAGCCTAAATCTGTTAAGGCCCATTCCACAAGGAAGGTGGGCTCATCTTGGGCGGCTGCCCGAGGGGTCTCGGCATTACAACTCTGCCGAGCAGCTACGTGGTCAGGGGAGAACACGTTTGTAAAATTCTACAAATTTGATACCCTGGCAAAAGAGGACCTGGAGTTCTCTCATTCGGTGCTGCAGAGTCATCCGCACTCTCTCGCCCGTTTGGGAGCTTTGGTATAATCCCCATGGTCCTTTCAGGAACCCCAGCATCCACTAGGACGATAGAGAAAATAAGAATTTACTTACCGATAATTCTATTTCTCGGAGTCCGTAGTGGATGCTGGGCGCCCATCCCAAGTGCGGATTATCTGCAATACTTGTACATAGTTATTGTTAACTAATTCGGGTTATTGTTTAGGGAGCCATCTTTCAGAGGCTCCTCTGTTATCATACTGTTAACTGGGTTTAGATCACAAGTTGTACGGTGTGATTGGTGTGGCTGGTATGAGTCTTACCCGGGATTCAAAATCCTCCCTTATTGTGTACGCTCGTCCGGGCACAGTACCTAACTGGAGTCTGGAGGAGGGTCATAGGGGGAGGAGCCAGTGCACACCACCTGATCTGGAAAAGCTTTACTTTTTGTGCCCTGTCTCCTGCGGAGCCGCTATTCCCCATGGTCCTTTCAGGAACCCCAGCATCCACTACGGACTCCGAGAAATAGAATTATCGGTAAGTAAATTCTTATTTTTTCCACGGAAGATGCTAATACTGACCGAACACGAATCGGGCCATACTACAGAGTGTAAGTGACTTATTTACCACTGTCTCTTCATCTCGGGGGGGAGTTCATTTGTTTTTCCCCTCACCGCTTCTAGATGGTGCCTGACGGAGCAATTCAATTGTTGCTTCGTTAAGAGATATAGGTATATACAGTGTATAATAGGAGGGCTTGGTGCATATAAATAGTATAGTCCAGAATTAGGAACCAGCACCTCCAATGGATGCCAAAAGTAGTTTTAATATCCACAAAGGAATACATAAGTTCCATTTAAAATAGAGTACAAAAAACTGGAGACATGATGGAAGCATAATAAAAATGTAAATGCCTGCATAGGGTAGCCAATAGTATAGTTACATGTCCCCAATGTGTCCTAATCAGGTCGACAGCCGTTTCGGTGCCATCATAGCACATTCATCATGGACAATTTACAACACACAATAAACATGCTTTATACCCTTGTAATTACACAAGATCAAATTCACCTGAATGTGACCATGTGATCAGCATACACCCAGTAAGGCAGGCAGTCCCACACACATCACCGCAGCGTCCTCAAAACCCGACAGGAGGACGGATCATCATCCACCAGGCGCCGCCGTTGTCATGGAGACCAGGGCAACAAGTGCAGTGCTAACACCCCTCACAGCCACTGATCTACACTGTATGGCCATGCATCCTGGCCGAGAGCGTCGCCCACTTTCGGCGGGTGGTGACATCAGCGGAAACGCCTCCTCCTATGTCCACATGATGTTCGCCCGACGGGGGGCGTCACTGTCCCCATAGCAACCACACGTGAGTACATACTAAAGCTTCATGTATCAGAGCATTAAACAAAAAATAAATAAAACCCCCCCCCCAAAAAAGTTTAAAGCATGTTGTACAAAAATAATACACAAAAAAAGACAAAATTCAAAAAGGAAAACACTAATGCCATGTGAAAACCAATATAAGAGCAAAAAAAGCAATAAAGATATCTGGACAACAGCCAAATCCCTTACTCAAAATGAGCCCGAGATACTATATGGGTTAACGATTTCTATGACCCACAAGTTTTTAAAGAAAGTAACCGAAACCCTGACTTTCATTCAGACCACCAGGAGATATCGTATTGAGGCGCGCTATCCACTGTGCCTCACGCTGTAATAGTAATCTGTTTCTCTGACGTCCTAGTGGATGCTGGGAACTCCGTAAGGACCATGGGGAATAGCGGCTCCGCAGGAGACTGGGCACAACTAAAGAAAGCTTTAGGACTACCTGGTGTGCACTGGCTCCTCCCTCTATGACCCTCCTCCAGACCCCAGTTAGAATTTTGTGCCCGCCTGAGCTGGATGCACACTAGGGGCTCTCCTGAGCTCTTAGAAAAAGAAAGTTTATTTTCGGTTTTTTATTTTCAGTGAGATCTGCTGGCAACAGACTCACTGCTACGAGGGACTAAGGGGAGAGAAGCGAACCTACCTGCTTGCAGCTAGCTTGGGCTTCTAGGCTACTGGACACCATTAGCTCCAGAGGGATCGAACACAGGCCCAGCCTCGGTCGTCCGGTCCCGGAGCCGCACCGCCGTCCCCCTTACAAAGCCAGAAGCAAGAAGAGGGTCCTGGAAATCGGCGGCAGAAGACTTCGGTCTTCATCAAGGTAGCGCACAGCACTGCAGCTGTGCGCCATTGCTTCCCATGCACACCTCACACTCCGGTCACTGATGGGTGCAGGGCGCTGGGGGGGGGGCGCCCTGGGCTGCAATATTGAGTACCTTGGCTGGCAAATAACACATAATATAGTCATAGAGACTATATATGTGTAAAATACCCCTGCCAGATATACATAGAAAAAAGCGGGAGAAGTCCGCCGAAAAAGGGGCGGGGCTATCTCCCTCAGCACACTGGCGCCATTTTCCCTCACAGCTCCGCTGGAAGGATCGCTCCCAGGCTCTCCCCTGCAGTTTCCAGACTACATAGGGTAAAAAAGAGAGGGGGGGGCACTAAATTTAGGCGCAATATTGTGTATACAAGCAGCTATTGGGAAAAATCACTCAGTTATAGTGTTAATCCCTGTGTTATATAGCGCTGTTGGTGTGTGCTGGCATACTCTCTCTCTGTCTCCCCAAAGGGCTTTGTGGGGTCCTGTCCTCAGTCAGAGCATTCCCTGTGTGTGTGGTGTGTCGGTACGGCTGTGTCGACATGTTTGATGAGGAGGCTTATGTGGAGGCGGAGCAGGTGCCGATAAATGTGATGTCACCCCCTGCGGGGTCGACACCTGAGTGGATGGATATGTGGAAGGAATTACGCGACAGTGTCGACTCCTTACATAAAAGGTTTGACGATATAGCAGATGTGGGACAGCCGTCTTCTCAGCCTGTGCCTGCCCAGACGTCTCAAAAGCCATCAGGGGCTCTAAAACGCCTGCTACCTCAGATGGCAGACACAGATGTCGACACGGATACTGACTCCAGTGTCGACGATGATGAGACTAGTGTACATTCCAATAGAGCCACCCGTTACATGATTACGGCAATGAAAAATGTGTTGCATATTTCTGATATTACCCCAGGTACCACAAAAAAGGGTATTATGTTTGGGGAGAAAAAACTACCAGTGGTTTTTTCCCCCATCTGATGAATTAAATGAAGTGTGTGAAGAAGCGTGGGCTTCCCCCGATAAGAAACTGGTAATTTCTAAAAAGTTACTAATGGCGTACCCTTTCCCGCCAGAGGACAGGTCACGTTGGGAGACATCCCCTAGGGTGGATAAAGCGCTCACACGTCTGTCAAAAAAGGTGGCACTACCGTCTCCGGACACGGCCGCCCTAAAGGAGCCTGCATATAGAAAGCAGGAGGCTATCCTGAAGTCTGTATATACACACTCAGGTATTACACTGAGACCGGCTATTGCTTCAGCATGGATGTGCAGTGCTGCAGCTGCGTGGTCAGATTCCCTGTCGGAAAAGATCGATACCCTAGACAGGGACACTATATTGCTAAACGTAGAGCATATTAAAGACGCTGTCTTGTACATGAGAGATGCACAGAGGGATATTTGCCGGCTGGCATCTAAAATAAGTGCAATGTCCATTTCTGCCAGGAGAGGATTGTGGACTCGGCAGTGGACAGGAGATGCAGATTCTAAAAGGCACATGGAAGTATTGCCTTACAAGGGTGAGGAGTTGTTTGGGGATGGTCTCTCTTACCTCGTTTCCACAGCGACAGCTGGGAAGTCAGCATTTTTACCCCATGTTCCCTCACAGCCAAAGAAAGCACCGTATTATCAGGTACAGTCCTTTCGGCCCCAGAAAGGCAAGCGGGTTAGAGGCGCGTCCTTTCTGCCCAGAGGCAGAGGTAGAGGGAAAAAGCTGCAACATACAGCCAGTTCCCAGGAACAAAAGTCCTCCCCTGCTTCCTCTAAGTCCACCGCATGACGCTGGGGCTCCACAGGCGGAGCCAGGTACGGTGGGGGCCCGTCTCAAGAACTTCAGCGACCAGTGGGCTCGCTCACGGGTGGATCCCTGGATTCTACAAGTAGTATCTCAGGGGTACAAGCTGGAATTCGAGACGTCTCCCCCTCGCCGTTTCCTCAAATCTAACTTGCCGACAGCTCCCCCGGACAGGGAGGCAGTGCTGGAGGCGATTCACAAGCTGTATTCTCAGCAGGTGATAATCAAGGTACCCCTCCTTCAACAAGGACGGGGTTACTATTCCACAATGTTTGTGGTACCGAAACCGGACGGTTCGGTGAGACTCATTTTAAATTTAAAATCCTTGAACACTTTTATATAAGAAGGTTCAAGTTCAAGATGGAATCGCTCAGGGCGGTGATTGCAAGCCTGGACGAGGGGGACTCCATGGTTTCACTGGACATCAAGGATGCTTACCTGCATGTCCCCATTTACCCTCCTCACCAGGAGTACCTCAGATTTGTGGTACAGGACTGTCATTACCAATTCCAGACGTTGCCGTTTGGTCTGTCCACGGCACCGAGGGTATTTACCAAGGTAATGGCCGAAATGATGATACTCCTTCGGAGAAAGGGAGTTTTAATTATCCCGTACTTGGACGATCTCCTTATAAAGGCGAGGTCCAGGGAACAGTTGTTGATCGGTGTAGCACTAGCTCGGGAAGTGCTACAACAGCACGGCTGGATCCTGAATATTCCAAAGTCGCAGCTGGTTCCTACAACGCGTCTACTGTTCCTGGGGATGGTTCTGGACACAGAACAGAAAAAAGTATTTCTCCCGGAGGAGAAGGCCAAGGAGTTGTCATCTCTAGTCAGAGACCTCCTAAAACCAAAACAGGTGTCGGTGCACCACTGCACGCGAGTCCTGGGAAAGATGGTGGCTTCTTACGAAGCAATTCCATTCGGCAGGTTCCATGCAAGGATCTTTCAGTGGGATCTGTTGGACAAGTGGTCCGGATTGCATCTTCAGATGCATCGGCTGATAACCCTGTCTCCAAGGACCAGGGTGTCGCTGTTGTGGTGGCTGCAGAGTGCTAATCTTCTAGAGGGCCGCAGATTCGGCATACAGGACTGGGTCCTGGTGACCACGGATGCCAGCCTTCGAGGTTGGGGGGCAGTCACACAGGGAAGAAACTTCCAGGGACTATGGACAAGTCAGGAGACTTCCCTACACGTAAATATTCTGGAACTAAGGGCCATTTACAATGCCCTAAGTCAGGCAAGACCCCTGCTTCAACACCAGCCGGTGCTGATCCAGTCAGACAACATCACGGCGATCGCCCATGTAAACCGACAGGGCGGCACAAGAAGCAGGATGGCAATGGCAGAAGCCACAAGGATTCTCCGATGGGCGGAAAATCATGTGTTAGCACTGTCAGCAGTGTTCATTCCCGGAGTGGACAACTGGGAAGCAGACTTTCTCAGCAGACACGACCTCCACCCGGGAGAGTGGGGACTTCATCCAGAAGTCTTCCAAATGATTGTACACCGGTGGGAAAGGCCACAGGTGGACATGATGGCGTCCCGCCTCAACAAAAAGCTAAAAAGATATTGCGCCAGGTCAAGGGACCCTCAGGAGATAGCTGTGGACGCTCTGGTAACACCGTGGGTGTACCGGTCGGTGTATGTGTTCCCTCCTCTGCCTCTCATACCCAAGGTACTGAGACTAATAAGAAGGAGAGGAGTAAGAACTATACTCATTGTTCCGGATTGGCCAAGAAGAGCTTGGTACCCAGAACTTCAAGAAATGATCTCAGAGGACCCATGGCCTCTGCCGCTCAGACAGGACCTGCTGCAGCAGGGGCTCTGTCTGTTCCAAGACTTACCGCGGCTGCGTTTGACGGCATGGCGGTTGAACGCCGGATCCTGAAGGAAAAGGGCATTCCGGAGGAAGCTATCCCTACGCTTATTAAAGCTAGGAAAGAAGTGACCGCAAACCATTATCACCGCATATGGCGGAAATATGTTGCGTGGTGTGAGGCCAGGAAGGCCCCAACGGAGGAATTTCAGCTAGGTCGATTTCTGCACTTCCTACAGTCAGGGGTGACTATGGGCCTAAAATTGGGTTCCATTAAGGTCCAGATTTCGGCTCTATCGATTTTCTTCCAAAAAGAACTGGCTTCACTACCTGAAGTTCAGACATTTGTTAAGGGAGTGCTACATATTCAGCCCCCTTTTGTGCCCCCAGTGGCACCTTGGGATCTCAACGTGGTGTTGGATTTCCTAAAGTTGCATTGGTTTGAACAACTTAAAACCGTGGAACTAAAATATCTCACGTGGAAAGTGGTCATGCTGTTGGCCTTGGCTTCGGCCAGGCATGTGTCAGAATTGGTGGCTTTGTCTTGTAAAAGCCCTTATCTGATTTTCTATATGGATAGGGCGGCATTGAGGACTCGTCCCCAATTTCTCCCAAAGGTGGTTTTCAGCGTTTCATTTGAACCAGCCTATTGTGGTGCCTGCGGCTACTCGTGACTTGGAGGACTCCAAGTTGCTGGACGTAGTCCGGGCCCTAAAAATCTATGTTTCCAGGACAGCTGGAGTCAGAAAGACTGACTCGCTATTTATCCTGCATGCGTCCAACAAGTTGGGTGCGCCTGCTTCAAAGCAGACTATTGCTCGCTGGATCTGTAGCACGATTCAACTTGCACATTCTGCGGCTGGACTGCCGCATCCTAAATCTGTAAAAGCCCATTCCACGAGGAAGGTGGGCTCTTCTTGGGCGGCTGCCCGAGGGGTCTCGGCTTTACAACTTTGCCGAGCAGCTACTTGGTCGGGGTCAAACACATTTGCTAAATTCTACAAGTTTGATACCCTGGCTGAGGAGGACCTAGAGTTCGCTCATTTGGTGCTGCAGAGTCATCCGCACTCTCCCGCCCGTTTGGGAGCTTTGGTATAATCCCCATGGTCCTTACGGAGTTCCCAGCATCCACTAGGACGTCAGAGAAAATAAGATTTTACTCACCGGTAAATCTATTTCTCGTAGTCCGTAGTGGATGCTGGGCGCCCGTCCCAAGTGCGGACTTCTTCTGCAATACTTGTATATAGTTATTGCTTAACTAAAGGGTTATTGTTGAGCCATTTGTTGAGGCTCAGTTATATTTCATACTGTTAACTGGGTATAGTATCACGAGTTATACGGTGTGATTGGTGTGGCTGGTATGAGTCTTACCCGCGATTCAACATCCTTTCCTTATTGTGTCAGCTCTTACGGGCACAGTATCCTAACTGAGGTCTGGAGGAGGGTCATAGAGGGAGGAGCCAGTGCACACCAGGTAGTCCTAAAGCTTTCTTTAGTTGTGCCCTGTCTCCTGCGGAGCCGCTATTCCCCATGGTCCTTACGGAGTTCCCAGCATCCACTACGGACTACGAGAAATAGATTTACCGGTGAGTAAAATCTTATTTTCTGTCACTACCCCGTCTCAGTGGCGGGATACTGTCAATAGGCATACACCTAAAGTCTTTAATAGTATGTCGCATAGAGGCAAAGTGACGTGTAACTGACGGAGTGCTGAGATCTATAATAGACTGTGCTTTCTTTATAGATGAACGATGCATTGAGATTCTCTCTTTAAGAGCTCGTATAGTTTTTCCGACATAGAGTTGATGGCAAGGGCAGCAGATGATATACACAACATAACGTCTATTACAGTCCAGATGATGTTGAAATCTTATAAGATTGGTTATTTATTTGATCACAAAAAGTGTCTCCAAGAGACAAAAAATTTAAATTGGCACACCCATGGCATTTAAACACTCCCGTTTTCGATTGCAACCAACTCTTTGCTCGAAGTGGCCCAACATCGGAAGCTGCTAGCAAATCTTTAAAGTTTTTGCTCCTTTTGTAGGAGAAGAGAGGTTTCTCCCTGCAATATTGACCAATGATTTCATCCGACTGAATAATATGCCAATGTTTAAGAATCGTGTTGCGTATATGTCTTGAGGAAATAGTGTATGTAGAGGAAAAGATTGTAAGTTCCATAGACTCTTCCTCGTCTTTTTTTAACCAAGGTATCCTCACGTTTCATACATATACATTTGGCAATGGCATCCTCAATTTCATGACGTGCATAGCCCCGATTTATAAGTTGTGCTCCCATCTCCTCCAGAGCAGTCAGAACCTCAGTTTGAACAGAAGTAATGCGTACCACACGCATCAGTTGAAAGAATGGTAGAGTCTTTTTTTTAATGGGGCTGGATGAAAACTGTCAGCTTTTAACAGGGTATTCTTATTGGCTGCTTTTCTGTATGTACTAGTGGATAAAACATTATCCCTATTCGTAATACAAACTTCAAGATAATTGCCTGTTGTCGCACTATATGCTACCGTCAATCTGATCTTGGTATTCAGGTCATTAAGAGAGTCCACAAACTGTACAAGGAGGTCCTCTCCACCAGTCCGCACCATGAAGAGGTCATCAATATAGCGTACGTAAAAAATGTATAAACTCAGAAAAAAATGAATTTGCCATAATGTGTTGATTCTCATATACATGCATGAATAAATTTGAATAGGAAGGGGCCACATTTGACCCCATAGCGGTGCCCCACAACTGTAAATAAAAAGAATTCTTAAAAAGAAAATTAATTTTTATTAAGAACAATTTCCAGTAAAAAAATCAAAAATTCAATGCATGGACCTCCATAATGTGGACTGGCAGCGACGAGGCCCCTCACTGCTGCAATGCCATCTAAATGGTCGATATTGGTATATAAACTGGCGATGTCAAGAGTGACTAGAAGACTGTAGGTAGGCAATACACCTAATCCATCTAATTTATTAATAAAATCTGTAGTGTCTCTGAGGTAATACTGAGTATTTTGGACAACTGGCTGAAGCCAAAAATCAATGTATTGAGACAGGGGTTGACCAAATCTTCCACAGGAGGAGATAATAGGCCTCCCTGGGGGGTTAATTAGTGTCTTGTGTATTTTCGGTAATACATATATAAGTGGAACCCTGGGATGTGTCTGTGTTAAAAAGTTTTGCAGTAGGTTTGTCTATCCAATTATTCAACACGCTCAAATTATTGGCAGCATCAATTTCTCTTTTGTAGACATATGTAGGCACTTGTAACAATCAGTATCAGCAAGCTGTCGCATAATTTCTCCGATATAATCTGTTTTATTCAATAAAACAACCCTGCCTCTCCTCTTTTGGTTAAATTGGAAGATGGGATTTTCTGTATGAAATGTAATGTATCTCGTTTTAACCAATTTAGTAAAAGTATCAGTGGAGGCATTAGTATTGGGAGGGTCAAAGGTGCTTTTTGGTTTAAAGATCTTTTCTGGACTGGTGCTGTAGAAGATACAGATTGTTTAGCAAAGAAGTCCTTGAGTCTGAGGGAGCGATAACGATTAAGCTCAAAATCAAAGGGCTTTTGCTTAAATGTTTCAATAAAAGACAGACCATTAAGGGGGGTACACACGGAGAGATCCATGTTTAAAATCTAAGCAATCTGACTAGATTGCTTAGATTTTAAGCACGGATCTGTTGTGTGTATGCCTCCCAGCGACATTGCTATCGCCGGTGCTAGATTGAGCCTGCATGCAGGCTCTTAGATACAACAGTCATTTCAGTGATGGTAGGTGTATAGTTGGAAAGATTGAAAGTGACTACTTCCTCTTGTTTATGCCCACATTTTGTCCTATTGGATCGCTATTGTTCTCTAATACTTATCTATCCTTTTTTTTTCTTCTCCTAAATCTGGTTCTCTTTATTTTCGAACATGATGGAGTCTGATACTCTAGCCTTTTATGCTTTCTTATCGACTCGTGTGCTTTATTGGTCTTTTTCAGTTTTTGTGAATATGGATTCTAGACAATTGTATTGCATATTTTCTCAGTTTATGTATGATCTATATGTACCATGTCTTTCGGGTGTTGAATAGTATATTTTATCCATAGTCTTATAAAAGTCCATTCGTTGGCACCAATTCCACACATTGGGCAGAGACGTTGAACGCCAGCGTACAGGGACAACTGCTCAAGCAGCGTTTTTCATGTGCCTTAATAAGGACTACTTATATTTGGAAATAGGGATATCTGTATGGGAGAGTAACCAAAAATCAGGGCCTGATAGTACAGGGAAGCCCAATATCTCAGCAGCTATCTTTTTTTTATTTTATTTTTCAATTCCATCCCAAAATGGGGCTATCACAGAGCAATCCCACCAGATATGCATCAGTGATCCTAGTTCCGTACCACAATTCCAACACACAGGGAACACCCCAGGTCTATATTTATGTACAACAGTTGTGCAATGGTACCATCTAGATAAGAGTTTGAATTGGGTCTCCACTACGTCCATACTGGTTGAGCAGGCACTGGTCACTTGATATACCTTATTCCAGTTCTCTTCCACACCCTTAAGTAGGAAATCCCTATCCCATTGCTCTTGATAAGTCGTATTAGAGGACAGAATTGGCGGGAGAAGAATTTGGTATATGGAGGAAATACTATGAGTGGAGGTTTGTGATTGCAAACAAAGTTTCTCTGACGTCCTTGTGGATGCTGGGACTCCGTCAGGACCATGGGGAATAGCGGCTCCGCAGGAGACTGGGCACAAAAGTAAAAGCTTTAGGACTACCTGGTGTGCACTGGCTCCTCCCCCTATGACCCTCCTCCAAGCCTGTTAGATTTTTGTGCCCGAACGAGAAGGGTGCACACTAGGTGGCTCTCCTGAGCTGCTTAGTGAAAAAAGTTTAAGTATAGGTTTTTTATTTTCAGTGAGTCCTGCTGGCAACAGGTTCACTGCACCGAGGGACTAAGGGGAGAAGAAGCGAACTCACCTGCGTGCAGAGTGGATTGGGCTTCTTAGGCTACTGGACATTAGCTCCAGAGGGACCGATCACAGGCCCAGCCATGGATGGGTCCCAGAGCCGCGCCGCCGGCCCCCTTACAGAGCCAGAAGGCAGAAGAGGTCCGGGAAATCGGCGGCAGAAGACGTCCTGTCTTCAATAAGGTAGCGCACAGCACCGCAGCTGTGCGCCATTGCTCTCAGCACACTTCACACTCCGGTCACTGAGGGTGCAGGGCGCTGGGGGGGGGGCGCCCTGAGACGCAATAAAAACACCTTAAATGGCGAAAAATACATCACATATAGCTCCTGGGCTATATGGATGCATTTAACCCCTGCCAGTTTTCCTTAAAAAAGCGGGAGAAAGGCCACCGAGAAGGGGGCGGAGCCTATCTCCTCAGCACACAAGTGCCATTTTCCCTCACAGCTCCGCTGGAAGGACGTCTCCCTGACTCTCCCCTGCAGTCCTGCACTACAGAAACAGGGTAAAACAAGAGAGGGGGGGCACTAATTTGGCAGATTAATCAATACAGCAGCTATATAAGGGAAAAACACTTATATAAGGTTATCCCTGTATATATATAGCGCTCTGGTGTGTGCTGGCAAACTCTCCCTCTGTCTCCCCAAAGGGCTAGTGGGGTCCTGTCCTCTATCAGAGCATTCCCTGTGTGTGTGCTGTGTGTCGGTACGTTTGTGTCGACATGTATGAGGAGGAAAATGGTATGGAGGCGGAGCAATTGCCTGTAATAGTGATGTCACCCCCTAGGGAGTCGACACCTGACTGGATGGTCTTATGGAAGGAATTACGTGATAGCGTCAGCACTTTACAAAAGACTGTTGACGACATGAGACAGCCGGCAAATCAGTTAGTACCTGTCCAGGCGTCTCAAACACCGTCAGGGGCTCTAAAGCGCCCGTTACCTCAGGTGGTCGACACAGACCCAGACACGGACACTGACTCCAGTGTCGACGGTGAGGAAACAAACGTGATTTCCAGTAGGGCCACACGTTACATGATCACGGCAATGAAGGAGGTTTTGAACATTTCTGATACTACAAGTACCACAAAAAAGGGTATTATGTGGGGTGTGAAAAAACTACCCGTAGTTTTTCCTGAATCAGATGAATTAAATGAGGTGTGTGATGAAGCGTGGGTTTCCCCCGATAAAAAACTGCTAATTTCTAAAAAATTATTGGCATTATACCCTTTCCCGCCAGAGGTTAGGGCGCGTTGGGAAACACCCCCTAGGGTAGATAAGGCGCTCACACGCTTATCAAAACAAGTGGCGTTACCGTCTCCTGATACGGCCGCCCTCAAGGAGCCAGCCGATAGGAAGCTGGAGAATATCCTAAAAAGTATATACACACATACTGGTGTTATACTGCGACCAGCAATCGCCTCAGCCTGGATGTGCAGTGCTGGGGTGGCTTGGTCGGATTCCCTGACTGAAAATATTGATACCCTGGACAGGGACAGTATATTATTGACTATAGAGCATTTAAAGGATGCATTTCTATATATGCGAGATGCACAGAGGGATATTTGCACTCTGGCATCAAGAGTAAGTGCGCTGTCCATTTCTGCCAGAAGAGGGTTATGGACGCGACAGTGGTCAGGTGATGCGGATTCCAAACGGCATATGGAAGTATTGCCGTATAAAGGGGAGGAGTTATTTAGGGTCGGTCTATCGGACCTGGTGGCAACGGCTGGGAAATCCACCTTTTTACCCCAGATCACCTCTCAGCAGAAAAAGACACCGTCTTTTCAGGCTCAGTCCTTTCGTCCCCATAAGGGCAAGCGGGCAAAAGGCCACTCATTTCTGCCCCGGGGCAGAGGAAGGGGAAGAAGACTGCAGCAGGCAGCCTCTTCCCAGGAACAGAAGCCCTCCCCCGCTTCTGCCAAGTCCTCAGCATGACGCTGGGGCCTTACAAGCGGACTCAGGTACGGTGGGGGGCCGTCTCAAGAATTTCAGCTCGCAGTGGGCTCACTCGCAAGTGGACCCCTGGATCCTGCAGGTAGTATCTCAGGGGTACAAATTGGAATTCGAGACGTCTCCCCCTCGCCGGTTCCTGAAGTCTGCTTTACCAACGTCTCCCTCCGACAGGGAGGCGGTATTGGAAGCCATTCACAAGCTGTATTCCCAGCAGGTGATAATCAAGGTACCCCTCCTACAACAGGGAAAGGGGTATTATTCCACGCTGTTTGTGGTACCGAAGCCGGACGGCTCGGTGAGACCTATTTTAAATCTGAAATCCTTGAACACTTACATACAAAGGTTCAAATTCAAGATGGAGTCACTCAGAGCAGTGATAGCGAACCTGGAAGAAGGGGACTATATGGTGTCTCTGGACATCAAGGATGCTTACCTCCATGTCCCAATTTGCCCTTCTCACCAAGGGTACCTCAGGTTTGTGGTACAGAACTGTCACTATCAGTTTCAGACGCTGCCGTTTGGATTGTCCACGGCACCCCGGGTCTTTACCAAGGTAATGGCCGAAATGATGATTCTTCTTCGAAGAAAAGGCGTCTTAATTATCCCTTACTTGGACGATCTCCTGATAAGGGCAAAGTCCAGGGAACAGTTAGAGGTCGGAGTAGCACTATCTCAAGTAGTACTACGACAGCACGGGTGGATTCTAAATATTCCAAAATCGCAGCTGATTCCGACGACACGTCTGCTGTTCTTAGGGATGATTCTGGACACAGTCCAGAAAAAGGTGTTTCTCCCGGAGGAGAAAGCCAGGGAGTTATCCGAGCTAGTCAGGAACCTCCTAAAACCAGGCCAAGTGTCAGTGCATCAATGCACAAGGGTCCTGGGAAAAATGGTGGCTTCTTACGAAGCGATTCCATTCGGCAGATTCCACGCAAGAACTTTTCAGTGGGATCTGCTGGACAAATGGTCCGGATCGCATCTTCAGATGCATCAGCGGATAACCCTGTCTCCAAGGACAAGGGTGTCTCTCCTGTGGTGGTTGCAGAGTGCTCATCTTCTAGAGGGCCGCAGATTCGGCAATCAGGACTGGGTCCTGGTGACCACGGATGCCAGCCTGAGAGACTGGGGAGCAGTCACACAGGGAAGAAATTTCCAGGGCTTGTGGTCAAGCATGGAAACGTCATTTCACATAAATATCCTGGAACTAAGGGCCATTTACAATGCCCTAAGTCAAGCAAGGCCTCTGCTTCAGGGTCAGCCGGTGTTAATCCAGTCGGACAACATCACGGCAGTCGCCCACGTAAACAGATAGGGCGGCACAAGAAGCAGGAGAGCGATGGCAGAAGCTGCAAGGATTCTTCGCTGGGCAGAAAATCATGTGATAGCACTGTCAGCAGTGTTCATTCCCGGAGTGGACAACTGGGAAGCAGATTTCCTCAGCAGACACGATCTCCACCCGGGAGAGTGGGGACTTCATCCAGAAGTCTTCCAAGTGATTGTAAACCGTTGGGAAAAACCAAAGGTGGACATGATGGCGTCCCGCCTCAACAAAAAACTAGACAGGTATTGCGCCAGGTCAAGGGACCCTCAGGCAATAGCGGTGGACGCTCTGGTAACACCGTGGGTGTACCAGTCAGTGTACGTGTTCCCTCCTCTGCCTCTCATACCAAAGGTACTGAGGATTATAACACGGAGAGGAGTAAGAACTATACTCGTGGCTCCGGATTGGCCAAGAAGGACTTGGTACCCGGAACTTCAAGAGATGCTCACGGAGGATCCGTGGCCTCTACCTCTAAGAAGGGACCTGCTTCAGCAAGGACCCTGTCTGTTCCAAGACTTACCGCGGCTGCGTTTGACGGCATGGCGGTTGAACGCCGGATCCTGAAGGAAAAAGGCATTCCAGATGAAGTCATCCCTACCCTGATCAAAGCCAGGAAGGATGTAACTGCACAACATTATCACCGTATTTGGAGGAAATATGTTGCGTGGTGCGAGGCCAGGGAGGCCCCGACAGAGGAATTTCAACTAGGTCGTTTCCTGCAAACAGGATTGTCCATGGGCCTAAAATTAGGATCCATTAAGGTTCAAATTTCGGCCTTGTCGATTTTCTTCCAGAAAGAATTGGCTTCAGTTCCTGAAGTCCAGACTTTTGTAAAGGGGGTACTGCATATACAGCCTCCCTTTGTGCCTCCAGTGGCACCCTGGGATCTCAATGTGGTTTTGGGATTCCTAAAATCACTTTGGTTCGAACCACTTGCCACAGTGGATTTAAAATATCTCACATGGAAAGTGGTAATGCTGTTGGCCCTGGCTTCAGCCAGGCGCGTATCAGATTTGGCGGCTTTATCCTATAAAAGCCCTTACCTGATTTTTCATTCGGATAGGGCGGAATTGAGGACTCGCCCTCAATTTCTCCCTAAGGTGGTTTCAGCGTTTCACCTAAACCAACCTATTGTGGTGCCTGCGGCTACTGGGGACTTGGAGGATTCCAAGTTACTGGATGTAGTCAGGGCCCTGAAAATATGTTTCCAGGACGGCTGGAGTCAGGAAATCTGACTCGCTGTTTATATTGTATGCACCCAACAAGCTGGGTGCTCCTGCTTCTAAGCAGACTATTGCTCGTTGGATTTGTAGTACAATTCAGCTTGCACATTCTGTGGCAGGCCTGCCACAGCCAAAATCTGTCAATGCCCATTCCACAAGGAAGGTGGGCTCATCTTGGGCGGCTGCCCGAGGGGTCTCGGCTTTACAACTTTGCCGAGCAGCTACGTGGTCAGGGGAAAACACGTTTGTAAAATTCTACAAATTTGATACCCTGGCTAAGGAGGACCTGGAGTTCTCTCATTCGGTGCTGCAGAGTCATCCGCACTCTCCCGCCCGTTTGGGAGCTTTGGTATAATCCCCATGGTCCTGACGGAGTCCCAGCATCCACAAGGACGTCAGAGAAAATAAGAATTTACTTACCGATAATTCTATTTCTCGTAGTCCGTAGTGGATGCTGGGCGCCCATCCCAAGTGCGGATTGTCTGCAATACTTGTACATAGTTATTGTTGCCAAAAATTCGGGTTTTGTTGTAGTGAGCCATCTGTTCTGGAGGCTCCTCATGTTATCATACTGTTAACTGGGTTTAGATCACAAGTTATATGGTGTGATTGGTGTGGCTGGTATGAGTCTTACCCGGGATTCAAAAATCCTTCCTTATTGTGTACGCTCGTCCGGGCACAGTATTCTAACTGAGGCTTGGAGGAGGGTCATAGGGGGAGGAGCCAGTGCACACCAGGTAGTCCTAAAGCTTTTACTTTTGTGCCCAGTCTCCTGCGGAGCCGCTATTCCCCATGGTCCTGACGGAGTCCCAGCATCCACTTCGGACTACGAGAAATAGAATTATCGGTAAGTAAATTCTTATTTTTTCAAACACTGTCAATTATTTGTCCCATACACTCTATCTCCCCAAAGAGGAAATAAAATGTCGAACCTGTATATAAAACCAATAATCCGACTTATGAAGGTCCGATTCCGCTAATAATATCTCAAATGATTTAAGATGACCCTCCGGGAATCGGCACGGATAGTGGCGACAAAACATTCAGCCTCTTCCACATCAGTAACGTACAGTTGTGCTCATAAGTTTACATACCCTAGCAGAATTTGTGATTTTCTGGCCATTTGTCAGAGAATATGAATGATAACTCACAAACTTTTCTTTCACTCATGGTGAGTGGTTGGGTGAAGCCATTTATTGTCAAACAACTGTGTTTACTCTTTTTAAATCATAATGACAACAGAAACTACCCAAATGACCCAGATCAAAAGTTTACATACTGCAGTTCTTAATACCGTGTATTGCCCCCTTTAACATCAGTGACAGCTTGAAGTCTTTTGTGGTAGTTGTGGATGAGGCTCTTTATTTTCTCAGATGGTAAAGCTGCCCATTCTTTTTGGCAAAAAGCCTCCAGTTCCTGTAAATTCTTGGGCTGTCTTGCATGAACTGCACGTTTGAGACCTCCCCAGAGTGGCTCAATGATATTCAGGTCAGGAGACTGAGATGGCCACTCCAGAACCTTCACTTTATTCTGCTGTAGCCAATGACAGGTCGACTTGGCCTTGTGTTTTGGATCATTGTCATGTTGGAACGTCCAAGTACGTCCCATGCGCAGCTTCCAGCTGATGAGTGAAATTTTCCTCCAGTATTTTCTGATAACATGCTGCATTCATCTTGCCATCAATTTTGACCAAGTTTCCAGTGTCTTTGCTCACACATCCCCAAAACATCAGCGATCCACCTCCGTGTTTCACAGTAGGATTGGTGTACCTTTCATCATAGGCCTTGTTGACTCCTCTCCAAATGTAACGTTTATGGTTGTGGCCAAAAAGTTCCATTTTGGTCTCATCACTCCAAATGACTTTGTTCCAGAAGTTTTGAGGCTTGCCTCTGTGCTGCTTGGAGTATTGGAAGCTGGATGCTTTGTGGCATTTGTGTAGTAATGGCTTTCTTCTGGCGACTCGACCATGCAGCCCATTTTTCTTCAAATGCCTCCTTATTGTGCATCTTGAAATAACCACACCACTTTTTTTCAGAGTCCTGTATTTCAGCTGAAGTTATTTGTGGATTTTTCTTTGCATCCCGAACAATTTTCCTGGCAGTTGTGGCTGAACTTTTTGTTGGTCTAACTGACGGTGATTTGGTTTCCACAGAATCCCTCATTTTCCATTTCTTAATTAGAGTTTGAACACTGCTGATTGGCATTCTCAATTGCTTGGATATCTTTTTATATCCCTTTCCTGTTTTATACAGTTCAATTACCTTTTCCCGCAGATCCTTTGACAATTCTTTTGCTTTCCCCATGACTCAGAATCCAGACACGTCAGTGCAGCACTGGATGAAAGATGCAAGGGTCTTTCAGGAGTCCAGAAACTCACTGACCTTTTATACACACACACTGTTTACAAGCAAACAGATCACAGGTGAGGATGGTTACCTTTAGTAGCCATTCAAACCCGTTTGTGTCAACTTGTGTGCATATTATCAGGCCAAAATCTCCAGGGTATGTAAACTTTTGATCTGGGTCATTTGGGTAGTTTCTGTTGTCATTATGATTTAAAAAGAGTAAACACAGTTGTTTGGCAATAAATGGCTTCACCCAACCACTAACCATGAGTGAAAGAAAAGTTTGTGAGTTATCATTAATATTCTCTGACAAATGGGCAGAAAATCACAAATTCTGCTAGGGTATGTAAACTTATGAGCACAACTGTGTGTCCTACAGTTGGGTGATCACTTTACCCTATTTTTGACAACCATGGCACCAGACTCAAATAAGAGTTGGTGGAGACTGATTCAATTGAGACACATTGCTTATCACCTGAATTTCTCGTCCATTCCAGTATTCTGCTCAGGAGAGATGCTTGGTTATAGGCCGAGAACATTGGTAATTGTCTACCCCCTTGGGATTTACACCTAGAAAGAGTCTGATGTTTGCACCTAGGTTTCCTCCCACCCCACACATAGTCACGCAGAATATTGTGCAAAGCAGAGAGAAACTTGGCGAGAGGAGTATTGGAATCGTTTGAAATAAATAAATAAACCTAGGAAGAACATTCATTTCTACAACATTAATGCGGCCCAACCATGAGATCCTCTGCGGAAACCAATGGGACAGATCTATCTTTATCTTCTAAAGCACAGGGGCGAAATTTAGAAAGACAGAATTTTGACAGCAGATAACTACTTGGCCCATTCAGTCTTCTCTTTAGGGTTAGGGTATTAGGGTTAAGTTAGGAGTTTAGGTATTAGGGATAGAGAAGGATGCATACATACATACATACATACATACATACATACATACATACATACATACATACGCAAAATTTGATGTCCATTAAGAACCATATGGCCCATCCAGTCTGCCCTTTAGGGTTAGTTTAGCGTATTAGGGTTGTTCTAGCGGTTTGGGTTAGCTTAGGGTATTAAGGTTTTGCCTATTAGGGTTGGTTTAGTGGTTTGACGATTAGGGTTAGTTTAGGGGTATTAGGGTTGGTCTAGTGGTTCAGCGATTAGGATTCATTTAGGGTATGTGTTTTGCCTGTTAGTGTTGGTGTAGTGGTTTGGAGATTAGGGTTAGGGTATTGGTTTTGGCTATTAGGGTTGGTTTAGCTGTTTGTGTTAAGCGATCAGGTTTAGGTTAGGGTATTAGAGTTTTGGGTACGGTATGATATACAGGCAGACGGGATGCCGGCTGTCCGTATACAGACAGTGGCATCCCGTCTGCCAGAAGCGAGACAGCTGCGTTCATCATGCTTTTGGGCCTGGTAGCTTGCTTTGCTTGCTACAGGTTCTATTCACACTCGGTTGGTGGCGTGGACCCACCAACCGAGTGGGAATACTGGGCAGGTGTTGGGCTTTCGGTCTGTCTCCTGAACGCCGGGATCCGGACAGCTAGCATTTTAACTGCATCCCAGGGTTTTGACTATTGGGCTTGGTGTAACGGCTTGGAGGTTAGGGTTAGTTTAGGGCAGAGGTTCTCAAACTCGGTCCTCGGGGGCCCACACAGTGCATGTTTTGCAGGTCTCCTCACAGAATCGCAAGTGAAATAATTAGCTCCACCTGTGGACCTTTTAAAATGTGTCAGTGAGTAATTAATACACCTGTGCACCTGCTGGGTTACCTGCAAAACATGCACTGTGTGGGCCCCCGAGGACCGAGTTTGAGAACCTCTGGTTTAGGGTATTAGTGTTTTGGCTATAAGGGATTGGGTTAGTTTAGGGTATTAGGGTTTTGGAGATTAGGGTTAGGTTAGGGTATTAGGGCTGTTTTAGCGGTTTGGATTAGAGTATTATGATTAGGTTCAGGATGCTGTACGTCCCGCATTTACTGGTGGTGGTCTAGATTTTGGGTATGTACTGGAAATGAAAGTATATTTAGTAGCAAGCATCGTCGTTGCTCCTTGCATTGTCCAAGCAGGGAGTTCAGTAAGGATTGTCCAGGATATGCAGACTGCAGGTGTTAGTGGTGAAGTCAGCAAATGCACAATAGTGTGATGTGAGCAGTCATTCAGAAGCAGAACTGGCTGATGAAATGTTCTTTTGCTTTCCTTACTCTGCAGTAATGTGTGAAGTTGACATGTATGCTCTGCTGTATTGTAGTTTAGAAGACTACTAATAAGCTATCAGCAGGTGGTTGGAAATGAAATAGTAGTGTCCCAGCAGTGCTTATTTACATAGTTTCATAGAACCTCTTGTCCCATCTAGTCTGCTCTTTAGATAGAAAGAAATGCCTATCTGTCTTTCTCCATTCCATGCACTGAGAGGACACTAGTTACACTGGATGCTTGTGATCCACTCATGTAGCAGAATATAGTGTTGCCCCTGTACGACGGAGTTGGTGTCAGAACAGAAGATTGTGATTAGGAAAAATGACAACATGAGTTATATAGGGTCTTGTCTATAAATGTACATTTATCTATGATAAGTTAGAATATTAGACACTTACTGTTTAAGAGCTAGTACAGGTTGAGTATCCCATATCCAAATATCCGAAATACGGACTTTTTTGAGCGAGAGTGAGATACTGAAACTTTTGTTTTCTGATGGCTCAATGTACACAAACTTTGTTTAATACACACAGTTATTAAAAATATTGTATTAAATGACCTTCAGAGTGTATATAAGGTGTATATGAAACATAAATGAATTGTGTGAATGTAGACACACTTTGTTTAATGCACAAAGTTATAAAAAATATTGGCTAAAATTACCTTCAGGCTGTGTGTATAAGGTGCATATAAAACATAAATGCATTCTGTGCTTAGATTTAGGTCCCATCACCATGATTTCTCTAACGTCCTAAGTGGATGCTGGGGACTCCGTAAGGACCATGGGGAATAGCGGCTCCGCAGGAGACTGGGCACATCTAAAGAAAGCTTTAGGACTAACTGGTGTGCACTGGCTCCTCCCCCTATGACCCTCCTCCAAGCCTCAGTTAGATTTCTGTGCCCGACGAGAAGGGTGCACACTAGGGGCTCTCCTGAGCTTCTTAGTGAAAGTTTTAGTTTAGGTTTGTTATTTTCAGTGAGACCTGCTGGCAACAGGCTCACTGCATCGAGGGACTAAGGGGAGAAGAAGCGAACTCACCTGCGTGCAGAGTGGATTGGGCTTCTTGGCTACTGGACATTAGCTCCAGAGGGACGATCACAGGTCCAGCCTGGATGGGTCCCGGAGCCGCGCCGCCGGCCCCCTTACAGAGCCAGAAGAGCGAAGAGGTCCGGAAAAATCGGCGGCAGAAGACGTTCCTGTCTTCAATAAGGTAGCGCACAGCACTGCAGCTGTGCGCCATTGCTCTCAGCACACTTCATACTCCGGTCACTGAGGGTGCAGGGCGCTTGGGGGGGCGCCCTGAGACGCAATAAAACATGATAAAAATACCTTACATGGCAAAAAACACATCACATATAGCTCCTGGGCTATATGGATGCATTTAACCCCTGCCAGAATATACAGAAAAACGGGAGATAAGGCCGCCGAAAAGGGGGCGGAGCCTATCTCCTCCGCACACTGGCGCCATTTTCCCTCACAGCTCAGTTGGAGGGAAGCTCCCTGGCTCTTCCCTGCAGTCACTACACTACAGAAAGGGTTAAAAAAAGAGAGGGGGCACTAATTAGGCGCAGTATTAAAACATACAGCAGCTATAAGGGGGAAAACACTTATATAAGGTTATCCCTGTATATATATATATATATAGCGCTCTCGTGTGTGCTGGCATACTCTCCCTCTGTCTCCCCAAAGGGCTAGTGGGGTCCTGTCCTCTATCAGAGCATTCCCTGTGTGTGTGCTGTGTGTCGGTACGTTTGTGTCGACATGTAGGAGGAGAAAAATGATGTGGAGACGGAGCAGAGTGTCTGGAACAGTGATGTCACCCCCTAGGGGGTCGACACCTGAGTGGATGTACTGTTGAAAATTACGTGACAGTGTCAGCTCTGTATAAAAAAACAGTGGTTGACATGAGACAGCCGGCTACTCAGCTTGTGCCTGTCCAGACGTCTCATAGGCCGTCAGGGGCTCTAAAGCGCCCGTTACCTCAGATGGCAGATACAGACGCCGACACGGATACTGACTCCTGTGTCGACGGTGAAGAGACAACCGTGATTTCCAGTAGGGCCACACGTTACATGATTGAGACAATGGAAAATGTTTTATACATTTCTGATAATACGAGTACCACCAAAAAGGGGTATTATGTTCGGTGAGGGAAAAACTACCTGTAGTTTTCCTGAATCTGAGAAATAAAATGAGGTGTGTGATGATGCGTGGGTTTCCCCCCGATAACAATTGATAATTTCTTAAAAAGTATTGGCTGTATACCCTTTCCCGCCAGAGGTTAGGGTGCGTTGGGAAACACCCCCTAGGGGGGATAAGGCGCTCACACGCTTGTAAGAACAAGGGCTCTACCCTCTCATGAGATGGCCGCCCTTAAGGATCCTGCTGATAGAAAGCAGGAGGGTATCCAAAAATGTATTCACACACATACTGGTGTTATACTGCGACCAGCAATCGCCTCAGCCTGGAGGTGCAGTGCTGGGTTGGCATGGTCGGATTCCCTGACTGGAAATATTGATATCCTAGATAAGGATAGTATATTATTGCCTATAGAGCATTTAAAAGATGCATTTCTATATATGCATGATGCACAGCGGAATATTTGCCGACTGGCATCAAGTATAAGTGCGTTGTCCAATTCTACCAGTAAAATGGTCAGGTGATGCGGATTCCAAACGGCATTTGGAAGTATTGCCTTTGAAAGGGGACATTTGGGGTCGGTCTTTTAGACCTGGTGGCCACGGCAACAACTGGGAAATCCACGTTTGTACCCCAGGTCGCCTCTCAAAATAAGACGCCGTATTATCAGGCGCAGTCCTTTGTTGGCAAGCGGACAAAAGGTTCCTCTTTTCTGCTCGTGACAGAGGGAGAGGAAAAAGGCTGAAGAGATTAGCCAGTTCCCAGGAACAGAAACCCTTTCCCGCCTCTGCCAAGCCCTCAGTATGACGCTAGGGCCTTACAAGCTCAGGCACGGTGGGGGCCCGTTCTCAATGAATTTCAGTGCGCAGTGGGCTCACTCGCAAGTAGACCCCTGGATCCTTCAGGTAATATCTCAGGGGTACATATTGGAATTCGAGACGTCTCCCCCTCGCTGTTTCCAAAAGTCGGCTTTACCGACGTCTCCCTCTGACAGGGAGGCAGTTTTGGAAGCCATTCACAAGCTGTATTCCCAGCAGGTGATAATCAAGGTACCCCTCCTGCAACAGGGAACGGGGTATTATTCCACACTATTGTGGTACCGAAGCCAGACGGCTCGGTGAGACCGATTCTAAATCTAAAATCTAAAATCTTTGAACACTTACATACAGAGGTTCAAATTCAAGATTGAGTCACTCAGAGCAGTGATTGCGAACCTGGAAGAAGGGGACTACATGATGTCTCGGGACATCAAGGATGCTTACCTTCATGTCAAAATGTACCCTTCTCACCAAGGGTACCTCAGGTTATGGTACAGAACTGTCACTATCAGTTCAGACGCTGCCGTAGGGATGGTCCACGGCACCCCGGGTCTTTACCAAGGTAATGGCCGAAATGATATCCCTTCGAAGGAAGGGAATTTTAGTTATCCCTTACTTGGACGATTCCCTGATAAGGGTAAGATCCAGGGAACAGTTGGAAGTCGGTGTAGCACTATCTCAGGTAGTGTTGCGGCAGCACGATTGGATTCTCAATATTCCAAAATCGCAGCTGGTTCCGACGACTTGTCTTCTGTTTCCTAGGGATGATCCTGGACACAGTCCAGAAAAAGGTGTTTCTCCCGGAAGAGAAAGCCAGGGAGTTATCCGAGCTAGTCAGGAACCTCCTAAAACCGAACCAAGTCTCAGTGCATCAATGCACAAGGGTTCTGGGTAAAAATGGTGGCTTCCTAGTCCTGGTGACCACGGATGCCAGCCTGCGAGGCTGGGGAGCAGTCACACAGGGAAGGAATATCCAGGGCTTAGGGTCAAGCCTGGATACATCACTTCACATAAATATCCTGAAGCTAAGAGCCATTTACAATGCTCTAAGCTTAGCAAGACCTCTGCTTCAAGGTCAGCCGGTGTTGATCCAGTCGGACAACATCATGGCAGTCACCCACGTAAACAGACAGGGTGGCACAAGAAGCAGGAGGGCAATGGCAGAAGCTGCAGGGATTCTTCGCTGGGCGGAAAATCATGTGATAGCACTGTCAACAGTATTCATTCCGGGAGTGGACAACTGGGAAGCAGACTTCCTCAGCACGACCTCCACCCGGGAGAGTGGGGACTTCACCCAGAAGTCGTCCACATGATTAAAAAACTCGACAGGTATTGCGCCAGGTCAAGAGACCCTCAGGCAATAGTTGTAGACGCTCTGGTAACACCGTGGGTGTACCAGTCAGTGTATGTGTTCCCTCCTCTGCCTCTCATACCCAAGGTACTGAGATTGATAAGATGGAGAGGAGAAAGCACTATATTCGTGGCTCCGGATTGGCCAAGAAGGACTTGGTAACCGGAACTTCAAGAGATGCTCACGGAGGATCCGTGGCCTCTACCTCTAAGAAGGGACCTGCTCCAGCAAGGACCCTGTCTGTTCCAAGACTTACCGCGGCTGCGTTTGACGGCATGCCGGTTGAACACCGGATCCTGAAGGAAAAAAGGCATTCCGGATGAAGTCATCCATATCCTGATCTAAAGCCAGGAAGGATGTAACCGCAAAAACATTATCACCGCAATTGGCGAAAATATGTTGCGTAGTGCGAGGCCAGTAAGGCCCGACGGAGGAAATTCAACTGGGTCGATTCCTACATTTCCTGCAAACAGGAGTGTCTATGGGCCTGAAATTGGGGTCCATTAAGGTTCAGATTTCGGCCCTGTCAATTTTCTTCCAAAAAAGAACTAGCTTCAGTCCCTGAAGTTTAGACGTTTGTAAAAGGGGTACTGCATATACAGCCTCCTTTTGTGCCTCCAGTGGCAATTTGGGATCTCAATGTAGTTTGGGTTCCAAAAGTCACATTGGTTTGAACCACTTAAATCTGTGGAGTTAAAATATCTCACATGAAAGGTGGTCATGCTGTTGGCCCTGGCCTGGGCCAGGCGCGTGTCAGAATTGGCAGCTTTATCCTGTAAAAGCCCTTATCTGATTTTCCATTCGGACAGGGCGGAATTGAGGACTCGTCCTCCGTTTCTCCCTAAGGTGGTTCCAGCGTTTTCACCTGAACCAGCCTATTGTGGTGCCTGCGGCTACTGGGGACTTGGAGGAATCCAGGTTGCTGGATGTTGTCAGGGCCCTGAAAATATGTTTCCAGGACGGCTGGAGTCAGGAAATCTGACTCGCTGTTATCCTGTATGCACCCAACAAGCTGGGTGCTCCTGCTTCTAAGCAGACTATTGCTCGTTGGATTTATAGTACAATTCAGCTTGCACATTCTGTGGCAGGCCTGCCACAGCTAAAATCTGTAAAAGCCCGTTCCACAAGGAAAGTGGGCTCATCTTGGGCGGCTGCCCGAGGGGTCTCGGCTTTACAACTTTGCCGAGCAGCTACTTGGTCAGGGGCAAACACGTTTGCTAAATTCTACAAATTTGATACCCTGGCTGAGGAGGACCTGGAGTTCTCTCATTCGGTGCTGCAGAGTCATCCGCACTCTCCCGCCCGTTTGGGAGCTTTGGTATAATCCCCATGGTCCTTACGGAGTCCCCAGCATCCACTTAGGACTTTAGAGAAAATAAGAATTTACTTACCGATAATTCTATTTCTCATAGTCCGTAGTGGATGCTGGGTGCCCATCCCAAGTGCGGATTGTCTGCAATACTTGTACATAGTTATTTTTTACAAAAATCGGGTTATTATTGTTGGGAGCCATCTTTTCAGAGGCTCCTCTGTTATCATACTGTTAACTGGGTTCAGATCACAGGTTATACGGTGTGATTGGTGTGGCTGGTATGAGTCTTACCCGGGATTCAAAATCCTTCCTCCTTGTGTACGCTCGTCCGGGCACAGTATCCTAACTGAGGCTTGGAGGAGGGTCATAGGGGGAGGAGCCAGTGCACACCAGTTAGTCCTAAAGCTTTCTTTAGATTTGCCCAGTCTCCTGCGGAGCCGCTATTCCCCATGGTCCTTACGGAGTCCCCAGCATCCACTACGGACTATGAGAAATAGAATTATCGGTAAGTAAATTCTTATTATCTCATTATGGTATGCAATTATTCCAAAATACGAAAAAATCCCATATCCAAAATACCTCTGGTCCCAAGCATTTTGGATAAGGGATACTCAACCTGTATTAGAAGTTTCTGCTGAAGTCTCTTACTTTGCAGACAGGTCCATGATATGGCCTTCTATTTCATAAATAGTTGAATGAATTATACCCCTTTCAGACATCCTGCAAAATCCCGGGATTTTGCACATGAATGCGCACCAACCCGGGATTTTGGCATGTCTGAAAGGTACCAACCCAGGAACACTTTCTCTGCAATTGACCAGGGTTTTTCCTGGGACCAGCGTCCTAGGTAGACAACCCGGCTTAGGTCTGAATGGTGCGAACCTAGAATTTACTCTAGATGTCTGATTGGCGTTAGGATTGACTGGAAGGGGTGGAGCTGCCTGGAGGGGGTGTTCGCAGGCTGCTGCTGTCTGTGCGGCAGTGAGTAGTAGAAGCAGCAGATAAGTGACCTGTTGTGGTGAGGTGTGTGTATAAGTTTGACATGTATATGTAGATGACATGTATGTGTGTGTTTGAGTGTGACGTGTATCTGTAAGATGTGTGTGTGAGACATGTATGAGTGTAATGTGAGTATATATGTGACCTGGCAGTAGCCTGGTCTGCCGTGGCTTGGAGAATGCCAGGGCAGACCAGGCTTATGTCTGAAAGGGGTTGATCCGGGGATTTCCCAGGTCTCTGGTATAGTGTGAAAGGGGGTCTCCAGCAAAACCCCAGAATTTTTCAGAGGTGAAAAACCCGGGCTGAGCAGGAAACTTCCCGGGTTGTATGTCTGAAAGTGGTATTAGAGGGCTTAATGTCCACCTATACAGTATTATTCTTCTCCCCGTATTGTTCTGTCAGTCAAGTGTATCTACAATTTCTTTTCAGTTTTGTTTTTAAGTATTCTAGAGACTGTAGAGAACAGGGTTTAAAGGTCCGCTATACCGAAAATACCGGTTGGTCCAGTATAAGTTTGGAGGTGCCCATATATGCTGCCAATTAGACCATCTAGGTCGCTAGCTCAGTTGACCGCACTGTATCACAAGTTGGTAAGGGCGAATGGTGAATGCACAACTCGGTTCTATGATTTTAAAAAGGCATATAAACTGCGTGGCATTGATGTTTGCGTTTTTTTGCCACATCGCAATGGGTCGATTTATGGTTCTATTGAAGTGTATGATTTGTAGCAGGCACTCTTAAATAGAAGTGGTGTTAGAAAATGTGTACTGTATTGAAAGCTAAATGAATGGGAAAATACAAATATATAGGAGGGAAATCAATTATTTTATCAGGCTAAACCCAACTAAAGTCCTGGCTGAAGCGCAAAATGTTCCGTTTGGGTGCACAAATGGGAGACTTTAACAGACAAAAATGGTTATTCAGACAAACTGGCTAAATCCGCTTGGTTTTATTGAAAGATGTAAAATAAAGCAAATCAAAGTCTACTAACAATATTATTATTAGTAACATGATTAAAATTGTTTTTCTATTAAAACGTTAATGCAGTAAAAACCTGGTTTAAACAAATCCGTTTTAACCAAAAAACAAAAACATTTTTCCCAACCCTGCCCAAGCTACTAATTAAAACCTCTTTTAGACTAAATATCGCAGGTCGCGGGGGCGTGGCCACGGCGGCTAGTAGATAGGCAGCAGGGTTGTGGAGCTCCCCGGCCTATTAATCCTCAAGAGATCCTGGGGCCCTCTCTGAGGCTCACTTTCGGCCGGGCCGTGCTGTATCGCCGTGGGGGAGCGGCGGCCGTCTCCTGCGGTCTCCTGCCGTAGCTGACAGCCTGCACCAGCGGCCGCCCGAATCTCGGGCCTAGGCCGCCGGGAAATCCCCGGCCTCGATTTCTGGAGCTCCGCTGTGCTGCCGCTGGCGCGTGTGAACCTGCGGTGAAGATTGGGTCACCCGGCGCCTGGGGAGTGCGGCGCCCACCACCTACACCTGCTGGGGAACCCGCCAGGCCGCTTCTGACCCCCGAAATTGGGGTGAATATACTGAGGGGAGTGAGACTGAGTCCGGCGGCCATCTTGGCTGCAGCTGCTGCTTACACTGCAAATCCTCTGTGTGACCTGTGAAAGGGCTGCAGAGCTGGAAGATTTGCCCCAGCACAGGTTGTCCCACCTTTTGCCCCTTGCCTATTTCTGATTAGCACATCCTACAAAATCACCCCCAGACCCCTCTGGGCCCCTTCCCCCCTCCTTCTCTGTGCTTCACTGCTGGATGTCCTGTGCTCTGGAGTGCTGCTGATACTGCACCTCACCCCTACTGCTGTGCTTTCTGACACTGAATATCTGGACTCTGGTGAGGGGTGGTCAGAGCGCAGCTGCTGCTAAATTGGAGAAGTTTGCCCGCCAACCTGCTGCCCAGCCGACGCAGTCGTCCCCTAAGCCCTCTCCTTCTACCAAACAGACTCCCCTGGCCGGGGCCGGCTCGGGCTCAGACATGCAGCCATCTACTCCTTCCATTCAGCATGTCCTGGAGGCCATAGCGGCCAGCGAACAACGCCTGTCGGACAAAATGGAGAAGGTGCAGTGCGACTTATCACTGTTGCGCCAGGACGTCCAGCGAGTACGGGAGAGGGTCGGCGAAACGGAAACACGGGTCTCTAATCTGGAAGACCTCAGCGGCCCCCTACAACGGTCTGTCTCAGCGGTTACACAACAAGTCTTGTCACTGCAAACTAAACTCCTGGATATGGAGGGGCGACTTCGCAGAAATAATGTGAGATTCGTGGGCCTGCCTGAAAAGGAAGATGGGGCGCACCCTGAAGACTTCCTAGAATCCTGGCTGAAAAAGGCGTACGGCGCTGAATCCTTTACATCCCAATTTGCGGTGGAGCGGGCGCACCGGGTGCCTTTCCGGCCTTTGCCCCCGGGCGCACCGCCGCGAACATTTATTGCCACGTTTCTACACTATAAAGACCGGGACTCCGTCCTGGGCCGTGCGCAGGGCCCCCTGCTTCGAAATGGTGTCCGGGTGTCGGCGTTTCCGGATTTCGCAGCGGATGTCCAGAAAGATCGGGCCCAGTTTCTGCCCATCAAGCGGCGTCTCCGTGACCTGAGCCTTCCATACTCGATGCTGTTTCCCTCTAGGCTACGCGTGGTGGCGGACGGGGAAAGTTCTTCAACTCTCCGAGGGAGGCGGCAGCCTGGCTGTATAGGTACGCTCCGGGCGCCCGCCAGATGGCTCCGGACTGATTGACATCCAGTTTTCTCTCTACATGGGCCTACAATATGCAAGTATAAGTCCGGGGAGCTTCCTTTTGCATTAGTTGTTCTGGACTTTACCGGGGAGTGACTTTTACGCATTAGTTTCTTGTAGTGGGGGGGGGGGTTTGTTTGGATCTGTGTGCTACGCATAGCACTGCCGTAGGCTTTCAGATCACCAAGGTTGGAGCTTTGTTAGGGATAAAGGTATGCCACAGTTCGGGGAGGTATACGGGGAGGGGGGATGTTGTTGGGATGCTGTCAGTTTTTCTGTTTTTCTATGTTTCTCTCTCTTAATTTCTCTGACGTCCTAAGTGGATGCTGTGACTCCGTAAGGACCATGGGGATTAGTGGCTCCGCAGGAGACTGGGCACAACTAAAGAAAGCTTTAGGATTACCTGGTGTGCACTGGCTCCTCCCACTAAGACCCTCCTCCAGACCTCAGTAAGATTCTTATGCCCGGCTGAGCTGGATGCACACCAGGGGCTCTCCTGAGCTCCTAGAAAGAAAGTATATTTAGGTTTTTTATTTTACAGTGAGATCTGCTGGCAACAAACTCACTGCAGCGAGGGACTAAGGGGAGAAGAAGCGAACCTACCTAACAGGTGGTAGTTTGGGCTTCTTAGGCTACTGGACACCATTAGCTCCAGAGGGATCGACCGCAGGACCCGACCTTGGTGTTCGTTTCCGGAGCCGCGCCGCCGTCCCCCTTACAGAGCCAGAAGCATGAAGATGTCCGGAAAATCGGCGGCAGAAGACTTCGGTCTTCACCAAGGTAGCGCACAGCACTGCAGCTGTGCGCCATTGCTCCTCATGTACACCTCACACTTCGGTCACTGATGGGTGCCCTGAGGGCAATCTAAGACACCTTGGCTGGCAAATCATCACAATATATAGTCCCAGGGCTATATATGTGATAAATTACCCCTGCCAGAATCCATAAAAAAGCGGGAGAAAAGTCAGCCGAAAAGGGGCGGGGCTTCTCCCTCAGCACACTGGCGCCATTTTTTCTTCACAGTGCAGCAGGAAAACAGCTCCCCAGGCTTTCCCCTGTAGTTTTCAGGCTCAAAGGGTTAAAAAGAGAGGGGAGGCACTAAATTTAGGCGCAATATATGTATACAAGCAGCTATTGGGGGAAAAATCACTCGGTTATAGTGTTAATCCCTGCATTATATAGCGCTCTGGTGTGTGCTGGCATTAGCTCTCTCTGTCTCCCCAAAGGACTTTGTGGGGTCCTGTCCTCAGTCAGAGCATTCCCTGTGTGTGTGTGTGGTGTGTCGGTATGGCTGTGTCGACATCTTGGATGAGGAAGGTTACGTGGAGGCGGAGCAGAGGCCGATAAATGGGATGTCGCCCCCTGTGGGGCCGACACCTGAGTGGATGGATAGGTGGAAGGTATTAACCGACAATGTCAACTCCTTACATAAAAGGCTGGATGACGTAACAGCTGTGGGACAGACGGCTTCTCAGCCCACGCCTGCCCAGGCGTCTCAAAGGCCATCAGGGGCTCAGAAAAACGCCCGTTACCTCAGATGGCAGACACAGATGTCGACACGGAGTCTGACTCCAGTGTCGACGAGGTTGAGACATATACACAATCCACTAGGAACATCCGTTACATGATCTCGGCAATGAAAAATGTGTTACGCATTTCTGACATGAACCCAAGTACCACATAAAAGGGGTTTTATTTTTGGGGAGAAAAAGCAGCCAGTGTTTTGTTCCCCCATCAGATGAATGAATGAAGTGTATAAAGAAGCGTGGGTTCCCCCGATAAGAAACTGGTAATTTCTAAAAAGTTACTGATGGCGTACCCTTTCCCGCCAGAGGATCGGTCACGTTGGGAGATATCCCTTAGGGTGGATAAGGCGCTCACACGTTTGTCAAAAAAGGTGGCACTGCCGTCTTAGGATACGGCCACCTTGAAGGAGCCTGCTGATAAAAAGCAGGAGGCTATCCTGAAGTCTGTATATACACACTCAGGTTATATATTGAGACCTGCAATTGCCTCAGCATAAATAGTGCTGCTGCAGCGTGGTCTGATACCCTGTCAGATAATATTAATACTCTAAGACAGGGATAATATTTTGCTAACATAGAGCATATTAAAGACGTCGTCTTATATATAAAGGATGCACAGAGGGATATTTGCCGGCTGGCATCCAGAATTAATGCAATGTCCATTCTGCCAGGAGGGTATTAGAAACCCGGCAGTGGACAGGTGATGCTGCCTGTAAAAGGCACATGGCGATTCTGCCTTATAAGGGTGAGGAATTGTTTGGGGATGGTCTCTGGGACCTCGTATCCACAGCAACAGCTGGGAAGAAAATTTTTTTACCTCAGGTTTCCTCACAGCCTAAGAAAGCACCGTATTTTCAGGTACAGTCCTTTCGGCTTCAGAAAAGCAAGCTGGTCAAAGGCGCTTCCTTTCTGCACAGAGACAAGGGAAGAAGGAAAAAGCTGCACCAGCAGCCAGTTCCCAGGATCAAAAATCTTCCCCCGCTTCCTCTGAGTCCACCGCATGACTCTGGGGCTCCACAGGTGGAGACAGGTGCGGTAGGGGCACGTCTCGGGAACTTCAGGGACCAGTGGGCTTGCCCACAGGTGGATCCCTAGGTTCTGCAAATAGTATCACAGGGATACAGGCGGAAGTTCGAGGCGACTCCCCCTCACCATTACCTCACATCAGCCTTGCCTGCTGCCCTCGGAGAATGGTGGTACTGGCGGCAATTCACAAGCTGTACTTCCAGCAGGTGAAATCAAGGTACCCCTCCTTCAACAAGGCGGGGGCTACTATTCCAAAATGTTGTGGTACCGAAACCAGACGGTTCGGTGAGACCCATTCTAAAATTGAAAGCCTTGAACACTTATATACGAAGGTTCAAGTTCAAAATGGAATCGCTCAGGGTGATTATTGCAAGCCTGGAGAATTTCATGGTATCACTGGACATCAAGGATGCTTACCTGCATGTCCCTATTTACCCTCTTCACCAGGAGTACCTCAAAATTGTGGTACAGGATTGTCATTACCAATTCCAGACGTTGCCGTTGGTCTGTCCCCGGCACAGAGGTATTTACCAAGGTAATAGCCGAAATAATTATCCCGTACTTGGACGATCTCCTTATAAAGGCGAGGTCCAGGGAGCAGTTGTTCGTCGGAGTAGCACTATCTCGGGAAGTGCTACAACAGCACGGCTGGATTCTGAATATTCCAAAGTCGCAGCTGGTTCCTACGACGCGTCTACTGTTCCTGGGTATGGTTCTGGACACAGAACAGGATAAAAGGGTTTCTCCTGGAGGAGAAGTCCAAGGAGTTGTCGTCTCTAGACAGAGACCTCCTAATACGTATACAGGTGTCGGTGCATCAATGCATGCGAGCCCTGGGAAAGATGGTAGCTTCTTACGAAGAAATTCCATTCGCCAGGTCCCATGCAAGGATTTTCCAGTGGGATCTGTTGGACAAGTGGTCCGGGTCGCATCTTCGGATGCATCGGCGGATAACCCTGTCTCCAAGGGCCAGGGTGTCGCTGTTGTGGTGGCTGCAGAGTGCTCATCTTCTAGGGGGCCGCAGATTCGGCATACAGGACTGGGTCCTGGTGACCACGGATGCCAGCCTTCGAGGCTGGGGGGGCAGTCACACAGGGAAGAAACTTCCAAGGCTATGGAAAAGTCAGGAGACTTCCCTACACATAAATATTCTGGAACTAAGGGCCATTTACAAGGCCCTAAGTCAGGCTAGACCCCTGCTTCAACACCGGCCGGTGCTGATCCAGTCAGACAACACCACGGCGGTCGCTCATGTAAACCGACAGGGCGGCACAAGAAGCAGGATGGCGATGGCAGAAGCCACAAGGATTCTCCGATGGGCGGAGAATCATGTGTTAGCACTGTCAGCAGTGTTCATTCCCGGAGTGGACAACTGAGAAGCAGACTTTCTCAGAAGACAAGACCTCCACCCGGGAGAGTGGGGACTTCATCCAGAAGTCTTCCAAATGATTGTACACCGTTGGGAAAGGCCACAGGTGGACATGATGGCGTCCCGCCTCAACTAAAAGTTACAAAGATATTGCGCCAGATCAAGGACCCTCAGGCGATAGCTGTGGACGCTCTGGTAACACCGTGGGTGTACCAGTCGGTGTATGTGTTCCCTTCTCTGCCTCTCTTACCCAGGGTAATGAGAATAATAATAAGAAGGAGAGGAGTAAGAACTATACTCATTGTTCTGGGTTGGCCAAGAAGAGCTTGGTAACCAGAACTCCAACAAATGATCTCAGAGGACCCTTGGCCTCTGCCGCTCAGACAGGACCTGCTGCAGCAGGGGGCCTGTCTGTTACAAAACGTACCGCGGCTGCGTTTGACGGCATGGCGGTTGAACGCCGGATCCTGAAGGAAAAGGGAATTCCAGGGGAAATTATCCCTACGCTATTTAAAGCTAGGAAAGAAGTGAACGCAAACCATTATCACCGCATATGGCGGAAATATGTTGCGTACTGTGAGGCCAGGAAGGCCCCAAAGGAGAAATTTCAGCTAGGTCGATTTCTGCACTTCCTACAGTCAGAGGTGACTATGGGCCTAAAATTGGGTTCCATTAAGGACCAGATTTCGGCTCTATCGATTTTCTTCCAAAATTGAACTGGCTTCACTGCCTGAAGTTCAGACTTTTGTTAAGGGAGTGCTGCATAGTCAGCCCCCGTTTGTGCCTCCAGTGGCACCGTGGGATCTCAACGTGGTGTTGGATTTCCTGAAGTCGCATTGGGTTGAGCCACTTAAATCCGTGGAGCTATAATGCCTCACGTGGAAAGTGGTCATTCTGTGGGCCTTGGCGTCGGCCAGGTGTGTATCAGAATTGGCGGCTTTGTCATACAAATGCCCTTATCTGTATTTTATATGGCTAAGGCGGAATTGAGGACTCGTTCCCAATTCCTTCCTAAGGTGGTATCAGTTTTTCATGTGAACCATCCTATTGTGGTGCCTGCGGCTACTTGGGACTTGGAGGATTCTAAGTTACTGGACGTAGTCAGGGCCCTGAAAAGTATATGTTTCCAGGACAGCTGGAGTCAGGAAAACTGACTCGCTATTTCTCCTGTATGCACCCAACAAGCTGGGTGCTCCTGCTTCTAAGCAGACGATTGCTCACTGGATCTGTAGCACGATTCAACTTGCACATTCTGCGGCTGGACTGCCGCACCCTAAATCTGTAAAAGCCCATTCCACGAGGAAAGTGGGCTCTTATTGGGCGGCTGCCCGAGGGGTCTCGGCTTTACAACTTTGCCGAGCTGTTACTTGGTCGGGTTAAAACATTTTTGTAAGAGTCTACAAGTTTGATACCCTGGCTGAGGAGGACCTAGAGTTTGCTCATTCGGTGCTGCAGAGTCATCCGCACTCTCCCGCCCGTTTGGGAGCTTTGGTATAATCCCCATGGTCCTTACGGAGTCCCAGCATCCACTTAGGACGTCAGAGAAAATAAGATTTTACTCACCGGTAAATCTATTTCTCGTAGTCCGTAGTGGATGCTGGGCGCCCATCCCAAGTTCGGATTGTCTGCAATACTTGTTTATAGTTATTGCCTAACTAAAGGGTTATTGTTGAGCCATCTTTTGAGAGGCTCGGTTATATTTCATACTGTTAACTGGGTATAGTATCACGAGTTATACGGTGTGATTGGTGTGGCTGGTATGAGTCTTACCCGGGATTCAAAATCCTTCCTTATTGTGTCAGCTCTTCCGGGCACAGTATCCTAACTGAGGTCTGGAGGAGGGTCTTAGTGGGAGGAGCCAGTGCACACCAGGTAGTCCTAAAGCTTTCTTTAGTTGTGCCCAGTCTCCTGCGGAGCCGCTAATCCCCATGGTCCTTACGGATTCCCAGCATCCACTACGGACTACGAGAAATAGATTTACCGGTGAGTAAAATCTTTTTGTTTTTGTTTTCCATATGTCTATTTATTGAATTGTGCTATGGTGTTGTGCTATTTAGGGGGGTTTGGCTCAGGGCCCGGGGCCTGCGGACGATATGGTTTTTGGGATAGTACTCTGCACGGGCAGGTGGATACCCGGATAATGTTGATAGGCGGGCTCCCTTTTCACTTTGGGGGGTCTTTACATGCTGTGTCTCAGATAACACGACAGACGACATGCCTGCCTTAAAGATTTTGGCATGGAATGTCCGGGGCATTAATAATAAAGTAAAGCGGTCCCTAGTATTCCAAATTATAAAGAAATATGGCCCGGATATTATCTGTCTGAGCGAGACCCACCTGGAGGGAAATAGACTATTATCGCTCCGCAGGCCTTTGGTAGGCTGGGTGTATCATTCATCTCACTCCTCCTCTTCCAGGGGGGTGTCGGTCATGATAAAGAGAACTGTACAGTTTGAATTAATCACGGTAAATACGGATCCATATGGTAGATTTGTGTTTCTGGAATGCAAGCTGAGCCTCCCGTAACTTCTTTATCTTGTCTGTTTATGTTCCTCCCCCATTCTCGTATGACGTCCTGCAGAAGGCGGCTTCATTTATTGCTTCCTCTCCACAAACTCCTGTTATTTGTCTGGGGGACTTTAACAACGTGTTGGATGCCTCTCTGGATAGGTGGAGGTCTTCTCGGGATTCAGGGGCGGGGGGCGGCCAATCTATATCTCGATTTAAGTTTGCGGATTATATAGATAGCATGCAGTGGGTAGATGTCTGGAGGGCTCGCTACCCTATGCTTAGGCAATACTCATGTTTCTCTAGTACGTATGGCTCCTTCTCCAGATTCGACCTGGCCCTGGTCTCGCCCATGCTCCTACCTAGCATAACGGATGTTCATTATGCGGCACGGGGGGTGTCCGATCATTCGCCCCTAATGCTGTCTTTTGATGTGGAGTGCCGGAGGGGACAGTCATACTGGAAGCTGCACCCATCCTGGCTGGTTCAGCTGGGAGAGTGCCCGGATTTGCCGCTTAGGTGGGAAGGGTTCTTTGCGGATAATGCGGGCTCGGCCCCGACACCGGTTATATGGGATGCATTTAAAGCTTATCTACGTGGTACGCTGATAGGCAAAATAGCCGCCTGCAAGATAGAGTACAGAGCGACTGAGAGACAGCTTGAATCTGAATATAGGGACCTGGAGACCCGCTATTTGGCTCAGGGAACTCCTGCGCTGAATGCAAGTTGGCTATTAGCTCAGGAGGCCTGGCTAGCTCACCTTTCGGATAAAAACGCGCGCTCCCTTTTGTTCAGGGCCACCAACATATACATGCAGGCGGACAGGCTAGGTAGTTTATTGGCCCATTTGGTGCACTACGACCGTCCTGGGTCCACGATAGTGCAGATGACTGGCCCTGACGGCTCCATAGTAGATAATACCCCCGACATAGCGCAGATGTTCCTTTCATACTTTAAAGAGGTCTATGGCTCTCAGTCGACATGCTCCATGGAAGACTTAGACCTGTACCTGTCCAATATACCACTCTCTAAGCTTTCCCCTGAGGCTAGGGATATCCTAGACGCCCCCTTAACCTTGGAAGATGTGACGGCGGCTGTGGGAATGTCCCCCAGTGGCAAGTCTCCGGGAAGCGATGGCATCCCCACTGAGATGTATAAACAATACATACAGTTCTTTGGTTCCAAGCTGCATGAGACGTATACCGACATATTTGCCACCAATCAACTTCCTCCCTCAATGTCCGAGGCCGTAATTATAGTACTGCCAAAGCCCGGTAAGGATCTCAAACTAGTGGAGTCCTATAGGCTGATTTCCCTTATCCCCACTAACGCCAAGATCCTGGCAAAAATCCTTGAGGTCCGGCTCAACTCGGTCATTACATCTATCATACACCAGGATCAGTCTGGCTTTATGCCAGGGAAATCCACGTCCATTAATTTGCGCAGGCTTTACACTACTTTGCAGGCTCCCCACGATTTCCCCTCGGACGCGGTTGTAGTTTCACTGGACGCGGCTAAGGCATTCGACAGCGTCGAATGGCCGTATCTGTGGGGGCTCATGACATGTATGGGCTTCGGCCCTAATTTTATACGATGGATCAAACTGCTATATCAAAGCCCATGCGCCAGGATCTTGGTTAATGGCTATGTCTCTTCCTCCTTTACTTTGACTCGGGGCACCAGACAGGGATGCCCCCTCTCCCCAGCTTTGTTTGCCATAGCCATTGAACCCATGGCTTGTTTAGTCAGATCGCACCCGGACATTGGGGGAGTTGAATCGGGCCCATTTACTGACAAAATAGCTCTTTATGCGAACGACCTGTTACTTTTCTTACACGACTACAGTGTGGATATGCCTATGGTGTTGCAGGTCATTGAGACCTTCGGCAGATTCTCTGGTCTCTGCATAAACTGGTCCAAATCATTTATAATTCCCATTATGGGCTCTCCTCCCCGGGTCCCAAAGATTTCCCTACCGCTAAGCTGGACAGGCCAATTTAAATATCTTGGGATCCAGGTTACTAACGACCCTTCGAATTTCATATCCTTGAACCTTGACCCGCTTGTACAGCTGATTGTACGCTAGTCAAGGGCTTGGTGTAAACTCCCGCTGACAATGACAGGTAGGGTTAGCCTTGTTAAGATGATAATTTTGCCCAAGCTACTGTATGTTCTTTCACAATCCCCTGTATACATATTCCCGGCCTTCTTTAAGAAACTAAATAGTATACTAACATCTCTGATGTGGGCCAATAAAAGACCTAGAATAAAGTTATACACCCTCACTAGACAAAAAGTTGATGGCGGCTTGGCCTTACCTCACTTCCAACTATATTACTTTGCGGCCCAGCTGGCACACATCAGTATCTGGTTGCGGGGAGGAGATGAGGCTGGTCTATGGTGGGCGTTTCTCCGATGTTACTACCCGGACCTCTCTCCGGTGCAGATTCTGGTAGGGGGGAGCACTTCCCGGCTGTCCCCTCCTATTGTTTTTCAGGCCATGAAGATCTGGCAGGCTTTGATACGAATGCTCTGGTACGATAGTATGGATCCGGATACTCCCCTTTGGCACTCCGCATCACTCCCTGAACTGGGGTCTCTCGAGGGGGGGGAGGTTTGGGCCCCGTATTCAGTAACTTCCATATCTCAGTTGTACAACAATGGTACAATGAAGTCCTTTCAACAACTAAAGGAGGAGTTTGGTCTCCCAAACTCTTACTTCTACAGATTTTTACAGCTCAGGCACGCTATACAATCACAGTTCGGGGATTCTCCACCGGCGCTCCTCCCTTTCCCCATAAAGGCCTTTCTATGCGCACTGGGTCGAGTTAAGGTGATCTCCTTCACTTACTCGTACCTTATAAAAATAATTAATGCGGACCCGCTCTCGAACCTTCGGGAGCGCTGGGAGCGTGATCTGGGCCCCATAGATGTTGAAGACTGGGAGGTGGCGCTGGGGAACTCGAGCCAGGTCACCAAATCACTACGGTTCCAACAAATCCAACTCTTTGTATTACATAGATCATATATGACACCGAATAGGTTGGCCAGATTTGGGGCTGGTGGCGCAGCCGCCTGTCCTAAATGCGGGGCCGCTGGCGGATCGTTTTGGCACCTGGTGTGGGAGTGTCCATCCTTACAGGCGTTCTGGGCTGGGGTCGGGTCGATTCTGGAACGTACGGGGATACCGAGAGGAATGTTGACTCCGGGATTTTGCATTCTGGGAATGGGGGGACCTGAATCTGGGTCTAGGTGGGAGGACTTATATGCTCGCAGTATCTGCGCCCTCGCCAAGGTGTGTATTGCGCGGACATGGATGGCCCCACATTCCCCTACGATGTCTGCTTTAAAGGCCTTGGTGAATGACACAGTACTGAAGGATCGATATATCTATATGAAAAATAATGCTCTTCCTAAACATGAGAAGATATGGTCCCATTGGATTAATTCTACATATTCTTCCCCTGCCCTTAGAATTTAGAATTCAAAGAATTCATTAATTGACATGCCGCACGCCTTCTACGACAGCCCATCTGCCTTGGTCCCGGGGGTACGAGCCAGGCTCCTCTCCCGTATCACACACTATAGGGATTATGCACCTCACCTCGCACAACTGTATGAATCTAGGCTAGATGGAGTTGTTTTGATTTGCTCTGTTTATGGTTTGTAGGCTTTATCAGGCCTTATAGTTGGGGGGTGGGGGGGGTTATTGTAGTATTTCGGGGGGAGAAAACAAGAAATGTTAGTATGTGTTTGACATTTGATTGCAGACTTCAGAGAACCTGGTATATGCGGAATGACAACATACGGTCCTGCGATTACCATTTTCATCATGTAGTATATATATAGTTTGAGAAGGATATGGGCGTGAACATATTGTGTAATAATAATTGAAGTTCCCAGTGTACACTGAAATGTCTGTAACGATTTTATCCTTGTTGAATAAAAATACTCTATTCAAAAAAAAATATCGCAGGTCGCAGCCGGGAGCTTGACACGGGTGCTACCCGCCTGTGATCGGCGTCAGCCCCCCATTACACCGTATTACCAACCCGGCAATTTGCTGGTTTGGTGATGTCGCCTCTGACACGGCGGGGGCGACGCTTGGAGTTCACATGATCTCCAAGAGCTGCCCATCTATACACTGTAAACGGGAGCCTGGTTGATGCGATCCGGCTTCCGTTTACACAGCACAGTTTGCCGGGTTGAACACTTGTTCAACCCTGCAACTACCCAAGTTGGAATACTGGGTCACTCGACCCGGATTATTTGAACTCGACCCTTTTACACCAACCAGCAACACGGGTTATGCACCTTCATGTGCAATAACCCGTGTTATGTGCTGGCGGTGTGAAAGGGGGTATAAGTCACCTGTGGCCATACGGTAGATGCTAGATCCAAATGGCCTAAGGGACCTTTAACGTCAGGGGTGGAGCCACGACACCAGGGGGAGGAGCTATGCCAGCGGGATAGTTCTTCTACTATCCACGCCACCAACTATTTATTACCTTTAGTAACCCAAAGGCGAGTGGAGTGAGCCACCGAGCCCAAAGCGTGGTGAGCGAACTTTTCGGGTACCCTGTTCGGCCGTAGCTCCTCCCCTAGTGACGTCAGAGGTCCCGTCTCCCACTCCGATTTAGAACCAACCATCACCATACATGGATATACTTAAAACCATTGCAAAGCCTTGAGGGCCACGTTTGTGTCTCAAATGTGCATAAAACAGGAGGAGAAGTTACGTCTCCATGCCATTTACCTGTCATCCACTTCTGTTTACCGTAGTGGTGGTTATTATTACCTTATTTGTAAAACACGTTCATTTTGTTGCCTGGTGTTAAAATAGTTTTCCTCTTCATTTTAATAGTATTTGGGTCGGCTCTTACTAAGCATCAGATTTTTCCAAGCAACAAAGTGTTGTTCATACTTAAATAGCATAACGCCACATTACAGACCTCATATGTAACTTTCCGTTTTGTGTTTAATTCCCTGTGCAGTGAGAACTCTGAAAGCTCTCATAACGGTGATCTAACAGCGCAAGGGGCCGAGAATATGCCTGAAGAATCAGATGTCTGTGTGCAAAGTGAGGGGAACAACCAAACTGCACCGAAAGCTGAAGAAATGCAGCCCGAGACCCTGGAACTTGTGACGCCACAGACTTTGGGTAAAGCCGTTAACTCACATCTTCCTAGGAGCTTTTCTTTAAGTGTGACCTTGCCTTTTCTTCTTTAGCTTATAGATAGATGTGCTCTAGAGTTCTTAGTAACTTTTATTCAACCAATACCTCCTGTCTGTTATGAAGTGAAAGCTTTCACATTGTGAATAGGAGTAAGGTGTAAAATGGCGCCATGTAATGGAAAAGCTGATGGAAACAGATATGAAAAAACTAATTTGGTGTTGCTAAGAAACAGGGTTGACCTGGCAGTGTTTGAATATTAATGTCAAGGGACTTTTTCCATTTATGGAGTAAACATTTATTTCTCTAACGTCCTAGTGGATGCTGGGGACTCCGTCAGGACCATGGGGAATAGCGGGCTCCGCAGGAGACAGGGCACATCTAAAAAAGCTTTTAGGTCACATGGTGTGTACTGGCTCCTCCCCCTATGACCCTCCTCCAAGCCTCAGTTAGGTTTTTGTGCCCGTCCGAGAAGGGTGCAATCTAGGTGGCTCTCTTAAAGAGCTGTTTAGAAAAGTTTTTTTTTAGGTTTCATTCAGTGATTCCTGCTGGCAACAGGATCACTGCAACGAGGGACTTAGGGGAGAGATCTCCAACTCACCTGCGTGCAGGATGGATTGGGATCTTAGGCTACTGGACACTGAGCTCCAGAGGGAGTCGGAACACAGGTCAGCCTGGGGTTCGTCCCGGAGCCGCGCCGCCGATCCCCCTTACAGACGCTGAAGAAGACGGCAGAACGGAGGTCCGGAAACAGGCGGCAGAAGACTTCACAGTCTTCATGAAGGTAGCGCACAGCACTGCAGCTGTGCGCCATTGTTGTCACACGGCTCACTGACCTAGTCACGGAGGGTGCAGGGCGCTGCTGGGGGCGCCCTGGGCAGCAATATAAGTACCTTATTGGCAAAATAAATACATCACATATAGCCATTAAGGCTATATGTATGTATTTTAACCCAGGCCAGTTCTTAAAAACCGGGAGAAAAAACCCGCCGAAAAAGGGGCGGAGCTTATTCTCCTCAGCACACAGCGCCATTTTCCCTCACAGGCTGAGGGGAAGGCTCCCATGCTCTCCCCTGCACTGCACTACAGAAACAGGGTTAAAACAGAGAGGGGGGGGCACTGATTTGGCGATATAAATATATATTAAATGCTATAAGGGAGGAACACTTTTATAAAGGTTGTCCCTGTATAATTATGGCATTTTGGTGTGTGCTGGCAAACTCTCCCTCTGTCTCCCCAAAGGGCTAGTGGGTCCTGTCCTCTATCAGAGCATTCCCTGTGTGTGTGCTGTATGTCGGTACGTGTGTGTCGACATGTATGAGGAAAATGTTGGTGAGGAGGCGGAGCAAATTGCCTGTAATGGTGATGTCACTCTCTAGGGAGTCGACACCGGAATGGATGGCTTACTTGTGGAAGTACGTGATCATGTCAACACGCTGCGAGCCGGTTGACGACATGAGACGGCCGGCAAACAAATTAGTACCTGTCCAGGCGTCTCAGACACCGCCAGGGGCTGGTAAAAACGCCCATTTACCTCAGGGACACTGACTCCAGTGTCGACGGTGAAGAAACAAACATATTTTCCTTTAGGGCCACACGTTACATGTTAAGGGCATGAAGGAGGTGTTACATATTTCTGATACTACAAGTACCACAAATAAGGGTATTTTGTAGGGTGTGAATAAACTACTTGTAGTTTTGCCGGAATCAGATAAATTAAATGAAGTGTGTGATGATACGTGGGGTTCCTCCGATAGAAAGTTATGGGCGGTATACCCTTTCCCGCCAGAAGTAAGGGCGAGTTGGGAAACACACCTTAGGGTGGATAAGGCGCTCACACGCTTATAAAAACAAGTGGCGTTACCGTCTCCAGATACGGCCGCCCTCAAGGAGCCAGCTGATAGGAAGCTGAAAAATAGCCTAAGAAGTATATACACACATACTGGTGTTATACTACGACCAGCAATCGCCTCAGACTGGATGTGCAGCGCTGAGGGGGCTTGGTCGGATTTCCTGACTGAAAATTTTGATACCCTTGACAGGGACAAGATTTTATTGTCTATAGAGCATTTTAAGGATGCATTTCTATATATGCGTGATGCGCAGAGGGATATTTGCATTCTGGCATCAAGAGTAAATGTGATGTCCATATCTGCCAGACGAAGACACGACAGTGGTCAGGTGAGGCAGATTCCAGACGGCACATGGAAGTATTGCCGTATAAAGGGGCGGTCCATCGGACCTGGTGGCCATGGCGACAGCTGAAAAATCCACCTTTTGTTCCCCGAGTCACATCTCAGCAGAAAAGGACACAGTCTTTTCAGTCTCAGTCCTTTCGTCCCCATACGGGCAGGCGGGCAAAGGCCAGTCATATCTGCCCAGGGGTAGAGGAAAGGGAAGAAGACTGCAGCAAGCAGCCCATTCCCAGGAACAGAAGCCCTTCACAGCTTCTGCCAAGTCCGCAGCATGACGCTGGGGCAGTACAAGTGGACTCAGGTGCGGTAGGGGGTCATCTCAAGAGTTTCAGCACGCAGTGGGCTCACTCGCAAGGGGACTCCTGGATCCTACATGTAGTATCCCAGGTGTACATTGGAAATTCGAGACGTCTCCTCCTCACAAGTTCCGGAAGTCTGTTTTACCAACGTCTACCTCCGACAGGGAGGCAGTATTGGAAACAATTCACAGGCTGTATTCCCAGCAGGTGATAATCAAAGTACCCCTCCTACAACAAGGGAGGGGGTATTATTCCACACTATATTGTGGTACTGAAGCCAAACGGCTCGGTGAGATCTGGAATATTTGAACACTTACATACAAGCGTTCAAATCAAGATGGAGTCACTCAGAGCAGTGATAGCGAACCAGGAAGAAGGGGACGAGATGGTGTCACTGGATATCAGGGACATTTACCTACATGTCCAAATTTGCCCTTCTCACCAAGGGTACTTCAGGTTCGTGGTACAGAACTGTCACTATCAGTTCAGACGCTGCCGTTTGGATTGTCCACGGCGCCCCGGGTCTTTACCAAGGTAATGGCCGAAATGATGATTCTTCTTAAAAGAAACTTGGACGCTTTCCTGATAAGGGCAAGGTCCAGAGAACAGTTGGAGGTCGGAGTAGCACTATCTTTAATAGTTCTACGACAGCACGAGTGGATTCTAAATATTCCAAAATCGTAGCTTTTCCGAGGACACGTCTACTGTTCCTAGGGATGATTCTGGACACAGTCCAGAAAAAGGTGTTTCTCCCAGAGGAGAAAGCCAGGGAGTTATCCGAGCTAATCGGGATCCTCCTAAAACCAGGAAAAGTGTCAGTGCATCATTGCACAAGAGTCCTGGTAAAAATGGTGGCTTATTACGAAGCAATTCCATTCGGCAGATTTCACGCAAGAACTCTTCAGTGGGATCTGCTGGACAAATGGTCCGGATCGCATCTTCAGATGCATCAGCGGATAACCCTATATCCAAGGACAAGGGTGTCTCTCCTGTGGTGATTACAGAGTGCTCATCTTCTAGAGGGCCACAGATTCAGCATTCAGGATTGGATGCTGGTAACCACGGAGGCCAGCCTGAGAGGCTGGGGAGCAGTCACACAGGGAAAAAATTTCCAGGAAAGTGTGATCAAGTCTGGAGAATTCTCTCCACATAGATGGAGCTAAGAGCGAAATTATAAGGCTCTAAACTTAGCAAGACCTCTGCTTCAAGGTCAGCCGGTATTGATCCAGTGGGATAACATCACGGCAGTCGCCCACGTAAACAGAAAGGGCGACACAAGAAGCTGGAGGGCAGTGAAAACACTGCAAGGATTTTTCGCTAGGCGGAAAATCATGTGATAGCACTGTCAGCAGTGTTCTCTCCGGGAGTGGACGACTGGGAAGCAGACTTCCTCAGCAGGCATGACCTCCACCTGGGAGAGTGGGAACTTCATAGGGAAGTTTTTCCGCATGATTGTGAGCCATTGGCAAAGACCAAAGGTGGAAATGATGGCGTCCCGCCCGAACAAAAAACGGGACAGGTATTGCGCCAGGTCATGAGACCTTCAGGCGATAGCTGTGGATGTCCTGGTAACACCGTGGGTGTAACAGTCGGTGTATGTGTTCCCTCCTCTGCTTCTCATAACCAAGGTATTGAGAATTATAAGACATAGAGGAGTATGAACTATACTCGTGACTCCGGATTGGCCAAGAGGGACTTGGTACCCGGAACTTCAAGAGATGCTCACAGAGGACTAAGGGCCTGGGGAGCTAAGAAGGGACTTGCTTCAGCAGGTACCATGTCTATTCCAAGACTTACCGCGGCTGCGTTTGACGGCATGGCGGTTGAATGCCGGATCCTGAAGGAAAAAGGCATTCCATAAGAGGTCATACCTACCCTGGTCAAAGCCAGGAAGGAGGTGATCGCACAACGTCATCACCACATGTGGTGAAAATATGTTGCGTGGGTGAGGCCAGGAAGGCCCCACGAAGAAAATTCAACTAGGTCGATTTCTACACTTCCTGAAAACAGGAGTGTTTTGAGCCTAAAATTGGGGTTCTTTAAGGTTTTCAGTTTCGGCCCTGTAGAATTTCTTCCGAAAAGAATTGACTTCAGTTCCTGAAGTCCAGATTGTCAAGGGAGTATTGCATATACACCCCTTTTTGTGCCTCTAATGGCACCGTGGGATCTCAACATAGTGTTGGGATTCCTTAAAATCATATTGGTTTGAACCGCTCAAATCTGTGGATTTGAAATATATCACATGGAAAGTGAACATGCTGTTGACCAATATCTCACATGGACAGTGACCATGCTGTTGGTCCTGGCCTCGGCCAGGCGTTTGTCAGAATGGGCGGCTTTGTCTTGCAAAAGCCCATATTTAATTTTCCATTCGGACAGGGCAGAACTGGGACTCGTCTCCAGTTTTCTTCCTAAGGGGGTGTCAGGTTTTTCACCTGAAACAACCTATTATGGTGCCTGCGGCTTCTAGGGACTTGGAGGACTCCAGGTTAATAGACGTTGTCAGGACCCTAAAAATATATATATATATATATATATATATATATATATATATATATATATATATATATATATATATAGTTTAGGACGGCTGGAGTCAGAAAGTCTGACTTGCTGTTTATATTGTATGCACCCAACAAGATGGGTGCTCCTGCGTCTAAACAGACGATTGCACGTTGGATCTGTAACACAATCCAACTTGCACATTCTGTGGCAGGCGTGCCACAGCCTAAATCTGTAAAGGCCCACTCCACTAGGAAAGTGGGCGCATCTTGGGCGGCTGCCCGAGGGGTCTCGGCATTACAACTTTGCCGAGCAGCTACGTGGTCAGGGGAGAACACGTTTGTAAAATTTTACAAATTTGATACTCTGGCTAAGGAGGACCTGGAGTTCTCTCATTCGGTGCTGCAGAGTCATCCGCACTCTCCCGCCCGTTTGGGAGCTTTGGTATAATCCCCATGGTCCTGACGGAGTCCCCAGCATCCACTAGGACGTTAGAGAAAATAAGAATTTACTTACCGATAATTCTATTTCTCGTAGTCCGTAGTGGATGCTGGGCGCCCATCCCAAGTGCGGATTGTCTGCAATGCTTGTACATAGTTATTGTTACAAAAATCGGGTTATTCTTGTTGTGAGCCATCTTTTCAGAGGCTACTTCGTTTTGTTATCATACTGTTAACTGGGTTCAGATCACAAGTGGTACGGTGTGATTGGTGTGGCTGGTATGAGTCTTACCCGGGATTCAAGATCCTTCCTTATTGTGTACGCTCGTCCGGGCACAGTACCTAACTGAGGCTTGGAGGAGGGTCATAGGGGGAGGAGCCAGTACACACCATGTGACCTAAAAGCTTTTTTAGATGTGCCCTGTCTCCTGCGGAGCCCGCTATTCCCCATGGTCCTGACGGAGTCCCCAGCATCCACTACGGACTACGAGAAATAGAATTATCGGTAAGTAAATTCTTATTTTCTTTTTTGTCCACTAGGGGGCACAGGAGAGACTTTACCAGGGGGTTTTGGCTGGAGATGGAGAGACGGGGCACGAAATGGTTAAAACTTCTTAACCAGCAGCCCTCACTCTCCCTTCTCCACTATACCCCGCCCCAGCCACCGGCCCGCCAGTTTTTTGTTTGGTGCTGGCAGCTGGCGCCTTTTTCTGTGTGGGCTGCTGTTAAGTGGTCCCCGGTTAATTTTTTTTACTTTTTTCGGTTGCTTCAAGATGAGTGGTCTGTTTAGGCGTCCTATAGGACGCCCGCACAGCCGCTCCGACACCCGGTGGTGGGTCAGTGACTTCCACCGCAGGACTCCAGGAGGGCAGCACACACCTCCGCTCCCACAGCCGCAACCATCCCTGGTGGGTAAGTAGGAACGGCTACCTGCTTGCAGGGACCTGCATCGATGCGGCTGTTCGCTGCCAGTGAGGGAGACCACCGGTGGTGCGGGTGTAGTGGTGGACCAGTGCGCTGCTCCGTTCCACCAGGACAACAGTTAACAGGCACTAATAGGGCACAGTCCCTGGAGGTTGTCACCCACGGACTGCGGGGCACAGCCTGATTTGTCCCTCTTCCACTCCTGGGCTCGCTTTCAACTTGGTTGACAGCCTGTCTCAAGCAGACCTATATTTCCCTCTCTTTTCCCTCAGAGATATGCTGGGCAGCCATTTTACATGCCTCCCTCAGCACTTAGATGGTATTGGGCTGTCTCCCTGTATACCTCACTTTATAAGTCAGGTTACATATATATATATATATATATATATATATATATATATATATAATATATATAATATATATGTGTATATATATATGCAGCTCTTGCTCGCTGTTACAGCCAGCTTGTTGAGCACTATTTGCCCATTGTACAAAAGCACTGAATGTTTCTGTGTGCATGTAAGATATGTTTTGTACTAAACAATAATTGTGCTGTGTATATGCTTTTTTGTTGCATTAGGGAGTAGCCACAATAGCTTGGTGGGCTGGTAAGGCCACGTTACAAATGCTTCATTTGCTCCCGGGTCTCATCCCACAGGTATATCTATGTAGCCGTGCTTAGTCTACACCACAGAGCTCCGGCTTAGTAACCTGTGGGTCTGGGACTCCATTCACTAGAGCCTCACTCTTTTTAGAAGATATAGCTCTTAACCTTCATTGCGCTACCCCGTGGAAACACGCCTCTGTTAACTTAAGCGTGTGGGGACATTCTGGATTGACTTTGGATAGTCTTCCAGGATCCTGGCCCCCCGTGAGGAAGAGATGCACTCGTTTTCATGTAAATCCTCTGTCACAACTTTCCGCAGCTTCACAGCTATGCAGACAGCTTTGACTTCGACACAGGTAATGTCTCAATTAGTGGACATCCTTGCAATCTGTATAGAGTCTACACCACCCTGCACACGTCTGATCTAGCAAACTAAGCAGGGTCAGATCTGGTTAGTACTCGACTTAACAGGTCTTTCAGTCACAATTCCCCTAGAGATTATGACTGAATTAGGCAACACAGCCCTCCATGTTGCTTTACCAGCGCGGATGGTGTGATGATTAGGAATGGTGTAATAGTTAGCATTACTGCCTTACAGCTCTGAGGTCATGGGTTCGATTCACATCTAACCGTGTGGAGTTTGTATATTCTCCCCGTACTTACGTGGGTTTATTAGTATATTCTCACAGTTCTGGCGCCTCAGGGAGACTGGTATCCCAACCACAGACACCTCGGTTACTCATCAGTGCCAGGCTATTCATGTGTCCCTATCTGATGTCGAATCACTAGTCAGGGGTACACCAGTTTTAGTTTTTCTAACAGTCTCCTCGATTCACTACTTCACGAAATTTCTTGTTTCAGTGAGTAATCACCTATGTCCCTCTGGTCAGCGTAGCTAAAGCACCCCAAATCCGGGTTTGTGTCGGTCTATGATTTAGCTGTATTCCACCTAGACATGGAGCTTTTAAAAGAGTTCCCACCACTAGTGGACAATCCTTTCGTGAGTCTACAACCTTTTGGCTAAGATAAGCGTAGTATCTGTTCTTATCAGTTTAATATCTGATACGCCCCCTGTCTGGGGCCATAAACCAGTTTCCCTTGCAGCTTTCTTTAAAGTATTTTACAAAAAGAAAAAGTGTCTGTTAAAGTGAACATCTGCAACAAGCGATGATTCAACGCCACCTCCCAGGTTGAGTTATGCTACTATAAGCTATTACTTGCCCGACCAGTGGGGTTGCCTTAGTAACAAAGACTAAGACAGCTTGGTAAAGCAAACATGGCCTCCTTCAGGATACGCATATAAGAGGGCAGGGCTCCTACTTAGAGGGGGCTACCAGGGGTCTCGAACTCCAGGAAAATTAGGTTATACAGTGGTGGCCATTATAGCCTTTTTCGGCTGTGTTACTACAGTGTTGAAGCTAATTCTAATGAGACCATGGAAGGTCAGCAGGTCTTCCTTGGGCGGCGGCCTGTAAAGCCCAGGCTGTGTTTTAGTATTAAAGGAGCTAGCTCAAGCGTCCCCTTGATTCTGAGAGCTACCTCCCTTAATTCAAGATCTCGCGCAGGCAGGTCAAGGCGCCTTCTGAGTACCTTGCGTACTCTAGGGGACTCTAGGAAATTAGGCCAGCTTCTATCTTTTCCAAATTTTTCAACAACACAACACTTAAGTCATAGTAGTGGTCTCTCAGGGCTAAGCGCTGAGTTGATCAGTGGCCTTCTCAGTTCTTTCTACGGGATTTCTGGATCATGAGAACAGAAGCTATGAGGTGTTCAGTTCACCGACCTGTCTGTACCTTATAAGTATGTAGGTCATAATATCCTCATTCTACAGGTGCTGAACAAGTTTCTTTAATTACCACATGGAGTCCCTTAACTCTGTTCGTACCATGCAACTGGCTGACTTCATGACATCCTTGCACTTTGAGTGGGCATGTCTCCGCGTGGCTATCCCTACCAGGGAGGCTTAGCGGCTGTTAAAATGCATCTGCCATACACTAGCAGGTGATTCTTCAAGGCCTTTTCCCCAAATTTACATCGTTTCCTCTGAGGTTCATATGGTCTGATTATTGTACTTTCAGATACTGTGAGTCTTCAGTGGTCGCCAGGACCATGATGTTTATAGCAGCTCACCGGCATCACAGAAGTGCCAGGATCCTTCCTTATGGTGTCGACCATCTCCTCCTAAGCTGGAATATATATGGAGGCAAGTCATCGATACTTCTTGTACAGGGGAGGGTTACATGTGTGCTTTGTTAGACTTTCGCCCATCATCTTTGCCTTCAGCAGGGAGGAATTGGATCTTGCAATTCACCATCCGTAGGTTCATCATAGGGGGTCCATCTATGCCTTCCTGCACCTTCAGACTCCAATTACCAGAGGTTAGCTACTCCCTCATGTGGATATTCTAGTCCAACCTAGATCAGGATCGCCCACTTTTGAGTTCTGATCACCACTGATGCAGGTCTTCAGAGGGCTGGGCAGGCTTTTGCCCATCAAAGGATGTATGGCTCAAGGTCGCCAGCTACTCATTAATACGGGGATCTCATGGTGGTCTGTAGGCCGGGCCATTTTCCTTAGCTGGCCATTCCTCGGGTTGTCCATTTTACATAATAGGAGAACGCTGTAGTCATTACTTTCTGATTCCAGGACTTCCCTCCATTGAAGGTACACCAGGTTTCTGATAGGCAGACAGTTTTCTTCCTGCTCCGATGGCAGTATTTATTCCTGTTGAGCCGGGACATGCATGTCATTAAGAGGGCCCTGCATCCGGAGGTGCTTTTCGCTTTCTTGTCCGCTCTTCTGGTCCCTGGAACTGGTTATGATGGTGTCTCCACATAATCAATAGCTGCTACAATTTTTCTCCAACGCAAACATCCCGCAGTCTTGCTACCAGACGCTACTGCAATTCTGTGTTCAAGCCTTCCCTGACATCTCGATGGGTCTCGGCTTACCAGTGTGATACACTTACATTGACTCTGGTAGAGGGGCTAGACTTTTCTTAGAAGTCTACACTTCAATGTCTGCCTCTACAACGTGATACCGGGCATTGGCTCCTGCCTTCTTCAGAATTTGTCCCGTCTCATTTTGGCCGGGTGGCTCTGGTGATGTCCATTGTAAGAGTAAGAAGTTTCTTCCTACTGTTCACATTGCCTTGAGACTGTCTTTGGCCTGAGTTTTTGTCACTGGGTTTGACGACCTCTCTTGGCATCTTAGTCTCCACGGTGGGAACCCATTGTAATCTTAAGTCTCACTGCTCCCTACTTTCTCCAGACAGGACGCTACCTTGGTTTGGGATTTCACTCTGATTACTACACTCCATCTCTTCACCCTGTCTGTGCTTTCCATAGTCAGCTAGCTCTGTATTCTGTTTGTACACCCTCCATTGGGATCCTGGTGGTGTTGGGTCTTCTGTGTTTAGCTCCTGTGTCCTACCGTTGGCTCCTTTTGAGTCCGGCTTGGGTGGAGCTTAGCTGGCTCTCTGGGTTAAGTGTTTTCTCCCTTGCCCTTCGATCACGTGGACCTGTTCATAGTTTCAGAGTCTGCTCCTGTACCTTTCCTCTTGTTTTTCGTACGGGCCATCTGTTCCTTCACGATTTCTTGGTTTGCTTACCCACGCGGGTCTCTTCATTTTACATTAACCAGGAGGTTGCGGTTCCATCTACTTTGGAAGATAGGCAAACTCCTTGCATCTCTGCGGACAGGACCTAGGTTATCCACTGATTTCGCGCGCGCTTCGCTTTGTCTGTTTTTCACAGGAGGGACTGACTTCCTTCACTAAAGTGGTGGGCCAGATGGTTATGTCTACCACTCCGTTAAGCCTTTCGGTGATGGATCCTCCCACTCTGATTGGGGTGGTTCCTTGTTCCACCCTATTGTTCAGCGTTCTTGGGCAGCAGAGTGTAGCTTTGCAGGGTGGCCATGTACTCTGCTGCTCACACATTGCTTAACCTTATATGTTGAGACCTTTTACGTCGACTGACGCCACCGTCGGGTGTTGGATTCTTGCCGCAGTCCAGGAGCGTTCCCGCCCTTTAGGGGACAGCTTTATGACGTCCCAGCGTATAGTCTCTCCTGTACCCCCTAGTGGACGAAAAAGAAAAGAGGTTTTATGGTCTTACCTGGTTAAATTGTTTTCTTTGAGTCCATAGGGGGCACAGGACGCCCTCCCTGGATCACCTGACTTGCGGGACATTGTTCATAATTCAAAATGGAGTCTCTACGAGCAGTGATCTCCAGTCTGGAGGAAGGGGATTTTATGGTGTCGGTGGACATAAAAGATGTCTACTTACATATTCCCATTTATCCTCCACATCAGGCTTACCTGAGGTTCGCAATTCAGGATTGTCATTACCAATTTCAGACGTTGCCGTTTGGTCTGTCCACGGTTCCAAGGATTTTCACCAAGGTAATGGCGGAAATGATGGTTCTGCTTCGCAAACAAGGAGTCACAATTATCCCGTACTTGGACGATCTTCTGATAAAGGCGAGATCTAGGGACCAGTTGGTGAAAAACGTGGCCCTGTCTCTGACAGTTCTTCAACAACACGGTTGGCTCCTAAACTTGCCAAAGTCACAGATGATTCCGGCAACGAGGTTGTCATTTTTAGGGATGATACTGGACACAGAACTACAGAGAATTTATCTTCCGGTGGAAAAGGCTCAGGCACTTCAGAACCTGGTCAAATGAATTCTGAAACCACCAAGCGTGTCAATCCATCAGTGCACTCTATTGCTGGGGAAGATGGTGGCGACCTATGAGGCCATTCAGTTTGGCAGATTCCATGCCAGAGTATTTCAGTGGGACCTGTTGGACAAGTGGTCCGGATCCCATCTACACATGCACCGGAAGATAGTCCTGTCTTCAAGACCAGAATATCGCTCCTGTGGTGGCTGAACAGCTCTCACCTACTGGAGGGACGCAGGTTCGGAATCCAGGACTGGATCCTAATGACCATGGATGCAAGTCTCCGAGGATGGGGTGCGGTCACCCAAGGAGTAAACTTTCAAGGAAGATGGTCAAGCCAGGAATCTTGTCTCCACATAAACGTTCTGGAGTTGAGGGCCATTTACAACGGCCTTGTACAGGCGGAACATCTTCTTCGCAATCTGCCCGTGCTTATCCAATCGGACAATGTGACAGCAGTAGCGTACATAAAACGCCATGGTGGAACAAAAAGCAGAGCAGCAATGGCAGAAGTCACAAAGGTTCTCCGCTGGGCAGAGAAACATACAAGAGCGCTGTCAGCGATCTTCATTCCAGGAGTGGACAACTGGGAAGCAGACTTTCTCAGCCGACACGATCTCCATCCAGGAGAATGGAGCCTTCATCAAGAGGTCTTCACGGAAGTCACAAGTCGTTGGGGAGTTCCTCACGTAGACATGATGGCGTCGCGCCTCAACAAAAAGCTTCAGAGATATTGTTTCAGGTCCAGGGACCCTCAAGCAATAGCAGTGGATGCACTGGTGACACCGTGGGTGTTTCCGTCAGTGTATGTGTTCCCTCCACTTCCTCTCATTCCAAAAGTTCTAAAGATCATGAGAAGAACAAAGGTTCGAGCGATCCTCATTGTCCCAGGTTGGCCAAGGAGGGCTTGGTATTCAGATCTTCAGGAATTACTCATAGGAGATCCCTGGCCTCTTCCTCTGCGCGAGGACCTGTTACTGCAGGGGCCGTGCGTATACCAAGACTTACCGCTGCTAAGTTTGACAGCATGGCGGTTGAACGCCAGATCTTAACACGGAAGGGTATTCCCAGTAAAGTCATTCCCACACTTCAAGCCAGGAAGGGAGTAACGTCTAAACATTATCACCGCATTTGGAGGAAGGTATGTATCTTGGTGCTAATACAAGAAGGCTCCTGCGGAAGAGATTCAGCTAGGGCGTTTTCTCCATTTTCTACAAGCAGGTGTAGAGGCGGGCCTGAAGTTGGGCTCAATTAAGGTTCAAATTTCAGCCTTATCTGTTTTCTTTCAAAAGCAATTGGCCTCCCTTCCAGAAGTTTAAACTTTCGTGAAGGGTGTGTTGTACATCCAACCTCCATTTGTGCCTCCTGTTACACCATGGGATCTTAACGCGGTGTTGCAGTCCCTTCAGTCGCATTGGTTTGAGCCTTTACAGAAGGGAAGCGGACTTCCTCAGTCGCCACGATCTCCACCCAGGGGAGTGGGGACTACACCCTCGGGTGTATCAACAGATCATCGCCAGGTGGGGCTGCCCACAGATCGACATGATGGCCTCTCGCCTCAACAAGAAGCTTCGTTGCTATTTCTCGCGAACCAGAGACCCTCAGGCGAGCGTAGTGGATGTGCTGACAACGCCATGGCCGTACCAGTTGGTCTGCCTATTTCCTCCGATTCCGTTGATCCCCAGGGTACTCAAGAGGATCAGGCATCACGGAGTGCAGGCAATCTTGATTGCCCTGGGCTGGCCTTGAAGAACGTGGTACGCTGCTCTTCTGGACATGTCGGTAGAGGACTCTTGGCCTCTGCCGCTAAGAAGAGATCTTCAGCAAGGACAGTTCGTTTACCCGGACTTAAGGTGGCTTCGTTTGACGGCATGGAAGTTGAGCGGAACATCCTAGCTCACAAAGGGCTTGCCAAAAAGGTCATTGTCACTATGGTGCAAGCCAGAAAACCTGTGACGTCAAAACAGTATCTTCATATCTGGCGGAGATATGTCTCTTGGTGCGAGGAACGCACATATCCATCTGCGGAATTTCACTTGAGGAGATTCCTTCGTTTTCTGCAGGCTGGAGTGGATAAAAGCTTATGTCTTGGATCCATCAAGGTCCAGATTTCAGCTCTTTCCGTCGTCTTCCAGAAGAAGTTGGCTCTCCTGCCAGAAGTTCAGACCTTCTTGCAAGGGGTTCTTCACATACAACCTTCGTTTGTACCGTCTACGGCACCTTGGGATTTGGATGTGGTGTAACGCTTTCTACAGTCCTCCTGGTTTGAACTTCTGATGACGGTAGAAGACGAATACCTCACGAGTTAGACGGTGATGTTACTGGCCCTGGTTTCTGCTAGACGTGTCTTAGAATTAGGGGCCTTATCGTGTATAAGTCCCTATTTGGTCTTTTTTGAGAACAGAGTGGAGCTCAGGACTAGACTGCAGTTCCTGCCGAACCTATTGTGATTCCGTCCAGTATTGGCACTTCTGCCCCTCCAGAGGCATTGGATGCAGTGCGAGCCTTGAAAATCAATGTCAACAGGACGGCTCGGATCAGAAAGACTGATTCCTTGTTCGTGCTGTATGATGTGCAGAAAAAGGGTTGCCCTGCTCCAAAGCTGTCTCTTGCTCGTTGGATTCGGCATACTATCCAACAGGCCTATGTGTCGGCAGCCTTACCTGTTCCACAGTCTCTGAAGGCCCACTCTACGAGATCGGTGGAGTCCACCTGGGCGGCTGCCCATGGAGTCTCGGCCCTCCAACTGTGCAGAGACTACTGCAACTGCTACCTGGTCGGGGAAGAACACCTTTGTGAATTTCTACAAATTTGATACCCTGGCCAAAGAGGATACCCAGTTTGGGCAGGCGGTGCTGCAGATGTCGCCGCACGTTCACGCCCGTTCTGGAAGCTTTGGGACATCTCCATCGTACTAATCTGTCCCCAATATCCCTTATGGATGCTAGAGAAAATAGGTTTTTAAATACCTACAGGTAAATCCTTTTCTCGTAGTCCATAAGGGATATTGGGCGCCTGCATCTGTGCGGTGACTTTCTGCAGGTTCTCTGTTAGCAGAGACGTGCGGTGGGGTGAGGCAGAGCCTTTCCTGCCATACCAACGTTTGTGCTAGAGTTTTTACTGTATAAAGTATGTGAAAAATACAAAGAATATGTTTGAAATGTTTTCTTTGCATTATTCTAATCATTTTTATAGCCAAAACTTGAGTAAAAAGTCTGGTAGGTGAGGAAGTGCCTCACCTGGCTATCTTTTCTGCACATCTCTGAGCAAAACTCACCTAATTTAGTTTAAACTGCTACACCTGTGTATAATGCCAAGATGTACTCTTTTGCTCATATATTGCGTGTAAATCTGGCTCTGGTGCTAGCCAGTGCCTCCTGAGCCATTTTGCTCACTGCACGTCCCTGTCTGTTAGGTGTTACCTGTTCAGCTGTTGCTGTTAATGTTGCCAGCTGTTGCTGGCCTGGTTATGTTTTGGTGTGCTGGTGTGTAAATCTCACCACACTTATTATTGTCATGTTCCTTCTCTCAAGTATGTCATTTCTCCTTCTGGCACTGTTTTACCTATAACTGCCTGTGGGAGGGGGCATAGAGGGGAGGAGTCAGCACACCCAGTTGAAGAAATTTAAAGTGCACTGGCTCCTTTGGACCCATCTATACCCCAGCGTACTAATCTGTCCCCAATATCCCTTATGGACTACAAGAAAAGGATTTACAGGTAGGTATTTAAAATCCTATTTATTATCATCATCATCATCATCATTAGTAATGGCTAATTATGGTATCCGGTCTCTAGGTCGACCACACTTAGGTCAACATGAATTAGGTCGACATGCTCTAGTTAGACATGACAAAAGGTCGACATGAGTTCACAATTTTTTTTATTTTTTTTCCCTTTTTCATACTGTGCGATCCACGTGGACTACAATTGGGAACAGTAACCTTCGCGAGCCATGCGAGGGGACACTGTGCACTAATTGGTGTTCCCGGTCACTCTACAAAGAAAAACGACACCATTTTTAAAAAAAAACTCATGTTGACCTTTTGTTATGTCGACCTTGCTTGTGTCAACCTATTTTAGGTGTCGTCTTTGTTACCGTCAACCAATTTTGGTCGACTTTGACACTGTCAACCTAAGTGTGGTCGACCCTATGAACCACACCCGCAAATTATATAGCACTTAGCAGAATAACACTGCTAGGGGATAAAGAATTTTCCAGAAAGCAATCCTTGATACGCTTATTTAATGGGGTGCTTTGAACGCATACTAATACCCCGTTCAGATTAAAATCCAGGTCGCACTTGGGATTTTGTAACTATTACAGTCTGGATGCAACCCTACTGAGATCCCTTTCCTGGGTTATTCCTGGGTCTGCAACATCTCTGCACACAGGTAAAGTGCAAGCACTTGGAGATGAGAACTCTATTGGTTATGGTCTTAAAATGTTTTTCTGATACATTTTTTTTCTATTTTTCACAGTAGTGGAAGAAGAACATGCTTCAAAAGAATTAAACATAGTAGAAGTTAGTTCTTCCGATGAAGTGAAAAAGGATTCATCAAAGAAGAAGTCCAAAAAGCACAAAAAGCACAAAAGTAAAAAGAAAAAAAAGAAAAAGAAAAAAGAGAAAAATGAAAAAAGATCAAAATCTGTTTCAAGCATTGAGGACCAAGAAAATCTGATTTCAGAAACAAAATCCGTATGGAAACCAGCATTTACATCTCCTCCAAGATTAGAAGATTTGTTATCCAAGACAGAAATTGTGAATATAGATGTGCTACCGTTAGTGAATGTACATGATGTAAATATTGGTTCTACGAAAGAAGAGCTACCTGCTAGGCCACAGTTAGATGTAGAGTCTGGATTTTTTGGTCCCAAATGTCCAAATGAAATGAATTCTCCTGCCATTTGTGAAGCTGAAATGCCAGAACCACTTGAAGAGTCAGCTTTCAATAATCAGCAAAATTGTGAAATCACAAAGTGTAAGGAACAAGATGGCAAAAAAGAAAGTGCAAACTCTGACACTTCAAAATCTCAGCCAATTGAAATAACATTGTCCCAGCCATGTTTGAATTCACAAGAAAAAGCTGTTGCGTTAAGCAGTAGTACACTGAGTGAGAGAAAAGAAGATTTGCCTTCTCTTTCAGATGAAGCATCTGCATTAGTATCAAGATCACGGACGAAATCGGACAGTGATAAGTTTCCAAAATCTGCTGCAAAGTCACGATCAAGATCTAAATCTTTGTTAAGGCAGCATCGATCAAGATCTAAGTCGTTTGTAAAGGCCTCAAAGTCCCAACAAATCAGTTCCAAGTCTACTACCAGACAACAGTCACGTTCTAGCTCCTATGGTCGAAGACTGCAACGGTCTCGATCCAGCTCACTAGCTCGGCGGCAGAGGTCAGCCTCCAAATCTCCAGTGAGGCGGAGACGATCTCGATCTAGAACTTCTAAATCCCCTGTAAGGAGTTGGTGGTCACAGTCCATAAAAAACAGGCAAAGATCAGTGTCAGTTGGAAGAAGATACCGGTCAAGAACTAAATCGCCTGCAAGGAGACACAGTTCGAGATCCAGATCAATTGAAATAAGGCATCGTTCAAGGACAAGGTCCTCTGTTACAAAGCATAGATCAAGGTCCAGATCAACAAATTGGAGACGAAAATCAAGGTCAACCAGCAGAAAAGCTAGGTTGCGGTCAGACTCAAGAGGTCGGAGGAGAAGATCAAAATCTGCAAAACGGAGACGATCAAGGTCAGGCTCAGCTGCGCGAAAGCGGATATCGAGGTCTGGTTCTGTTACCAGAAGACAAAGGTCCAGGTCTAGCTCAGCAACCAGAAGACGGAGGTCCAGATCTTGCTCAGTAGCCCAAAGGAAGAGGTCTGGCTCAGCAGACAGAAGGCGGAGGTCCCCCTCTGCTTCCAGGAGGCGAAGGTCAAGGTCCCCCTCTGCTTCCAGAAGGCGAAGGTCCAGATCCCCCTCAGCTACTAGGAGGCGAAGGTCCAGGTCCCCCTCTGCTACTAGGAGGCGAAGGTCCAGGTCCCTCTCTGCTACTAGGAGGCGAAGGTCCCCCTCTGCTACTAGGAGACGAAGGTCTGGGTCAGCCAGAAGGCGTAAGTCCAGGTCCAGCTCTACGACCAAGAGACGCAAGTCCAGATCAGTCTCGGCACCTAGAAGACGTAGGTCCGTGTCTTTGGCTAGGAGGCACAAGTCAAAGTCCGGCTCAACAGCCAGAAGGCGTAGGTCCAGGTCCAGCTCGGCAGGCAGTAAACATAGGTCTAGGTCCGGCTCTGTCAGAAGGCATAGGTTGAGAACTGGTTTTGACGCAAAGAGACAGAAGTCCAAATCCATGTCACCCACCAATAGAGTACGTGCCAGGTCAAGCTCAACTGCCAGAAAAGGACAAACACAGTCTACCACAAAAAATATCTCAAGATCTGCTAGAGGACGAAGATCAAGGTCAGGATCAAGATCAGTTGAAAGGAAGAATAGATCTGGGTCTAGAGCATCCACTGAACTCAGGAGGTCAAGGTCCATGTCATTAAATAAAAAGCAGCTTCCCGAATCTTCAGCTGAGAAGGAGACTAATTCTACTTTATCTTCAAAAATCAGTAGAGATGAACTGGAATTACTTAATATAGCAGGATCACATTCTAAATCCTTAACATATCAAGAGCAGATTACATCACCAGTAAACCTGCTGGAGCCAGGCAATGAAAATGAGAAAGTAATGGAGTCCTCCACCTTTGCAGCAGTTACGAATTTTCATGATTCTCCATTGAAGACTTCTGACCAAGAGAAGCAGGCAGCATGCACTGATTCCAAGTCGCTAGTCCAACTGCAAAATCTTTCATCTCCTAAAGAGCCGCAAACTCTTCCGAAGCCTTCTATAGAATGTTGCCCGGAAACTGAGCCGATGCATTTATCATCAACACAGACAGACTGCTCAGAACTGCCAGCAGTATCCATAAATATATTCAGTACACAAAAAGACTCTACCAGGTTGGAAATTTTAAATGATACCCCTTTAAAACCTCTGAAAGCAGTCAGTCCGGATATTAATAAAGGAAGACTTATTTATCCAGTAGATGAGCCAGAGTTTAATACTGTAGTAAATACTGCAGAATATGGATCAAGCAACAGTAATTCCGAAGAAAAATCTTCAGGCAAGTTGTCCAGTGTTGCAAATGTGGAAATTGAGGTTGTACAAAATCCAGAACCAAGAATCATCAGTGACACCTCCACAAATAAAGCTTGTGTTCCAGTGATTACACCAGGTCATGTGGGAAGTTCTAGCACAACAAATACATCAAAACAGCAGAAGCCTGAAGTTTCTGGTGAAAGAGGCATAGTTGTTTCTGCTCAGGATGATGACGCTACTGACACCACATCTGACTATAAGCACGTTATTGATGATACGCTAGAATTAGCTAACCAAAATTTAGTTACTTTAAGCAATGCCATTTTAAAATCTGAAGACAATGCATTTAATCTTAAATCGACTAGTAAGCCCATTTCTCCAGCCAACCCCTTAACCTTATCAAGCATAGAACAGCCAAGTCATCATGTCACTACGACGTGCTTTGTAAAGGATGCAGTTGTGTCCAACAAATGTTCAAATCAGGATTTCCGTAAATCTGATGAGGTATACAATTTATTAAGTTCACCTCAGAGACTTTTTCGGTCCGAGACTAGTGCACACACAGAAAAATCCAGCACTTGGCCTGAGCAAGGCATCAGCAGTTATGAATCAAACAATGAAATGGAACAGTTGCATTATGCTTCCCCCACTATCATCACTTCTGAAGCAAGGATGAAGCCATCTTTCTCTCCGGCAGTTCCCCACAAAGATTTGGATTTATTATGTAATAGGCAAGCTAAGTCTCCGATAGCCACAGCATTTTCAAGTGAAGCCTTGAATTCGTCTGTACTTGGTAGTCCAAGAACTGTTCTTTCTGCCAGTACCCAGCTTTCAGAACAAGGAATCTTGTTAAACAGTGATGATCCTTCAGAAAACTATTTTTCAAAGCAGAACGATGCGACAGTTTCTAATTTCAAGTCATCGATCATGACTAAAGATACAGTGAAAGAGGATTGTTCTGATGGCTCTCAAGCAATTCAAGAAAGGCTATACTTAAGTAAGGACTCTAATTCACATGACTGTATTCCTATACCTACTAGTGGGTCTGAAAGAGAATTTACTAAATCCAGTAGTTTGCAAAAAGATTTTCAAGTTGTCAAAAATACTGACCGAAGTGTGTTCACCCAACATGAACAGAATTCCACTGTGTCTAATGAGACAACTGAAGAGAGTATGAAATCTGATGACCTTGTTGGAAGCTTCGCAGTAGACAAACCTGTACAGAAGGGAATTTTACCACATGAATATATTGATCTCTGTGCTCGTAACACCAATATAAATGACCTATCTAATTCCTCAGAAAAATCTGGAACATTTTCAGAAGTTTCCACACAGCTGGAATTAGCTGAAGCCAGTGCGAACCTGCAAGTTCTAGGCAAACACAAGAGCACAGGCGAGCCTGAGAGGTTACACTTTACTCATTTAAAGTCTTCAGTTCTAAATTCAGCAGAAATTTTTTTAATATGTCACCAAAAGGATGAGAAGACTGTCTCCAGCATTCAGGGTAGTGAATGTTTTGAATATAGTCCACCACATAAAGAATCTGGTGGTTTGCAAAATTTCCCACCTTTATCTGCTGCAGAGCAGCAAATTTCTCAGCCGCTTACGCAAGACAAGCTTCACATTTGTGTATCCACCAGCAGAGGCAACGATGTGTGCAGTGTGGAAGAAAAGACTGCTTCCCTTCACAATCAAATTCCACCATATATTTCTTATGCGGAGCACCCTAGTTCCAAAGAACAGAATGTTGATTTACTGGAGTCTGAAGTCAAGTCTTTGCCGGCATCTATCAAACCTGATGAATCTGATTCTGGTTCCTCTGACAAGGTCCCTGAACATATATTTGACATCCCTGCAGCTCATCCATTGTCTTTTTATAAAGGAACGGACATTAAAAAGCAAATATATGATGAGGGACCTGCAAATAGTGATGGCAAAGGCTCTTATCCTAAACATTATGGCAGAGGTCTTTGTAAACCTCTTACAGCTGACAATAGATATGAAAAACACAAAAGAAGTAAGGGCAAAGATTCCTCTTATAGCAATGCAAGAGAAGGACATACCCCAAGTGCAAGCACTCCCATTATTGGTGAGCATGAATACAAAAACCTCACAATTGCAGCAGATGAAGAATCTCTAGTTGTTATACCAAGCACAAAAAAATGTTCTGATTCACCTATGATTTTTAAATTAGACATTGTGAACGTTGAGAAGAGCCATTTGGTTGCGGAGAAAATATCTGAATTATCAGAAATGATCGTTGAACAAACTGCTTCAGAGGTCAGAAAGGTCAGCAAGGATTGCTCTCTACATAACAGTGATAATCTGGATTCCAGTGTGGTCTGCAAGGACATGGTAGTTGATCATAGTCGGTCCAGTAAACAGACTGAAAAGGAAGCTAAAAGTGTTGCTTCGTCAAATTATGCACTGCCTTGCAATACTGAAAGTAACAACTTAAGCACGTCTAGTACTATCCTGTCAAATACAACCAAAATAGCCAAATTAGAAAGTCGTCTTCGTGACTTTGTGAAGCAGAAAAATTTGAGTGCCAGCCAGGATTATGAACCTGCTTCAATCTCCAGAGCTTCTGAATCTAAATACTGTAATAAAATTCCTGAGCAGGAACATTTACAGTTGGATGTTCTAGAGACTGATAAAAGCAGCCATGAAAAGCTTATTAAACCTTTTTCTGCAGTGAGTAGCCACTTGTTGAATCAGAAAAAGTCTTCTGAAATTGGGTTTAATTTAGTGACCCTTCTGCCTAAGCATGAGACAGTGCTGAATCGTGAACAAAAAAATTCAAAGACCAACATTCTTAGTTCTGTTAAACCCATTGAAGCCAGTGCCGTTGAGGAGAATGAAAAAGCTCACATTTCACATTCTAAAGGGGCACATGTTGGTTCAAAACCAAATAAACCACATATAGATCAAATATTGTCTTTTAAGCCCACTCTGCATGACATGAAGAAGTCTTCTGAAATACCACTGCCATTGCACTTTAAATTCACCAATACATTTAAGAGTGTCACTATACCTGATTTGTGTAACATCTCAGAAGACAGCTCTGGTATAGAGACCTCTAAAAACAAGTCCTCCCCAGAGCCCTCATGTCCCACCACACTATCTTCAGAGGCTTCAGTGTCTAGCTTAGGGTGTTCTCTTGAGTTACCTTCTGCTCATCCAAGTGCTATTGTTTGTGAAGAATCCTCAAAATCCAGCTCTCTTGAAAAACCCTCACCTGATGAACATTCTGTGCCCCCACAACTGGACAGTGAAACGGAACAACCAACTGGTAAAAACTTGTTGCCTGATAACATCCAGGGATCAGATGACTCACAGTCCTGCTCTACCAAGCATGCATTTCCCCATCTGTCAAATGCTTTGTCTAAATCAGGTGTTAAGCAGCGTCAGTATCGCTCAAGGTCAGTGGCCCGGGATAGTCGCTCACTGTCTGGAGACAGGGGACGGACTTCTCGGTCAAGGTCAAAGTCCACAGCCCGAAGAAGACGTTCTCATTCAAAATCTGTGCCTCGGAAAAAGCGATCACAGTCCTCAACAAGAAAGAAAAGCTCTCATTCAAAATCTGTCAAAAAGAAACGCTCACGCTCCAGGTCTGGAGGACGGAAGCGACGCTCACAGTCTAAGTCTAAAGGCAAGAAAAAACGCTCACCTTCCAAATCATCTGGAAAAAGAAAGCGCTCAAGCTCAAAATCATCAGAGAGGACCCGATCTGTTAAACCTTTGGGGAAGCAGCGATCTTCACGCTCCAAATCTAAAACTCGAAAAAACCGATTACAGTCTAAATCCCCAGGCAGAAAAGGAAGGTCACGCTCTAAATCGGGAGCCAGGAAGAGTTCACGTTCCAAGACATCCGGTAATAGAAAGTCTTCTCGCTCTTATTCACCAGCATGGAGAAGGCAGTCACGCTCTAAGTCTTTCTCCTCAAGGAGTCGCTCACGGTCATTGTCTGCATCTCCAAAAAGATGTTCCCGCTCAAGAAATAAGGGCCGTTCTCTCTCCAGATCTCCAGCCCCACGGCATCGTAGTCGTTCAAGATCACGTGCTCGCTGGAATCGCTCAAGATCTCGAGGAAGGTGGTGTCGATCTCGTTCTTTGTCAACTTCCAGACGACGTCGCTCTAGGTCATCTTCTAGACTTTCTCGTTCTTTGTCAACAAAGAAAAGAAAATCCTTGTCAAAGTCGCCTGTCCGCAGACGCCGCTCGCGGTCACAAGCCAAGCAGAAAGACAAATCTCCTGTAAGTAAACCGAAGTCCACTTCTCCACTACCACAAAAGAAAATAGCTTTGTCAAAATCTGCAGCATTTAAGCACAGTATTGGATTAAAGTCTCTTATTCAGAAGCAGCTATCCCAAGCAAAGTCCAAAGGTGTTGGTGGAAAGTTGTCAGTTAAGGAACAAATACCATTGCCTACAGTAACAGCAAGAGCACAATTGCCCAGTTTTTCTACTAGAGCAAATGTTCCTGTGCCCAACTTGACAAATGTAGGACAAATACCGGTGCCCAATTTGGCAGATGTACCTTTGCCCACTGTGACTACTGGAGGACAGATTCCTTTGCCCAGTGTTCCTCCTGCAGAACAATTGTCTGTGTCAAATTTAGTTGCTGAAACACAATTATCTGTACCTGACTTAACCAATGCAACTCAATGGCATGTTCCCGATATGTCTAGTGGATCTCAGTGGCCTGTGCCTGATATTGCCACTGGAACTCCGTGGTCTGTTACTGACTTGGGAAATGGTACTCAGTGGCCTATGTCTGATCTAGCAGCTGGTTCACATTGGCCTTTGCATGACATGACTGTTGGAACACAATGGTCTGTACCTGATCTTGCTGCTGGAACACAGTGGTCTATGCCTGATGTTGCCACTGGAGCACAATGGGCAGTACCTGACTTGACTGCTGGAGCACAATGGACGGTGCCTGACCTTACTGCTGGACCTCAGTGGGCTATGACAAATCTAGCTCCAGGAACACAGTGGGCCGTGCCTGATCTGGCCGCTACAACGCAGTGGACTGTGCCTGATCTCACTTCCGGAGCTCAGTTACAAGGGGCAGACATGGCCTCCGAAGCCCAAGTTCCGGGGTCTGACCTTGCCCTTGAAGCCCAAGTTCCAGGTTCTGACCTAGTCACTGAAGCGCAGGTACCAGGATCTGACTTAGCAACGGAAGCCCAGGTTCCTGGCTCAGATATGGTATCTGAAGCCCAGGTACCGCCTGAGCACGAGCTAGCACCTGAAACACTTAATCTGATGCCTGATGTAGCTGCTGAAGCCCTAGTGCCAGTAGCTAGTGGGACTCTTGTGCCAGATGTAGCTGCTGGAATTCAGTTGCCTGATGTCGCTGCTGTAGCACGGATGCCAGTTCCTGATGTTGCTGCTACAACGCACATGCCAATGCCAGATGTGGCTACTACAGGCCAAAACCGGATGTCTGACTTTGTTCCTGCATCGGCTTATATGTCTGCCCATGAACCATTGTTTGATGTTGATAATGCATCCAAGCCATCCATTTACTCTGACTTTGTTCAGGCTTTGTCACCTGAAGAGCACGCTGATCGTTCTGCTTTGTCAAAGCCCATCGCGTCTCCTGAACACCAACCTCCTGAACACCAAGCTGAGGCTGAACGGTTTGATACGAATACACAGCAATCAACTCATGAGCCTATGGCTAGTAGTTACCACAAGAACAAACTCTCTTCATCCTCTGTGCAGTTTCCAGCACTTAGTGAGCCTGAATATCCATTGTCCAGTGAACTTAATGTCAGGACGTCACCACTAGACAAACAGGCTGATCAAATAGTCAATGTCACGATGACTGAAATGCCTGAAAATTGTTCACAAATACTGTCTTGTGCGGATTCTGCACCTCATCCAGATAGTGAAACATGTAGTACATCTGAGATTGCATTTATTGAACCCTGCCTAGATTCTGAACATCAGTTATTGACTGTAGAACACACACTTTCTATCTGTCCCCTATCTAATGATTCCACTGTTAGTCATGAACATGGCTTATTCATTGAACCCCATGCAAGCTCTGATGGTTCTTTTCTTGTTGAATCCCTTTCTGGTTCTGACCGTCCTCTTCAGGTTGAAGCAAGTGACAGCCCTGATTGTCTTGACAGCCATCCACTAGTTGAACCCTACACAAGTCCTGATTGCACCTTACTTATTGAACCATACCATAGTCCTGATCATAACCTACTGGTAGAATCCTATTCCAAACCAGATCACACATTATTGGTTGCCCCTTATGCCAGTCCTGACCACCTTCTATTGAATGAGCAATGCTCCAGTTCTGACTCTCAGTTGGTGACTGATTTGTGTAGTGGTTCTGATAACTCCCACTTGGTTGAAACTTGTACTAGTCCTGAGCACACTCTGCTGGTTGAACCTTATGTTAGCCCAGAACGTCCCCAGCTGGTTGAACCTTATGTGAGCCCAGAACGGCCTCAGCTGGTTGTATCATATGCCAGTCCAGAACGACCCCAGCTAGTTATATCGTATGCCAGTCCAGAACGGCCCCAGCTGGTTGTATCATGTCCCAGTCCAGAACGGCCCCAACTGGTTGAGTCCTATGCCAGCCCAGAACGGCCCCAACTGGTTGAATCCTATGCCAGCCCAGAACGGCCCCAACTGGTTGAATCCTATGCCAGCCCAGAACGGCCCCAACTGGTTGAATCCTATGCCAGCCCAGAACGGCCCCAACTGGTTGAATCCTATGCCAGCCCAGAACGGCCCCAACTGGTTGAATCCTATCCCAGCCCAGAACGGCCCCAACTGGTTGAATCCTATCCCAGCCCAGAACGGCCCCAACTGGTTGAATCCTATCCCAGCCCAGAACGGCCCCAACTGGTTGAATCCTATCCCAGCCCAGAACGGCCCCAACTGGTTGAATCCTATCCCAGCCCAGAACGGCCCCTACTGGTTGAATCCTATCCCAGTCCAGAACGGCCCCAACTGGTTGAACCATATGCCAGCCCTGTCAACACCCACCTGCTTGAACCATATAGCAGCCCAGAATGCCCACAGCTGGTTGAACCGTACTGTAGTCCTGACCGCCCCCAGCTGGTTGAGCCATATGCCAGCCCTGACCACCCCCAGCTGGTTGAGCCATATGCCAGTCCAGATCACGTCCAGACATGTAAACCTTACTTTAGTCTTGTCTTGACTGAAACATTTTGCAGTCCTGCTGAAGCCATTCCTATCTCCCCTGAAAAGCCTGAAGATGAAGTATGTTCTAGCCCCAGCCACCCTTTGGCATTAAAAACGTCTGACCTTGTTCAACATCCTGTTTCATACAATCCGCCATGCAGTAATGATATATCAGACAAAACTGATGAAAGTCTTGACTCCTCTTCAGTTGATCCAATTGCCAGATCCAAACTGATACAAAATCCTCAGCCCACTTTGAAATTTAGTTTTGATCAACTAGATGAATGCTCTGTACAGCCAGCTGTAAAACCAGAACTTGACATTTCTGATTGCCCCCATTTAGATAAACCTGTTAACATTGTTAAACCACTGCCAGAGGAAACTTGCCAGGTGCATGTGCAAACATATTCCCATGAAAGTGGTTCCAGCCCTAGCCAGGCTCCTTTGGAAGAATGCTGTAGTAACCCGATTAAAAATATTTCAAAGGAACTTTATGGCAGTCCTCAACATTCCAACCGGAATGAATGCACCGATCACTTACTGTCAAATGAACACTATGCAAAGCCAGCCCAAGTAGACTTTCCCAGCTCTACCATAGCTCAGCTGGATGAATCCTGTTCCACCATTGATCATCCCAAGCATTCTCCTTCTGACTCTCACGATCAGCGGCCACTTGATGAAACGTGTGCCAGCCCTGACCAACTCAAGCTAAAGGAACAGTGTGTCAGCCATGATCAGTCCGAGCAGAAACCACTTTGTGCTACATTTGAACCTGCCCACTCAAAGGAAGATTATGTCAACACTGACCAACCACAGCCAAACACAATGTATACTGTCTTAGACCACCCCCATCAGGAGGAATACATTTCCAGTGCACTCAGACCAAACATAGATGAACATTGCTCTAGTGGTACCCAAGCGCCACTCGTTGAATCCATGCATATATCCAGTGAATCTTTAGGTTATGATTCTTATTCTAGCTCTCACAAGCCTTTGCATAAGTACTGCCTTGATCATTCAGATACAGTTGTAGAGCATGGCTCCATAAATATCTCCGACAGGTCTGTGTGCAGTCCTTACCAAGTGCCCTCTAGTCCTAATGAGCCGCTGCCTGCAGGTGATGCAGTGGCTGGTCTTCATGTGCCACTGGTGTTTGGAGATGCAGCGTCTGATCTCCACGTACCGCTGATGAAAGGTGAAGCAGCATCCGCATCCCATGAGCCACTGCCAGGGGACATAGCATCTGGTCATGAAGTGGAGCTGGCAGGTATTGCAGCTGGTACAGACTTGGCTGGTGAAGACACTCCAGGTGAAGCAGCACCCTGTGTGGACTCTCCACTGGCGTACAGCATAACACCTGGATCCAAATCACCTGTGCAGGACAGTGTCACACCTGGTTCCAAGTCCCCTGTGCCTGAGAGAGAAGTAGGCAGTTCCGTCTCCCCCGTGCAAGAAACACCTGTGTCCTGTTTTGATCAAATTCCCTCTAAAAGAAAGGCGTACAGGTTGCAGCCAGTTAAACCCCCAGTTATCACTGAGCACCTCTTAGCAGATGAAACCGTCGGTAGTCTTGACAATAGTTTGTTGGATAGGTCAACAACAACTGCCGATCATCTGCTAGTGAAAAAACCTCTTCTCCGCTCAGATCGGCTACTTCAGCATGAATCACTAGAAATCTGCAAAAATCCTTTTTCAGAAGAATCCTTTCATAGCCCTAGACATTCCCCTAAAGATAATCTAGCCACTCCTGATGATTGCAGCGAACCCTGTGTGTTTTCTGCCAAAACTAACCAAACCCTTCCTGATGGAGCATATTCCAATGCCAGCCAACCGGATGCCCAAAAAATCCTTCAAACAGATGACCCTCTTACCAGTGACCTTCCCCTATCGGCAGAACCAATTTCTAATAAATATGCTAGTGTTTTATCACCTGGGAAAAATACATCTTGTGCAGCTGATTTACCCTGTTCTAACCAAGATCAATCACAGACTTTCACTTCTAATCAGGTATCAGTGATGTCTGTTGAATCAGCATCTGAGGATCCTGATAACCATCTTAAAATTAGTCACCATTATAAAATTTCACCTCCAGACCTATTGCCGTATGATTCTGAACAGCCAACAGGAATGTCTTCTACATCTGAACCTTCGAATGAGCCTGTTCTATTCAACTCACAGCCACCTCCAGAGCTCCTGCCATATGACTCTGAGCAACCGGCAAACCCTTTTCTCAGTATTGCAGACTATTCTTCTGACCAGAGTTCTTCGGTTTTTCATACACCACCTGAGTTGTTGCCCTATGATTCTGACCAGCCTACTGTTTTGAGTCCAAAAAAAAGCTCAGATACTTGTGTAGAAGAATTACCAGTCTGCAAATCAACCAATGAGCTTGTTCAAAATGATCCTCCTGTCATGTTAATTTCCCTAACAGAATCTCCAGAATTTAATGCACTTTCTGTGGACTGTTTCTCAGAGACTCTACCTAAAAGTAGTAAAAAACAGTGCGACAATGAACAGTTTCCCAGTTCGAGTTTAAAAACACATGAGCAGTCAGATGAAAGTTGTAAAACTGAAACAGCGCCTCACCATGTGACTTCTGTAAATGAATTATCAGTTAGCATTAAGTTTGATACGTTGGAAGGTACTATAATGAAGGATCCTTTAGAAGAGGAAGTCGGGTCTTCAGAAACGTTAGCTGAACATACGGCATCCATAACATCAGTTGCTCATATTTCTCAGGAATTATCGTGTTCTGTATCTTCTGTTGATAAGCCAGTCTGTGTATCTGAGCAGCCATGTTTGTCTGAATTACCATCTCATCAGCCTTTTACAAAAATTGAGCAGTCTCTTCAAGAGTCCGTTTTGGTTCCAGAGCTACCCATGAAATCTGATTGTCCCATTTATAGAATTGAAGACCAAACAGAACAAACGTCTTTATTATCAAATATTTCTCCCACTTCTGAGATACTGGGTTCTGCGGAAATGGTGTTGGTGAATGTTTCAGAGTCTGAACTCTCCACCGAAATGCCTGCAACAGAAGGAGTAGTGACTTTGGAAGCTACTACCAAATGTTCACAATCTACGTCTTTGTCAAAAACAGACATTCCACAATCCCTTGCTACGGCTACAGAGAACGAGTCCCACCCAGAATCCAAAAGCCGAATGGCACGATCACAATCAAGATCAGAGGACAGGAGAAAATCAAGATCAAAATCTGCTACACGAAAAAAGCGGTCACGCTCAAAGTCTGGTAGAAATAAGTCCCATTCTAAGTCGCCGTTGAGAATGAGGCGTTCTCGTTCTACATCCGCAACTGAAAAAAAGAAGTCACGCTCTGCTTCGGATACAAGAAAAAGGAGGTCTCCTTCTGCTGTCAGGAAAAGGCGTTCTCGATCTGCCTCTTTGGGTCGTGGAAGACATTCTCGTTCAGTGTCAGTAGCCAAAGGGAAGGACTCCCGATCCCGATCTGTGGCTCGCAGGAGATCCTCACGCTCACCCTCTACAGCTCGAAGAAGACGGTCCCGCTCTTCGTCATTCAGAAAGCGCTCTCATTCATCATCTGTTGGACGCAAGCAGTCACGTTCACCTTCTGTGGCTCACAGGAGGCGCTCTCGATCCCATTCTCTCTCTCGAAGGAGGCACTCACGATCTGCCTCTACATATCGCAGAAGGCACTCTCGCTCACCATCTGTCACTCGTAGGAGACGCTCTCCATCTGTGACCCGCAGGAAGCGCTCTCGCTCCCCGTCCGTATCCCGCAGAAGGCGCTCCCCTTCACCGCCTGTGTCGCGCAAGAGACGCTCCCCTTCACCACCCGTGTCTCGCAGGAGGCGCTCCCCTTCACCATCTGTGGCTCACAGGAGGCGTTCTCCTTCACCTCCTGTTGTACGCAGGAAGCACTCCCCTTCACAGACCGTTGTCCGAAGAAGGCGTTCCCGCTCCCCATCTGCCTCTCGCAGAAAACGCTCTGGCTCTCAGTCAGCTTCTCGCAAAAGGCGTTCACGTTCCTCATCAGCTCCCAGAAAAAGGAGGTCTGGCTCCAAATCGCCATCACCAAAATCACCAATAAACAAGCAACGCGCTCAGTCAAAATCTGATCGATCTCGGAGTCGCTCGCCAAGTAATATTGCACGTAAGAGGAAAACACGGTCGCGATCTTCATCAAGAGACAAAAACAAATCCATTGAAAAGAGGCGTAAAAGATCAAGCTCTAAAGATCACTACAGCATTAAGCAAAGACGAAAAAGTCGAACGCCTCCCAGGCGGAAAAAGTCGAGATCTCCTGCAAGAAAAGCAAGTGTGTGTAAATCTCCAGTTAGAAGACGCCGGTCGCGGTCACCAGTAAGGAGGAAGAGTTTCAGCAGGTCCCCCGTTCGTCGAAAGCGATCAAGATCTAGAGACCAGTCAATGGACTCCATGAGGTCGCCAAAACGCCTTACTGATCTCGGTGAGTGTAATGATGTTAAACTGTGTGTGTTTGTTCAGCATATGGTAAAGTCTTTTTAGGTACAAATGCATCACACAGGGCATTTCACAATTTGTTAAAGCATCCTCCACTATATTCTTTCTCATTAGTAAATTATTATGGCTCATGCTGATTTTCAGATGAAAACTATTCAAGGATGAGATCATATTAATACAATCACTGCAGAGTTTTTGTGACCTTAAAAATACGGAATCGCAATTGTGTTTATACAAGTCACAGGAAGAGATGATGTCTGATATATTTTTACAGTAATTTTGTGTATGCTTTCTGTAATGATACATTCTCACCATTAAACTACTAATAGGTCCACCCTGCTTTCTGAAGTCTTTCAGTGGAGAACATGGTGTCATTGTCTGTTGGAAAGGGTTATTGTAGGTCAGAGTTTCCCAAACTCCCAACATTACATTGCAGATCTTAAGGCTATCCATGCCAGATGGTTAAATAAAATTCACTTAGGTACTGATTAATTAACCTGTGCTCAGGCATAAATTCCTTAAAACCTGGATTGTAATTTAGCAAATGGGAAAATTCTGCTGTAAGAATTTGTGGGCATATCTTGATCTTCAGTAGTTCTTCACTGACACGTGTGCCTCTCCCACGGAGAGTATCTGAAAAGAGGATTTTGGTACTTACCGATAAATTCATTTCTCTGAATCCACTCGGGACACTGAAAGAGCTTATACAGTAGGGGTGTGATGCTTGCAACCGGAGATGTGGCACAATCTAAAATTAAGCATTTTATGCACAGCCAGCTCCTCCCCCTTCACGCCCCCCATCCCTCAGTTTGGAAAATTTGATGAAGAGAAGAGGACATGAGACTACAAACCTGTGGTGATGAGCCCACCGTAACAACAAATCAAACAGCATCCAAGAACTTTCTTAAAAGAAACTAACGCTGTTTGCACGAACTGTTAAACAAGAACACTGAACACTACAGGCTGACAGCACCGAGGCGGGTGTCCAGTGTACCCGAGTGGATTCAGAGAAATGGGTTTATTGGTAAGTACCAAAATCCTCTTTTCTCTGTCACCCACTAGGGAACACTGGAACAGCTTATACAGTAGGGGCAGTAGGGGACGTTCCAAAGCTACTCCCGAGGGCGGGAGTGCAGTCAGGGACCTGAAAAACTAGTCGTCCAAACTTTGAATCTCTGGACGCAAGCGTATCGAACTTGTAGAATCTTGTGAACGTGTGTGCTGATGACTACGTTGCTGCTCTGCAAAGCTGAGTATTAGAGGCTCCTCTGGCTGCTGCCTATGAGGCACCTACCGCTCTGGTAGTATGGGCACTGACCTGAGACGGAACCAGTTTACCATGGGATATATAAACTTGTCTAATTGTAAGCCGAATCCATCTGGCCAGAGTCTGCTTAGATGCTGGCCAACCCTTCTTCGGACCATCGTAAAGTGCAAACAAATGATCAGACTTTCCGATGGATGACGTAACCTGTTACGTCTAAAGACACATCTAAAGACACCTCCCCTTCTGCTGTTCCTTATAATGATGGGACCACAATTGATTAATGTGAAACCCCGAAACTACCTTAGGGAGGAACATTGCCCTTGTACGGAGTTCTGCCCTATCATCATGGAAAATCAGAAAGGGGCTTTTATACAATAAGGCCCCTAACTCAGAGACCCATCTTGCTGATGCTAAGGCTAGCAACAGTTACCTTCCAGGAAATATACACTGCTCAAAAAAATAAAGGGAACACTTAAACAACACAATGTAACTCCAAGTCAATCACACTTCTGTGAAATCAAACTGTCCACTTAGGAAGCAACACTGATTGACAATCAATTTCACATGCTGTTGTGCAAATGGAATAGACAACAGGTGGGAATTATAGGCAATTAGCAAGACACCCCCAATAAAGGAGTTGTTCTGCAGGTGGTGACCACAGACCACTTCTCAGCTCCTATGCTTTCTGGCTGATGTTTTGGTCACTTTTGAAAGCTGGCGGTGCTTTCACTCTAGTGGTAGCATGAGACGAAGTCTACAACCCACACAAGTGGCTCAGGTAGTGCAGCTCATCCAGGATGGCACATCAATGCGAGCTGTGGCAAGAAGGTTTGCTGTGTCTGTCAGCGTAGTGTCCAGTGCATGGAAGCGCTACCAGGAGACAGGCCAGTACATCAGGAAACGTGGAGGAGGCCGTAGGAGGGCAACAATCCAGCAGCAGGACCGCTACCTCCGCCTTTGTGCAAGGAGGAACAGGAGGAGCACTGCCAGAGCCTGCAAAATGACCTCCAGCAAGCCACAAATGTGCATGTGTCTACTCAAATGATTAGAAACTGACTCCATGAGGGTGGTATGAGGGCCCGACGTCCACAGGTGGGGGTTGTGCTTACAGCCCAACACCGTGCAGGACGTTTGGCATTTGCCAGAGAACACCAAGATTGGCAAATTCGCCACTGGCGCCCTGTGCTTTTCACAGATGAAAGAAGGTTCTCACTGAGCACATGTGACAGAGTCTGGAGACGCCAAGGAGAACGTTCTGCTGCCTGCAACATCTTCCAGCATGACCGGTTTGGCAGTGGGTCAGTAATGGTCTGGGGTGGCATTTCTTTGGGGGGCCGCACAGCCCTCCATGTGCTCGCCAGAGGTAGCCTGACTGCCATTAGGTACCGAGATGAGATCCTCAGACCCCTTGTGAGAGACCATATGCTAGTGCGGTTGGCCCTGGGTTCCTCCTAATGCAAGACAATGCTAGACCTCATGTGGCTGCAGTGTGTCAGCAGTTCCTGCAAGACGAAGGCATTGATGCTATGGACTGGCCCGCCCGTTCCCCAGACCTGAATCCAATTGAGCACATCTGGGACATTGTCTCGCTCCATCCACCAACGCCACGTTGCACCACAGACTGTCCAGGAGTTGGCGGATGCTTTAGTCGAGGTCTGGGAGGAGATCCCTCAGGAGACTATCCGCCACCTCATCAGGGGCATGCCCAGGCATTGAGGGGAGGTCATACAGGCACGTGGAGGCCACACACACTACTGAGCCTCATTTTGACTTGTTTTAAGGACATTACATCAAAGTTGGATCAGCCTGTAGTGTGTTTTTCCACTTTAATTTTGAGTGTGACTCCAAATCCAGACCTCCATGGGTTAATAAATTTGATTTCTCTATCGTCCTAGTGGATGCTGGGGTTCCTGAAAGGACCATGGGGGGATAGCGGCTCCGCAGGAGACAGGGCACAAAAAGTAAAGCTTTTCCGATCAGGTGGTGTGCACTGGCTCCTCCCCCTATGACCCTCCTCCAGACTCCAGTTAGATTTTTGTGCCCGGCCGAGAAGGGTGCAATCTAGGTGGCTCTCCTAAAGAGCTGCTTAGAGAAAGTTTAGCTAGGTTTTTTATGTTACAGTGATTCCTGCTGGCAACAGGATCACTGCAGCGAGGGACTGAGGGGAGAAGGAGTCAACTCACCTGCGTGCAGGATGGATTGGCTTCTTGGCTACTGGACATCAAGCTCCAGAGGGACGATCACAGGTACAGCCTGGATGGTCACCGGAGCCGCGCCGCCGGCCCCCTTGCAGATGCTGAAGACAGAAGAGGTCCAGAATCGGCGGCTGAAGACTCCTGCAGTCTTCTAAAGGTAGCGCACAGCACTGCAGCTGTGCGCCATTTTCCTCTCAGCACACTTCACACGGCAGTCACTGAGGGTGCAGGGCGCTGGGAGGGGGGCGCCCTGGGAGGCAAAATAGTACCTATAAAGGCTAAAAATACCTCACATATAGCCCTAGAGGCTATATGGAGATATTTAACCCCTGCCTGATTTCTCAAAATAGCGGGAGACGAGCCCGCCGGAAAAGGGGCGGGGCCTATCTCCTCAGCACACGGCGCCATTTCCTCTCACAGCTCCGCTGGTCAGGACGGCTCCCAGGTCTCTCCCCTGCACTGCACTACAGAAACAGGGTAAAACAGAGAGGGGGGGCAAATTTATGGCGATATTTTTATATAACAAAGCAGCTATAGGGGAGCACTTATGATAAGGCTATCCCTGATATATATATAGCGCTTTTGGTGTGTGCTGGCAAACTCTCCCTCTGTCTCCCCAAAGGGCTAGTGGGTCCTGTCTTCATTAGGAGCATTCCCTGTGTGTCTGCTGTGTGTCGGTACGTGTGTGTCGACATGTATGAGGACGATATTGGTGTGGAGGCGGAGCAATTGCCAAATATGGGGATGTCACCTCCTAGGGGGTCGACACCAGAATGGATGCCTTTATTTATGGAACTACGGGATAGTGTCAACACGCTAAAGCAGTCGTTTGACGACATGAGACGGCCGGACAATCAATTAGTGCCTGTCCAGGCGACTCAAACACCGTCAGGGGCTGTGAAACGCCCTTTGCCTCAGTCGGTCGACACAGACCCAGACACAGGCGATGACTCCAGTGGTGACGGTGACGAATCAACCGTATTTTCCAGTAGGGCCACACGTTATATGATTTTGGCAATGAAGGAGGCGTTACATTTAGCTGATACTACAGGTACCACTAAACAGGGTATTATGTGGGGTATGAAAAAACTACCTATAGTTTTTCCTGAATCAGAAGAACTAAATGACGTGTGTAATGAAGCGTGGGTTGCCCCTGATAAAAAGCTGATAATTTCAAAGAAATTATTGGCATTATACCCTTTCCCGCCAGAGGTTAGGGAGCGCTGGGAAACACCTCCTAGGGTGGACAAGGCGCTAACACGCTTATCTAAACAAGTGGCGTTACCCTCTCCTGAGACGGCCGCACTTAAAGATCCATCAGATAGGAGGATGGAAAATATCCAAAAAAGTATATACACACATGCAGGTGTTATACTACGACCAGCTGTAGCAACTGCCTGGATGGGCAGTGCGGGGGTAGTTTGGTCAGAATCCCTGATTGAAAATATTGATACCCTGGACAGGGACAATATTTTACTGTCGTTAGAACAAATAAAGGATGCATTTCTTTATATGCGTGATGCACAGAGGGATATATGCACACTGGCATCACGGGTAAGTGCTATGTCCATTTCGGCCAGAAGAGCTTTATGGACGCGACAGTGGACAGGCGATGCGGATTCAAAACGGCATATGGAAGTTTTGCCGTATAAGGGGGAGGAGTTATTTGGAGTCGGTCTATCAGATTTGGTGGCCACGGCTACAGCCGGGAAATCCACCTTTCTACCTCAAGTCACTCCCCAACAGAAAAAGGCACCGACTTTTCAACCGCAGCCCTTTCGTTCCTTTAAAAATAAGAGAGCAAAGGGCTATTCATATTTGCCACGAGGCAAAGGTCGAGGGAAGAGACAGCAACACGCAGCTCCTTCCCAGGATCAGAAGCCCTCCCCGGCTTCTACAAAAGCCTCAGCATGACGCTGGGGCTTCTCAAGCGGACTCGGGGACGGTGGGCGGTCGTCTCAAAAATTACAGCGCGCAGTGGGCTCACTCGCAAGTAGATCCCTGGATCCTGCAGATAATATCTCAGGGATACAGGTTGGAATTAGAGACAGATCCACCTCGCCGTTTCCTGAGGTCTGCTTTACCAACGTCCCCCTCCGAAAGGGAGACGGTGTTGGAAGCCATTCACAAGCTGTACTCTCAGCAGGTGATAGTCAAGGTACCTCTTCTGCAACAAGGGAAGGGGTATTATTCCACTCTTTTTGTGGTACCGAAGCCGGATGGCTCGGTAAGGCCTATTCTAAATCTGAAGTCCTTGAACCTGTACATAAAGAAGTTCAAGTTCAAAATGGAGTCACTCAGAGCAGTGATAGCGAACCTGGAAGAGGGGGACTTTATGGTATCCTTGGACATCAAGGATGCGTATCTCCACGTTCCAATTTACCCCTCACACCAGGGGTACCTCAGGTTCGTTGTACAAAACTGTCACTATCAGTTTCAGACGCTGCCGTTCGGATTGTCCACGGCACCTCGGATCTTTACAAAGGTAATGGCCGAGATGATGATTCTTCTTCGAAGAAAAGGCGTATTAATTATCCCATACTTGGACGATCTCCTAATAAGGGCGAGGTCCAGAGAACAGCTAGAGATGGGATTAGCACTGTCTCAAGAAGTGCTAAAACAGCACGGGTGGATTCTGAATATTCCAAAATCCCAGTTAATGCCGACAACTCGTCTGCTGTTCCTAGGGATGATTCTGGACACGGTTCAGAAAAAGGTTTTTCTCCCGGAGGAAAAAGCCAAGGAGTTATCCGAGCTTGTCAGGAACCTCCTAAAACCAGGAAAGGTGTCTGTACATCAATGCACAAGAGTCCTGGGAAAAATGGTGGCTTCTTACGAAGCGATTCCATTCGGCAGATTCCACGCAAGAATTTTCCAAAGGGATCTGTTGGACAAATGGTCAGGGTCGCATCTTCAGATGCACCTACGGATAACCCTGTCTCCAAGGACAAGGGTGTCTCTTCTGTGGTGGTTGCAGAGTGCTCATCTATTGGAGGGCCGCAGATTCGGAATACAGGATTGGATCCTGGTGACCACGGACGCCAGCCTGAGAGGCTGGGGAGCAGTCACACAAGGAAGAAACTTCCAGGGAGTATGGACGAGCCTGGAAACGTCTCTTCACATAAACATTCTGGAACTAAGAGCAATATACAATGCTCTAAACCAGGCAGAACCTCTGCTTCAGGGAAAACCGGTATTGATCCAGTCGGACAACATCACGGCAGTCGCCCATGTGAACAGACAGGGCGGCACAAGAAGCAGGAGGGCAATGGCAGAAGCTGCAAGGATTCTTCGCTGGGCAGAGAATCATGTGATAGCACTGTCAGCAGTGTTCATCCCGGGAGTGGACAACTGGGAAGCAGACTTCCTCAGCAGACACGATCTTCACCCGGGAGAGTGGGGACTTCATCCAGAAGTCTTCCACATGCTGGTAACCCGTTGGGAAAGACCAATGGTGGACATGATGGCGTCTCGCCTCAACAAAAAACTGGACAGGTATTGCGCCAGGTCAAGAGATCCGCAGGCAATAGCTGTGGACGCGCTGGTAACGCCTTGGGTGTACCAGTCGGTGTATGTGTTTCCTCCTCTGCCTCTCATACCAAAAGTATTGAGAATTATACGGCAAAGAGGCGTAAGAACGATACTAGTGGTTCCGGATTGGCCAAGGAGGACTTGGTACCCGGAACTTCAAGAGATGATCACGGAAGATCCGTGGCCTCTACCTCTAAGGAGGGACTTGCTTCAGCAGGGTCCCTGTCTGTTTCAAGACTTACCGCGGCTGCGTTTGACGGCATGGCGGTTGAACGCCGGATCCTAAAGGAAAGAGGCATGCCGGAAGAAGTCATTCCTACTTTGATTAAAGCAAGGAAGGAAGTAACCGTGCAACATTATCACCGAATTTGGCGAAAATATGTTGCGTGGTGCGATGATCGGAGTGCTCCGACGGAGGAATTTCAACTGGGTCGATTCCTACATTTCCTGCAATCAGGATTGTCAATGGGTCTCAAATTGGGATCTATTAAGGTTCAAATTTCGGCCCTGTCGATTTTCTTTCAAAAAGAATTGGCTTCAGTCCCTGAAGTCCAGACCTTTGTTAAGGGAGTGCTGCATATTCAGCCTCCTGTGGTGCCTCCAGTGGCACCGTGGGATCTAAATGTGGTTTTGGACTTCCTAAAATCTCATTGGTTTGAACCACTAAAAAAGGTGGATTTGAAATATCTCACATGGAAAGTGACCATGCTTCTAGCCCTGGCTTCTGCCAGGAGAGTGTCAGAATTGGCAGCTTTATCTTACAAAAGCCCATATCTGATTTTCCATTCGGACAGGGCAGAACTGCGGACTCGTCCGCATTTTCTCCCTAAGGTGGTGTCAGCATTTCATCTGAACCAGCCTATTGTAGTGCCTGCGGCTACAAGTGACTTGGAGGACTCCAAGTTACTGGACGTTGTCAGAGCATTAAAAATATATATTGCAAGGACAGCTGGAGTCAGAAAATCTGACTCGTTGTTTATATTGTATGCACCCAACAAGATGGGTGCTCCTGCGTCTAAGCAGACGATTGCTCGTTGGATCTGTAGCACAATCCAACTTGCACATTCTGTGGCAGGCTTGCCACAGCCTAAATCTGTAAAGGCCCACTCCACAAGGAAGGTGGGCTCATCTTGGGCGGCTGCCCGAGGGGTCTCGGCATTACAACTTTGCCGAGCAGCTACGTGGTCAGGGGAGAACACGTTTGTAAAATTTTACAAATTTGATACTCTGGCTAAGGAGGACCTGGAGTTCTCTCATTCGGTGCTGCAGAGTCATCCGCACTCTCCCGCCCGTTTGGGAGCTTTGGTATAATCCCCATGGTCCTTTCAGGAACCCCAGCATCCACTAGGACGATAGAGAAAATAAGATTTTACTTACCGATAAATCTATTTCTCGGAGTCCGTAGTGGATGCTGGGCGCCCATCCCAAGTGCGGATTATCTGCATAAGTTGTACATAGTTATTGTTAACTAATTCGGGTTATTGTTAAAGGAAGCCATCTTTCAGAGGCTCCGCTGTTATCATACTGTTAACTGGGTTTAGATCACAAGTTGTACGGTGTGATTGGTGTGGCTGGTATGAGTCTTACCCGGGATTCAAAATCCTCCCTTATTGTGTACGCTCGTCCGGGCACAGTACCTAACTGGAGTCTGGAGGAGGGTCATAGGGGGAGGAGCCAGTGCACACCACCTGATCGGAAAAGCTTTACTTTTTGTGCCCTGTCTCCTGCGGAGCCGCTATCCCCCCATGGTCCTTTCAGGAACCCCAGCATCCACTACGGACTCCGAGAAATAGATTTATCGGTAAGTAAAATCTTATTTTCCATTGATAATTTTTGTGTGATTTTGTTGTCAGCACATTCAACTATGTAAAGAGCAAAGTATTTAATAAGAATATTTCATTCATTTAGATCTAGGATGTGTTATTTTAGTGTTCCCTTTATTTTTTTGAGCAGTGTATTTTAATTCTGCTTTTTCCAAAGGCTCAAAATTTGTTGATTTCAAATATTCTAACACTAAGTTCAGGTCCCACGGTGCTGTGGGAGGACGGAAAGGAGGTTGTATCCTTAGAACCCCTTGAAAAAATGTCTGAACTTCTGTAAGGATGCCAAACGTTGCTAAAATAGAATTGAGAGCTGAAATTTGAACTTTCAAGGAACCTAATCTTAGGCCTGGAGGAAACGTAGAAGTCTATTCAGGTGGAAATCTTTTGAATTCAACCCCGTTTCCTGACAGCACTCCATGTGTCTTTTCCATATTCTGTAATAGTGCGTGTCTGTGACTAGTTTCCGAGTGGCTATCATTGTAGGAATAGCCGCTTTTGGTATCCCTTTATCTTTCAAAATCCGGGTTTCAATAGCCATGCCGTTAAACGCAACCTGTTCAGGTTCGGGTGTAGGAATGGTACCTGTGACAGTAGGTCTTCTTTCTGAGGTATCCCACAGGGTTCTGCTGCTAGTAGCCCCCTCAGGTCCTAGTACCAACTCCTGCGGGGCCAGTTTAATGCAATCAGAATTGCCCACACATTTTCCTGTTTCGCCTTTTTCATTACCCTGGGTATGAGAGGGACTGGTGGGAAAATGTAAACTCTTCTGTAAGACCACGGAAGTGTCAACACGTTCACTCCTTCCGCTGCTGAATCTCTCGTCCTGGTCACATACCTGGGCAACTGATGGTTGTTCCGAGACGCCATTAGGTCTACCTGAAGTAGACCCCATCTTCTCACTACCATCTCGAAGACTTGTGGGTGTAGACGCCACTCCCCTGGATGCATGTCTTGGCGACTAAGAGTCTGCCTCCCAGTTTTCCACTCCTGGAATGAACACTGCCGAGAGGATGATATTGCGCCTCTCTGCCCACAACAAGATCTTTGTGGCCTCTTTTAAAGCCATCTTGCTTCTTGTTCCTCCCTGACGGTTCATGTATGCCGTTGCGGTTACATTGTCCGACTGTATTCTTATGTGTTGACTCTTCACCAGGCCCTCGGCTAAGAGAAGTACATTGTAAATTACTCTTAGTTTGAAAATATTTCTGGGTAGAGTGCTTCCTTGTGGCGTCCATCTGCCCTGAAACTGATGATCTTCTAGAACGGCACCCCAGCCTCTGAGACTGGCATCCATTGTTAGGATCCTCCAGTTCCAAATTCTGAATCTCTTGCCTGTTGCGAGATTTCTGTGTAATGACCACCATCTTAGGGAGGTTCTGACTTGTGTCGACAGTCGGATCCTTCTATGTAGAAGCCAGTGTGAGCCTGCTCCCTGAGCGATCAGGTTCATCTGGAATTGTCTGGAGTGAAGTCTGCCGTACTGTAGAGCTTCGAAAGATGCCACCATCTTCCCGAGAAGCTGTACACATAGGTGTAAGGAAACCAGTTGTTTCTTTAATACCTGATCCACCAGCTTCTGTATGTCCTGAATCTTGTTCTATGGCAGAAAAACCCTCAATTGTATTGTCTAATATTAGACCCAGGAATTGAATCCTCTGCATTGGCAATAGGCTGGACTTTTTGAAGTTCACAATCCAGCCGTGTTGGAGGAGAAATTGATGAGTCGTCTGAGTATCTCTGATCAGCTGTTCCTGAGACAACAGATCGTCTAGGTAAGGTATGATCGTGACAACTAGCGTTCTCAATCTGGCAATAATTTTGTTGATCCAAAGACCTGGTGAGGTCTTGGCCCAGGTGTCCTGAAAACCTTCCAGTCGTGCGCCCACCAAGGGAGACCCAAGGTGAGCTGGAAGACCATCTTGCCACGGTCTTGTCAATCGGCTTGTCCTGCTTTCTGGCTGTTTTCTGGGAACGACCCTTACCTCTGCCTCCACAAGTTTGTGCGCCAATACCTCTTCCTCTGGCCCGAAAGGACTGAGATCTAAATTAAGTAAACGCTGGACCCGAATAACCTCTCTTAACCGGTGGAGTGGTTCTTGCATAAGGGGTAGGTAAAAATTTAGATTTCCCTGCAGTTCCCTGTGAAATCCACTTGTCTAACTCAGGACCAAATAACATCTCACCCCCAAAGGAAATGGTTCTACAGCCTTTTTGGAGTTAGTCTACCTGCCATTCTCTGAGCTATAAGATCCTTCTAGCCGATATGGCCGAAGCGGAAATTCGTGACTCTATTTTGCTAGCATCCTTTGAGGCCTGACACATATATGTAGCTGACTCGCGGATATGTTCAACTAGTTGAGTAATTTCCTCCAGGCTATTCTCTTCAATTGCCTGTACAATGCTTCTAGCCCATGCTACTATCGCCTTGTTCACCCAAGCACTGACAATTGTAGGCCTGTGCGATGCACCTGCTGCTACAAAGATTGACTTTAATGCAGTGTCTACCTTGTGATCTGACACGTCCTTTAAAGTCGTCACATTAGGTATTGGTAAAATTGTCTTTTTTGACAAAGCCAATGACACTCTTTGGTAATGGATAATTTGCTTCAAATCTCTTTGGGACTTGGAAACGTTTATCAGGCTGTTTCCACGCTTCCCTCATCTGAGTTTGGAGAGTTTGAGGAATTGGAAACTGCTGACAACGGTTTTTGGGATTCAAATAAATCAAAACCCTCTGGCTCCTTAACCTCTTCCTCTTTAAAGTTTAGGACTTCCTTTACCGCATCAATAAGGGAATCTAATCTCCTGACCTCGGTGTCGTCCTCCTGAGAACCGACATCCAAGGTAGTCTCAATCAACTCACCTTCCCTCTCATCAATAACTAGACCATCCTCCTCCTTTGACCCTTCTGGTAGGATGGGTCTCTTAACCGCCTTGCGCACATTGGTTACTGCCTGTGCAGGTGGGGTTAATATGATCATAAATTCCTCCATGGTCTTGGAGAATCCCGCAGCCAATTCTGAATGCTGCTTGCGAGACTTCGCCATCTCCTTGGAAATGTCAGCCAGGGCATGTTACCATGACCTAGACGGAGCACTGCTCCCGGGTTGAGCGTCCCTTTCTAAGCAGGAATCGCACACCTCGGAGATCCCAAACTTCGTGCTCTTCTTGTTACATTTCGTGCAAACATAATACGTTTTAGTGTTCTTGGTTGGTGCTTTAGACATGTTTTGGAAATAAATGAGAGCGCAATTGCAATTAAAAATATAGTAAATACTTTAATACATGCACAACATATATTAGACAAAATTAAAAACAAAGTTATTCTAAAAGGTTATTCTAAAAAGTCAAATAAATTATTGGTGCTTGACACACCCCCAGAGGGTTCCACAACCTGTAACTGATCCGGTAATTGTCTGTAAATCAATCACTGTCTCAAATGTTGGTAGCTTTTTCTACTATGTTTGAATAAAGTTCCACAGAATGATGGTTTTTTAGAAGTAAATCTGATGCTCACCGCTGCTGGAGTTCAATAGCAATTGCTATTGAACTCCAGCAGCGGTGAGCATCAGATTTACTTCTAAAAAACCATCATTCTGTGGAACTTTATTCAAACATAGTAGAAAAAGCTACCAACATTTGAGACAGTGATTGATTTACAGACAATTACCGGATCAGTTACAGGTTGTGGAACCCTCTGGGGGTGTGTCAAGCACCAATAATTTATTTGACTTTTTAGAATAACCTTTTAGAATAACTTTGTTTTTAATTTTGTCTAATATATGTTGTGCATGTATTAAAGTATTTACTATATTTTTAATTGCAATTGCGCTCTCATTTATTTCCAAATATTGTCTTTAATTAGGTGATAATCCAAATCACCTGTTGGGAGCAGCAACTACAATTATTTATTTACAAGTGTTCAATTAGACTTAAGGGAAACTTGCGCCTGATAAACAAGTGTTATTGTTTATTATTGTTCTTTAGACATGTTGACTAACACCGTCCCAGACCACTCTGCGGTACTTTCACCCTTAAACTAGGAAAGGAAGAACCGTGACGGATGATGGAAGCAAAGATAAACTGGAGTCACCTGGCTGGATAATTTCTAGATATTGAAAATATAAAAAAAATGACGGGGTTGATGCCCAGTTGCTTACATTATTTTCGTCAGGATCTTTTTAAGAGAAGTCCCTTGAAAATATAAGCATAAAAATGCATGATTAAGTCACAGGGTGATCCATTGCAGCAGAGGCCATTATGCGCGGTTACCAGTAGTGCTTTGGATCACCTGTGGAGAGATGCAGTTCCCTTCAGAAGGGATCTTTGCCTCTCGGGATTTAGGCTTTGTCCCCCTTTTCATTAGGTTGACGCAGCTCTATTTTTGATTTTTGCCAAGGAAGCTCCTTCGTGCAGTACCTCCAGCACAATTTTTCAAACTGAGGGATGGAGGGCGTGAAGGGGGAGGAGCCAGCTGTGCATAAAATGTTTTGTTTTAGATTGTGCCACATCACCGGTTGTAAGCTTCACACCCCTACTGTATAAGCTGATCCAGTGTCCCCTAGTGGATGAAAGAAAAAAGTAAATGACACCACATCAAACTTTATTGTTAATTACTAGGGTCGGCAGGTTTAAACCAAACTGTTTTTAAACCCCCCCCCCCCCCCCCCTAAAAAAAACACACTTTTTTTTTTTTTTTATGGGGTGACTGCTTAAAAAAGCCTTTTTTATAAGGGAATCCCCCTGGTTTTATGCCATATTTTTGTTTTTTGTGATCTTTAAGTGAGCTGAGCCAATGCAGTAAATTCTCCCACGCGCACACACACAACAGAGATCTAGGGAGGGTGAACCAGAGTACACAAACTTCACCCCTAACAATCCTATAGGACAGGAGAAAGCAACAACTAACATTCTCAGTCTTATAGGGGACACAACTTCAATGCATTAAATAGGCAATACACAGAGAAACACTTCATGGTTTGATCTCCTTCATCTTTATTTCAATTCAAAACCTTCATTCCTGTTGGTGTTCTTTGTATGTTTTTAATATGTTTAGTCTATTTACTTATATTCAGATGTAATAGGAATAATAAGCAGTTTTATTGTAAGATAAAATCACATCAAAGCCAACGTTTAAACTTTGGATTGTTAATGTAATAAAGCATTAAAACATGTTTGATCAAGGTTTCTACTACTTAGCAGTTTGCTAATATGAATATCTTGAAATAAAAATACTTTACTCTTACGTCCTAGAGGATGCTGGGGTCCACATTAGTACTGTGGGGTATAGACGGGTCCACTAGGAGCCACTGGCACTTTAAGAGTTTAATAGTGTGGGCTGGCTCCTCCCTCTGTGCCCCTCCTATCAGACTCAGTTTAGAAAATGTGCCTGGAGGAGCTTGTCACAACTAGGGGATCTCCATAGGAGTTTTTTTTTTCATTAGAGTTTAGTCACAGGGAGGCTGCTGGCAACAGCCTCCCTGCTTCGTGGGACTTAGGGGGGGGGGGGGGGGGGGGGAGAGTAATGTCCAACCCTGAGAGGTTAATGGCCACGATCTTCGTTGACAGGACACTGAGCTCCTGAGGGTGATGATCGTTAGCCACCCGAGCCGACCGCTCACTCCCACAGCATGCTGCCACAACAGAGCCAGAAGATTCCGATGGCGAGTGAGTCACCGGCGACCCGACAAGCGGGAAGCCGGTGTGAATGGTGGCTACAGGGTAGGAGCGCAGTACTAACTGTGCTCCGGAGAGCTCAGCGGTACACAGTGCGGCGCTATGAGGGGCACCCTGAGCCAGCGCAGATACCCTACACTGGTCACTCAAGGTATGAGAGACCTCGGTAACGCTGCTAGCAAAATCCTCAGGCCAGTATAATCTCTTGAAAATGCGGGAAGAGGCGCCATTTCCAGGGGGCGGAGCTTCTCAGAGCGGACCCAGCAGCGTTCAGCCCATTTTCTCCCTGCAGATACAGCACCAGAGATGCTGATAGAGAGTGCTGTCCCTCCACACGACTCCAGCTATCCTGTGCGGTACCAGGGGGTTGTAGAAGGGGGGGGTGTCTGTGTATTATCTGTGTAGTCTATTAAGGTACACAGTCAGTGCTAGGTTAGTTATACTACCTAATTGAGCGCTGTGTGTGTGCTGGCTCCAAGCTCTGTGTTTCTCTAAAGGTACTTGGGGGGACGACGACGACTGTGTCTGACATTTTCCTGTTTGAGTGAGGCGTTTGTTTTCTCACATAGCCATATCCAGGGACTCTGTCTTATGCTGCAGAGGACGTTTCATCCCCAGAGGAATCCATTCCATGTACTCAGGAATGTAATGTATTGGTCTCAGATTCCTATTACTGAGCCAGAATGGCTGACTTCTGTAAAGGGAATGATCTCTCAGATCTCTACTAGGGTAGCTCATACTGAGACTGAATCTCAGATTTTAAAGAATTCTATGGCAGTTTTGCTCAGGTTCTGTTCCTATTCCTTCTAAGCCCCCTAGCATATACCCGAAGAAAGGTGCACTTGCCCAGATTATGCAAGATGACATGGCAGACGGTGACGGGGATGTGCTGAGGGAGGTGGCATCCCTGGCTAAGGGGGTGCAGCTCATGATTGAGGCCATTGGAGATGTGTTAAACATTACTGACACACCACCTGAGCAGGTTGAGGAGTCTTGCTTCACAGATAATAAGAAAGCCTCACTAGCCCTTCCTGCGTCTGAAGAATTAAATACTTTATTTGAAAAATCCTGGGAAACCCCGGAGAAAAAATTCCAGATCCCCAAGAGGGTTCTGGTTGCTTTTCCCTTCCCTGATAAGGATAGAAAAAGATGGGAAAACCCACCCATAGCTGACGCATCTGTCTCCAGACCAGGGGTGTATCTAGGGGTCCGAGCGCCCCTGGCAAAGTAAGGGACTAGCACCCCCCCATATTTGAAATAGGGAAGGTGCATGAGCAAAAAAGGGACATGATCTTGTGGCAAAGGGGCATGACCATACAATAGTTCCCCTAATTCAAATTATGCTACACAGTAATAACCCTTATACACATCATGCCCACACAGTAGCAGTTACCTTTACACATTATGCCCACACAGTAATTCTTATAACACTGAGGAGATATCAGCAGTGCCTGGTCTGGCTGAGGATGCAATGCCACCCAAGTTCAGGTAGAATAATCAAATAGTTGTGCAAAGAAGTGAAGTGCAGCGCACTACCCAGTGGTGGAAGTAGAAAAAATGTTAGTGGGACCAATGAAAATGGGGGCGTGATACACATATGACCCCAATACTGCAGTGCCAGATACACATATTCCCACAATAGTGCCAGATAAACATATGCCCCCACAGTGCCAGATACAAATATGCCCCCTCAGTGCCAGATATGCCCCCACGGTGCTAGATATGCCCCACAGTGCCATATATGCCCTCACAGTACCAGATGTGCCCCCACAGTGCTAGATTTGCAGCCACAGTGCTAGATACACACATGCCTCCACAATGCCAGATAAGCCCCCACAGTCATATAGTCATAGTCCCCATCCCCCTCCCAGCACATAGCTATAGTCCCTTCCTAGTACATAGCCATAGCCCCCACTCCCCAAGCAATAGCCGCAGTCCCCCCAGCACATAGACGTAGTCTCCACCTCTCCCAACACAGTCATACAGTAGTCCCCACCCCCCTCCCATCACGTAACAATAGTTCCCGGCCTGTATAGATGGCCATAGTCCCCCTCCCTGCACATAGCTCCTCACCTCATCAAGCACATAGCCATAGTCCCCATCCCCCTCCCAGCACATAGCTGTAGTATGCCCTTAGCACATAATAGTAGTCTACCCCTCTCCCAGCACATACATAGACTCCCCACACAGCACATAGCACTAGTCCCCACCCCACAACATCCCAGAAGATAGCCGTAGTGTCTGGCAATACCTGCTGTGTCGAGCTGCCTGGGATGGAGGACCGAGGATCGCTCAGCAGGCAGGAGCTGGCGCCGGTGTCCGGCACCGCACCAAACTACGTGAGGAAACTGAAAAAAATAATTACAGCTCTCAGCAGCCCTTGCTGCCAGGAGCTCCAGACAGCAAGGGTTGCCTGGAGTTGTAGTTTGTTTTCGGTTTCTTCCCTGTAGTGCATTGCGGTGCTGGACACCGGCGCCATCTCCTGTCTGCTGAGCAATCCTCTGCCCTTCATCCCAGGCGATGCACATGCAGCTCGGCACAGCAGGTATTGCCAGACACTACGGCTTAAGGGATGCCACCCATTGGCCAAGGGTGGAACCGTTGGGCGGCGCCCCATGCTCAGCTGGCGCCCCTGGTGAGTGCCATCCTGGCCAATGAGTAGATACGCCCCTGCTCCAGATTGTCAAATAAGGTGGTTTTACCTGTCCCTGGATCTACCGCGTTAAAAGAACCGGCTGATCGTAAGATTGACACTATGCTCAAATCCATATACACTGCTTCAGGAGTGGCGTTAAGGCCCACTATTGCCTGTGCATGGATCTCAAAATCTATAGTAAAGTGGCCAGGCATGTTACTAGAGTTCTTCCTTCAGCTACGCCTTCTACGAAGAAACCCTTTTCTTTATCTGCATCGCAGTCCTTTCGGACCGCTAAGACAAAGTCCAAGCCTCCTACCACCTTCTTTAGAGGTGGGCGTGCAAAATCCAATAAGCCTGCACCTGCAGGCTCCTAGGACCAGAAGCCTGCTTCTGGTTCCTCAAGCCTCAGCATGATGGTGGACCGCACAGCCTGGAGGACAGAGTGGTGAGTGCGAGGCTCAGACGTTTCAGCCACGTCTGGGTGTCGTCTGGCCTGGATCCCTGGGTACAGGATATTGTGCCCCTGAGGTACAGACTGGAATTTCAAGTACTCCTGCCTCACCGGTTCTTAAAATCAGGCTTGCCAGCTCTACTGACAGACAGGGCTATCCTACAGGAAGCCATCCAAAAATTGGAAAAGTCAGAGGTCATTGTTCCAGTTCCACCTCATATACAACACATGGGTTACTATTAAAACCTTTTCGTGGTACCGAAACCGGATGGTTCGATCAGACCGATTTTGAACTTGAAATCGTTAAACCCTTATCTGACGGAGTTAAAGTTCAAAATGGAGTCTCTGAGAGCGGTGATCTCAGGTCTAGAGGAGGGAGAGTTTATGATATCCCTGGTTATCAAGGATGCGTACCTCCACATTCCGATTTGGCCACCGCACCAGGCTGATCTCAGATTTGTACTGTTAGACAGTCACTATCTGTTTCAGGCACTACCATTCGGTCTCTCCACGGCACGAGGGTATTCACCAAGGTGATGGCAGAGATGATGGTTCTCCGCAGACAGGGAGTGAACATAATTCCATATCTGAACGATCTGCTGATAAAGGCATCGACCAGGGAGACGACGTTGCAGTCCATTGCTCTCACGACTCGTCTGCTCAGGGAACATGGTTGGATCTTGAACTTTACAAAGACACATTTGGAGCCAACAAGGAGATTGTCTTTCCTGGGGATGATCCTCGACACAGAAGTGCAGAGGGTGTTTCTACCAGAGGAGAAAGCGTTGGTGATACAAACAATGGTCCGGGATGTCCTGAAACCAGCCCGGGTTTTGGTTAATCAGTGCATTCGCCTTCTGGGGAAGATGGTTGCCTCATACGAGGCTCTACAATATGGAAGATTTCATGCTTGATCCTTCCAACTGGATCTCCGAGACAAGTGGTCAGGTTCTCATCTACATATACACCTGAGGATACGTCTGTCGCTGAAAGCAAGGATTTCACTCCTCTGGTGGCTGCAACTACCTCACCTTTCTGGAGGGCCGCAGATTCGGGATTCAGGACTGGATCCTTCTAACCACGGATGCAAGTCTCTGGGATGGGGCGCAGTCACTCAAAGGGAAACCTTCCAAGGAAGGTGGTCAAGTCTGAAATCCAGTCTTCCAATAAACATTCTGGAACTAAGAGCCGTGTACAATGGTCTTCTCCAAACGGCACATCTTCTGCGAGATCGAGCCATTCAAGTACAGTTGAACAATGTAACGATTGTGGCCTACATAAACCAACAGGGCGGAATGAAGAGCAGAGCTGCAATGTCAGAGGTAACAAAAACATCCTCTGGGCAGAAAGACGCACTGGCACTGTCAGTAATTCCAGGAGTGGACTACTGGGAAGCGGACTTCCTCAGCAGACACGATCTCCATCCAGGAGAGTGGGCCCTCCATACAGAGGAGTTCACGGAGGTGACAAAACTTTGGGGGATTCCTCAAATACACATGATGACCTCCGGCCTCTACAAGAAGCTTCGGAGGTATTGTTCCAGGTCAAGAGACCAGCAAGCAATGGCGGTGGACGCCCTGGTGACTCCGTGGGTGTTCCAGTCGGTGTACGTGTTTCCTCCACTTCCACTCATTCCAAGGATTCTAAAGCTCATAAGGAGAACAAGAGTTCAGGCAATCCTCATTGCTCCGGACTGGCCAAGAAGGGCTTGGTATGCGGATCTTCTGGGTCTACTGCTGGAAGAGCCGAGGCCTCTTCCTCTTCTGGAGGACCTGCTACAACAGGGGCCGTTCGCTTATCAAGACTTTCCGCTGCTACGTTTGATGGCATGGAGGTTGAACGCCAGATATTAGCTTGGAAGGGCATGCCGAACAAGGTTATTCCTACCCTGATACAGGCTAGGAAAGGAGTAACGTCTAAACATTACCATCGAATTTGGAAGAAGTATATATCTTGGTGTGAATCCAATAGGTTTCCTACGGTGGAGTTTCAACTGGGACGGTTTCTCTTCCTGCAAGCAGGTGTGGATATGGGCCTGAGGTTGGGATCCGTAAAGGTCCAGAATTCGGCCTTATACATTTTCTTCCAGAAACAGCTGGCTTCCCTCCCTGAGGTTCAGACTTTTTTGAAAGGGGCTCTGCACATCCAGCCTCCCTTTGTACCGCCTACGGCACCCTGGGATCTTAACGTGGTGTTGTAGTTCCTCCAATCGGATTAGTTCGACCCTCTGCAGGAGGTTGAGGTCAAGTTTCTCATGTGGAAGGCTGTCACTTTGTTGGCCTTAGCTTCTGCTAGACGTGTGTCGGAGCTGGGGGTTTTGTCTTGTAAAAGCCCCTACTTGATCTTCCATGAAGATAGAGCTGAGCTCCGGACATGTCAACAGTTCCTTCCAAAGGTTGTGTATGCTTCTCATATTAACCAACCTATTGTGGTGCCAGTTGCTACTGACTACTCAATTCCATCAAAGTCCTTGGATGTTGTAAGGGCGCTTAAAATCTTTGTGAAGAGCACTGCTCGTCACAGAAAATCGGACTCTGTTTGTCTTGTATGATCCCAAGAAATTTTGGTGTCCTGCTTCTAAGCAGACGATCTCTCGCTGGATCAGGTTCACTCTCCAGCATGCGTATTCTACGGCAGGATTGCCGTGTCCTACGTCTGTTAAGACCCACTCTACTCGTAAGGTAGGTTCTTCCTGGGCGGCTGCCCGGGGTGTCTCGGCTTTACAGCTTTGCCGAGCAGCTACTTGTTCTGGGTCGAACACATTTGCAAGGTACTACAAGTTCGATACTTTGTCCGCTGAGGACCTGAAGTTTGGTCAATCAGTTCTGCAAGAGCCTCCGCACTCTCCCTCCCATTCTGGGAGCTTTGGTACATCCCCATGGTACTAATGTGGACCCCAGCATCCTCTAGGACGCAAGAGAAAATAGGATTTTGGTTACCTACCGGTAAATCCTTTTCTCTTAGTCCGTAGAGGATGCTGGGCGCCCGCCCAGCGCTTCGTTATCCTGCAGTGGTTACTTGATTCAGTACTGTTTTGTTCTTAGTTAAGTACTGCGTTATTACTTGGTTCAGTAATGTTATTCAGCTGTTGCTGAGTTTTCAAGTTAGTTAGTTTGCCTTGTTTGTGTGAGCTGGTGTGAATCTCACCACTACCTGTGTAAAATCCTTCTCTCGAAGTTGTCGTCCTCCTCGGGCACAGTTTCTAGAGTCTGGTAGGAGGGACATAGAGAGAGGAGCCGGCCCACACTCTCAAACTCTTAAAGTGCCAGTGGCTCCTAGTGGACCCGTCTATACCCCATGGTACTATTGTGGACCCCAGCATCCTCTACGGACTACGAGAAAAATAAGATTTTACACTTACCAGTAAATCTATTGCTCGTAGTCCGTAGAGGATGCTGGGACTCCGTAAGGACCATGGGGAATAGACGGGCTCCGCAGGAGACATGGGCACTTTAAGAAAGACTTTAGACTCTGGGTGTGCACTGGCTCCTCCCTCTATGCCCCTCCTCCAGACCTCAGTTAGAGAAACTGTGCCCAGAGGAGATGGACAGTACGAGGAAAGGATATTTGTTAATCCAAGGGCAAGATTCATACCAGCCACACCAATCACACCGTATAACTTGTGATAAACTACCCAGTTAACAGTATGAACAAACAACATAGTCTCGGTCCAAACCGATGAACTATAATATAACCCTTATGTAAGCAATAACTATATACAAGTCTTGCAGAAGAAGTCCGCACTTGGGACGGGCGCCCAGCATATTTTCTCTAATGTCCTAGAGCAGGCCTGGCCAACCTGTGGCTCTCCAGATGTTGTGAAACTACACATCCCAGCATGCCCTGCCACAGTTTGAGCCTTCCGTAATAGCAAAACGGTGGCAAAGCATGATGGGACTTGTAGTTTTACAACAGCTGGAGAGCCACAGGTTGGCCAGGCCTGTCCTAGAGGATGCTGGGACTCCGTAAGGACCATGGGGATTATACCAAAGCTCCCAAACGGGCAGGAGAGTGCGGATGACTCTGCAGCACCGATTGAGCAAACAGGAGGTCCTCCTCAGCCAGGGTATCAAACTTATAGAACTTTGCAAAAGTGTTTGACCCCGACCAAGTAGCAGCTCGGCACAGCTGTAGTGCCGAGACCCCTCGGGCAGCCGCCCAAGACGAGCCCACCTTCCTAGTGGAATGGGCCTTAACCGATTTCGGTAACTGCAATCCTGCCGTAGAATGCGCCTGCTGAATCGTGTCACAGATCCAGCGAGCAATAGTCTGCTTTGAAGCAGGGCTGCCAACCTTGTTGGTTGCATACAGGACAAACAGTGCTTCTGTTTTTCTGATCCTAGCCATTCTGGCCACGTACATTTTCAAAGCCCTAACTACATCAAGGGACTCGGAATCCTCCAAGTCACGTGTAGCCACAGGCACGACAATAGGTTGGTTCATATGAAAGGATGAGACCACCTTAGGTAGGAATTGAGGACGGGTCCGCAACTCCGCTCTATCCATATGGAAAACCAGATAGGGGCTTTTATGTGATAAAGCCGCCAATTCCAAAACTCGCCTAGCCGAAGCCAAGGCCAACAACATGACCACCTTCCAAGTGAGATATTTCAACTCCACTGTTTTAAGTGGTTCAAACCAATGTGACTTAAGGAAACTTAACACCACGTTAAGGTCCCAATGCGCCACCGGAGGTACAAAAGGAGGCTGAATATGCAGTACTCCCCTCACAAAAGTCTGTACTTCAGGTAAAGAGGCCAATTCCTTTTGAAAGAAAATGGATAAGGCCGAAATCTGAACTTTAATGGAGCCTAATTTTAGGCCCAAATTCACTCCAGTTTGTAGGAAGTGAAGAAAACGGCCTAGATGGAATTCTTCCGTAGGAGCATTCCTGGCCTCACACCAAGAAACATATTTTCGGCATATTCGGTGGTGATGTTTAGACGTCACGTCCTTCCTAGCCTTTATTAGCGTAGGAATGACCTCATCCGGAATACCTTTTTCCGCTAGGATCCGGCGTTCAACCGCCATGCCGTCAAACGCAGCCGCGGTAAGTCTTGGAACAGACGGACCTTGTTGTAACAGGTCCTGCCTTAGAGGAAGAGGCCACGGATCTTCTGTGAGCATTTCTTGCAGATATGGATACCAGGTCCTTTTTGGCCAATCTGGAACAATGAGAATTGTTCTCACTCCTCTTCTTCTTATCCTCAACACCTTGGGTATGAGAGGAAGAGGAGGAAACACATATACCGACTGGAACACCCACGGTGTCACTAGGGCGTCCACAGCTACCGCCGGAGGGTCTCTTGACCTGGCGCAATACCTTTGTAGCTTTTTGTTGAGACGGGATGCCATCATGTCTATTTGGCGTAGTCCCCACCGACTTGCAATGTGCGCAAAGACTTCCTGATGAAGTCCCCGCTTTCCGGAATGCAGATCGTGTCTGCTGAGGAAGTCTGCTTCCCAGTTGTCCACTCCCGGAATGAACACTGCTGACAGAGCGCTTACATGATTCTCCGCCCAGCGAAGAATCCTGGTGGCTTCCGCCATTGCCACTCTGCTCCTTGTGCCGCCTTGGCGGTTTACATGAGCTACTGCGGTGATGTTGTCTGACTGGATCAGAACTGGTCGATTGTGACGTAAGATCTCTGCTTGACGTAGGGCGTTGTATATGGCCCTTAGTTCCAGGATGTTGATGTGAAGACAAGTCTCTTGACTTGACCAAAGTCCTTGGAAATTTCTTCCCTGTGTGACTGCTCCCCAACCTCGGAGGCTTGCGTCCGTGGTCACCAGGATCCAGTCCTGCATGCCGAACCTGCGGCCTTCCAAGAGGTGAGCACTGTGCAGCCACCACAGGGAGATATCCTGGCTCTGGGAGACAGGGTGATCCTTTGATGCATTTGTAAATGAGACCCGGACCATTTGTCCAGTAGGTCCCATTGAAAAGTCCTCGCATGAAACCTGCCGAAGGGGATGGCACCATCTTCCCCAGGACACGGGTGCAGTGAAGCACTGAAACCTTTTTTGGCTTTAATAGGTTCCTGACCAGAGCTATGAGCTCCTGAGCCTTTCCCATCGGAAGAAAAAACTTTTTCTGTTCTGTGTACATAATCAGGCCCAAAAAGGTCAGACTCGTTGTAGGAACCAGCTGGGATTTTGGAATATTGAGAATTTAGCCGTGCTGTTGCAACGTCCTCACTGACAGTGACACGCTGTCCAGTAACTTCTCTCGAGATCTCGCCTTTATGAGGAGATCGTCCAAGTATGGGATAATTGTGACTCCCTGCTTGCGCAGGAGCACCATCATTTCCGCCATTACCTTGGTGAAAATTCTCGGGGACGTGGAAAGCCCAAACGGCAACGTCTGAAATTGGTAATGACAGTCCTGTACTGCAAATTTCAGGAACGCCTGGTGAGGAAGAAAAATTGGAACATGAAGGTAAGCTTCCTTTATGTCCAGGGAAACCATCCAATCCCCCCCTCCAGGCTGGCGATGACCGGTCTGAGCGATTCCATCTTGAACTTGAACTTTTTCAAGTACAGGTTCAGGGATTTCAGATTCAAAATGGGTCTGACTGAACCGTCCGGTTTCGGAACCACAAACAGGGTTGAGTAATACCCCTTTCCTTGCTGGAGAAGAGGAACCTTGACTATCACCTGTTGCAGGTACAATTTTTTAATTGCAGTTAACACTAACTCCCTTTCTGACGGAGAAGCTGGCAGAGCCGATTTGAAAAACCGGCGAGGAGGCATCTCTTCGAATTCCAGCCTGTATCCCTGAGAAACAAACTCTATTGCTCAGGGATCCACCTGTGAGTGAACCTAGACGTGGCTGAAAAATCGAAGACGTGCCCCCACTTGATCTGGCCCCCCCAGGGAAGCCCCAGCGTCATGCGGTGGATTTTGCAGACGTAGGGGGGACTTCTGCTCCTGGGAACTAGCTGTGTGCAGCTTTTTTACCTTGCCTTTACCTCTGGCAAGAAAGGACGATCCCCGTACCTTTTTGCTTTTATTTGAACGAAAGGACTGCATTTGGTAATGAGGTGCCTTCTTAGTATGTTGTGGGGGAGCATAAGGTAAAAAATTCGATTTACCAGCCATAGCAGTAGAGACAAGGTCCGAGAGGCCTTCTCCAAACAACTCCTCCCCCTTGTAAGGCAACGACTCCATATGCCGCTTTGAGTCTGCATCCCCATCCACTATCTGGTCCACAAGAGTCGCCTAGCAGAAATAGACATAGCATTTATTCTGGAGCTTAGTAAATAAATGTCTCTTTGAGCATCCCTCATATATAACGCAGCATCCTTGATATGCTCTAGAGTCATTAGAATGGTATCCTTATCTAGGGTCTCAATCTCCGTAGACAAGGAATCTGTCCATGCTGCGACATCACTACAAACCCAGGCCGATGCCATAGCCGGCCTAACAATAGTACCAGAATGTGTGTAAATGTACTTCATGGTAACTTCCTGTTTACGATCCGCAGGATCCTTGAGGGTAGCTGTATCCTGGGAAGGCAGTGCCACCTTCTTGGATAAGCGTGTCAACCCCTTGTCTACTTTAGGCGAAGATTCCCATCGTATCCTGTCCTTTTGTGGGAAGGGATACGCCATAAGAATCCTTTTGGGAACTTGTAGTCTCCTGTCTGGAGATTCCCAAGCCTTTTTGCACAATTCGCTTAGCTCAAATGAGGATGGAAAGGTTATTTTAGGCTTTTTCTTTTTATACATGTGTACCCTCGTGTCAGTAATATGCAAAACCTCTTTAATAGCAATGATCATGTAACGAATACCTTTAGCCACTTTTGGCTGTAATTTTGCATCCTCATAGTCGACACTGGAATCTGAATCCGTGTCTGTATCTGTGTCAGTGATCTGGGATAATGTGCGTTTCTGAGACCCAGAAGGTCCCGGTGCCACTGGGACAGGCATGCTCTGACTACCTGACTGATCCCTAGCATCACTCTTGTGTAATCTCTTATCCAATAAATTTACATTAGCATTCAAGACATTCCACATATCCATCCAGTCCGGTGTCTGCGTTGCCGACGGCGACCTGACAATCATGCACTCCCCCTCCTCCTTAGGCGAGCCTTCATCGTCAAACATGTCGACAGGTTCCCCTTTAGGCCTTTTGGAGAGACAGAGAGAGAGTATCCCAGCACACACCCCAGCGCTATATGACCCCGGAGAAAAACACAATGTTTACCCAGTAGCGCTGCTGTAATGTATAATCGCCAATTATGTGCCCCCCCTCTACTTTAAAACCCTCTTTCACCGTGTGTCAAGCAGGGGAGAGTCCGGGGAGCTTCCTCTCAGCGGTGCTGTGGAGAGAAAATGGCGCTGGTGAGTGCTGAGGGAGAAGCCCCGCCCCCTCGGCGGCAGGCTTCAGTCCCGCTCAAACTTAATAAAATATGGCGGGGGCTCTTTTATATACATGTACAGTGCCCACCTGTACATGTATATAGTCATTTGCCATAGGAGAGGTATTCTATTGCTGCCCAGGGCGCCCGCCCTGCACCCTTACAGTGACCGGAGTGTGTGAGGTATATGGGAGCAATGGCGCACAGCTGCAGTGCTGTGCGTTACCTCAGTGAAGCACCCGAGGGCTTCTGCCGCCTCAGTAGTCTTCTTTCTTCGTTTCTTCCGGCTCTGTGAGGAGAATGGCGGCGCGGCTCTGGGATGAACGCCCAGGACGAACCTGTGTTCCACTCCCCCTGGAGCTAATGGTGTCCAGTAGCCGAGCAGCAGAGCCTATCATTTAAGTAGGTCTGCTCCTCTCTCCTCAGTCCCTCGATGCAGGGAGTCTGTTGCCAGCAGAGCTCCCTGAAAATAAGAAAAAAACCTAATAAAATGCTTTCTTAGCAGGAATCTCAGGAGAGCTCCCTGCAGTGCACCCATCTTCCTCTGGACACAGTCTAAACAACTGAGGTCTGGAGGAGGGGCATAGAGGGAGGAGCCAGTGCACACCCAGAGCCTAAAGTCTGTCTTAAAGTGCCCATGTCTCCTGCGGAGCCTGTCTATTCCCCATGGTCCTTACGGAGTCCCAGCATCCTCTAGGACGTTAGAGAGAGGATTTACCGGTAGGTAATTAAAATCCTATTTTTATAACCTTGTGGGAGAGGTACAATAAGTTGTCTTGTTTTCTTTTCAGACAAAGCACAGCTTCTGGAAATAGCTAAAGCGAATGCAGCTGCCATGTGTGTTAAGGCTGGAGTGCCATTGCCACTTAGCTTGAAGCCGATTACTACGCCTGCTGCACCCTCTGATGAAAAAATTACCCATAGGACTTATGGTGTTACAATACAAGAACTTACTGAGGTAAGTGATCATCGGTTTCTACATACAACATCAAACACCCAGTTAAAAGAGAGGACAACTAATCATTTATATCTAAATACAGTTATCTATTCTATTCACAACCCGTGAGGGCCTAATACAGACCTGATTGCTTTTGTGCGAAATCGCACAGTAGCCGATTATGGAACGACTGCGCATGCGTACGGATCGTAATGCGCACGCACAAGGCTAAACTGCAAAGAAACCCTGCGTGTTTTTTTTTTTTTTATTATTATTGCTAGGCGAACGCAGGCTGATTGACAGGAAGTGGGCATTTGGGGGTGGTAACTGGCCGTTTCCTGGGAGTGTCTAGAAAAACACGGACGTTCCCAAGCGTTTTCAGGGAGGGCGTGTGACGTCCGCTACAGCCCTGATCAGCCTGTTTGTATCGCACTGTAGGAGTAGGTCCTGGTCTACGCACAGACTGGAAAAATCATTCGATAGTGAGTTGCGAACGGATTTGCAGTTGACCGGCATTTGAAAAGCTTTGCGCACGGCGTACGCAGATTTGCACGGGGCGGTTTTTCACTCTATCTGGGCGGTGACTATCCAATCGCAAACCTCTGCAAATTCACAGAGAAGCGATGAGGTCTGAATTAGGCCATACATTCTACATAAGATAAAATTGATCATTGGTGAAACACTCGCATTCATTCTAAATCCTCACCAGATAAAAATACTCGATGTGATTTTTAAACTTTACTTGACAGATCCCGAAGGTTTATCTTTATGGGGCAAATTCAATTAGCCCGAGTTCCACACTGTGAAATCTCCCGTTAATAATGTGTATATCATGTGATGATAAAAAAAAAAAAAATTAAGCGTATTCAATTAGTAGCTTTAATTAATGGGCATTGTGCCGAAATTGGATATTTCTTCTGTTCGAACCATGTACTATGCTCCCCAATGAATTTGCCAATGAGGATAAGCAGATGTATAGCTTTTAGTGGCCGTAATCAAAGTATTGGCTGTTATGAGGTGACTCTTGGAGCTTAATTTTGCAACTCTTATTAATTAATGAAAAACGTGTATTTCAGCAACTGTTTAGAGTACTTTGGGGTACATTTAAATTATATGTTGTGATTTATGAGGATGTTTATACAAGTCAATAAAATATTAGGGCGATAAAAAATCCCTTCCCAAACAAAAAACTTATTTATTTATTTTTGTGGTAAAAAATGGGGAGTCAACTTGAATTACTCCCCAAAAGTCTTGTTTTTACCGCATGAATTTTTTGGGGGGCTAATCGTACTCCCCATTAAGTCTGCAAAAGTCACAGGTTAGGAGTCAGAAAGGCCTACAGGTTGTCTCCGATATCCAAAATGCTGCGACAGAAGTATATTGGTTATCGGATTTTTCCGTAGTTTGGGATATTTGCACACCATAATGAGAGATATTGGGGATAAGACCCAAGTCTAAACACAAAATGCATTTGTTTCATATATACATTATACACACAGGATCTGCAACTTGACAGGAAATCCCGCACTAAGAATATATTTAATATATTAATCTCAAGGGAATTATTCATTTGTATTGGTATTGTCTGTTCATATGGATGGTGTTTCCCTATCTGGAACATTAAGTCGGCGCTACCTACTGATTCAGTACATTCAGAAGAACGCTTGAATATGGGTGCGCTCATTCCCTTCCACAAAATAATATTGTGATATTTTTGTTTGCTTAAAATTTTATTTTATTTATATTAGCTTACTATTATGGGGTATATTCAGTGCTTGTCGGATACTTTATGAGCAACAGGCACACACAGCTCCTCCAGCCACTCAGGATTCGCAGGAAAACTGGTACAGGGGTGTAGTAAAGGGGGAGAGCCGCTATTGTACACAATCTGTGTCCTGAAAAAGACTAATATTCCGATGTCACACCGTGATATAACAGCTTGCATCCTCACTGGAGCTGTTGAGCTTGGGTGTGCTGTTCCCTTCTCTCTGTCTCCCTCTCACATACAGTAAGGGCAGGCTTGCTATTATTACATTACTTGTCTGTGTGTATGTGTTTACGGTCAACATGGAAAAACACCAATTATGCAGTGTAGGTCACACCAGATGCTCTCCCTCTACATCTGGTTCCATGTCATGTGAACAATGTAGCCAGTCCTCACAACTCAGTGAGGGGACTGAGGGGGAGGGTCAGGAGCCTTCCTGGCTAGGTGCCATATAATCCATGATGTCAGATATGTCATCTCAGGTCACTGCTAATACTCGGATAACTCAACAACTGCACCAGGCTGTTGCAGACCTAGCTGCAAGGGCAGATGTTACACAGTCTAGATCAGGACCACAAAACCGTGGGTTACCTGCTTTTCTCTCAGACTCTGATGAGGAGATACAGCAGGAGGGAGAGGAATTGGATCCTGTTACTGGGGACTTCTCTGACGTCCTAGTGGATGCTGGGAACTCCGTAAGGACCATGGGGAATAGCGGCCCCGCAGGAGACTGGGCACAACTAAGAAAGATTTAGGACTACCTGGTGTGCACTGGCTCTTCCCTCTATGCCCCTCCTCCAGACCTCAGTTAGAATTTTGTGCCCGGCCGAGCTGGATGCACACTAGGGGCTCTCCTGAGCTTCTAGAAAAGAAAGTATAAATTAGGTTTTTTATTTTCAGTGAGATCTGCTGGCAACAGACTCACTGCTACGAGGGACTGAGGGGAGAAGAAGCGAACCTACCTGCTTGCAGCTAGCTTGGGCTTCTTAGGCTACTGGACACCATTAGCTCCAGAGGGATCGAACACAGGCCCAGCCTCGGTCGTCCGGTCCCGGAGCCGCGCAGCCGCCCCCCTTGCAGAGCCAGAAGCAAGAAGACGTTCCTGGAAATCGGCGGCAGAAGACTTCGGTCTTCATTAAGGTAGCGCACAGCACTGCAGCTGTGCGCCATTGCTCCCCATGCACACTGCACACTCCGGTTACTGATGGGTGCAGGGCGCTGGGGGGGGGGCGCCCTGGGCTGCAATAAGAGTACCTTACTTGGCAAATTACCACATAATATAGTCATTAAGACTATATATGTGTAAAATCCCCTGCCATAACTTTCCATAAAGCGGGAGAAGTTTTGCCGAAAAAGGGGCGGAGCTATCTCCCTCAGCACATTGGCGCCATTTTCCCTCACAGCTCCGCTGGAAGGACGCTCCCCAGGCTCTCCCCTGCAGTTTCCAGACTCCATAGGGTAAAAAAGAGAGGGGGGGGCACTTAATTTAGGCGCAATCTATGTAATATTAGCAGCTATAGGGGAAAAATCACTGTGTGTAGTGTGAATCCCTGCATTATATAGCGCTCTGGTGTGTGCTGGCATACTCACTCTCTCTCTGTCTCCCCAAAGGACTTTGTGGGGTCCTGTCCTCAGTCAGAGCATTCCCTGTGTGTGTGCTGTGTGTCGGTACGGCTGTGTCGACATGTTGGATGAGGAAGGTTACGTGGAGGCGGAGCAGGTGCCGATAAATGTGATGTCGCCCCCTGCGGGGTCGACACCTGAATGGATGGACATGTGGAAGGAATTACGTGACAGTGTCAACTCCTTACATAAAAGGTTTGACGACATAACAGATGTGGGACAGCCGACTTCTCAGCTCGTGCCTGCCCAGGCGTCTCAAAAGCCATCAGGGGCTCTAAAACGCCCGCTACCTCAGAGGGCAGACACAGATGTCGACACGGATACTGACTCCAGTGTCGACGATGATGAGACTAGTGTACATTCCAATAGAGCCACCCGTTACATGATTACGGCAATGAAAAATGTGTTGCACATTTCTGATATTACCCCAGGTACCACAAAAAAGGGTATTATGTTTGGGGAGAAAAAACTACCAGTGGTTTTTCCCCCTTCGGATGAATTAAATGAAGTATGTGAAGAAGCGTGGACTTCCCCCGATAAGAAACTGGTAATTTCTAAAAAGTAACTAATGGCGTACCCTTTCCCGCCAGAGGATAGGTCACGTTGGGAGACATCCCCTAGGGTGGATAAAGCGCTCACACGCCTGTCAAAGAAGGTGGCACTACCGTCTCCGGACACGGCCGCCCTAAAGGAACCTGCTGATAGGAAGCAGGAGGCTATCCTGAAGTCTGTATATACACACTCAGGAATTATACTGAGACCGGCTATTGCTTCAGCATGGATGTGCAGTGCTGCAGCTGCATGGTCAGATTCCCTGTCGGAAAACATTGATACCCTAGACAGGGACACTATATTGCTAACCGTAGAGCATATTAAAGACGTTGTCTTATACATGAGAGATGCACAGAGGTATATTTGCCGGCTGGCATCTAAAATAAACGCAATGTCCATTTCTGCCAGGAGAGGATTGTGGACTCGGCAATGGACAGGTGATGCAGATTCTAAAAGGCACATGGAAGTTTTGCCTTACAAGGGTGAGGAGTTGTTTGGGGATGGTCTCTCGGACCTCGTTTCCACAGCAACAGCTGGGAAGTCAGCATTTTTACCCCATGTTCCCTCACAGCCAACGAAAGCACCGTATTATCAGGTACAGTCCTTTCGGCCCCAGAAAGGCAAGCGGGTTAGAGGCGCGTCCTTTCTGCCCAGAGGCAGAGGTAGAGGGAAAAAGCTGCACCATACAGCCAGTTTCCAGGAACAAAAGTCCTCCCCCGCTTCCTCTAAGTCCACCGCATGACGCTGGGGCTCCACAGGCGGAGCCAGGTACGGTGGGGGCCCGTCTCAAGAACTTCAGCAACCAGTCGGCTCGTTCACGGGTGGATCCCTGGATTCTACAGGTAGTATCTCAGGGGTACAAGCTGGAATTCGAGACGTTTCCCCCTCGCCGTTTCCTCAAATCTGCCTTGCCGACAGCTCCCCCGGACAGGGAGGCAGTGCTGGAGGCGATTCACAAGCTGTATTCTCAGCAGGTGATAATCAAGGTACCCCTCCTTCAACAAGGACGGGGTTACTATTCCACAATGTTTGTGGTACCGAAACCGTACGGTTCGGTGAGACCTATTTTAAATTTTAAATCTTTGAACACTTATATAAGAAGGTTCAAGTTCAAGATGGAATCGCTCAGAGCGGTGATTGCAAGCCTGGACGAGGGGGATTACATGGTGTCACTGGACATCAAGGATGCTTACCTGCATGTCCCCATTTACCCTCCTCACCAGGAGTACCTCAGATTTGTGGTACAGGACTGTCATTACCAATTCCAGACGTTGCCGTTTGGTCTGTCCACGGCACCGAGGGTATTTACCAAGGTAATGGCCGAAATGATGATACTCCTTCGGAAAAAGGGAGTTTTAATTATCCCGTACTTGGACGATCTCCTTATAAAGGCGAGGTCCAGGGAACAGTTGTTGATCGGAGTAGCACTAGCTCGGGAAGTGCTACAACAGCACGGCTGGATCCTGAATATTCCAAAGTCGCAGCTGGTTCCTACAACGCTCCTGGGGATGGTTCTGGACACAGAACAGAAAAAAGTGTTTCTCCCGGAGGAGAAGGCCAAGGAGTTATCGTCTCTAGTCAGAGATCTCCTAAATCCAAAACAGGTGTCGGTGCACCACTGCACGCGAGTCCTGGGAAAGATGGTGGCTTCTTACGAAGCAATTCCATTCGGAAGGTTCCATGCAATGATCTTTCAGTGGGATCTGTTGGACAAGTGGTCCGGGTCGCATCTTCAGATGCATCGGCTGATAACCCTGTCTCCAAGGGCCAGGGTGTCGCTACTGTGGTGGCTGCAGAGTGCTCATCTTCTAGAGGGCCGCAGATTCGGCATACAGGACTGGATCCTGGTGACCACGGATGCCAGCCTTCGAGGTTGGGGGACAGTCACACAGGGAAGAAACTTCCAAGGACTATGGACAAGTCAGCAGTGTTCGCAAATACGCGCTATAGCGCGTATTTTACCCGATAATTGACAGTGGTGACTCAAAAACAAACAAACCGCAGGGTCCCACAGGACGCGCTCTGACCAATCAGCAGCGCTGTCCTGTGCTGTCAGTCACTTTAACTCTTCAATGGCAGAGGAAGGGGAGGAGACCATGGAGAGTGATCTCCCGCTTTCCCCTCTCTGCTCTGCACGGGACCCGGAACGTCCAGTCCGCCGTATGTGGCAGGGGGCTGTCCACTCCGGCCGGGCATGAAGCTCTGCCACATCGGTTATCCGCAGGAGCCAGCGGAGGAAGCCATTTGCTGGGATCAAGACCGCGGAAGATGCAGCGGTAGGTGGCGGGACAGCAGGTAGCTGAGGGTGTGTGCTCTTGTGTGATAGAAAAGTGATGCGTGAGGGGATGATTGCTCCTTGTCAGCAGCTTGGCGAGATGGTCAGGGCAGTGCTGGCAGTGGCGTCTCCCTTGTGTGTGCTGGCCGGTAACAGCCATTCCCCTGACAGGAAGCATGCACTGTGCATTACAGTACATGGGGGTAGTGTGGAGGAGGCCAGTCAGCGGGTCTCATGTATTAATTCATTGTGTCAGCGGTTGTAGATCATCGTGTCATTCAAGCTAGTATATAGTGTATTGTATAAGGTTTAATGGCAATGTTTTTCTTATGTTAACTCTTGACTGCATTTTCGTCCAAAAAAAGGTGATTACTGCATATCAGTATGTTTTGAATGCAGTCCGTGGCCAGTGAGTCAAGCAGGTGGTGGCTGGGCTTGCTGGGGGGGGGGGTTCCCGTGGCATCTGGGGACGACGACTGAGGGTCTGAGGTGATGGCTGCAACTTGTAAGTGCTGTACCCGGTGCAAAGTGTATATCGTGCTGTACCCGGTGCAAAGTGTATATCGTGCTGTACCCGGTGCAAAGTGTATAACGTGCTGTACCCGGTGCAAAGTGTATAACGTGCTGTACCCGGTGCAAAGTGTATAACGTGCTGTACCCGGTGCAAAGTGTATAACGTGCGTTACCCGGTGCAATGAGTATAACGTGCGCTACCCGGTGCAAAGTGTATAACGTGCTGTACCCGGTGCAAAGTGTATAACGTGCTGTACCCGGTGCAAAGTGTATAACGTGCTGTACCCGGTGCAAAGTGTATAACGTGCGCTACCCGGTGCAATGAGTATAACGTGCGCTACCCGGTGCAAAGTGTATAACGTGCTGTACCCGGTGCAAAGTGTATAACGTGCTGTACCCGGTGCAAAGTGTATAACGTGCTGTACCCGGTGTAAAGTGTATAACGTGCGCTACCCGGTGCAAAGTGTATAGCGTGCGCTACCCGGTGCAAAGTGTATAACGTGCTGTACCCGGTGCAATGAGTATATAACGTGCTCTACATGTGTGGTGTAATGTGAATTGGTACTGTTATCTTGCCATGCTCTTTCCCCATGAAGCCACGCCCCTAAATTGTTGGTGCGCACTGTCCTTGATTTAGAGTATGGCATGGGGAGCACCAATTTACTGATTGCCAAAGGGCACTGAAATGTCTAGTTACAGCTCTGGGGCAGAGTGTCCTGTATGCTACACAGCCCAGCAGCACTGTCATCCCCTCCTCCCCCTCGCAATACTTTTGTAGTGTCCAAATGAAGTCTGTTTTTATATTTGAATAATTAATAAGATTAATATAAACCTTCATTCCGATGGGACCCAGAAAAGGACAGATAGGACCCCAATTTTTAAAAGTGAGGGGTCCGTGGGACCCACTTTTTTTTGGGCTCAGCGCGATCACTGGTCAGGAGACTTCAATACACATAAATATTCTGGAACTAAGGGCCATTTACAATGCCCTAAGTCAGGCAAGACCCCTGCTTCAACACCAGCCGGTGCTGATCCAGTCAGACAACATCACGGCGGTCGCCCATGTAAACCGTCAGGGCGGCACAAGAAGCAGGATGTCGATGGCAGAAGCCACAAGGATTCTCCGATGGGCAGAAAATCATGTGTTAGCACTGTCAGCAGTGTTCATTCCGGGAGTGGACAACTGGGAAGCAGACTTCCTCAGCAGGCACGACCTCCACCCGGGAGAGTGGGGACTTCATCCAGAAGTCTTCCAAATGATGGTACACCGTTGGGAAAGGCCACAGGTGGACATGATGGCGTCCCGCCTCAACAAAAAGCTAAAAAGATATTGCGCCAGGTCAAGGGACCCTCAGGCGATAGCTGTGGACGCTCTAGTGACACCGTGGGTGTACCAGTCGGTTTATGTGTTTCCTCCTCTGCCTCTCATACCCAAGGTACTGAGAATAATAAGAAGGAGAGGAGTAAGAACTATACTTGTGGTTCCGGATTGGCCAAGAAGAGCTTGGTACCCAGAACTTCAAGAAATGATCTCAGAGGACCCATGGCCTCTGCCGCTCAGACAGGACCTGCTGCAGCAGGGACCCTGTCTGTTCCAATACTTACTGCGACTGTGTTTGACGGCATGGCGGTTGAACGCCGGATCCTGAAGGAAAAGGGCATTCCGGAGGAAGTCATACCTACGCTGATTAAAGCTAGGAAGGAGGTGACCGCAAACCATTATCACCGCATATGGCGAAAATATGTTGCATGGTGTGAGGCCAGAAGGGCCCCAACGGAGGAATTTCAGCTGGGTCGATTTCTGCACTTCCTACAGTCAGGGGTGACTATGGGCCTCAAATTAGGTTCCATTAAGGTCCAGATTTCGGCTCTGTCGATTTTCTTCCAAAAAGAACTGGCTTCACTGCCTGAAGTTCAGACGTTTGTTAAAGGAGTGCTGCATATTCAGCCCCCTTTTGTGCCTCCAGTGGCACCTTGGGATCTCAACGTGGTGTTGGATTTCCTTAAGTCACATTGGTTTGAGCCACTTAAAACCGTGGAACTGAAATATCTCACGTGGAAAGTGGTCATGCTGTTGGCCTTGGCTTCGGCCAGGCGTGTGTCAGAATTGGCGGCTTTGTCATGTAAAAGCCCTTATCTGATTTTCCATATGGATAGGGCGGAATTGAGGACTCGTCCCCAATTTCTTCCTAAGGTGGTATCAGCTTTTCATTTGAACCAACCTATTGTGGTGCCTGCGGCTACTAAGGACTTGGAGGATTCCAAGTTGCTGGACGTAGTCAGGGCCCTGAAAATCTATGTTTCCAGGACGGCTGGAGTCAGGAAAACTGACTCGCTATTTATCCTGTATGCGCCCAACAAGCTGGGTGCTCCTGCTTCAAAGCAGTCTATTGCTCGCTGGATCTGTAGTACGATTCAACTTGCACATTCTGCGGCTGGACTGCCGCATCCTAAATCTGTAAAAGCCCATTCCACGAGGAAAGTGGGCTCTTCTTGGGCGGCTGCCCGAGGGGTCTCGGCTTTACAACTTTTCCGAGCTGCTACTTGGTCGGGTTCAAACACGTTTGCTAAGTTCTACAAGTTTGATACCCTGGCTGAGGAGGACCTTGCTTTTGCTCATTCGGTGCTGCAGAGTCATCCGCACTCTCCCGCCCGTTTGGGAGCTTTGGTATAATCCCCATGGTCCTTACGGAGTTCCCAGCATCCACTAGGACGTCAGAGAAAATAAGAATTTACTCACCGGTAATTCTATTTCTCGTAGTCCGTAGTGGATGCTGGGCGCCCATCCCAAGTGCTGATTGTCTGCAATACTTGTATATAGTTATTGCCTAACTAAAGGGTTATTGTTTAGAGCCATCTGTTGAGAGGCTCAGTTATTTTTCATACAGTTAACTGGGTATAGTATCACGAGTTATACGGTGTGATTGGTGTGGCTGGTATGAGTCTTACCCGGGATTCCGTAATCCTTTCCTTATTGTGTCAGCTCTTCCTGGCACAGTATCCTAACAGGTCTTGAGGAGGGGCATAGAGGGAGGAGCCAGTGCACACCAGGTAGTCCTAAATCTTTCTTAGTTGTGCCCAGTCTCCTGCGGAGACGCTATTCCCAATGGTCCTTACGGAGTTCCCAGCATCCACTACGGACTACGAGAAATAGAATTACCGGTGAGTAAATTCTTATTTACCCTTCTACACAGGGAGTTGACCCCTCATTCTTGCTATACTGGACGTGTTAAAACTCCCTGTAGAGGAAGCTGCGGCACAGCAGTTGTTTTTCTTTACACAGAACAAACTCAGTGTCACCTTTCCCTGATTCTGCAGAGTTAGATGACCTGTATAAATTAGCCTGGAAAAATCCAGATAAGAAATACCAAGTGTCAAGACTGTTTTTGCTCACTTTCCCATTTGCTCCTGAAGGCAGGAAACTCTGGGAAGAACCCCTGGCTGTTGATGTTTCAGTCTCTCGCCTATCTAAAAAGGCGGTACTACCAGCTCCGGGCTCCTTTACCATGAAGGACCCTGGGCATAGAAAAATAGAGACTACGCTGAAGTCTATCTACACAGCAGCAGGTATATCACAAAGATTGGTCATAGCAGGTTGTTGGATGACACATGCCATTCATACGTGGGCTACTCAGATTCAGGAGGGCCTCTCATGGAATATGTCCCTGGTCACTATGGTGACTCTCCTAAAACACATTCAGGACACTGCCCGCATCCTGTGTGACTCTGAAGGAGAGAGGCAATATTAATCTAGGATCACTGCTATGGCAGTGTCGGCGCGCAGAGCTTTGTGGTTACGTCAGTAGATAGCGGATGCAGAGTCCAAACGCAGTGTAGAGTCTCTCCCTTTTTCAGGGGATTGGCTCTTTGGGGTGGAGTTGGATACATGGATTTCAAAAGTTATGGCTGGGAAATCCACGGTACTCCCCCATACCCGGGGCCATCTGTCCAGTCCTTTCGGTCTCACAGATTTCGATTTAAGGCCAGAGGTGCCTCCAATGCGTCTAGAGGCAGCAGAGGTCCAGAAAGAAAGCCTGCAAGCACCAGCTCTCAGGAACAGACCCCCAGTTCTGCTTCAGCTAAGGCCTCAGCATGACAGTGCCCACCCATCCCGAGGGGATCTCGAGGTGGGATCTCAACGGCATCTCTTCAGCCGCGTCTGGTAGACTTCCTGCCAGGATACCTGGGTCAGAAATCTTGTTTCTCAGGGCTACAAGCTGGAGTTCGACAGTTCTCCACCCCAACGATTTTTCAAATCCAGCTTGCCAGCTTTGGAGGATACGCATGTTACGCTGCAACAGGCCTTCCAAAAGTTGGTCCAGTCCCACATCGTTGTTCCAGTACCAATACCGCAACACGGAAAGCGGTTTTACTCCAACCTGTTAGTGGTACCGAAGCCGTACGGTTCGGTAAGACCCATTTTGAATGTAAAATCCTTGAATCTTTACTTGAAGGTGTTCAAGTTCAAAATGGAAGAACAGGAATTCATGGTCTCCTTGGATATCAAGGATGCATACCTCCATATTCCGATTTGGCCGCCTCATCAGATGTACTTGCGGTTTGCCCTGCTGGACGATCACTTCCAATTCCAGGCACTGCCCTTCGGCCTGTCCACAGCTCCTAGGGTATTCACAAAGGTGATGGCAGAGATGATGTTCCAACTCCGGGTCCAGGGAGTCAGTGTTGTCCCTTAACTGGACGATCTTCTGCTAAAGGCATAATCCAAGGAGCTTTTATTGCCCCATATCAACTGCACTATCCAACTGTCACACTATGGGTGGATCCTCAACTTACTGAAGTCCCACCTGGAGCCGACTCAGCGGCTCCTGTTCCTGGGGATGTTGCTGGATACTGTGGCCCAGAAGGCGTTCCTACCAGAGGACAAGGCGAAAACACTTCAGGAGGTGGTCCGTGTGGTGCTCCGACCTCCTCGAGTGCCCATCCATCTTTGCATAAGATTGTTGGAAAAGATGGTCGACTCATACGAGGCGATACAGTATTGGAGGTTCCATGCCAGAACATTTCAATTTGATCTCCTGACGAAGTGGTACGGATCACATCTACAGATGCACCGGAGGTTTTCGGCTGTCACCTCAGGCCAGGATTTCCCTCCTGTGGTGGCAGCAGTCCTCCAATCCACTGGCAGGCCAGAGTTTCGGGATTCAGGATTGGACCCTCCTCACGACAGATGCGAGTCTAAGGGGATGGGGAGCTGTCACCAAAGGGGTGCAGCTCCAGGGCAGGTGGGCAGCCCACGAAAGCCTCCTTCCGATCAACATTCTGTAACTTCGGACTATCTACAATGCTCTGCTTCAGGCCTCTCCTCTGCTCGGGGATCACGCGATCCAGGTATAGTTGGACAACGCCATAGCAGTGGCGTATATCAGTTGATAAGGAGGGACAAAAAGCAGAGCCTGCATGCGAGAGGTGTCAGAGATCCTCCTCTGGGCGGAAAGAAATGCAAGAACTCGGTCAGCAATCTTAATTCCGGGTGTTGACAACTGGGAAGCGGACTTCCTGAGTCGCCACGATCTCCGCCCGGGGAAGTAGGGTCCCAACCAGCAGGTGTTCCAGCATGTCATCAACCGGTGGGGCTGCCCGCAGATAGGCATGATGGCTTTTCGTCTCAACAAGAAACTTCCCTGGTATTGCTCGCGAACCAGGGACCCTCAGGCGAGGCAGTGGATGCACTGTCGTCACCTTGGCCTTACCGGCTGGTCTACCTGTTTCCTCCGATTCCGTTGCTCCCAAGGGTACTAAAGCAAATCAGGAATCTGTGTTCAGACAATTCTGATTGCCCTGGATTGGCATCGGAGGGTGTGGTACGCAGATCTTCTGGACATAGAAAACCAGCAATTTGAAACACTGTCATACACCACAAGCGCTAAGATGAGATATCACCATAACGTCCCTTTTAGGCTGAGTGACGGATCCTTTCCTCTCAGGTGTATCTCCCATTCAGGTAAACAACCATAGGAATCCCAGGTGTGGATATCCTAAAAAAGATAAAATAACAAAAACAACCAATGTGTAGTACGTAATGTCAAAACCTATTGATATACATATGATGCCTTTTAGATGATTGAAATGAATTCAGAGCGTACCCCACTCACACTAAAAGTGGAAGTATAAAACACATCAAGGTTTCTTTTATAGAGGTAACCTTCATTTATTCATATGGCAGCCGGTGTATCAGAAATGGGGTCTCACTCAAACTCAATAGTAAATTGTGATAATTCCCTGAAGCGGGCAGGAGATGCGTACCCCAACACTCACACTCTATAAGTGGTCTGTAAACATATAAAGGTATCTTTCTCTCCTTCAAGGGTAATCCAAAAATCGCGTACCACAACTCACAATTTGGAGAACTGTATGACTCCTATCAAGGTATCTTTCAATTTTCATATGATGACAACTGGGAATTTCTAGTGTAGTTTCCCGGCATAAGTCATAAAGGAATAGAAACAAACCAATGTGTAACAGATCACATATGTCAAACACTTTAAGTGTATAGCAGTTTCTTAATGGTTGAATATGCACGGGATTCAAACACACTTCAAAAGGTGTAAGCTAATGCGTACCCCAACACTCACACTCTAGAGGTGGGTGGTAAACTCATAAAGGTATCTTTTAGTTCTCCCAGAGTAATAGATGATAATTCAATGTTGCGTACCCCAACTCACAGTTTGATGTGTTAGAGGACTCCTATCAAGGTATCTTTGGGCTTCAGATGACCGGTGCAGCTTATGTATTTAAATCATGTATTTTTCCGTTAGCCCCCAAAAAAAGAGAATGGCAATGCTCATACCAAAGTAGGTAAAAAAGGGGGTTACAGATTTTATTTAACAATACATGCCATTAAAATACACGCATGGAAAACCATGCATAATGGTACATAAGATAGATGGAGACAAATGGATAAAAACGGCAAAGAGAGATGGTAAACTCTTGCAAAAAAAAAGAAAAAATTAAAAAAATTGGGAAGCAGAATACAATATTAAAAAATCCGGATAAGATAGCTACTCACACTCCTGTTAATCGACGCGTTTCAGCCCACATCTGGGCCTTTATCAAGATCTTGATAAAGGCCCAGATGTGGGCTGAAACGCGTCGATTAACAGGAGTGTGAGTAGCTATCTTATCCGGATTTGCAAGAGTTTACCATCTCTCTTTGCCGTTTTTATCCATTTGTCTCCATCTATCTTATGTACCATTATGCATGGTTTTCCATGCGTGTATTTTAATGGCATGTATTGTTAAATAAAATCTGTAACCCCCTTTTTTACCTACTTTGGTATGAGCATTGCCATTCTCTTTTTTTTGGGGCTAACGGAAAAATACATGATTTAAATACATAAGCTGCACCGGTCATCTGAAGCCCAAAGATACCTTGATAGGAGTCCTCTAACACATCAAACTGTGAGTTGGGGTACGCAACATTGAATTATCATCTATTACTCTGGGAGAAATAAAAGATACCTTTATGAGTTTACCACCCACCTCTAGAGTGTGAGTGTTGGGGTACGCATTAGCTTACACCTTTTGAAGTGTTTGAATCCCGTGCATATTCAACCATTAAGAAACTGCTATACACTTAAAGTGTTTGACATATGTGATCTGTTACACATTGGTTTGTTTCTATTCCTTTATGACTTATGCCGGGAAACTACACTAGAAATTCCCAGTTGTCATCCTCATATGAAAATTGAAAGATACCTTGATAGGAGTCATACAGTTCTCCAAATTGTGAGTTGTGGTACGCGATTTTTGGATTACCCTTGAAGGAGAGAAAGATACCTTTATATGTTTACAGACCACTTATAGAGTGTGAGTGTTGGGGTACGCATCTCCTGCCCGCTTCAGGGAATTATCACAATTTACTATTGAGTTTGAGTGAGACCCCATTTCTGATACACCGGCTGCCATATGAATAAATGAAGGTTACCTCTATAAAAGAAACCTTGATGTGTTTTATACTTCCACTTTTAGTGTGAGTGGGGTACGCTCTGAATTCATTTCAATCATCTAAAGGCATCATATGTATATCAATAGGTTTTGACATTACGTACTACACATTGGTTGTTTTTGTTATTTTATCTTTTTCATGATATCCACACCTGGGAATCCTATGGTTGTTTACCTGAATGGGAGATACACCTGAGAGGAAAGGATCCGTCACTCAGCCTAAAAGGGACGTTATGGTGACATCTCATCTTAGCGCTTGTGGTGTATGACAGTGTTTCAAATTGCTGGTTTTCTATTTCTTGATTTAAATGTAATGACATTTATTCTGAAATCTGTTACATCCGAGCAGCTTAGCGCCAGTTAGGACCATCCTGACACATTTTGTTTCCGTATTAAGATCTTCTGGACATGTCCGTTGAAGACCCTTGACCTCTGCAACTAATAAGTGATCTTCTTCAACAGGGACCGCTCGTCTACCCGCACTTACAGCGACTTCGTTTGACGGCATGGCGGTTGAGCGGAACATCCTAGCTCACAAGGGCCTTTCCAAAAAGGTTATTGCTACCATGGTTCAGGCAAGAAAACCTGTGACGTTAAAACACTGTCATCATATCTGGAGAAGATATGTCTCTTAGTGCGATGAGCGCACGTATACGCCTGCTGAGTTTCACTTGGGTAGTTTCTTACGTTTCCTGCAGGCTGGTGTGGATAAAGGCTGGTTTCCATTAAGGTCCAGATTTCAGCCCCCTCCATTCTCTTTCAGAAGAAATTGGCAGTGTTGCCAGAAGTTTAGATATTCTTGCAAGGGGTACTCCACATACCGTCACCTTTTGTGCCGCCTACGGCACCCTGGGATCTGACTGTAGTGTTGGATTTTCTACAGTCCTCCTGGTTTGAACTTCTGATGACGGTGGAAGACAAGTACCTAACGTGTTAAATGGTGATGTTACTGTCCCTGGCTTCTGCTTGATGTGTCCCAGAATTGAGGGCCTTGTCATGTAAAAGTCCCTATTTGGTCTTTTACGAGGACAGAGCAGAGTTCCGGAGTCGGCAGCAGTTCCTGCCGAAGGTTGTCTCTGCGTTTCACTTGATTCCGTCCAGTACTGGCACTTCTGCTCCTCCGGAGGCATTGGATGCAGTGCGAGCCTTGAAGAGCTATGTCAAGAGGACGGCACAATCAGAAAGACTGATTCTATGTTCATGCTTTATGATGCACAGAAAAAGGGTTGTCCTGCTTCAAAGCAGTCCATTACTCGTTGAATTAGGCTTACTATTCAACAAGCCTATGTGTCGGCAGCCTTACCTGTTCCACAGTCTCTGAAGGCCCACTCTACGAGATCAGTGGGTTCTTCCTGGGCGGCTGACCATGGAGTCTCGGCCTTACAACTTTGCTGAGCGGTTACCTGGTCGGGGAAGAACACTTTTGTGAAGTTCTACAAGTTTGATACCCTGGCCAAAGAAGATACCCAGTTTGGGCAGGCGGTGCTGCAGCAGTCTCTGCACGTTCCCGACCGTTCTGGAAGCTTTGGGACGTCCCCATCGTACTAGATTCCCCAATATCCCTTATGGATGCTAGAGAGAGTAGGATTTTAATTACCTACCGGTAAATCCTTTCCTCGTAGTCCATAAGGGATATTGGGCACCCGCTTCAGTGCGTTGACTTTTCTGCAGGTTCTTGTTATGTGGTTACCTGTTCACCTGTTGTTGTTACAAGACGTTGCTGGTTGTTATATGTTAAGTGGTGTGCTGGTGTGGGAATCTCGCCACTCTTTGTTATCATATTTCCTTCTCTCATATGTCCTTTCTCCTTTGGCCACGTTTTTACCTATAACTGCCTGTGGGAGGAGGCATAGAGGGGAGGAGCCAGCACACCCAGTTGAAGAAATTTATAGTACACTGGATCCTTTGGACCCCGTCTATACCCCATCGTACTAGATTCCCCAATATCCCTTATGGAGTATGAGAAAAGGATTTACCGGTAGGTAATTTAAATCTTATTTTCATGATTTCAGATTTGGGAGACTTAACCTGTATTTGGAGAATCTATAACAAGATATGTCAGACATTTTGTTCTAACCGTGTCTGAGTTGTAAAATTTTACTTTACTATCTTTAACATTGTTATTTAAACTCAGGTAGGTGTAAATCGGTTATATCTGAGTTCTACGTTTTGTTAACAAAGACTTGCTTTAGAAATGACCTATTTATAAAAAACAAAACAAAAAACCCCCTGAATCTCTGCGTTAGATTATTTCACTTTACTTAAATAAAGGATAGAAATGTGCAATTTAAAGTTCTGTCAATCGTACTTGTTCTTCCGTATCTGCGCTACACTGGGAAAAAAAATTTGCGTAGTTTTAGTGCAGTTTTCCGGAATTTCTAAATGTGTTTATACATTTCTATCCTTTATGGCAGTACGGATGGTGTAATGGTTAGCATTACTACCTCACAGCACTGAGGTCATGGGTTCGATTCCCACCATGGCTCTAACTGTGCGGAGTTTGTATATTCTCCCCGTATTTGCGTGGGTTTCCTCCGGGTACTCCGGTTTCCTCCCACAATCCAAAAATATACTGGTAGGTTAATTGGCTTCCAACAAAATTAACCCTAGCGTGAATGTGTCTGTGTACATGTGATAGGGAATATAGAGTGTAAGCTCCACTGGGGCAGGGACTGATGTGAATGGGCAAATATTCTCTGTACAGCGCTGCGGAATATGTGTGCGCTATATAAATAACTGGTAATAAATAAATAAATAATATCACTGTTTGTGTAGCTTTACCTTAGTGCAGTTATTTCTCCACACCAACTAATGAGTTGGTGTTTCTATGTTAAATTCTCTATTTCTATGTTCAATTCTATGAGTAATTACTAGAACATCTAAATATAAATTATTAGAAAAAGTTGGCCTGTTTACTTTATTTTATATTGTGATTACATCCTTTTTTTTTTTTTTTTTGTTTCTTTTAAAGAAATGTAAGCAAATTGCGCAGAGCAAAGAAGACGATGTGATTGTGAATAAGCCTCATGATTCTGATGAGGAGGAAGGAGATCAACCTTTTTATAATCATCCATTTAAAGTCAGTGACCATAAACCGATTTCCTTTAGCTTAATGGTAAGTAGATGTACTCGTCCGACATCTAATTCAGTGCTTCTCAAACTTGGTTCTCAGGGCAGCCTTATAAAGGGGCGTCACTAGTGCTGGTGACATTCTGTACGCCAATAGGGCCTCCGCACGTGCCCAAGGGCTGTGGCCTTGTGAGAAGGGGCATGGTCTCACGTCACTCCCCTGATGACATCACGCATGATAATATCAGAGCGCAGCACCAGGGAGACTGTCACTGAGGAGGAGCCAGCATTTTGGTTTCACCTCCTCGGAGGATGACCCCCTTCTGCAGTCTGCACCCACCCCCTAATGTCTTCTCTACCCTAGCAGTCTATTTTTTTTTTCTCTTTTTAAATTAGTTTTATGGATTTGTAGTGTACATACTCACATACAATACATCCAGATGCCCAAATGAACAAATAAGCTTACCTCTTCATAAATTATTACATTAAATATAGTTTTAGGGAAAATACCAGTATACAAAATGAACAAATACACTTCAATGCTATAGATTCACTAAGACAAAATACCATGTTTTAAAGGTAAACGTGCTTGAGAACAGGTGACTTAAGGCTCTTTCAGAAGTAATTACCCAGCTTTAACCTGTCTTGGGTTGAAGGCAGGGTTACTCATTTAACACATGGGTGATGACCCTTCACACTGGACGGGAGCCTTCCATTGACCTAAGTCTTCTGCCATTCAGTGGGCGCTTGGAGATGATGTCATGCCGGCCAGTCAGTTTCTTCTAGGCACTACCCGGGTCATCAAGACATGGGTTGCACCTTTCAGGGTCATCTACCTGGGTTGCAAGTCCTGGGAAAAACCTTGCTAGTGAGCAGGGTCGCAGACCCGGTGCTCTCAACCTGGGTAGGCCCTTTCAGACATATGCTGGACCCAGGTCGATGTGCTTTCACAAGCAAATACCTGGGTTTTAGGCTTGCGTCTGAAAGGGGTATTAAGTAGTATCTCAGTCTTTTTGCTCTAACCATCAGTGCTTAAAGCTTGGACTGTGAGTGCGCTTCTAGGGCAGAGTTTGAGAAACACTGGTGTAATGTATCATGAATATTATATGTACTAAGTATTTAAGAAAGAATAGATGTTCATTTTGTTATATTTTAAAAACAAATGAAAACCTGACCCTCTGTTTTTTTTGGTCATGTATAACTGCACTAGGTTCATATACTTGATATGTCTGTCCTTGGAAGAACATTGGCCCAAATGTATGAAGCCTTAGAAAGTGATAAAGTTGAGACGGATAAATTGAGAGAAATGACCAGCCAATCCGCTTCCTAACTGCCATGTTACAGGCTGTGTTTGATAAATGACCGATAGGAACCTGATTGGCTGGTCATTTATCTCTTTATCCGTCTCCACTTTATCACTTTTTAAGGCTTCATATATTTTGGCCAATATGATTAATTTGGTATAATTCTGTGGAATTGCACAAACTGATAACTGAAGTCCTGCTAGAGCTTAGTGTTTGCTGGGCTACTGCCACCTAGTGTTCCTGCTAAAGAGCGAGAGGTTAAAAAAACAAAAGACTTAGTGGGCCGAGGTTTATTAAACCTTCTAAAGAGGAGATGTTGCCCATAGCAACCAGCTTTTAGGTTTAATTTTATAGGCTGTACTAGATAAATGATGGAATCTGATGAGTTGCTTTGCGGACAACGTCTTCACTGGTCCTGTTTAGAAGGTTTGATACATCATCTCCGTGTTTCATGAGTCACATGAGGAAGTCATAGCAAGTGTTAAGTGTTCGCCAATAGCATCCAGTCAATTTACATTTACATTTATAAGACAAACTTTGGGCCTATAGCGAGTGAAACACTCTGTAGAAAAAGGATAGGGTACGTGGTTTTCAGCAAATTTTTTTGTGAAATAGGAAATGTATTTAATGTGATTCTCCCCCCCCCCCCCCCCCCCCCCGGTGTTTTAAAAAAAGTTTTGAATACTTTAGCTCCCATCTACTAGTCCTAAAACCCCTCTCCCATCAATACAACACCACCTTGTACCTATCCCACACCAGTTACACCTCCAGGTACCTGTCCCACACCATTTAACCCATTACTGAGCTTTTCAGAGACTTTCACCTGAAAACTGACATGTTTTTATTGTCCAAATTATTCTATTTAAACCCCCCTCCCATGTGAATGATTAGTCAATAGTAGGGGTACATCAGAGGTCTGCACTGTGTCCTAAAGGTGGATATACACTGTCATATCTGCCCAATCTTCTCGGTTGGAACAAAATTCTGGTGATGTATGGGAGCGGGATCGGTATGTGATGTATGGGAGCGGGCTCGGTGGCGAGGTTTGCTCGCCACAGGTTCTATTCTCCCTCTATGGGTGTTGAGGACATCCACAGAGGGGGAATCGCCAACCTCGCCGGTATTCCAGCAGCTGTATGGTGACCCTTTCGGGATCCCGCCGTCTGTATTAAGGCAGCCGGAATCCTGACGAACCGTATGCTAACCGTGTACCATGGGATCAACTGCCAATTGACCATGTGCTCCCAAACACTGGAAAACAGACAAAATGGATGTACAGAACAACTGGTTAAATATGCTTGACTTAACTAATCTATCCTAATTACCATTTTTGCCAATTTTCCTGCTTTTGGGTGCAAATGGATGATTGTCATTTATGGTACCAAATGTTTGCTGAAAACCAGAAAGATTGGACAGATAGGGAGAATGGAAATGTTTGTAAAGTCGGTTGGGGGTCTGTTTTTTCCTGTCTGTTAAATAGGAAAAAACAGACACGCAAGTGACTTTTCAAACAATTGAATACCGCCCTAATCTTGTAGTGTGTATCCAGCTTTAAATAATTTTTTCATGCCGCATCTATTGCTCAGGGGGGTGCATGCAAAAATACGTGACTTTACTCCATACAATGCGAGTTTGGAATCAAATTGCTAATTAAATTTGCACTGCAAATTCGCTCTGATAATGGCTCGCAGGACCCAACTCGCACCTAATTGATTTGACCTCAGAGTGTAAAACTGTATAGTAAGATTTGACTCCAGCCTTTTAGGACAGATGTTTGGTTGGAGCCATATTGGCCTTTATTGAGGAATATGGGCCAAATTCAATGCGAAAAACGCAAATTTACTGTGAAATGCGAAAAGCACCTATTTGTCCGCGAAAACGGATTTGCGCTAATTTTACAGCAAATTTCAGTTTACCAACTCTGAGCAGGTGATAATCTTCGTGAAAATCCCTATATTAAGTTAAAAATGGCGGAATTTGGTTGATAACCCCTGGGACACCTCCGTGAGTGACTAATTAGGCACGTAGAAGTTTTTCGTTATTTTTAATTGGCCAACAACTACTTTTTTTTTGTGGTGTATACATGCAAAATGATGGATTTTGAGGTACAAGGTATGGGACAGGTATATTGGGGCACTTTTTATGAGTGGGACAAGTGTTTTTAGACTTGCAGGTGGAAGTAATCGGTCTGTTCTTCCCCCCTCCTCCCCCCCCCCCCCTTTTTTTTTTGTCCCCTAAAATTACCCAAATATATACTATTACCAGTTTTATTATTTGGGTTTTATAGGGCTCCACCGCACTTAATGAGAGCACTTAGTTTGCTGTGGGGGGAAAAATCGCTTCCTAAAAAAAATTTTTTTTTACTGTTTAGAAAAATGCATATAACAGCCATTTGACCCAATTTAAGTACCAGAAATTCTTTAACAAATAATTAACTTCCATACTATTATCCAATGTTAGTTTAGCTTTTTTGGGGGGAGGGGGGTACAGGCAAATTTACAAAATCTTTACTTTTGGCTCCAATTTTTGTGGCATCCCATTTCCGAGATTATGTAATTGAATACGCAGTACAGTATTTTTGTGTCAAAAAAGACACTAATACTGTGAAAACGGCAAGCACTGTAAATTACTGCGATTTCGCCACTGATTGAATTTGCCCCTATGTCTGCACACAGCACCTAAAATACAAAGCATTACTAGTTGGTGGATTGCGCCTAAGGCCTAACGTTTACAGAACTGGCTAGCCCTTCTTACAACTATAAGTCAAGACAGCTTAGGAAAGAGCAGACGGGCCGCTCACAAGGACCGCTCGATCTGGTCTCCCTGGTATAAATCAAAAGGGGGCTCGTGTTGAAAGGCTTGGAGTCTTCCTCCATTGTTTCCTTCCCTTCTCCTTTTGTCTTTGACCTTGCTGTATACTGACCTTGCATGTATTCTGCCACTTTGTGCACTCTGTAAGGCAGGCATTCCCAACCACGGTCCTCAAGGCACACCAACAGTGCAGGTTTTAGTGATATCCAGGCTGCAGCACAGATGGTTGAATCGAAATAACTGAGCAACTAATTAAGTCACCTGTGCTGAAGCCTGGATATCACTAAAATCTGCACTGTTAGTGTGCCTTGAGGACCGTGGTTGGGAATGCCTGCTGTAATGTGATATTGTACTGGTTGGTATATGCTCGTTTTCTGCACTCTGGCGCGCTGTTCTGGATAACTGCCTCCCTCCCCACATGCTTCCTCATCTCCTCTAAGGGGCGGTATACAGTAGCTGGTCTTTTTCTTTGACCTTTTGTAGATTTAAAATTGCTATAGTAATGGCCTGAAAATAAAAATTCACTGCCCCTCCAGCTTACTGGTCTAATCATGAAGCAGTGAAACGAGTGGAGAAAAGGACCAGCGGAGAAGTTGCCCATGGTAACCAATCAGCTTTGAAGGAAGCCTTTATCAAGTACATTTTCTAAAATGTAAGGGAGATGCTGATTGGTTGCCATGGGCACTTCTCCATTAGTCTTTTTCTCCACTGTTTTTACTGCTTCGTGAATAAACCCCTTAGGGGGACATTTACTAAGCAGTGATAAGTGCGGAGAAGTGAGCCAGTAGAGAAGTTGCCCCATCAACCAATCAGCAACTCTGTATTATTTTATAGTATGCAAATTATAGATGTTACTTCAGTGCTGATTGGTTGCAATGGGCAACTTCTCCACTGGCTCACTTCTCCGCTCTTATCACTGCTTAGTAAATGTCTCCCTTAGTGTCTTAAGCTGTGCTGCAGGGGAATGTTGGGTTTAGTTATTGACTTCTGAGCTCTATTTCAAATATAGCACTTGTGAATAGGATTCCAGAAAGCAATAAGGGGTTATTTTATCATTATGAATCATTGTATGTTAGTAGTGTTCATTCTAGCACCCTGCACCTTTCAAAATCCGTGCAATTCCTCTTTCCTGCCAGGGTTGTCGCTCTCTGCTGTGGTGCTTCTCAGCACACTCTGATCTGTTACTCAGGGCTGTGATACAGACCAGTGTGTGCTGAGAAGGACCAGAGCAGAGAGCGACACCCCAGGCAGGAAAAAGGAACTACACAAGATTTGAAAGGTGCAGGGTGCTAGAATGAACACTGTTAGCATGCAGTTATCTAGTCTATGTACCTGTACTTTGAGTTTGCCTTTGGTGCCAGCTGTTTGTATATTTAGCACCTGCATGCTGTGTGAACTGTCCACCCATGTGGTTGGATGGGTTCAGTCTGCCTTGCTTGATCTGTTCGGGGACCTAATTCACAAGACGGCTTGTTGGTTTTGCCTTGTAAATGATTGCTGCTTTAGAGAAACGGGCAGACTCGCAGAGAGTCCCGCAGCTCGGAGGCAGTTTGATGACAGGGAGACCATCGCCGAAACATAGATGTGTGCACAGCAAATTACTTTGCACTGTTCTGCACTCTCCAAGTGCTGCCTCTTTTGTCGTGCTACATATTTTTTATGCACTCACCAAAAATGCAGAATAAACTTTTTTATTGGTAACTCGCAGGCAAGTACTGCAGTCGACGTTTCGGTCCTAGCTAGACCTTTTTCAAAACATAGCAGCAGCTACGATAGTACGCCACGCAGTCAAAAGGAAGTGTTCCGTCATTAAGGAACCTGCCAAGTAGACATCAGAATATTAGCAGCAAAATGCAATACGTTCTAGCTACACAGTGTATCTATAACATTGTGACAACTTTGCACACGTCATTGCAACCTTAGCTACAAATAAAAAATACAAATATTGTGTAGAGGTTGTATAAAAAATAATAATTTAGCTGAAGCCTGTATAATTAAAGGATTATCTCTGTAAGAAGGCGAAAACCAATTCTATGAACAGAACAGTTGATGTAAATATTTAAAGCACTTGTAAATCCAGTGGTCAGTTTAATGACCAACGCACATATGCAAACGTTGACTAAATCCAATAATATTAGTATGTAGGGTAAAATAATGCATGTCACTTAAATGTTAGTAAGCCAGTCGTCACAAGTTGTTGGTAATAATGTCAACAAAACTTTGATATAGTATATTCCCTGGGTAATGTAAACACCAACTAGAATCTCTGAATGTTTACCAGATTATCCGATAAATTATTGAGATTCCCCTAGTATTGCACTACTGTTGGGCTTCTTCTGCGCTCCTAGGTCCAGTTGTGAAAATAATCCGTCTGGGAATCGTTAGGTATATTGAAGTTCCTCTTTCTGTTCCATGATAACAAAGTTTTTCCTGCTCTGTGCATCTGGCACAATGCCTCCTCCCCGATGCGTTTCGCCCAGAAAAAAGTGCTAATTATTCAGAAGTCAAATTTTTTTTTTTTTGCTCAATTTATATTTTCAATAAAATGTTTTATATTTTTTTTATAGAGTCAAATTGCTTTTACTACACACATGATTTTTTTAAAATTCACGTGTATAGAAAATAGGGAGAGCGATACAGTGCTCATTGTCCATTTCCCAATATATTCCTCAGGTTTTCTCTCTAGGTCTCACAGGTTGAAGAGCATACGGGATAAAAACTGATGAGCATTTTTTATAGTGTAGTATGTATGATTTCTGCAGCGGGGTACACTGGGATTCCACAGGAAATACATTGAGGTGTAGAGTTGGATCTTGATCCGAGGCACCAACAGGCTAAAGCTTTGACTGTTCTCAGGATGCACTGCACTGCCTCCTCTATAACCCCGCCTCCGGGCACTGGAGCCCAGTTTGTAAGTTGGTGCCTGTAGAGCATGTCACTAACAGGTGGGGCTGCGCTAGGCAGCCCTGAAAAGAGCTTTTTAAGAAGACTTCAAGGGCCGCAGCACTGTTTGTCATTCTGACATTCTGTGCTGCGGCTCCATCACCTCCCCAGCAGTGCTGCATACTCCCGCGGCCGAGTTCCCGGATACTTGCAGCGGAGGCGCACTGGTCATCAGGCACACCACAGCTGACTCTCTCCAGGATCGTTTGGCTTCACATCAGGGAGTAGGTAAGAGGGTCCCACAGGTGGGACCCGCCAGTAAATCGCGGTTCCAGGAGACGGGCCTCCCCGCTGGCGTAGACACTGTACTGCACAGGGACCCCACTGTATCCACCAGGGCAGAGAGCACAGGCCGGATTTACTATAATCCATTTTACATAGGCTCCACAGTACATGGTGGTGAGGACCAGCATAGGGAATAAGGCGTGACCTGTAGCCCCTCCCCCAGCTCCGGGCGCCATCTACTGCTGATGTTTCCACCCTGGAGCTGCATTTCACTCTCCCTCATTCCCTGACAGATTTTGGCGCCATCTTTTACACACGTAGCTGGGCTGATCTCCGGGACTGCAGGGCACTGTTTCCTCTGTAAAGCTGCCTGTCTCATCAGCGCTGTGCATTTACAGTCACTTAAGTATTCTATGTGTCATTTTAGACAGTGTTAGTTAACAAGTGTACTGCTACCTGAATATTTAGTATGAGTTTTCTGTGATATACATCCAGTATCTACTGTGCATTGTATATACATACATATCTATATGTAGTTTTACTAGTCCAGTGCAGTTTTATTGTTTATCTGTAATAACTTCTGCATTGTACCTGTGACTGAGTGTGCCTGTAGGTGCTGTGTGGATTTCATTCTCGTCTATCACACTTCTTGTTACCACTATGTTCTGTACCGTGGGGGGCTCGTGCGTCAGGGTCTCATATATATATATATATATATATATATATATACACACACACACAGTCTATACTGTTTTGTATTTTTTTTTACTGTGTATTTCAGTCACCTCATAACGATTTTATCCTCTGTTTGTGCCCTGTATTTACTGTCACATAAATCAGGGGGTTATTTGTAGGTATTGTTTGGCTATATTGTACTGTTTCGCTCTAAGGCTACATTCCCTATAATGTTTGCCACACAGGGCGGGAAATCCACGGACGCTTCTGCATCATGCAGTGCTGGCACCAAGGATTTACCTGAGGGGGAAGTTTTGGCTGATGGTTCAGGCACTGGGTGCCATATATCTCCCAGTCAGCCCGCAACACCTGTGGCCAATCAGGAACCACCTTGGGCAGCGTTCTCAAGTATGCTGGAAATGCTTGTGTCACGTCTTACGCCCCCTGTGGGACCTCCTGTGCCATTGCAGCCACATATTGTCCCTGTAGTTAATCCGCCCTGGCGGGCACTCTGTCTACCCAGTTACAACAATTAAATCAATCTTTGGTTAGACAAAAGTCTACCCCACGCCCCTCTGGGGTCAAGGGGTCATCTAAGCGGGCCATTTCTTCCTCACAATCCACTAATATTTCGGATAATTCTTCTGGTGGGGAATATATTGATCCGTCAGACACTGATACAGTCGCCTCTGATGAAGAATCTACAACCCAGGTTGATGTTCCTGACTTAGTGGAGGCTGTTAAGCGGATTCTCCAAATTGATGATGAGATCGATCCCACTCCTGCATCTAAGAAACCTGATAAATTCAAACGTCAGAAGGTTACTAAAGTAGTCTTAACACATTCTGACCATTTAATTGACATACGTCCGGAATCCTGGTCGTTTCCAGGAAATAAATTTTCCCTTTCAAAAAAGATGCTAGCTTGTTATCCTTTCCCTGCGGACTTAAGTAACAAGTGGGAAACTCCACCGCCGGTCTACTCTCATGTCGCCCGTGTTGTGGCGTCATCTACTCTGCCTGTCACAACTGTGTCCTCACTGAAGGAACCAACGGATAAGTGTGTGGAGGGATGCCTGAAGTCTGTTTACTCTTACCACTGCTGTACATAGACCCACTATAGCAGCCTCATGGGCCGCCAAAGGAATTGAAGCATGGGTTCAGGCAATTGAGGATGAGCTGCCTCAGGATTTCTCTGACACTGCCAGACCGTATCTGTCCGATATTACCACAGCCTCCAACTATATTCAGGAGGCGTCCTTTGAGGCAGGTGTAATGGCAGCCAAGGCGTCCACTACGTCTATACTGGCTCGCCGAATTCTGTGGTTGAGGTCCTGGAAGGTGGACCTAGATTCCAAAAAGACCTTGGAGGTGCTCCCTTTTAAGGGAGACATCCTTTTTGGGAAGGATCTGAATAAGATTGTGACTGACTTGGCAACTGCTTAGACTGCGTGTCTCCCAAATACTAATGCTTCTGCACCGAAGGCGAAGTGTACCACTTTTCCTTCCTTTCGACCTCCAGGGAAGTCAAAGGGTCAGGCGTACCCGAGACAGGCTTGTACTTTCAAATCCACTAAGCCCAAACCTAAACAATCTTGGGGCGCCTGTCAGCCTGCTTCCAAACAAGACAAGCCTGCTGCATGATGGGGTGGGTCTCCCCCTGGGCGACCCCAGGGTGGGAGGCAGACTTCTGCAGTTCGCCCAGGCCTGGTTAAAGACCACTTCGGATACCTGGGTGCGGGAAGTTGTCTCTCTCATGTGTATGCAATCTGTTCAAGAAACTTCCCCTCGCCAGTTCTGCTCAACTGTTATCCGTTCGGATCCGTTGAAAGCGCAAGCTCTACACTTGGTTGTGCAATCCCTCCTGGACACAGGAGTGGTTGTGCCGGTACCCCTGTCCGAGAGAGACAGGGGATACTATTCGTCCCTGGTTCTAGTTCCGAAGCCAAATGCGTGCTTCCGGCCTATACTCCACCTCAAATTATTGAACAAATTTGTGAGTGTGTCCAAATTCCGTATGGGGACTCTGCGCTCTATTGTACTGGCCATAGAACCCGAAAACTATATGGTATCCCTGAACATACAGGATGCAGGTATACCTATTGCCATATCGCATCAGCCATATTTGCGGTTTGCTATTGGCAACCTACATTATCAATTCCAGGCTCTGCCATTTGGACTGGCCACAGCCCCTCGGATCTTCACCAAGGTAATGGCTGCAATGACGCCCTTCTCCGCCGTCAGGGAATCAGGATCCTGCCGTATCTGGACGACTTGCTTATCCTGGCGAAATCCCAAAATGTTCTCCTCAATCATCTGGAACTGACGGTCCAATTCCTACAAGCCCACGGGTGGCTCATCAACTGGAGAAAGTCCTCGCTGGTCCCTGCTCGGAGCATGATGCACCTGTGTGCACTGCTGGACACACAGCGAGAGATTGTTTCGGTCTCCATAGAAAGTCCTTAAACTTCAGGACAGGATCAGATACTTACTCTCTCGCCCAAGAGTGTCGATACACTCGGCGATGCAAGTACTAGGCCTCATGGTGTCGGCTTTTGACATGTTAGAGTACGCTCAATTTCATTCCACCCCTCTGCAGAGGTTAATCCTTTCCAAGTGGGTCGGCCTGCCTCATCGGATCAGGTCTCAAATGATCTCCTTGACTCCGGAGGTTCGTCTGTCACTGAACTGGTGGCTACAGGACCTCCAACTGGGTCCTCCTGACAACAGACACCAGTCTGTGAGGTTGGAGCGCGGTGTTGGAGCAACACTCTCTCCAGGGTCAGTGGACCAGGGAGGAATCTCTCCGCCAGATAAACATTCTGGAATTGCGGGCAGTGTTCAATGTGCTGACACTTGCCCTGCCTCTGGTACAGGACAGGCCTGTTCAAGTACAATCAGACAACGCCACCACGGTGGTGTACATAAATCATCAAGGCGGCTCTCGAAGCCGCATGGTAATGCTGGAAGTATCAAAAGTCCTCCGTTGGGCGGAACGCCAGCTGCCAGCAATATCGGCAGTGTTCATTCCCGGAGTCCTCAACTGGGAAGCGGATTTCCTCAGTCGTCAGGATGTTCACGCCGGAGAGTGCAATCTTCATCCAGTAGTCTTTCAACTCCTAGTGGACAAGTGGGACCTACCAGATGTAGACCTGATGGTGTCTCGACACAATCACAAGGTTCCAGTCTTCGGATCAAGGACAAGGGATCCTCAAGCAGCGTTCGTGGGCGCACTGGCAATTTCATGGAACATTTGGCTGCCATACGTGTTCCCTCCAGTGTCACTCCTGCCCAGGGTGCTACGGAAGTTCAAGCAAGAAAGAGGAATACTACTTCTAGTCGCTCCAGCGTGGACCAGACGGCATTGGTTCTCAGACCTGCAAGGTCTCTCGATAGAGCGTCCTCTTCTACTTCCTCAACACCCAGACCGCCTCGTTCAGGGCCCTGGTGTCTATCCGGACCTGGCCCTTCAGGCATTGACGGAGTGGCTCTTGAAGCTTCACTCCTGAGGGCCGAAGGATTCTCCGAGGCGGTTATTCAAACTGTTGAAGGGCCCGCAAACCGGCTTCTGCACGGGTTTATTACAGGGTCTTGAACTCTTCACATGTTGTGCTACTCAGAATTATGATGCCAATTTGTACAAAACTTCCAGGCTTTTGTCTTTTCTGCAACAAAGCCTAGATTTAGGTGTGGTTTCAGAGAAAAATTGCGTCTATTCCTGACGTTCATACTTTCACTCAGGGTGTTTTACGGATTCAGCCTCCCTATGTCCCTCCTGTGTCTCCATGGGATATGTCTGTTTTCTTAAATGCCCTACAAAAGTCTTCATTTGATCCTCTTGAGTCTGTGGACCTTAAATGCCTTACACTTAAGGTCGTGTTTCTGCTGGCTATTGCCTCTGCTAAGAGGGTGTCAAACTTAGGTACTTTGTCCTGTCGTCCACTCTTTTATTTTTCACCGTGACCGGGCAGTTCTTCGAACTCGCCACGGTTATCTGCCAAAAGTGGTATCTTCTTTCCATCTTAACCAAGAGATTGTGGTTCCGGCTTTTGTCTCTTCTGGTTTGTCTTCCAAAGAAGGTCTTTGGATGTGGTATGAGCTCTCCGTATCTACGTGGAGAGGACTGCCTCTATCAGGAGGTCAGATACCCTGTTTGTACTTTTGGGATTTCACAAATGTGGCTGGCCTGCGAATTAGCAAACCTTGGTCAGATGGACTAGAATGGTGTTTGCACAAGCCTATGCACAGGCTGGACTCTCAGCTCCTGCTGCTATCAAAGCCCATTTTACGCTGTCTGTTGGACCTTTTTGGGCGGCCCGCCGTGGCGCGTCCTCTGAACAATTGTGCAAGGCGTCTACGTGGTCCTCCGTGAACACGTTCATTAGGTTCTATGACTTTGATACCTCCGCCTCCCAGGATGCTTCCTTTGGACGCCAGGGGGTATATTTACAAAGATTCGTGTTTTTGCCGTTTTTAAGGGTGTTTGAACTCAAATGGTATCGGGTGCATTTTACTGCAACTTTTTGAATCCTGATACGATCATTCACTAAGCTGCCGATTTTTCCAAATTCGTATTTTCCGATGTCGATGTGATTCGTAAGTGTTAAAAAATCAGAAAAAAATTGCGTGGGGTCCCCGCTCCTAAGCACAACCAGCCTCGGGCTCTTTGAGCCGGTCCTGTTTGACAGAATATGGGTAAAAAAATGACAGGGGTTCCCCCATATTTCATCAACCAGCACCGGGCTCTGCGCCTGGTCCTGGTTCAAAAAATACGGGGGACAAAAAGCGTAGGGGTCCCCCGTATTTCTTAAACCAGCACCGGGCTCCACTAGCCAGGTACATAATGCCACAGCCGGGGGACACTTTTATTGTGGTCCCTGCGGCCCTGGCATTACATACCCAACTAGTCACCCCTGGCCGGGGTACCCTGAAGGAGTGGGAACCCCTTAAATCAAGGGGTCCCCCCCCCCCCCTCCAGCCACCCAAGGGCCAGGGGTGAAGCCCGAGGCTGTCCCCCCCATCCAAGGGCGGCGGATGGGGGGCTGCTAGCCAAGTGTACAAAATCTGAATATTATTTTTAGTAGCAGTACTACAAGTCCCAGCAAGCCTCCCCCGCAAGCTGGTACTTGGAGAACCACAAGTACCAGCATGCGGTGGAAAACCGGGCCCGCTGGTACCTGTAGTACTACTACTAAAAAAATACCCAACAAAAAACAGGACACACATACCGTGTCAGTATAAGTTTATTACATGCATGCACACCTCCAAACATACATACTTACCTATGTTCACACGAGGCTCGGTCCTCTTCTCCATGTAGAATCCTCGGGGTACCTGTGAAAAAAAATTATACTCACATAATCCAGTGTTGCTTGTCTTCTTTGTATAATCCACGTACTTGGCAAAACAAAAAAACGGAAACTCGACCACGCACTGAAAGGGGTCCCATGTTTACACATGGGACCCCTTTCCCCGACTGCTAGGACCCCCCTGACTCCTGTCAAAGAGGGTCCCTTCAGCCAATCAGGGAGCGCCATGTCGTGGCACTCTCCTGATTGGCTGTGTGCTCCTGTAGTGTCTGTGAGGCTGCACACGGCAGAGATACAATGTAGCGCCTATGCGCTCCATTGTATCCAATGGTGGGAACTTTGCGGTCAGCGGTGAGGTTACTTTCGGTCAACCGCTGACCGCAAAGTTCCCATCATTGGATACAATGGAGCGCATAGGCGCTACATTGTATCTCTGCCGTGTGCATCCTCACAGACACTACAGGAGCACACATCCAATCAAAAGAGTGCCACGACGTGGCGCTCCCTGATTGGCTGAAGGGACCCTCTTTGACAGGAGTCAGGGGGGGTCCTGGCAGTCTGGGAAAGGGGTCCCATGTGTAAACATGGGACCCCTTTCAGTGCGTGGTCGGGTTTCCGTTTTTTTGTTTTGCCAAGTACGTGGATTATACAAAGAAGACGAGCAACACTGGATTATGTGAGTATAATTTTATCACATGGAGAAGAGGACCGAGCCTCGTGTGAACATAGGTAAGTATGTATGTTTGGAGGTGTGCATGTATGTAATAAACTTATACTGTCACAGTGTGTGTGTCCTGTTTTTTGTTGGGTATTTTTTTAGTAGTAGTACTACAGGTACCAGCGGGCCCTGTTTTCCACCGCATGCTGGTACTTGTGGTTCTCCAAGTACCAGCTTGCGGGGGAGGCTTGCTGGGACTTGTAGTACTGCTACTAAAAACAATATTCTGATTTTTCACACTTGGCTATCAGCCCCCCATCCGCCGCCCTTGGATGGGGGGGGACAGCCTCGGGCTTCACCCCTGGCCCTTGGGTGGCTGGAGGGGGGGGGGGACCCCTTGATTTAAGGGGTTCCCACTCCTCCAGGGTACCCCGGCCAGGGGTGACTAGTTGGGTATGTAATGCCAGGGCCGCCGGGACCACAATAAAAGTGTCCCCCGGCTGTGGCATTATGTACCTGGCTAGTGGAGCCCGGTGCTGGTTTAAGAAATACGGGGGACCCCTACACTTTTTTTTGTCCCCCGTATTTTTGGAACCAGGACCAGGCGCAAAGAGCCCGAGGCTGGTTATGCTTAGGAGGGGGGACCCCACCCAATTTTTTTTTCTGTTTTTACACTAAACAGACCCTTTCCCATAGATAACCATGCACAGATCTCACTGATCCGTGCATGGTTATCCAAACTCGACTGGAAAAAGCAGGTCTATTTTTTTGCTGCTTTTTTTTAACGATTCGCAAAAAATAGACCCGCACTTGAGCACTCAGAGACTAACACCCAAATACGAATGAATAGTGAATACCCGTATTGTATGAAATAACAGCCGCGTTTGACCGATGGTCTATTCGTATTTCAGAACTTTTCCGTTAAATCCATTACGAATAGACCAGACACTGCCGAGATTTGTGCTTAGTGAATTCCCGTATTGGGACTTAGAAAAAAAAACACAAATCAGACAAACTCGATTCTTAAGTAAAAATTGGCCCGGGTTCTTGTGCCCGCTACAGTTCGTCCCCTCCCATGAGGAACTGCTTTAGGACATCCCTGATGTATTCCCTGTGGAATCCCAATGTACCCCGCTGCAGAAAAATAAAGCTGTGTAACGTGTGGGCTACATGCAAAAGCAGCCAGTATTTACCCTGCACAGGAAAAATATAAGTGTTTGCTCCCCTTTGCATGGCAACGTGGTTTGTTCCAGTCATTAGCTTTGAGGTGTCTTCCTGCGATATCATGTAGTCTTAAACAGTTTCCTCTTTAATTTGATGCCACACCACATTATCATTGATTGTAGCAGAACTGATTCTCATTTTCTCTTTAGAATCCCAGCCTAAAACCGGCTCCGAAAACTCAGGTGACTCTGACTAAAGAGTTCCCAGTTTCCTCCGGATCTCAGCACAGGAAAAAAGAGTCGGATAAAGTCTACGGCGAATGGGTTCCCGTGGATAAAAAAAGTGAAGAAAGCAAGGACGACGTTTTCACAAATACAGTTCCCTCACAGGTAAGAGATGACCCACATTCATGTTTGTGTTGGGGTGAATAGAGCGGGGGTATTTCCACTGTGCCTTTTATTCACGACCTTGTTTTTACAATATCTGGGGGAATTAGAATAGATGAGTTATTCTGTGTGTGCCGCAGTCTGACCGGCAGGATATGAGAAGCAGATTACTCCCTGTCCAAGTGTGGTTACATGTTGGGGAAAGTGATGGTTATCAATGTTTTGTTTTGGTCATGTTTGTGAATTTGTGTGAATTTGATTCGTCACCTTGTCTATATTGATACATTTCACTTTCCAACACAAAGTTGACGTTTATAATGCCGTGTCAACTTATTGCACTAAAATCATTCTTGCTTCGTAAATTCTTCCTGTCATTTGGCAAAGAACAGTAAAGCTAGTCTGACACTGCGCTAGTCATTTCCCACTGCTCGGTCCGACAGATGCACAGTGTGTACACAGCACAGAGTGCCGGTTAGCATTTAAAACCCAGTCTGATCTGCACATGTGATTTGGCCGGCTTCATCATATTTAGCCAAAATGTACAGTCGAGATCGTGCTGCTATTGCAGGGTGTGTATGATCTGTCCTACGTTTCACCTTCTGACGATCTTTATTGCATTCAAAGGCAGATTTATTAAGCTTGGTGAAGTGATAAAGGACCAGCCAATCAGAACCTAACTGCCATGTCACAGGCTGGGTTTGAAAAATGATAGGAGCTGATTGGCTGGTACTTTATCACCTTCCAGTTTATCACTTCACCAGGCTTAATAAATGTGCCCCTCAGTCACTCGCATAATTCAGTAGTGATCCATACTATATTCCGGCAGACAAGATTCTGGCTGTCACTATACCGACAGCGGAATCCCGGCAGCCAGTCCCCTCGTGGGCTCGCTGCGCTCAACCCACACCGTGCCCAGTGGCCTGCTGCGCTCGCTACAGGTTCTATTCCTACTTAGTTGGTGGTGTGGATCCTCCAGTTGAGTGGGGATACCGGGCCGGTGTTGGGTTTCCGGCTGTCAGTTTATTGTCGGGTGACAGCTGGTTAACTGACTGCATCCCATTCAGTAGAGTGTACATTGCACAGCAGATGTGACCAACATTGTCTCATAAAAATCATAAAGTGTTGGATTGTCAGTACAATCTTTCAGGTGTGTATCTATCTTTGGGTGAGAAGAAAAGGAGTTTTCTCTCTTTAGTCTTCTTTCATATAGAACTGAATACCCTTCTCAGTGTACATTTAGGGGTGTATTCAATTGTTTGAAAAGTCAGTTGGGGGTCTGTTTTATCCTATCTAACAGACAGGAAAAAACAGACACCCCACCGACTTTTCAAACATTTGAATTCCCCCCTTAGAGTCAGCATCAGGTGTTTCTCTCCATTTATAATCCACGCATTGTAATTTCTCTGTGACCGTAACCAGGTGTTTTTGCGACTTGTGAAGCAGATACATTTTTTTACAAAGTGTGTCTAAATAAAATAGTATTATGATCTCTTCACAGTATAATTTCTCCTTTAGCAGTTTGATATGCCAGATGAATGATGGAGCAAATGTGTTTATTGCAGCGGAAGATGTCATTAGATTGCGTTGTGTAATTAAGACCACTTATACTGGCGCTCTGCGCAAATGAATGTTCCTGCAGTCGTTATGTGCAACTGTTGCATTCCGGGTGTTGTGTAAATTATGCTTTATTCAGTCTAACGTGTACCCTAATTATATCTAGATGATACCCAAGTGTGTTCTTGTTTCTAGATTTATGTGTCATTCATACATTTTATAAATCCATCTTGCAATGTGGCGTTTTCTTGTTTTACAGTTCTAGAATTGTTTGAGGAAGGTGGATTAACCACACTTAGATACCTGTTGCCAATCCAACGTACTGATGGGCTGAGACCCTCCCTTCTTTAATGGCCTCATATGGACCTAATGCTTCCAGATCCTGAGTTCTGATTGGTTGCAAACTGGTCATTAAAGAACCGTAAGGACTGATTCCTAACAACTACAGGAAAACGCAGAGACGTCCAGCTCCCAGATGCGCAGAAACAGTGTACAATTCATCAAATCAATGGACGTATAGAAATATATATATATTTTTCTTTTCTGTGCAAAGTTGTGAGCTTACTCAGCATCTCTCCACATAACCCTGTAATGGTATTGAACATCCACAAACATGAAACAAAGTCAGTATCACTAAGTGGGTGTGTAATAATTCAATCCTTTTTTTTTTTTTTCCTTTTTACATTTGAATAAAGTTTCTGCTTGACCTGTTTTGGCTACTGCAATTACACAATGCTTGTCTACACATAATGGTCGTCAGTGTAACCATACCCGTATGCAAGATTAACTTGGTTCCGTACTGTACCTATGTAACTATTTAAGTACCTCCTTTTGCATGGATCTTCACTTCCAACACAAAAATGCTTAATTCTCATCACCGATGGCTCAGTTTAATCTGATACTCCGCATATTTAAGTACAAAACAGTGTGCGTCTGCTCACTTATAATTAGAGGTGGAGAGTAGTTTCATTTTTATAAACTAGACTGTATGTGTTTCATCTAACAAATTCTTTTTGTGTGGAATGTCGGTATAGAATGTTTCTAAAACAAAAAATTAAATGAGTCTGTAATATTGTGATTTACCGAAGATTACAATGTTCCAAAACAAACATTCAAGTTGGGTTAGATAAGTGGAATTGTCTCAAACTCTGGCCATGGAAGAAGATGAGCTTTGGACTATTCTCTGCTCGTTCCTGCTAAGAGATGAAGGATTTTATTTTATTTTTACAGATGGAGAACTTTTAAAGTACCCTTTTTCCATCAGAATTTTGGGAAGGGTTGCAGTGATACACAGGGATCACTTACACCAGTTACTTAAACACCAATGTGGAACAAGGTTCTCTGATTTTTTTGTTTTTTACATTTGACTGCTCAGTTTGGTCCCTTTTGATTTTTTTTTATGGGGCAAATAAAGAAAAAAGGAACAATACAAACCAGTTTCACATTTAATGGTCAAGAAGTTTTCTTAATGCACCAAAAGAAAGCTGAAGAACTTGGTTTCAAGTAATAACTTACTGTTAGCCTAGTTGCTACCCAAAGGACAATGGATTATGCTTACTTACTTTGCACTTAAAATATTTGAAGCTTCCCTGCGCTATAGCAGACGGGCAGTACAACGCTAGTCCTCCACATTTGTGCTGTCCGACATTTAGGCAAGGCCGTGTCAATCCTAACTTCATTGTTCATTAATTTTAAGACCACACCCACATAGATGAATGACAATATTACACAGGCCTCAACTTCAGCAGCGGGACACTAAAGATGTGATGACCGTGAAAAGGAAAGACTTATTGTTCAGGATAATGCCCTTTGAATGTAAAAATACAGCAACAGTTGAGTACAATTCCACAGTAGCACTTCCTAACCCGGTGCTGAGAATCCTCAGACAACAGAACACTTTATATAGTGCTTTTCAAAGCCGCACTATGTTTTAGATGATATGCACTCACCCGTTTCTGAACTGTGCTGATCCTTTTGTGGCTTGTCCGGTGGCTTCATTGATGTGCTGATTGCACCATTGTATGATGATATTAACGTTGTTCTGTTTTCAAGAAACTCTTATAGCTAGATGTGCGGTGGTCTTATCTTTTTTTTTTCTTTTTTTGCTGTAAGTTAGAATGATGGAGGATGATAAAGTTCGCAATTTCTGCGCAGTGTGTAGATGGCAGGTGACGTTTCTAAACATCAGAGAGCGCAAAAGCCGTACTCAAGGGAATTTTGCAACACAATTTCTGAGTATCCACTATCTGCCAGAGTAAGCAGTGCCTTGCATTATAATGGACACTTCTGGTAGCGGTGCAGCCAACGCTGCTTGTAAATAATGTTTCTATTGTAAATTGACTTAATCTGAAGTCAGAAACAGCTGTACATACATATTGTTATGTTTAAAATGTATGAAAATAGTTGAATAATGGGCTGATTATTAATGTGCTTTTTATTTTAAACAACAACAAAAAAATTGTTTTATTTTTACTTGGGGTATGATATATAATTTTTTTCTCGTTTGTGCAGAACTGTGTGAATATCACCCTAAATTTGTTGTTTCTGTCTGCATACGACCTTTTAAAAGCTCTAATTGCTATGACAGGTTTTGTGTGGCTATATGCACCCTCTTTTCAGTCTATCCACTCTGTTATGTTGGGGAGATGTTACTCATGCAATGGATAAAACCGCTCCAGTTGACTTGACGTCATTCAGTTGTTTTAATAACTAACAACTGTTTGATAGGTCCTCTCCTTTCTCCACATTCCACTGTTGCCATTTATAGCTGTTGATTACTAATCTAAATTGGACTAATTGCTTTGTATGGATTTTTAAGCGTAAAAAAAAAAATATTTTGCCATCAACAGCTATTGGTGGTATAGGCAGGACACAGTGGGTGTTGCTTGCAAACACATGCACAGGGATATGTTCTGTAGCCTGTAGAAACCAATCGGCTTTTAGCTTTCATTTTTGTAGGCCATTTTGAAAATGTAATCAGTCATTTGGTTGGCTGTACTCTATAGCACCAGTTTCCTACTGGGCAGAATTCAGAACAGTCCCTCAATGTGCAATTTATATCTCGTTTATATTGGAGGGAAAAAAAGTCAACCTAAGCCAACATCCGTATATTCCATCATGAGGACTTTTTCTGAGGAAATAATTTCTGATTCATGTCAGATACCAAATAACAAGTTCTTGTATATGTTTAATTTTTTTCCTGGAAATGTACTTTTGAATATGAATAAAGAGATGGTCCAAACATTTGGTGGATGTCCTCCCGTTTCTCATTACTGATTAATGTATACTGATATCCTGTACACATCTGATATGTTTTAGGCCTGTGCTATTGATTTTTGGCCTGTGGCTGATCACGTGTCTGTGAAATAACTGGTCCCTGTGGAAACATAGCTCCTGGGTCCCTCTGTTTTCCGACCGATACAGGGATAGATGCCGCATACCTATGCGAAACGCGTCATCTGTCCCACATGTTGTGGTCGTATGTGGCCGGTCACAGGCCAAATTCACTAGTGAGGCATAGCTATAATCTTGACATTTGCTTTAACCCTATACTTAGGAAGAAAATTAGGTTAATAGTTTATAGGGCTTCTTCCCACCTCCCCATGTCTTAACCTCTTACTGTTATATTCTCTTTTCCCCATATCCTTTTATCAACGTTCCTTTTACTCTTCACATATGAAATTCTCTTGCCCATCTTCTTCAAGAGCAAATAAATTCACCGTTTGACATTGAATATATCAAGATAATGTGTGTAATGGTTTATACTGAACAAATCCGTCATGCTCTCTAACCCTGTGCAGTAGTTTGCCCTGTTAGCAGGTGGGTGCTTCTCTAACTGAACAGACTGATAGTGACCTACATACTTGCATACATGCTGTGCACAAATACACCATGTGGATTGGCGGAGTTATACAAAGGGGCGGGCCGTTGATGTAAGAGCAGCTCAACAGACTGCAGCCTCACATTTTTGACCTTCTTCAGATCCCATTAAGATGTGGGCGGTGGCTTCATCTCTCTGTACTGGACTAGGGAGGTAATACTTTACTATAGTCCTTTTACTTATTAATGCCATTATAATGGAAAGTCAGGTTAATACTGCATGCTTTTATTTTTGAGGAATCCAGTTTTGGGTTTTAGTGAACACCCATCATCTGTTATCGCTCTCCCTCAACCACAAATGCCTTAAACTTGCAAAGTGCTCTGGAAAGGGACATCACTGTAAAAATGTAATTTAATCACAAAAAAGTGACGACATGGGGTCTATTCAATTCTTGTCGGAAACTGCTGTCTTGTCGGAAAGACGGCAGTTTCTGACTTTTTTTTTTTAGGTCGGAAGGGGTTCTGACCTATTCAATGCCCCCTCAGATTTTCCGACTTGTCGGAATACACGTGGATTGGTGGAATAGCCGCGGATCCAGGTGTTTTGTCGGAAGCGGCGGCCAAATCTGACAGGTTTTGACCCCGTTTCCGACGATGTCAATCCGACTTTAATAAAAGTAGGATCGGCATTGTCATGAACGCTCATTGAAAACTCAGATGTCGGATCCTTTCCGTTGGAAAGGATCCGACATCAATTGAATATACCCCTATGTAGCAGCAGCAGATGTAGGAGTTTTTTTCTCCCCCCGTTGCCGGTATCGGAGATCAGCTAAACACTATGGGGGAGGTGTATCAAACCTCCCCTCATAAGGACAAGTGCAGGAATTTCACATACTAATCCACTACTAGCCATCATTTAATAAAATGTACTAGATAAATGAGAGCTAGAATGTGGTTGCTATGGGGTCAACACCTCCACTTGTCTTTAGGACAGTGATTCCCAAACTGTGTGCCGTGGCACCCTGGGGTGCCGCGGGACACTTGCAGGGGTGCTTTGGGTTGGTAGTCCAGGACCAATTCAAAATATTTATTGTCCATGTAATAGGCAAACCTAGTACTTGTGTCTGCCAATCATAAAATTTGTGTACAAACAGAAGCAAATCTTTGCCCTCACTATATAACTGAACCTAAGTATGACATATAAACATAATTTACTTAATTTCATATTTTTTATAAATTTCCCAATAAGAAACTTTTGGCCTAGGGGTGCCGTGATAAAAATTCTGATACTCTAGGGCGCCGTGATTCAAAAAAGTTTGGGAACCACTGCTTTAGGAGGTTTAATACATCTCGGTCTACTGTATGTCCCTTTCAGTAACTAATTGGTCTTATACTGAGGCACAGCCATTGTCCTGTCATACTAAGAGAGACCACAAGAGCTGGCTTGGTTATCGGCAGGGTGTTAAGGAATTACCAGCAAAGCCGTTAATGTAGAGGGTTTGATGATGATTTTACTGAATGGTAGTTGGAGAGGGTCATTTTCTCTTGAGTGAATTACAGCTCTGAGTCTGTCTGCTGCTGTCATTCAGTCTATGAAGTCAATCCACTTAGGAGTTTGTTTCATGGGAGTCGCATATATTGCACGAATGCAAGCACCCAGGTATGAGAGTTTCAGTTAGAAACAGTATTTGCGGCCGGGTTGCGCCACTTTACAAAATGCGAGCTGAGAGAAGTGCATGAGAAAGTGGGGAAAATATCCAGGACCCCAAAATAGTGGCAACTGAGATGACAGGACCATATAGAAGACCCTTATAAAGTGCTCTGGGAAAGGAATATGGTTGTAAAAATTTCATTTATATCACAAAAAAGTAACCTAATGTAGAAGCAGTTTTACTCAACGGTCATGTTATCACAGACTGGAGCTGTCATCGTGTTATATGTCTTCCCAATTCCCCCTCCAGTTGGCGGTATCTGAGTAACGAGGAAGGTACTGCTGCTACATTGTTAATGTTTTGTTATATAAATGAGTTATTTACAACAATATCCCTTTTCCAGAGCACTTTAGAAGTGCCTTCTATATGGTCCTGCTAATTCAATTGCCACTGTTTTGGGGTTCTGGATGGTTTGCCCACTCTTTCATGCATTTCTATCCGGTCGCATTTTGTAAAAAGAAAAAAGTTCTGCAACTATCGTAAAAAGGCGTTTGCAACTGAAACTTGCATTTTTGGGTGCATAATTTTGTACGATATATACGATGATGACCGTAAGGAAAGCGATGGAGGTTTTTTAAAGGTGTCAGATGGATGACTTTTGCACTTTTTATTAATGGTTGAAAAATGATATCAAGTGGTACAAGTTTGTGAAACTTGGAATGAAAACTTTCACCTCTCCTGCAAGTACAAAAACCCTTCTCCTATCAATAAGACACCTTCACGTACCTGTCCCACATCATTTAACACCTTAGGAGCTTTTTAGAGAAATTCACCTGAAAACTGAGATGTATTGTATGCTATTTACTCCCCTCCAAGTGCACGATTATTCGTTGGAATGGGTGCACCAAAGGTTCTTACTTTTAAAATAAAGATTTCTCATCTCAGTAGGCTGTGCATAAAAGCCCCCAAAGAAAATCAATGCAGTTTTGTTATTAAATTGCAAATGTAATTCTCTGTTAGTTCGACTTGAGAAGGTTTTGCAGGACCCAACTCGCACCTAATTGGATTGACCCCTAAAGTTACGCAGAAGGCAGACACCTACATTTGCAGTAGTCAGGTTAGGTGGTTGTGCCGCTTAGTGCATCATTTGGTTTGCACACTATTATATGTTCCTTTGTTAAATATATATATTTTTTTTTTTCAAAGCTCTATTTTATTTCAGGATTTTATTTTTTTCCTCCAATCAGGTCATAACTTCAGAGCTTGATTCCTTAGTGTAGTTTAGGCCGCGGTTGCTCTCAGAAGTTCTGACCAGATGTGATCCGTAGAAACAGAGGAATGGTGCTGATCCAATGCCGCTGTCACTCTGGGGCAGGAGGGGAACAAATAAAATCCTAAAATAAAGATAAGTAAGCGTTTTTATTTTACATATATATTTATATATATAGTTTACCTTCTCTGCATGTTTTATAATATGTTCTATTGCGTATTTAAGTATTTTTTGTCTTTGTTTGCTAGTAAAACAGTACGCTTATTGCTCACATGTATTTAGTCTACCCATGCAGCCTCTGGTTTTTAAATGGTTTTATTATCTTTTCTGTGCACTGACGCTATATAAGAATTCGGGTTTAATGTAACCACCAACACAGGGTAATGGGAAAACTAATTTTAAAAGGAAACTTCACACCTTTAAGACTACATATGTGTGTGTACATATGGAACATACTTACATGAAAGCACACGCGTTTTGCCGCAGTGGGCAGTTAAATGGCCAATCTCGCTTGGAGCATATAATGATTAATCTCCCATTTGCTGTATTTATTAATATTATAGTAGGTGCAAATGGAGAGCTAATGCCGATTTTCTCTGACGTTCTAGTGGATGCTGGGAACTCCGTAAGGACCATGGGGGGAATAGACGGGCTCCGCAGGAGACTGGGCACTCTAAAAGAAAGATTAGGTACTATCTGGTGTGCACTGGCTCCTCCCACCATGACCCTCCTCCAGACCTCAGTTAGATTTCTGTGCCCGGCCGAGCTGGATGCACACTAGGGGCTCTCCTGAGCTCCTAGAAAGAAAGTATATTTTAGGTTTTTTATTTTACAGTGAGACCTGCTGGCAACAGGCTCACTGCATCGACGGACTAAGGGGAGAAGAAGCGAACCTACCTGCTTGCAGCTAGCTTGGGCTTCTTTGGCTACTGGACACCATTAGCTCCAGAAGGATCGACCGCAGGACCCGTCCTTGGTGTTCGTTCCCGGAGCCGCGCCGCCGTCCCCCTTACAGAGCCAGAAGCAAGAAGATGGTCCGGAAAATCGGCGGCAGAAGACTTCAGTCTTCACCAAGGTAGCGCACAGCACTGCAGCTGTGCGCCATTGCTCCTCATGTACACCTCACACTCCGGTCACTGATGGGTGCAGGGCGCTGGGGGGGGAACGCCCTGAGGGCAATATAAACACCTTGGCTGGCAAATTAATCACAATATATAGCCCCAGAGGCTATATATGTGATAAATACCCCTGCCAGAATCCATAAAAAAGCGGGAGAAAAGTCTGCGAAAAAGGGGCGGAGCTATCTCCCTCAGCACACTGGCGACATTTTCTCTTCACAGTGCAGCTGGAAGACAGCTCCCCAGGCTCTCCCCTGTAGTTTTCAGGCTCAAAGGGTTAAAAAGAGAGGGGGGGCACTAAATTTAGGCGCAATATTGTATATACAAGCAGCTATTGGGGAAAATTCACTCAGTTATAGTGTTACTCCCCACATTATATAGCGCTTTGGTGTGTGCTGGCGTACTCTCTCTCTGTCTCCCCAAAGGGCTTTGTGGCGTCCTGTCCTCAGTCAGAGCATTCCCTGTGTGTGTGCGGTGTGTCGGTACGGCTGTGTCGACATGTTGATGAGGAGGCTTATGTGGTGACGGAGCAGATGCCGATAAATGTGATGTCGCCCCCTGTGGGGCCGACACCAGAGTGGATGGATAGGTGGAAGGTATTAACTGACAGTGTCAACTCCTTACATAAAAGGCTGGATGACGTAACAGCTATGGGACAGCCGGCTTTTCAGCCCGCGCTTGCCCAGACGTCTCAAAGGCCATCAGGGGCTCAAAAACGCCCGCTCCCTCAGATGGCAGACACAGATGTCGACACGGAGTCTGACTCCAGTGTCGACGAGGTTGAGACATATACACAATCCACTAGGAACATCCGTGACTTGATCCCGGCAATAAAAAATGTGTTACACATTTCTGACATTAACCCAAGTACCACTAAAAAAGGGTTTTATGTTTGGGGAGAAAAAGCAGGTAGTGTTTTGTTCCCCCATCAGATGAGTGAATGAAGTGTGTGAAAAAGCGTGGGTTCCCCCGATAAGAAACTGGTAATTTCTAAAAAGTTACTGATGGCGTACCCTTTCCCGCCAGAGGATAAGTTACGCTGGGAGATATCCCCTAGGGTGGATAAGGCGCTCACACGTTTGTCAAAAAAGGTGGAACTGCCGTCTTAGGATACGGCCACTTTGAAGGTACCTGTTGATAAAAAGCAGGAGGCTATCCTGAAGTCTGTATTTACACACTCAGGTACTAGACTGAGACCTGCAGATAGGGCTGCTGCAGCGTGTTCTGTGACCCTGTCAAACAGGGATACTAGTTTGCTAACATAAGAGCATATTAAAGACGTCGTCTTATATATGAGGGATGCACAGAGGGATATTTTGCCGGCTGGCATCCAGAATTAATGTAATGTCCATTCTGTCAGGAGGGTATTAGAGACCCGACACTGGACAGGTGATTCTGATTTTAAAAGGCGCATAGATATTCTGCCTTATAAGGGTGAGGAATTGTTTGGGGATGGTCTCTGGGACCTCGCATCCACAGCAACAGCTGGGAAGAAAATGTTTTACCTCAGGTTTCCTCACAGCCTAAGAAAGCACTGTATTATCAGGTACAGTCCTTTCGGCTTCAGAAAAGCAAGCGGGTCAAAGGCGCTTCCTTTCTGCACAGAGACAAGGGAAGAGGGAAAAAGCTGCACCAGTCAGCCAGTTCATAGAATCAAAATTCTTCCCCCGCTTCCTCTGAGTCCACCGCATGACGCGGGGGCTCCACAGGCGTAGCCAGGTACGGTGGGGGGCCGCCTCAAAAAAATTTCAGCGATCAGTGGGCTCGCTCACAGGTGGATCCCTGGATCCTTCAAGTAGTATCTCAGGGGTACAAGCTGGAATTCGAGGCGTCTCCCCCCCGCCGTTTCCTCAAATCTGCCTTGCCGACAACTCCCTCGGGCAGGGAGGCTGTGCTAGAGGCAATTCACAAGCTGTATTCCCAGCAGGTGATAGTCAAGGTGCCCCTACTTCAACAAGGAGGGGGTTACTATTCCACACTCTTTGTGGTACCGAAACCGGACGGTTCGGTGAGACCCATTTTAAGTTTGAAATCCATGAACACTTACATAAAAAATTCAAGTTCAAGATGGAATCGCTCAGGGCGGTTATTGCAAGCCTGGACGAGGGGGATTACATGGTATCCCTGGATATCAAGGATGCTTACCTGCATGTCCCCATTTACCATCCTCACCAGGAGTACCTCAGATTTGTGGTACAGGATTGCCATTACCAATTCCAGACACTGCCGTTTGGACTGTCCACGGCACCGAGGGTGTTTACCAAGGTAATGGCAGAAATGATGATACTCCTTCAAAAAAAGGGAGTTTTAATTATCCCGTACTTGGACGATCTCCTTATAAAGGTGAGGTCCAAGGAGCAGTTGTTGGTCGGAGTAGCACTATCTCGGGAAGTGCTACAACAGCACGGATGGATTCTAAACATTCCAAAGTCACAGCTGGTTCCTTCCACACGCTTACTGTTCCTGGGGATGGTACTGGACACAGAACAGAAAAAAGTGTTTCTCCCGCAGGAGAAAGCCAAGGAGCTGTCATCTCTAGTCAGAGACCTCCTGAAACCAAAACAGGTATCGGTGCATCACTGCACACGAGTCCTGGGAAAAATGGTAGCTTCATACGAAGCCATACCATTCGGCAGGTTCCATGCAAGAACCTTTCAGTGGGACCTCTTGGACAAGTGGTCGGGATCGCATCTTCAGATGCATCGGCTGATAACCCTGTCTCCAAGGACCAGGGTGTCTCTGCTGTGGTGGCTGCAGAGTGCTCATCTTCTAGAGGGCCGCAGATTCGGCATACAGGACTGGGTCCTGGTGACCACGGATGCCAGCCTTCGAGGCTGGGGGGCAGTCACACAGGGAAGAAATTTCCAAGGACTTTGGTCAAGTCAGAAGTCGTCCCTACACATAAATATTCTGGAACTGAGGGCCATTTACAATGCCCTAAGTCAGGCAAGGCCCCTGCTTCAAAACCAGCCGATACTGATCCAATCAGACAACATCACGGCAGTCTCCCATGTAAACCGACAGGGCGGCACAAGAAGCAGGATGGCGATGGCAGAAGCCACAAGGATTCTCCGATGGGCGGAAAATCACGTCTTAGCACTGTCAGCAGTGTTCATTCCGAGAGTGGACAACTGGGAAGCAGACTTCCTCAGCAGACACGACCTACACCCGGGATAGTGGGGCTTCATCCAGAAGTCTTCCAACTGTTGGTAAACCGTTGGGAAAGGCCACAGGTGGACATGATGGCGTCCCGCCTCAACAAAAAGCTACAGTGATATTGCGCCAGGTCAAGGGACCCTCAGGCAATAGCTGTGGACGCTCTAGTGACACCGTGGGTGTACCAGTCGGTTTATGTGTTCCCTCCTCTGCCTTTTCATACCAAAGGTACTGAGAATAATAAGAAGGCGAGGAGTAAGAACGATACTCGTGGTTCCGGATTGGCTAAGAAGAGCTTGGTACCCAGAACTTCAAGAAATTATATCAGAGGACCCATGGCCTCTACCGTTCAGACAGGATCTGCTACAGCAGGGGCCCTGTCTGTTACAAGACTTACCGCGGCTGCGTTTGACGGCATGGCGGTTGAATTCCGGATCCTAAAGGAAAAGGGCATTCCGGAAGAAGTCATTCCTACGCTGATAAAAGCCAGGAAAGATGTAACCGCAAACCATTATCACCGTATTTGGCGAAAATATGTTGCGTGGTGTGAGGCCAGGAAGGCCCCAACAGAGGAATTTCAGCTGGGTCGTTTTCTGCACTTCCTACAGTCGGGAGTGACTATGGGCCTAATATTGGGTTCCATTAAGGTCCAGATTTCGGCTCTGTCGATTTTCTTCCAGAAAGAACTGGCTTCACTGCCTGAAGTTCAGACATTTGTAAAGGGAGTGCTACATATTCAGCCCCCTTTTGTGCCTCCTGTGGCACCTTGGGATCTCAACGTGGTGTTGAGTTTCCTAAAATCACATTGGTTTGAGCCACTTAAGACTGTGGATCTGAAATATCTCACGTGGAAAGTGGTCATGTTATTGGCCTTGGCTTCGGCCAGGCGTGTCAGAATTGGCGGCTTTGTCATGTAAAAGCCCTTATCTGATTTTCCATATGGATAGGGCAGAATTGAGGACTCGTCCCCAGTTTCTCCCTAAGGTGGTATCAGCTTTTCACTTGAACCAACCTAATGTAGTGCCTGCGGCTACTAGGGACTTGGAGGATTCCAAGTTACTGGACGTAGTCAGGGCCTTGAAAATTTATGTTTCCAGGACGGCTGGAGTCGGGAAAACTGACTCGCTTTTTATCCTGTATGCACCCAACAAAATAGGTGCTCCTGCTTCTAAGCAGACTATTGCTCGCTGGATTTGTAGCACAATTCAGCTGGCGCATTCTGCGGCTGGATTGCCGCATCCTAAATCAGTGAAAGCCCATTCCACGAGCAAGGTGGGCTCATCTTGGGCGGCTGCCCGAGGGGTCTCGGCTTTACAACTTTGCCGAGCTGCAACTTGGTCAGGGGCAAACACGTTTGCTAAATTCTACAAATTTGATACCCTGGCTGAGGAGGACCTTGAGTTCTCTCATTCGGTGCTGCAGAGTCATCCGCACTCTCCCGCCTGTTTGGGAGCTTTGGTATAATCCCCATGGTCCTTACGGAGTTCCCAGCATCCACTAGGACGTCAGAAAATAATTTTTTACTCACCGGTAAATCTATTTCTCGTAGTCCGTAGTGGATGCTGGGCGGCCATCCCAAGTGCGGATTGTCTGCAATACTTGTATATAGTTATTACCTAACTAAAGCGTTATTGTTGAGCCATCTGTTGAGAGGCTCAGTTATATTTCATACTGTTAACTGGGTATAGTATCACGAGTTATACGGTGTGATTGGTGTGGCTGGTATGAGTCTTACCCGGGATTCAAAATCCTTCCTTATTGTGTCAGCTCTTCCGGGCACAGTATCCTAACTGAGGTCTGGAGGAGGGTCATGGTGGGAGGAGCCAGTGCACACCAGATAGTACCTAATCTTTCTTTTAGAGTGCCCAGTCTCCTGCGGAGCCAGTCTATTCCCCCCATGGTCCTTACGGAGTTCCCAGCATCCACTACGGACTACGAGAAATAGATTTACCGGTGAGTAAAATCTTATTTTTATTATTACATTTTTTTTTTATCTTAAATTTGAGGCATGTTAAAACATTTGTAATGATTCAGTGATGGGTTACACTATTATTAACAAATTGTACAGTATGAAAAGTGCTTTAGTTCAGATAAGGGACCAATTTATCGGTGTCCACAGGTGAGGTCTCACATGGGGGTAATAGAATTGTATGCAGGCTTGGCGCTGCTCTTTTTGTAGGCTTGGCGCTGCTCTATGCATTGAGATAGAATATACCTTATATTGGTTAATGACCATTAATTTTGCACAACACTGGCCTGTACTTAACCCAAACTTTTTCTGTGGTGCGCCAAGGGCCAGCTATATCTGTATATTCAGCCCTGTTTGCAGGTAGTTACTGGATTGTGATGGTTTGGTTAAAATTGCATTCTCCCATCTCTCTGCATCACTTAAATCTTGAATCCAGAGAACCAGAATACAGCTTGACAACTTGCTTGACCAGTGACTATAAGATGTCACTTTATATGTAATTTATAACAATTAAAGGCCTGCTGCTGGAATGGGCAAACGAGTGCTATAGCTAATGATCATAACTAGCTTATACTGCATGTCTGCTAGTGTAGCTTGTGCAAATGTGTTTTTCATTAGTGTGCAACACCGTGATATGAGTTCTAGACTGGAGGATTCTGATCAGACTGTTTATCTCTAGCCCTGTTCGTATCGGGAGTGAGGGGAAGCAGGGAAGGGGAGAAACTAATGCTGCTCATAACAAGATATTGGACTTTATGTGCAAAAGGTAAGCAAGGGACTCATTGCCGCACTAATCTGGGGGACCAGCGTACCTCTGCATAAATCTAAAATGCACTAAAATACAGTTCATTCTATGTCCTTGTTGTGGTAAACTAATTACATTCTGATATTAAAATAGTCAGAACATTTAAAATCTACAAATAATGGATCACATACATTTGGTAGGATGTATTGCTCCAATTCCCCATTCTGCTGGGGTCAGAGAAACCGAGTAGTAGAACATGTTGAAAATCCCTGATTCACCAATTCTAACCAAAAAAATGATTGGGATCGGTGAGTCTGGGATTTAACATGCGGATTTTCCAGTTTCCCTGATGGATCGTTGATTATCAATGGATTGGGTCAGCATTGGGTAATTGTGCCGCTGATGTATGGCCCTCATACAGTATATCCATTGCAACTTTTACAGAGATGGAGCAAAGTAAGTTTTTAGCCTTAGTTTGACCCTTACAGCAGTCATTTTTTTCATTCCATCTAAATAAAAACAAAACATTTCTGGAGTCAAACAACAAAGATGAATGAGTTATGGTAATTTTTTTTTTTACATTTATTTTTTTAATACCCCAATGGGGCAATTCAGTTAGTGACAATGGTCTCAAAGTGCTGGAGAAAATTCATATAGTGGAGGATAGAATACAAGGTCTTTCACAGAACAAAAGAGAATATTGTGGAAACAGGTATATTATATATATTTATATATAAATAAAATAAATAAATAAATTGCAAAATGCATGTTTGTTCATTAGGCACATGTTGAACCAATTTTAGAAGGTTTGTCAAAGAAATACAAAGATTCAGCATTACTGCACCAAATCTAATCCTGGCCACACAACCGAGGATATCGCACTGCAATGTCAGATAATAATCTGATCGGTATACATACGTATTCCCGGCTGTCAACATCCAAACAGTGGCATCCCACCCGCAAGAATGCAGACAGCGGGGCAAGTGCAAAGAGTCCCCTTGCGGGCTCACTACACTCGCCACGCTGCGGGCTCAGTGGCTTGCTGTGCTCACCACGGGTTCTATTCCCACTATGGGTGTTGTGGACACCCACGGATGGGAATAGCCCCTGTGCGCCGGTATTTTGGCTGGTGGCATTGTTGGGTGTTGGGATTCCGGCGTCTGCATCTTGACCACCAGATCCTGACAGCCGGCAAATTAACCGCGTCCCATCTGATCAATCTCTACTGCATTATATTAGGTGAATGTGGTCAACAGTTAATCACTTAACTTGTATCACTTCAACTAGTCTGTAGTCTGTGCTGTTGTCTTGTGGATGGCACGAACAGCCTCATTGATCCAGCTGGATCTTGGTCAGTTTGAACAAATTGGGCACTGATCCAGTTTCTCTTTCCATGTGAGTTGAGCCATAGGGCAATAGTCATAAGTCTTGCCTGCTTGTAATTCAATCCATTGCAATGGCTTTAGCAACACTTAAATATCACTTTACAATAACATCACATTCTCAGATAAATAAAGCAAAAAAATACCAGCGCTATGAGTTGTTTTGACCAAAGTATTGATAGGAAACAGTTGGATCAGTTAATCAGTATCTTTATTTTACTTACTGAATATAAAAGAATAATAATAAAACATTAACGTCACTTCTGAGGAAGCTGGACGACCTAGTCCAGGGAAACGCGTTAAGGCCTATGCTGAGGAACTTTTGCACTTTATACCATCTAATATCGATCTGGATAAGGACTTTTCCCCTCTCATTGGAATACAACAAGAACCGCAGATACCTCCTGTGTTGAGCACCTCCAGCAATCTATGGAAACCCCTTCAATCACCTACACAGACGAATATTGAGAGTCATCTTTTTCGTGGAACTGTGGATGAGGTATATCTAGGGTATTACCAGCTGACTGTGCTTTTTACTGCTATCTGAGGAGGAGCGGATTTCCATTTAAGTCCGGGATCTTTTAAATTGATGGTACTGTTCCTATCAGCAAAACCTAATATTTTGATTATTTTAGAGCCATACAGGATTAATTAATGTTTTTCTCATTTTTTATTTATATGCTGTATTGACTATTTAGTCTCTATTACGGTTTTTAGTAATGTTTTAATATTATTCTTTTCTATTCAGTAAGTAAAATAAAGATACTGATTAACTGATCCAACTGTTTCCTATCAATACTTTGGTCAAAACAACTCATAGCGCTGGTATTTTTTTGCTTTATTTATTTACCTCTGGAGGTCTGACAAACCCCTTCCAGCAGCTGTGAGCTTTCAGTGGGTTTATATATATTCTACATAAGACTGAAAGAAAATAGACTGCTTTGCTTTTAGAAAGTCCATACCCTTTCAGAATAGAATTTTAGTTTTTTCATTTTCTGCATAAATATCATCTTCAATTATTATGTCCTATTCAGAAGAATAGATAATCTTTCAATAAATATACACAGGTTATTATTAAGTTTAACCAGTTAGCATTAAATAAAGACACCAGGCAGTTATTGTTCAGCTGGGGAATCCATTTTAATGAAACAAGAAAAACACGAACAATCATATAAATGTAAATACATAGCATGTTTGTCGCCACTGAAGAAGAGCTTAGAAAAGTGGAAGTCCACAAAAAGCCCAAAAAATGAATCTGCCTTGATGAGATGATATCTTATCATGGGGTTTGTAACCCTTTGGCATGGCATGGGTGGATATCCCAGAGCACACCATCCCAGGTTCCTAATACTCTGGTAACAGAACGGAGTTATGAGGCTGTTTGGACAATGAATATGGAGGTGTCCAAAAATTCTCCAGCAAAACTCAATTTCTACAAGGAGGCCTGAAGATGACATTTGAGCACGACAGTGACCTATTACCTAGTTGATGCATTACTGATGGATGGGCCATGACTGGGTGGCCAGGGGCAACCTGCATCTTATGTTTGGATTTCAGCATTGCCATCCATCAAACAATTCAAGAAATCGCCAAAATAACTTTCCCATTTTAAAGACTGTGCTTCCATCAAGTATTATTTTGATGAAATTGTATCATTTAGCGTTGTCGGAATTGTAAATGGTGTATAAACATGTTGACGCATGAATAAAATATTTTCTCTTATGTGTTTTATTGTATGGATGCTATGAAAGGTTGACAATTGTATGCATTACAAGTGCTGTTAGGCTGTGCTTGGTACTGTAGATAATGCAATTATGAATGGGTGATTTTACATAGAGAATTAAGAGCCTTCTTGACTGCAGAAATGCTAACGCTCAAATGTCTTCTGACCTGTATGGAGGAATCTCCTTCTCAATTCCTTAGATGACACTTCAGTGTTAATTCTGTTCCGCCTCCGTCCCGTACAGCTGAGGGAATCACACATATATTCCGAGATTCATCAGCTCTGCTTATATTATCAGCTCTTTGAAGCAAGGTGACTGGGAAGTAGAGGATTAATCCCATTTTTCTGTGCGATGTTGCGCCACTACATACGCTTGTTGAAAGAACAGTGTAGGCGAAACGGACATTGTTAATACTAGTGTCCACATATCCCAGTGGTTCTCAAACTCGGTCCTCAGGACCCCACACAGTGCATGTTTTGCAGGTAACCCAGCAGGTGCACAGGTGTATTAATTACTCACTGACACATTTTAAAAGGTCCACAGGTGGAGTTAATTATGTCACTTGTGATTCTGTGAGGAGACCTGCAAAACATGCACCGTGTGGGTTCCTGAGGACCGAGTTTGAGAACCTGTGACATATCCTAAGGGGGGAGATTTACATAAGTGGAACTGTTGCCCAAATTAACCAGTCAGGTACTAGCTGTCATTTTATAAAATAGACCAGACACAGATGTGTCCTTCATGCACAGAGAATCACTATGCCATATGGCCCAAGGTTCCCAGCGTGACTAAGCAGCTCCTAGAGGTATAGGCTATCTTTTTCTCTAATTTTTGCATCATATTCACATTGCAGATGCAGCAGAACGCCACTCAAAGTGTTATACTGACGCTGAGCTGCATCTTTAACTGCACAGAAATTGGTTTTAAACACAAAGTCGCAGATGAAGCACGACGCAACTTGGTGTTGCAAAAGCTGTGGCCGTTGCGTCATAGCACTTCGTATACAAATTCAGGCTCATATACACAAAGATCTACAAGTATTGTACATCAAATTGATCAGTGTAATCTAGCAAAGTAGATTTGTCACTTCAAGTCATTTTGATTTTGCGAATAAGACACACATTGAGCGAGAGTCTAGTTTCCCGACCGATTGGCCCGGAAACTGGGGATCTAAGTGGCCTTGGGACCTGGCACACAGAGTGGCTGTTTGGTGTGACTGAAACCACAGTGTACAAGGACAAGTGTAAATGATAGCCAGAAACTGATTAGTTGCTCTTTGAAACCTCCACTTTTGTTAACCCAAACTGTAGTCATTTATCCCCAAGTGTAGTGAAACGTGCTTATTTTTACTTTTCAACTTCCTTTAGCACCGTTTAAATGACTTGACCTCCAATGAAACTGTGCGTTAAATATTTGACCTAAAACAATATGGAAAATGTAAAAGTGTGGCTCTGGTATTCTGTACTTTATTTTTTTTCTGCTGTTATGTAAGCTTGGTTTCTATATATTATTGTGCGTGTGTGTTTATCAGACATCATATAAGGCGAAGATCTGGTGTATGAATCACCCACTGTTGGAAGCTTGGTGGGGAGGGGGGGGGGGGCTTTGTGAAATTGCATATTTCTCTAAATAATCTGTCTTTAAATAATTTGTTGTCGACACAAATTTGCACTTATTTGGGCTGATGCTGAGTTGGATGCAGTTGTGCCCCACAAGAGTTAAGGTGTTTCATAACAAATAGCTGTTATGTATAAGTGCCGGTTGTGTATGTGCCATGTTTGCGGTGTGGTGCATTCACATCTAGCCAATCAGAAGCAGGTAGCTAGTGCAGGAGTCAGTGCTCCGGCACCTGTATGTGATACAGCTTGGAAAGGTGTATATGCGTCTGGTCGCAGGTCTGCAATTGCTGTAACCTGCCTACGCTTTTCTGCCCCTTTACCTCTCCATGCCGCCTCTCCAGTCGTGGCCGAATCTCGTATGTCTGCAGCTGGCATTATAACACGCGCAGAGATAATCTAGGTAATTTCTGCTTCGTATATAGTTTCACTCAGCAGCAACTCCATTTTTGTGTGCTCCTTTTCCTGTACATTGCCCTGTAGCGTACATGTGCAGGGAGATGGCACATCACATACATCACTCCTCTGTTCTCTAGTAATTGTGGGGACATGTTACTGCACAGCACTGTATTACTGTTACACTGCATGTAAAGCTGCTTTCTGCCTTTTAAATTGCTGTTTTGTTTTGTCTGTTTTTTATTGTAGTCGGTGGACATCACTTCTGCGATGAATGAACGCGCCGTGGCCCAGACCAGGCTAACAGGGAATCCGTTTGACCTTCAAGCGTTGTCTCTGCTAAACCGTGCACAGGAGCAGGTCAGTCACGCTGCATGTCTGGTCTCCTATGTGGCCAAACTGTATTTCTGGGAGTAGTCAGACATGGTGTATTACTAGCAGACAATATGCTATAAAGGTTATCTCATGATCAGCTGATCGCTCGGTCACACTGTATAACGGCTGTATGTGGACGCAGTATGGCAGCTCACGGTCATCATTTAATATGAGCTCATCCAAAACGTCCCTTGTTTTGGGTGGTGGTTTCTATGTTGAGATAAAATCTGGTGTATTTCTTGATACATAGAAACAGAATTTGACAGCCGATTAAAACCACTTGGCCCATCTGCTCTGCCCCTTCTTTAACCTTATAATAACCTGAACCTATTTGATCCTTAGTTCTTAGTCAGGCTATCCTTATGTCTATCCCAAGCATGTTTAAATTTCTCTACTGTATTGGCCTCTACCACCTCTGACGGGAGGCTATTCCACTCATCCACTACCCTTTTGTGGTCATTCTTCCTCAAATTTCCCATGAACCTACATACCCCCCAGCGTCTGTGCGTGTCCTCGTGTTCTAATAGTTCTCTCCCTTTGAATAATGTTTCTTTTCTGTACCTCGGCAAAACCTTTGGTATATTTTGAAAGTTTTATATTCCCCCCCCCCCTTTCCCTTCTCTTCTCCAAACGATACATGTTAAGATCTTTTATCTGACCATGGTAGTCTCTGTAGCTTCCGGTAGTCCTGCCACCGAAACAGAATCAGTTCCATCAGTACCCCTTCACTTTAACCAGTACCGCTGCCTGCTTATTATAGGACACAGTGATGCAGGCACGAGTGGCTCAGCTGAACATGTTGTATAAGTACATTTTATATTTATTGTATGACAGCTATTGCTAAAGTCTACTTTTTGGGTGGAGTTCTTTAAGAGAGTTTACCAACAGGAATAGATTTACTAAAACTTCTAACAAAGGAAATCAGATTTTAGCTATCCTAGTATGTGTTACAAAATATGAGATTGGTTGCTGTCGGCAACACCTCCACTTTCTCTTTTAGAGGCTTTAGTAAATCCACCCATCCAGGGGTTCTCCCTGTTTCCTGTATATGTACGAGCGTATCTGCCTTATTCCATTTACTAACACAAGTTCTCATAGAAGGTGTTGTGTATCACAGAAGCATTGATCTGGTTATTAGCTATTGTTCCTCTGATCCCCCTGGTCTCTTAGCATTCTTGTGCTTTTAGCGCATTGGAGTCGATTCAATTCACTGACAGTTGAATAGCACTCCCGGCGCTATTCAATACAGCGACGAGTGACCCTCAATTGTCGGGAATAATTCTCTCATCTCCAGGGGATGAGAGAAGAAACCTGACAATAGTGCTGCCGCGGTGGCTGATTCTGTCGGGAATCAGCCTCGCGCCGGGGAGTTAAGTCGGAGAATGACCGTTCTCCCGACAATTCAACCTGTTTAGTCGGCGAGAACGGGCCATCACCAACTTAACTGGAGCTGTATTGAATAGCGTCGGGAGCTAATTCCCGGCGCTATTCAACTGTCGCTGAATAGAATTGACCACATTGTGTCGCCGGTTGTATCTTTTTATAAAATTAAATAAAAAAAAATTAGGGATATGTAAAAACCTAATAGTCTGGTGAGAATGGAGCCGTGTGAGCATTTCTCGGCTTCCTTTAGGTCTGTTTTAGATAAATACGCTGTAAAATGTTTCCTTATAATGGGCCTGATTCATGTTTGTAAGTAAAACAAAAAAGAAAGCAACTGGGCAAAACCATGTTGCACAGCAGGTGGGATAGAGATTTAGATTTGGGTCAGTGGTGCACACAGGGGGGTATTCTGAGTACCCAAGCCCCCGCACCCTAACTCTTACGTCCCCCGAGGGTTGACTAAACCTAAACCGCCCATCCCCGGTGTAATACTTACCCACCGCACTGTCTTGACGGTCTGAAATCCGGCATTGTATTCTGGCCCCTTTTGGGATTCCGGTACGGCATTCTGTTGTGTGTTGGGATTCTGGCGCATCCCACATTTTTTATATATATATATGTGTGTATATATATATATATATATATATATATATATAGGATATCGCATACTGTATCTGAAAATCCCCCCTTTAGCAAACCTGTGTATTTCCCATGTAGGTGGGTCCACCCCTCTCCCCCCCCCATTGTGCAGGGTAAATACTTGCTGCTTTTGCATGTAGCCCACAAATGTTACAGCTTTATTTTTTACACTGTAATTTAGATTTCAGTTTGAACACACCCCATCCAAATCTGACTCTCTCTGCACATGTTACATCTGTTTTGCCCATTTGCGTTCTTTTGCTTTTGATTACAAACATGAATCAGGCCCATGTCCTCTTACATTGAATCTCTAGCCTGCAGCAGCACATCATGAAGCCAGTCCTACTCAAAAAACATAAGTATCTTAATTACAGTTCATCATGTAACATTTTAGCATCTAAGTCACATTCATAATTAAAGCAATTTATATTGTTACCACAAATAAGAAACCAGTAGTCCTACTAGATACACGCGTTGGGTATACATTGCCGGCAGCCAGGATCCCAGCGGTCCGTATACCGTGGCCGGAATCCCTGTGGGATCATTCTGGGCTCACTGCGCTTGCCACAGGTTCTGTTCCCGCTCCATGGGAGTTGTGGACACCCATGAGTGGGAATGGCCCCTGTCAGCAGGGATTCCAGCTCGCGGCATTGTAAGTGTTTGGGACCCCGGCGTCTGTATGCTGACCGCTGGGATCCTGGGCGCGCTGACAACATAACTGCATCCCAGATATACATGTCAGAATGAATGCTAACAAGTAGTTCAGTAAATCAGCCTATAACCCAGAGATTACTTAAACATGGGCTAATAATACAAATAGAGAGAGACGGTTGATAATTGCATTTTCTAGAGAAAATTAGATACTAAAGGATTACAGAATCCGTCTGTGAGCAGAACGTATACTCAGCCAGCTAAGTATCTTGTTACCAGAAATCTGCATAGATCTTACCATGAGCAGTGTAGTAACTGAGAAGCTCATCCTCCTGCAGGTGTAATGTGGCTGTGATATGGAATATTAGAATTGATCAGTAATCTGCCAACAAAGCATTATTCTATATCCTCGCTTTGTTCTCTTTTTGTTCTCCTAGTTCTACAATAAATAGCATAGATGTCCAGAGAAACGTGCGTTGTACATACACATTGAGGGGGAAGGGTGTTCAGTTAGCCACAGGGTTTACCCCACAACTAATTGCTGGCAAAAATGACCGCAGTACGTGGAAAGTCTATTCAATTAAATAGCCTTTTTCCTGCGCTGAAAAATCGAGATTCAGGTGCAGATACCCACTGATTCCACGTAAATGTTGGAATCCATGTTTTTTTTCCCCGTGTATGACCCGATTTTGTGATTTTTTTTTTGTTGTTGTTGTAGATTTTGAGGTTCAGTCAAACATTAGGGACTAGCTTGTGGGGGGGGGGGGGGGGTATACGGTCATTAGGTCGACAGTCATTATGTCGGCCACTATTGGTCGACATGCATTGGGTCGACATGGCCCCTAGGTCGACATGACAAAAGGTCGACATGAGTTTCTCACTCTTTTTTTTTTTTTTTTTTTTTTGTGTTAATTTTTTTAACTTTGTCATACTTTTTACGATCCACGTGGACTACAATTGGGAACGGTAACCTGTGCCGAGCGCAGCCAGGCACCTTGCCCGAAGCGCAACACCATTTAAAAAAAAATAAAAATCTCATGTCGACCTAATGGTTGTGTCGACCTATTTTGGGTGTCGACTTGGTCACTGTCGACCCCGACAGACACTGTCGACCTAAGTGTTGTCGACCCTTTGACCCATACCCCTTGTGGGGTATTCCCGCTAATTGACTACCCCCGGCGTGGCTAATTACCCCAATTGTATGTTTTCTGTATATGTGATGGAATTTCATCCTTTTACCCTGTAATAGCCTCTTAAGCTAAGTACATACTACACAATTTGTCATGCATCAGATATGGCGATGCTGTTTGGCTATGTACCGATATATCATGGCATCGTACAGCAGATTGTGCAGTGTGCACTAGGATGTGCTATAGCGATATATCAGTGTTGTGCCGCTGGGTAATCATGTCGCTGACTTCAGATTCAGGCTACACTTGTGACATGCTGGGGTTGGGTCCCATGGGATCGCACACTAGTAGTGCGTGTGTTGGGGCTAGTGAGAAGCCGGTTAACCTGCTGGTCTATCTTTAAACTGGGCAGATATGCTGCACCAGGAGTAAAGACAATTGACGTTTGGGAAGATTGTCAACATTGAACAAGACATCCACTCCTGGTTTTAGAGTTGAGGGTCTTTTATGTCAACCTCCCGTCTATGTTGATATACGGGTTGTCAACTTTTAGACCACATCGAATCTTTCTACCACACCCATACAAACGCACAATTTAATTTAACTTACTGTTTTAATGCAAGATAGTTGTGATACCAATCGTATTTTCCGTATTATTTCAAGGATTTTCCCTGTTAGCTGTTAGATTTAGTGACGCCATGGTTGGTAATCGCTGCTGTTGGTAGACTTTGAGCCATTGATAAAGCAGAACTGACATGGCTTGCTTTCACATTTGTTTTTTGGCCTGTATCAACAACCCATTGATCATTGTACTTATTGTTGTGTTTGAGGTTGCAGTACATTTTGTACCACGTTAGATACAAAACTGCAATGTAGGGTCATGGCGAGGCGTAGTCTTGTGCGTTACACTATAGTTTCCGCGGCTATTTGCCTTTTAACTGGTTGAGCATTGCACATATGTTGATAAGAACACTGCTGTCAGTCAATCTATTTGGGCATTCTAAGCGCCATGTACTGTACGCAGAGGAACCTGACTGGGGGGAAGCTACACGTGAGCCCCGCTGTACCTCTGCCACCATGTAGAATGTGCATCACGGAGTGAATGAGAGTCTGTTGCATCATTGTCTGTAGTATGGAACTATTTCTGCAGCGGGGTACACTGTGTTCCCCAGGGAATACATCAGGGTGTAGAGTTGGATCTTGATCCAGAGGCACCAACAGGCTAAAGCTTTGACTGTTCCCAGGATGCATTGTGGGGCCTCCTCTATAACCCCGCCTCCAGGCACTGGAGCTCAGTTTGTAAGTTGGTGCCTGCAGAGCAGGTCACTTAACAGGGGGAGCTGTTCTACGCAGCCCTGAAAAGAGCTTTTAGAATACTTCAAGGGCTGCAGCACTTTATATGTCATTGTGACATACTCTGCTGCGTCTCCATCTCCTCCCCAGCAGCGCCGCATACTCCCGCTGGCCGAGTTCCCGGGTACTTATGGCGGAGGCGCTCCGGTTCCTAGGCACACCACCGCTGACGCTCTCCAGGATCGCGTGGCTGCTTCTTAGGGAGGAGGTAAGAGGGTCCCCCAACGGGACACGCCGCTAAATCGCGTGCCGGTCGCGGTCCCAGGAGATGGACTGCGTGACGCTGGCGTAGACACTGTGTCAGTACAGGGACTCCACTATATCCACCAGGGCAGTGAGCACAGGTCGGATTGTGTAAAATCTGTTTTAATAAGGCTCCACAGTACACGGAGATAAGGACCTGCATAGGGGATAATGCACAGACCTGTAGCCCCTTCCCCAGCTCCAGGCACCATCTACTGCTGGTGTTCCCGCCCTGGAGCTGCTTCTCACTCTCCCTCACTCCCTGTCTGAGATTTGGGAGCCATCTTCTCAAGTAGCTGCGGCTGATCTCTGGGACTGCAGGGCAAAGTCTCCTCTGTAAATCCGCTGGCTTCATCAGCGCTGTGCATTTACAGTCACTTAAGAATTCCACATGTCATTTTAAGACCGTGTTAGTTAAGAACAAGTGTACCTCTAACAGAATATATTGTGTGAGTATTCTGATATATACATCCGGTCTCAGACAGTGCATTGTTTTATATATATATATATATATATATATATATATATATATATATATATATATATATATAAAAACAAATCTAGAAAACCACAGCACTCGCCACCCCAGAAGCGGGGTGCAATATCTGCACTCACCACTCATAGGGTGGGGTGCATGCAGCCCATGGCCACCAACCCAAATATATACAAATAGAAAGTTCAGCACTCACCATAGCAAGCTCACTTATCCTCACAACATCAATAAATAAATGATGGGGGTTTAGTTAGTGAATTGGCCAATGCACGGAAGCCTGCATACCGCTCGCCAAGGTACCCCACCTTCATGCAGGTCCTACACTATCACAAAGTCTCAAAAATTAAAACCTGGCAACTGTATCACACATAATATACTGCACACATGCCCACTAGGTTTAATGTGTATCTGCCATGCATCTTAAGCCATAAGATGCATGGCAGATGCACATTAAACCTAGTGGGCATGTGTGCAGTATATTATGTGTGATACAGTTGCCAGGTTTTAATTTTTGAGACTTTGTGATAGTGTAGGATCTGCATGAAGGTGGGGTACCTTGGCAAGCGGTATGCAGGTTTCCGTGCATTGGCCAATTCACTAACTAAACCCTCATCATTTATTTATTGATGTTGTGAGGATAAGTGAGCTTGCTATGGTGAGTGCTGAACTTTCTGTTTGTGTGTGTGTGTGTGTGTATATATATATATATATATATATATATATATATATATATTATCCAGTGCAGTTTTATTGCCTGTCTATAAAGTAATTATCTGCATTGTGACTGTGTGTGAATTTCAATTTCAGTGTATCACAAGCTATAGCTATCACTGTATTCTGTACCCTAGGGCACTAGGTGTGTCAGGGTCTATTATATAGTGCTGCGCAGTATCTACAGTTAAGTGTATTTTACTGTGTATTTCAGTCACCTCATACCGCACTTATTCTCTGCTTGTGTTTTGCATTTTCTGCCACATAAATTGGGGATTTATTTGCAGGTATTATATTTGGCTGGCTATATCGTACTGTTACGCTCTAAGGTTACATTCACTTTAATATCTACCACAAAGGGCGGGAAATCCGCGGACACTCTTGCATCATGCGGCGCATGCACCAAGGATTTGCCTGAGGAGGACGTTTTGAAGGATGGTCTGTGTAATGTGTGCCATACATCTCCCAGTCAGCCCGCTGCTCCTGTAGCCAATCGGGAGCCACCTTGGGCGTCGTTCTCAAATATGCTTAATACGCTTGTGACACGCCTTCCGTCCCCTATGGGACCTCCTGTGCCATTGCAGCCACATATTGTCCCTGTGGTAAATCCGCCCTGGGCGGATACTCTGTCTAGCCAGATACAACAATTAAATCAATCTTTGGTTAGACAAAAACCTACCCCACATCCCTCTGCGGTCAAGGGGTCATGTAAGCGGGCCTCCTCCTCCTCACATTCCACTAATATCTCAGATGATACTTCTGATGAGGATGGGGAGTATACTGATCCGTCAGACACTGATACGGTCGCTTCTGACGAGGAAACTACAACGCAAGTTGATGTCCCTGACCTAGTGGAGGCTATTAAGCTGATTCTACAAATCGATGATGATGTAGATCCCACTACTGCTTCTAAGAAACCTGATGAATTCAAACGTCAGAAGGTAACTAAACTAGTCTTACCACATTCTGACCATTTGGTAGACATACGTCAGGAACCCTGTCTAAAAAGATGCTAGCTCGTTATCCTCTCTCTGCTGACTTGTGTAACAAGTGGGAAAATCTGCCACCGGTGGATTCCCATGTCACCCGTCTTGTGGTGTCATCTACTCTGCCTGTCACCACTGTCGTCTCACTGAAGGAACCGACAGATAAGCGTGTCGAAGGATGCCTGAAGTCTATTTACTCCCTTACAGGTGCTGTACATAGACCCACTATAGCAGCCTCCTGGGCTGCAAAAGGAATCGAAGCATGGGTTCAGGCAATAGAGGAAGAGCGCCTCAGGATATATCTAACACTGCCAGTCAAGATCTGTATCATATTACCACCGCCTCCCATTATATTCAGGAGGCGTCCTCTGAGGCAGGTGTAATGGCGGCCCTAGGCGTCGACTACGTCCATCCTGGCTCGCCAAATTCTGTGGTTGAGGTCATGGAAGGTGGACCTGGACTCCAAAAAGACCTTGGAAGTACTCCCTTTTAAGGGAGACATCCTATTTGGGGAGGATCTGAATAATATTGTAACTGACTTAGCAGCTGCTAAGACTGCCTTTCTCCCAAATACTAACCCTTCTGCACAGAAGGCAAAGAGTACCACTTTTCGTTCCTTTCGACGTCAAGGGAAAGCAAAAGGTCAGGCATACCCGAGACAATCTTGTGGTCCCAAAACCACTAAGTCCAAAGCAAAACAATCCTGGGCTGCCCATCAGTCTGCTTCCAAACAAGACAAGCCTGCTGCATGACGGGACGGGCCTCCCCCTGGGGGATCCCAGGATGGGAGGCCGACTTCTGAAATACACCAAGGTCTGGTTAAAGACAACTTCAGACGCATGGGTGCGGGAAGTCGTCTCTCACGGGTACGCAGTCTCTTTCAAGAGACGTCCCCCTCGCCAGTTCCGAACGACGGTAATCCTTTTGGACCCATTGAAGGCGCAAGCTCTACACCTGGTTGTGGGTTCCCTCCTGGATACAGGAGTGGTAGTGCCGGTACCCCTGTCCCAGAGAGGCAGAGGATACTACTCGACCCTGTTTCTAGTCCCGAAACCCAATGGGTCTTTGCGGCCTATACTCAACCTCAAATCACTGAACAAATTTGTGAGAGTGTGAAGTTCCGTATGGAAACGCTGCGCTCAATTATACTGTCCATGGAACCTGGAGATTATATGGTATCCCTGGATACACAAGATGCTTATCTGCATATACCTATTGCCATATTGCATCCAGTGTCACTCCTGCCCAGGGTGCTACGGAAGTTCAAGGAAGAAGGAGGAATACTACTTTCTCTAACGTCCTAAGTGGATGCTGGGGACTCCGTAAGGACCATGGGGAATAGCGGCTCCGCAGGAGACTGGGCACAAAGTAAAAGCTTTAGGACTAGCTGGTGTGCACTGGCTCCTCCCCCTATGACCCTCCTCCAAGCCTCAGTTAAGATTTTGTGCCCGAACGAGAAGGGTGCAATCTAGGTGGCTCTCCTGAGCTGCTTAGAGTAAAAGTTTAAATAGGTTTTTTTTATTTTCAGTGAGACCTGCTGGCAACAGGCTCACTGCATCGAGGGACTAAGGGGAGAAGAAGCGAACTCACCTGCGTGCAGAGTGGATTGGGCTTCTTAGGCTACTGGACATTAGCTCCAGAGGGACGATCACAGGCCCAGCCATGGATGGGTCCCGGAGCCGCGCCGCCGGCCCCCTTACAGAGCCAGAAGAGTGAAGAGGTCCGGAAAATCGGCGGCAGAAGACGTCCTGTCTTCAATAAGGTAGTGCACAGCACCGCAGCTGTGCGCCATTGCTCTCAGCACACTTCACACTCCGGTCACTGAGGGTGCAGGGCGCTGGGGGGGGGCGCCCTGGGACGCAATGAAAATACCTTAAATGGCTAAAAATACATCACATATAGCTCCTGGGCTATATGGATGTATTTAACCCCTGCCAGTTTTCCACAAAAAAGCGGGAGAAAGGCCGCCGAAAAAGGGGCGGAGCTAATCTCCTCAGCACACAAGCGCCATTTTTTCCTCACAGCTCCGTTGGAGGAAGGCTCCCTGACTCTCCCCTGCAGTCCTGCACTACAGAAACAGGGTAAAACAAGAGAGGGGGGGCACTAAATTGGCATATTAATATATACAGCAGCTATATTAGGGAAAAACACTTATATAAGGTTATCCCTATATATATATATATAGCGCTCTGGTGTGTGCTGGCAAACTCTCCCTCTGTCTCCCCAAAGGGCTAGTGGGGTCCTGTCCTCTGTCAGAGCATTCCCTGTGTGTGTGCTGTGTGTCGGTACGCTGTGTCGACGTGTATGAGGAGGAAAATGGTGTGGAGGCGGAGCAATTGCCTGTGTTAGTGATGTCACCCCCTAGGGAGTCGACACCTGACTGGATGGTCTTATGGAAAGAATTACGTGATAGTGTCGGCACTTTACAAAAGACTGTTGACGACATGAGACAGCCGGCAAATCAGTTAATACCTGTACAGGCGTCTCAAACACCGTCAGGGGCTATAAAACGCCCGTTACCTCAGGTCGATACGGACACTGACTCCAGTGTCGACGGTGAGGAAACAAACGTATTTTCCAGTAGGGCCACACGTTACATGATCACGGCAATGAAGGAGGTTTTGAACATTTCTGATACTACAAGTACCACAAAAAAGGGTATTATGTGGGGTGTGAAAAAACTACCCGTAGTTTTTCCTGAATCAGATGAATTAAATGAGGTGTGTGATGAAGCGTGGGTTTCCCCCGATAAAAAACTGCTAATTTCTAAAAAATTATTGGCATTATACCCTTTCCCGCCAGAGGTTAGGGCGCGTTGGGAAACACCCCCTAGCGTAGATAAGGCGCTCACACGCTTATCAAAACAAGTGGCGTTACCGTCTCCTGATACGGCCGCCCTCAAGGAACCAGCTGATAGGAAGCTGGAAAATGTCCTAAAAAGTATATACACACATACTGGTATTATACTGCGACCAGCAATCGCCTCAGCCTGGATGTGCAGTGCTGGGGTGGCTTGGTCGGATTCCCTGACTGAAAATATTGATACCCTGGACAGGGACAATATATTATTGACTATAGAGCGTTTAAAAGATGCGTTTCTATATATGCGAGATGCACAGAGGGATATTTGCACTCTGGCATCAAGAGTAAGTGCGATGTCCATTTCTGCCAGAAGAGGATTATGGACGCGACAGTGGTCAGGGGATGCGGATTCCAAACGGCATATGGAAGTATTGCCGTATAAAGGGGAGGAGTTATTTGGGGTCGGTCTATCGGACTTGGTGACCACGGCAACGGCCGGGAAATCCACCTTTCTACCCCAAGTCACCTCGCAGCAGAAAAAGATACCGTCTTTTCAGGCTCAGTCCTTTCGTCCCCATAAGGGCAAGCGGGCAAAAGGCCACTCATATCTGCCCCGGGGCAGAGGAAGGGGAAAAAGACTGCAGCAGACAGCCTCTTCCCACGAACAGAAGCCCTCTCCCGCTTCTGCCAAGTCCTCAGCATGACGCTGGGGCCTTACAAGCGGACTCAGGCACGGTGGGGGCCCGTCTCAAGATTTTCAGCGCGCAGTGGGCTCACTCGCAAGTAGACCCCTGGATCCTGCAGGTAGTATCTCAGGGGTACAAATTGGAATTCGAGACGTCTCCCCCTCGCCGGTTCCTGAAGTCTGCTTTACCAACGTCTCCCCCCGACAGGGAGGCGATATTGGAAGCCATTCACAAGCTGTATTCCCAGCAGGTGATAAGCAAGGTACCCCTCCTACAACAGGGAAAGGGGTATTATTCCACGCTGTTTGTGGTACCGAAGCCGGACGGCTCGGTGAGACCCATTTTAAATCTGAAATCCTTGAACACTTACATAAGAAGGTTCAAGTTCAAGATGGAGTCACTCAGAGCAGTGATAGCGAACCTGGAAGAAGGGGACTATATGGTGTCTCTGGACATCAAGGATGCTTACCTCCATGTCCCAATTTGCCCTTCTCACCAAGGGTACCTCAGGTTTGTGGTACAGAACTATCACTATCAGTTTCAGACGCTGCCGTTTGGATTGTCCACGGCACCCCGGGTCTTTACCAAGGTAATGGCCGAAATGATGATTCTTCTTCGAAGAAAAGGCGTCTTAATTATCCCTTACTTGGACGATCTCCTGATAAGGGCAAGGTCCAGAGAACAGTTAGAGGTCGGAGTAGCACTATCTCAGGTAGTACTATGACAGCACGGATGGATTCTAAATATTCCAAAATCGCAGCTGATTCCGATGACACGTCTGCTGTTCCTAGGGATGATTCTGGACACAGTACAGAAAAAGGTGTTTCTCCCGGAGGAGAAAGCCAAGGAGTTATCCGACCTAGTCAGGAACCTCCTAAGACCAGGCCAAGTGTCAGTACATCAATGCACAAGGGTCCTGGGAAAGATGGTGGCTTCTTACGAAGCGATTCCATTCGGCAGATTCCACGCAAGAACTTTCAGTGGGATCTGCTGGACAAATGGTCCGGATCGCATCTTCAAATGCATCAGCGGATAACCCTGTCTCCAAGGACAAGGGTGTCTCTCCTGTGGTGGTTACAGAGTGCTCATCTCCTAGAGGGCCGCAGATTCGGCATTCAGGATTGGGTCCTGGTGACCACGGATGCCAGCCTGAGAGGCTGGGGAGCAGTAACACAGGGAAGAAATTTCCAGGGCTTGTGGTCAAGCATGGAAACGTCACTTCACATAAATATCCTGGAACTAAGGGCTATTTACAATGCCCTAAGTCAGGCAAGACCTCTGCTTCAGGGTCAGTCGGTGTTGATCCAGTCGGACAACATCACGGCAGTCGCCCACGTAAACAGACAGGGCGGCACAAGAAGCAGGAGGGCAATGACGGAAGTTGCAAGGATTCTTCGCTGGGCGGAAAATCATGTGATAGCACTGTCAGCAGTGTTCATTCCGGGAGTGGATAACTGGGAAGCAGACTTCCTCAGCAGACACGATCTCCACCCGGGGGAGTGGGGACTTCACCCAGAAGTCTTCCACATGATTGTGAACCGTTGGGAAAAACCAAAGGTGGACATGATGGCGTCCCGCCTCAACAAAAAACTGGACAGATATTGCGCCAGGTCAAGGGACCCTCAGGCAATAGCTCTGGACGCTCTGGTAACACCGTGGGTGTACCGATCAGTGTATGTGTTCCCTCCTCTGCCTCTCATACCCAAGGTATTGAGAATCATAAGAAGGAGAGGAGTAAAGACTATACTCGTGGCTCCGGATTGGCCAAGAAGGACTTGGTACCCGGAACTTCAAGAGATGCTCACGGAAGACCCGTGGCCTCTACCTCTAAGAAAGGACCTGCTCCAGCAGGGACCATGTCTGTTTCAAGACTTACCGCGGCTGCGTTTGACGGCATGGCGGTTGAACACCGGATCCTGAAGGAAAAAGGCATTCCGGATGAAGTCATCCCTACCCTGATCAAAGCCAGGAAGGATGTAACTGTGCAACATTATCACCGTATTTGGCGTAAATATGTTGCGTGGTGTGAGGCCAGGAAGGCCCCTACAGAGGAATTTCAACTGGGTCGTTTCCTGCATTTCCTGCAAACAGGACTGTCTATGGGCCTAAAATTAGGGTCCATTAAGGTTCAAATTTCGGCCCTGTCAATATTCTTCCAAAAAGAACTAGCTTCAGTTCCTGAAGTTCAGACGTTTGTCAAGGGGGTACTGCATATACAGCCTCCTTTTGTGCCTCCAGTGGCACCTTGGGATCTCAATGTAGTTTTGGGATTCCTAAAATCACATTGGTTTGAACCACTCACCACTGTGGACTTAAAATATCTCACATGGAAAGTGGTAATGATGTTAGCCCTGGCTTCAGCCAGGCGTGTATCAGAATTGGCGGCTTTATCCTATAAAAGCCCTTACCTAATTTTTCATACGGATAGGGCAGAATTGAGGACTCGGCCTCAATTTCTTCCTAAGGTGGTTTCAGCATTTCACTTAAACCAGCCTATTGTGGTGCCTGCGGCTACTAGGGACTTGGAGGATTCCAAGTTGCTAGACGTAGTCAGGGCCCTGAAAATATATGTTTCCAGGACGGCTGGAGTCAGAAAATCTGACTCGCTGTTTATCCTGTATGCACCCAACAAGCTAGGTGCTCCTGCTTCTAAGCAGACGATTGCTCGTTGGATTTGTAGTACAATTCAGCTTGCACATTCTGTGGCAGGCCTGCCACAGCCAAAATCTGTAAAAGCCCATTCCACACGGAAAGTGGGCTCATCTTGGGCGGCTGCCCGAGGGGTCTCGGCTTTACAACTTTGCCGAGCAGCTACTTGGTCAGGGGCAAACACGTTTGCTAAATTCTACAAATTTGATACCCTGGCTGAGGAGGACCTGGAGTTCTCTCATTCGGTGCTGCAGAGTCATCCGCACTCTCCCGCCCGTTTGGGAGCTTTGGTATAATCCCCATGGTCCTTACGGAGTCCCCAGCATCCACTTAGGACGTTAGAGAAAATAAGAATTTACTTACCGATAATTCTATTTCTCATAGTCCGTAGTGGATGCTGGGCGCCCATCCCAAGTGCGGATTGTCTGCATTACTTGTACATAGTTATTGTTACAAAAATCGGGTTATTGTTGTTGTGAGCCATCTTTTCAGAGGCTCCTTCTGTTATCATGCTGTTAACTGGGTTCAGATCACAAGTTGTACGGTGTGATTGGTGTGGCTGGTATGAGTCTTACCCGGGATTCAAAATCCTTCCTTATTGTGTACGCTCGTCCGGGCACAGTATCCTAACTGAGGCTTGGAGGAGGGTCATAGGGGGAGGAGCCAGTGCACACCAGCTAGTCCTAAAGCCTTTACTTTGTGCCCAGTCTCCTGCGGAGCCGCTATTCCCCATGGTCCTTACGGAGTCCCCAGCATCCACTACAGACTATGAGAAATAGAATTATCTGTAAGTAAATTCTTATTTTTAGTCGCTCCAGCGTGGCCCAGACCGCATTGGTTCTCAGACCTGTAGGGTCTCTCGATAGGTCCTCTTCTACTTCCTCAACGCCCAGACCTTATCATTCAGGGCCCTTGTGTCTACCCGGACCTGGCCAGACTGGCTTTGACGGCGTGGCTCTTGAAGCTTCACTCCTGAGGGCCAAAGGATTTTCCGAGGCGGTTAGCCAAACTATGCTAAAGGCCCGCAAGCCGGCTTCTGCACGGATTTACTATAGGGTCTGGAATTCTTACGTCACCTGGTGTGCTGCTAATGCTTACAAGTTTAGTTCTTCCAGACTTCTGCCTTTTTTGCAACAAGGCCTAGATTTAGGACTTCGTCTGACCTCCCTCAATGTTCACATATCTGCGTTGTCAGTGTGGTTTCAGAGAAAAATTACGTCTATACCTGACGTTCATTCATTCACTCCGAGCGTACTGCAGATTCAGTCTCCCTATGTCCCTCCTGTGGCTCCATGGGATCTGTCTGTTGTCCTGAATGCCCTGCAAGAGTCTCCATTTGAACCTCTTGAGACGGTGGACCTTAAATGGCTCACGGCCGAGGTCCTGTTTTTACTAGCTATTGCCTCTGCTAGGAGGGTATTGGACTTAGGCGCATGTCCTGTCGTCCACCCTTTCTAATATTTCATTGTGACCGGGCAGTTCTTCGAACTCGCCCAGGTTATTTGCTTAAGGTGGTGTCATCTTTCCACCTTTAACCAAGAGATTGTGGTTCCGGCCTTCATCTCTTTTGATTTGTCCTCCAAAGAACGATCTTTGGATGTGGGAAGGGCTCTCCGTATATATGTGGAGAGGACTGCCTCCATTAGGAGGTCTGATATAATTTTTGTACTATTAAGGCCCATTCGACTCTTGGGCGGCCCGCCATGGAGCATACGCAGAATAGTTGTGCAAGGCGGCTACGTGGTCCTCAGTAAACACGTTCATTAGGTTCTATGTCTTTGATACTTCTGCCTCCCAGGATGCTTCCTTTGGACGCTGTGTTCTCATACCCACTAATGTGCATCCCCTCCCTTGAGGAACTGCTTTAGACCATCCCCGATGTATTCCCTGTGGAACACAGTGTACCCCGCTGCAGAAAAGGAGATTTATGGTAGACTTACCATAGTTAAGTCTCTTTCTGCAAGGTACACTGGGTTCCACAGGGCGCCCACCCTGACGCATTTAGCTTCTTTGGGTGTGTATGGCATTAGCCGCTGCTCCCTTCTCCTGTCGTGAGAATGTGGTTCTATGTGACTAACATCTGCCTTCTCTTTTACCTGCTACTGCATTGGACTGGTTAACTAAACGGAGCTCCAGTGCCCGGAGTCGGGGTTATAGAGGAGGCCCTGCAATGCATCCTGGGAACAGTCAAAGCTTTAGCCTGTTTGTGCCTCTGGATCAAGATCCAACTGTACATCCCGACGTATTACCTGGTGAACCCAGTGTACTGCGCAGAAAGAGATTTAACTATGGCAAGTCTACCATAAATCTCCTTTTTCTGTATTCCCCTAATGCTATCACATGGATGGTATTCACTACTTGTGTACAATAAGATATCGTACATAAAGAGGCTACACTTAGGGCTGATTCAGTAAGGATAGCAAATTCTGCTAATCAGCAGAATTTGCTATCCTTTGGATTGCATGCTGGGGGCCACCCATCGCAGGGCAAGGCCGCCCAGCATGCTGACTGGAGCTCCCTCCCCCCCCCCCCCCCCCTTCCTTGATGAAGCAGAAATTTGCGAGCGCCTCGCAATTTTTGCTTCATGATGCCTCCTTCCGGCGCAGCTTACTGCGCCCGCACGAGTTCTGGTGCTATCTTACCCATCGCGGCGGCATGCTCCTTCGGGGCAATCGTAAAAATTCTGGTTGGATCGTAATGTAATACGTGGGCACAAGATGTAACAAGTTACCTACCTGTGCTTATTGACTAAAACATATCGACTGTCTTGGATCGGCTTTAATGCGAGGTTCTTGGTAAAGCCACTTTTATAATGTCACGGACACTGGGGACCGGATTCAAATTGTCCCCCACCTCCCTCCCGCGATCGCGCCCGCCTGCAGCTATTCTAAATTTGCTGCCGACAGGCGCGACAAGTACAATTCAGCTCGCTTTTCCCCGGGGGTAGCGAGCTGAAATGAGCGTAAAGAGACCAGTCTCCAAGCACCGGCCCAGGGAAGACCCAGCAATAACCCGGGTCCAGGCTTCAATATGAACAGGGTTTTTTAAGCTGCTGTGACATAGCTCGAAACAGTGGTCAATAAGCCAGGTTGGACGTGGGTATTAGGTGTGAAAGGGGTAATAGAGACACTGGTATCTATATGAATGGCTGTATAATCAGCTTGTCTTCCCTAAGCAAAAGAGGTGATTGTTGTTTGGAAGGTGAGAAAACTAAACTGAGGCAAATTATGTAAGAATCAGGAGACCTTACAAAATTGGGAACGCCAGGTTTCTCAACTGTTACTTTATTTAGCTGCAACAGGACAGGTTTTTGAGAGATTCCTGCTTCAGCTAAATTGAATTATTTCCCTATGTCTAAGTGCTGGGGTTTTTTATTTTATTTAAATTTGCGCGGGGAGTGACAGTTGAATGGCGAAAACCTGCAGATAAATTATTGATGGTGGTCTAGTGTGTGATTGACGGAAAACTTCATGCAGTGTACATTACGGATATCCAGAGTCTGCTGTCACATTGTCACTGGGATATTGTTTAGATGTGTACTAATTTATTAATTATTTATTAATGGTTTCTTATATAGCATGGCATATTCCATTGTGCTTTTAAAATTGGAACAACAGTAAAATAACAAAACTGGGTAATAACAGATGGTCAATTCAGTTCAGCGTGATGTTGCCAATATCGGGAGTTTAGTGAAGTTTTGTCAAATTACTACTAATTCAATTCTCACTTTTAGTTGGTGATGTTGGTAAAACTCGTGACTGAACTATTCTATAATGCTTATAAGGGGCAGACCTATTCAATTAACTTTGGTTTAGGTGAGAGTTTTAATTCCTGACAATTTTATAACAAAACTTTTTTTTTTTTCCCTCTCCCCTCATCCTTAAAGGGTTGAGGGTTTGTAATTTTTTTTTCTTTTTTCTTTTTTTTTTGCTGAATTTCATTTTAAACCATCAGAAATGCCTAAAGTTTGTATATTTTTACAATCTAATGCAAGATATTCAATTATTTAGCGCCCACATGACAGAATATCACGTGTTATATTAAAAATGTTGTGGGTTGCGGCTTTGGCTAACCTACAGGGGGTTAGCATCTATGGCTAACCCTTGGGTTGGGGGTCTCGGCTATGGCTAAGCCAACCCTCTAGTGCCTAACCCCAGGGCCAAAACTAGGACTCCTGTCACCTGGGCAAGGGGGTGTAGTATGTTATTCTGGCGCTGCTAGGACTCCTGTCACCTGGGCAAGGGGGTGTAGTATGTTATTCTGGCGCTTGGGACCCCGGCGCCGGGATCCTGACCGCCGGCATGCAAGCAGCGGGGTGAGCGCAAAAGAGCCCCTTGCATGCTCGCTGCGCTCGCCACGCTGTGGGAACTCTAGGGGTGTCATGGACACCCCAAGAGGGAGAATAGTTTTCGGTATGCCGGCTGTCGGGTTTCCGGCGTCGGTATGGTGAGCTCAGGGATCCCAACAGCCGGAATATGAAATGCCTCCCGGGTAAGGTAGTGATTTCTTTTTCATCCACTAGGGGTCACTGGAGTACTCTTGGGATATGGACAGTGCGATAGCAGGGATAGGCACATTTAAATATTTAAATGTGTAACCCTCCTTCCCCCTCCATACTCCCGAGATGCCTGAGTGTTTTTGTGCCTTTACCAGGGAAGGTTGCATCCTGGGGTCATTCCAGGGTTTACTTTTTCTAAAGATTTTTTCTTTTTTCAATCACACTCCCTTCCCAGCTTATTAAGAAGCGTGGGTCCGGGAGTGTATGCTGCTGTTGTGCAGCGAAGGCTTGTCTGTGCTTGGATAGAGAAGCCCCGCCATAGACCTTCATCAGCACTAGCTGTTTCTGCAGGAGCTGGACGGAGCTTATTTATTTATTTATTTATTACCAGTTATTTATATAGCGCACACACATTCCGCAGCACTTTACAGAGAATACTTGCCCATTCACATCAGTCCCTGCCCCAGTGGAGCTTACAATCTATATTCCCTACAACATGCACGCTAGGTTTAATTTTTGTTGGGAGCCAATTAACCTACCAGTATATTTTTGGATTGTGGGAGGAAACCGGAGTACGCGGAGGAAACCCACGCAAATACGGGGAGAATATACAAACTCCGCACAGTTAGGGCCATGGTGGGAATCGAACCTATGACCTCAGTGCTGTGAGTCAGTAATGCTAACCATTACACCATCCGTACTGCCCAGCTTAGAGAGAAGCTCCATCGGAGCCTCCACATTACACTGATGTAACGAATGTGCGGTCAGCTCACGCTGCCGCTGCTCCGTTGGGCCTGTTTGTTGCTGTGATGGTGGGGCAGTCAGCTCCTGCTGCCGCCCAACCATGCGTGAGGAAACAATTGTCTTTACAGGAGAAATCTGCTAGTGTGGATGGTATCTGCACCCCACTCCCAGCCTCAGTCAGATCACTCTGCCGCCACTGGGCGCCGTCACGCTGCACTGCTTCCTCTCCCAGCAGCGCGGCTCCCAGGTCACTGCCGCCGCTGGACGCCACATCACGCTGCACACATCCCCCGCTTCCTGGAATCCAGTTGCGGCTCCCAGCAGCGGCCAGACCCCGGCTCCCGGCAGCACGGCTCCCAGGGTGGTCAGATCACAGTGCCGCCGCTGGGCGCCATCACGCTCCATACTACTGGACCGCCTCACCCGCTCCCATCGGCGGTCGGATCACACTACCACCGCTGGGCGCCGTCGCGCTGCACAGCTCCCCCCGCTCAGCAGCTTCCAGCAGCGGTAAGAGCAAGAAGCTGCCACCGCTGAGCGTTCGTCACTGGATACAGGCACTGGATACAGGAATTGTACAGCGGGGCGGGGGGGGGGGGGGGGTGAGAGAGACATGAGCTAGCCTGGGCAGGATGGGGCTGTGGCTCAAATGCACTGTTTTCACAGATGGCAGAGAAGTCATGGCGATCCCTGTCCAGCGAGTCCCTAGATATAAGGGGTGGTGGACATGGCTCAAAGGGGCATAGCAGGCTATTAAGCCTAAGTTATCAGTGGTTTCTAGGGTACATATTATATATATATATATATATATATATATATATATATATATAATAATAAAAAAACACAAAGGAAAAGCATATGCTGGGACGCCATTTTCATTCTACTTCCTGCATCTTCCTACAAAAATAGAGGGTAGGTCCTACAATACTCGGCCACTGGAGGGGGCAGGGGTGTTTAGTAGGAATTTCAGTGCAGGACATATAGTGTGTACCTGGGTGCATTTCTAGCTTATACACACTTCAGTTATTTTTTATTTTAACCGACAGGAATTGTTTCACTGTATTACTGCCTTTGGAATAATGACTGGAAACGCTAGTGCATACAGCAGCTTGTCTCCGATAACTGTGATGTGTTACGTGACAGTGTGTTTTGCTAATACGTGTCCAATAAGGACCCCTGGCCTGTTCCTCCTTGGCTGCTGATGGCATACGTAAGGATTACTTTGCTGTCAGAGTTGTCCGCTCCATGGTCAGAACGTGGGGCAGCTAGGTCTGATTTCAGTATAATGCCGTCTGAGCAGGCATATCTGCCGATTCTTGCCAGACCTAATATTTCACAAAGTGAAGTTTAATTTGCTAAGGGCAAAAGGGTGACTGTGCCTAGGCCATTTCTGTCCACCTACCCTTTCCCACAGGTTATGACATAAATGAAAAATACCACAGGGATTCTTCAGTGCCAAGCCTTTCAAAGAAGTCACCTATTCCAGTCCCAGCTGCAAAGACACTTAGAGCCGTCGGAGCGTAAGCTGGAGGACTTGCTAAAATCCATTTATACAGCAGCAGACTCTTGCTTAGACCTGCTTTAGTTGGAGGTTGGGTTAACACGGCGGTAATTGCATAGTCCATACAATTCAGGTTAGACCCACAACAGGGTCTTTCCTTAGACCAGCTTATACTGCTACCCAGTCACATTTGTGAATCGCCACAGTATTTGCGTATGGCATCTCTGAATGTCGCACGAGTTAGTTATTGATTGTTCTGCTTCTATAGTTGCGGGCCGCCATGTGCTTTGGTGGCCGTCTTGGCATGCCGAGGCCGATTCCAAGCAACGAGTACAGGAGCTGCCTTACACTGGCGTTATGTTATCTGGTCCTTAATTGGACACATCGATTTCTCAGGCCACTGGCGGACAATCTGTGTTCCTACCGTTGCCACATCAGGTCCATAAAGGCAGTACCCTGGACCAGCGTTCAGATCTTTTTAGATCTCAGTCCTTTCGAGGCCGTGCTCCAGACACAACCATACAGAGTAGACGTGGTAGAGGACATGATTTTCAACTACCCACAAACCGTTGTCATAAAACAGTCAGCTGACAAATGACGGGCTGCAAGCCCATCTACGATCTTGCGTTGTGGGAGCACGCCTTCAATCTTGTCACTTGGCGTGGACATCCACAGATGGGTGGGTGGATCTGCATTTTAGTGTTCAAAGGTTACAAAATAAGAGTTCGGTGTCTACCACTGATGCGGTTTTTCAAGACTGGTCTGCCTGTGTCGGCAGACAAGAAGCAGCTCTGCAGACCGCTATCCAGTCTCTAGTAGATTCAGCAGGTACCGGTACACAAACAGGGTCAAGGTTTTCTTCATATCTTTTTCAAAGTACCAAAGCTGGACGACTTGGTCACACCGATATGGAACCTAAAGGGGCTCAATCAGTACGTCACTTACTACAGATTCGAGATGGAATCCCTGCGGTCAGTGATTGCAGGTTTAGAACCACAGGAATTCATCATTTCGCTGGATCTCAGATATGCGTACTTACAGATTCCAATTTGGCCGCTGCATCAGGCGTACTTAAGGTTTGCAGTACAACAAACCCATTGTCTGTTTCAGACACTACCGTTTGGCCTCTTATTAGTGCCTTGGGTATTCACAAAGGTGATGTTTGTGATGATTACTCAGATCAGGTCTCTGGCAGTGGTAAAGTTCGGTATTTAGACGGCCTTTTCTTCAAGTCTTCATCTCAACAAATACTCCTTCAAGATGCCTTACTAGTTACAGGGTGCTAGTTCAGCATGGTTGGATTGTCGACTTCAGTAAATCAAACCTGGTTCCGTCTCAACAGATTTAATTTCTATAAATGCTTCTGCATACGATAGATTAATGAATTTACCTGCCAGAGGAGAAAGCACTAAGTATTCCTCATCTGGTACAGTAAGTGCTGAGGCCACGGACAGTCTCGGTACACTTGTGCATTCGACTGTTAGGAACAATGTGAACGTCTTTCCAAGCACTCCAGTTTGGAATATATTACTCGCGTCCTTTTCCTCTAGATCTTCTCGCAGAGTGGTCAGACTCTCATCTACAACTTCATCAGATGTTGTGGAGGTATAAAACGGCCAGAGTATCCTTACTCTGGTGGCTCCACATACAAATTCTCACCAAGTAAAAAAAAAGGGATTCTGTAATTGGATTATGCTGACAACGGATGCAAGTCTCAGATGTTAAGGAGCGGTAGTCCTACATTGTCAGCTTCAGGGTCTGTGGTGAGACCAAGGAAGATTACTGTCAATAAATGTCCTAGAACTCAGGGGAATTTACAACGCGCTGCGACAGGCAGTTCAAATACTCCAGTCTTAGACTGTTCAGGTTCAGTCAGAGAACGCGACGCCAGTTGCATACATCAAGAAACAAGTAGGGACTCGTAGTTGCATGACCTTGCGAGAAGTTGCTTGAATCTAGAATTGGGCCGAGCATCGCCAAGTGATATTGTCGGCAGTGTTCATTCCAGGAGTGGACAACTGGGAAGCAATGCTCTGGTTTCTCTTCAGAACGAACATATATTTTGCCTTTTACTAAAGGTTTCTGTGAATAGTAGAAAAACTAAGTTTTGTCTCAATTATGCATGCCCCAGCTTAATGGGGTTACATTATCTCAGTCAGGATTTTCATCCAGGAGAATGGGGTTTACATCCACAAGTTTTCCAGATGTTAGTCCAGCGGTGGGGTTGCCCACTGGTGGATGTAATGGCATCTCGCCAAAATCATCAGACACCCAAGTATGTGGTCAGAACAAGAGATACAAAGGCAGTGGCAGTGAATGCTCTCACAATAGCATGGCTGTACAGCCTCGTGTATCTATTTCCAACCATTTCCGCTACTTCCTCGGTTGCTAAAGCAGATCAAAAGAGAGTCCACGACTGTCATACTAGTGGCGTCTCATTGGCCTCGGAGAGCGTGATTCTCGGATTTCCAAGGTCTACTCGCAGGCAATCCGTGCCCGCTTCCGCTAAGTCCGGACCTACTACAACAGGGTCCGTTCCTTTACCCCGATTTAGTGCGACTGCGTTTGACGGGGTGGCTGTTGAAACCGCTCTCTTAAGACGAGTCGGTTATACCAACTATAATACGTGCTAGGAAGCCAGTTCCAGCAGCTCATTATCACAGGATTTGGTGAGTTTATATAGGTTGGTGTGAAGCTCCGAAGTTTCTGACATCTTCTTTCAAGTTATCCCGTCTTTTGTTATTTTTACAGACGGGCTAGATCATAGGTCTGCAAACTCGGTCCTCATTACCTCACACAGTGCATGTTTTGCAGATAACCCAGCAGTTGCACAGGTGTATTAATTACTCACAGACACATTTTAAAAGGTCCGCAGGTGAAGTTAATTATTTCACTTGTGATTCTGTGAGGAGACCTGCAAAACATGCACTGTGTGGGGTAATGAGGACCGAGTTTGCAGACCTATGGGCTAGATGGAGGACTACGTTTAGCTACACTAAAAGTGCAGGTGTCTGCCTTGTCAATTTTCTTTCAAAGGCGTTTGGCCTCTTTTGCCAACAGTTCACACTTTCCTGCAAGGTGTCCTAGAGTTCAACCTCCATTTATACCACCTACAGCGCCTGGGACTTGAATCTAGTTTTAGATTTTTTTTTTGCAGTCTTCAATTTTTGAACCCTTACAGCAGGTGGATGTTAAGTTGCTAACTTGGAAAACAGTGTTTCGCCTTAGCTTAGGCAAGGCGTGTTTCAGAATTGGGCGTCTTGTCAGGCAAGCCACCGTATCTGGTGTTTCATGATGATTGAGCGATACTTCGGACGAATTCCGCTTTTCTACCAAAGGTAGTATCTTCTTTTCACATCAATCAACCAATCGTAGTTTCTGTTTCTTCAGAAGTTTCAGGAACTCCAGCTACTTTGGATGTGGCACTTCACGTTTATGTAGCCTGACCAACAGTACGTCAAACAGATACATTGTTTGTTCTCTATGATGCAGTCAAAATAGGTTGGACAGCTTCCAAGCAGACCCAGATGAATAAGGCTGGCCATTTGTCAAGCTTACTTTCATGCTAGTCTACAACCGCCTGCATCCGTTTCAGCACATTCCACACATTCTGTGTGAACGTCATGGGCAGGAGGTCGTGGAGCTTCTACGACGCAACTTTCTTGTGCGGCTACATGGACATCCGTGCACACATTTGTGCGCTTTTACAAATGTGATACGTTTGCGGCATCAGCATCGTGCTTTGGCCGTCTAGTGTTACAGGTGCCAAACAACTCTCCCGCCCAAGGGAGAAACTTTGGTACGTCCCAAGAATACTCCAGTAACCACTAGTGGATGAAAAAGAAAATAGGATTTTGGTACTTAACAGATAAATCCTTTTCTTTGAATCCACAGGGGGCACTGGACGCCCGCCCAGAGCAGTTTCACCTGGCTTGTGGTAAGTTCAGTAGATCTTATGGTAACACAATCTCACCGACTTGTTCAAATGTTAAGGTGATTGTTATCTATTGTCGTGTGAACTTCTAGTTGTCCGTTATGTTATAATGTTATATGTAATTCTCTATTGTTCATCCTCTTTCGCTCCTGTTCGGCTCAGCAAAAAAAAAAAACACTGAGGCATCTGGGGAGTATGGAGGGGGAATCCCTGCTATCGCACCATCCATATCCCAAGAGTACTCCAGTGCCCCGTGTGGATTCAAAGAAAAGGATTTATCTGGTAAGTACCAAAATCCTATTTTGTCTCCCCTGCCAAAAAAAAAGAAAGAGTGGAGGGGTGGGGGTCCGGATAGAGAGAGAGAGTGGTGGGAAGAGATATACAGGTGGAGATGAGAGAGAAAAGATGGGAAGATAGATGGTAGAGAGAAAGGGGGGGGGGGACAGAGGGAAAGGGAATGGGAAGATGGAGAGTAGAGGGGTAGAGAGGATGGAAAGAGTGAGAGAGACAGAGAGGGAAGGGAGTTTAAGGGGAAGGGGAGAGAGGGGGGAGGCAGAGAAAAGACCGATAAAGACGTGTCCCTGCCCTGGGATGCAGGCGGTTGGAGATCGCTAACCTTGGAGCCAGGTTCCAGAAACTGCAGCTGGTTAGGTCCAGTGGGAGATCCCAGCAGGCAGTAGAGGAGAGGCGCCACCCGGACAAGATGGCGGCAGGCCGATTGTCCTGGTTCTACTACAGCCCCGGCTGTAGGAGACGAGCAGGAGAGGGACCAGAGAGCAGCATTTGTTAGGAGGGTGTATATGAGCAGCGTTCACTACAGCCTCCGCTGGATGCGACAAGTGGCACGGAGCAATGGCTAAAGATGAACGGTTGTGCAGGCAGGGGACCAGAGCCGCTGGTACAGCTATGGTGAATGGCGGGGCAGGGGGCTCTCTAGCCAAACTATGCGGAGCCCAGACAATGGTAGGCTGGACTCCAGGGAGAGCCCCGCAGAAACATCTGTGACGGGAGCACCTAAGCGTCAATGGAGCGGCAAGTGGAGGGACCCGGGCAGAGGTCTCAGCACCTCCTCAAATTCGGTGTTCGGGTCACGTGCCCCCCTCGCTTCTTTCTCTCCCCCCTCCCCCCCCCCCAGTTGTGCACATGCTAACCCTAACCCTCCATACTGCATAACCCTATCCCCCCAAGCTCCCGCAGCTATTATATTTAGCGCTAGTAGAAATTCTACATAACTAATGCTGTTTTGAGCCGCGGCGCATACAGCATCGCGGCAGGGAAGTTATGTCAAAGAATGTTGGTTCTCCCAAAAAACTGCAGGTTTAAGTTGCGAGAACCAGCGTTCTCCGACTTATAGTGCGCTGAATTGATTAGCTGTGGGAACCCTCTCTTGGCACTATTCAATCCGCGCTGAATTGAATTGACCCCATAGAAACACAATTTACTTAATTTAATATTTTTCTCTAACGTCCTAGTGGATGCTGGGGACTCCGTAAGGACCATGGGGAATAGACGGGCTCCGCAGGAGACAGGGCACTTTAAGAAAGAATTAGGATACTGGTGTGCACTGGCTCCTCCCTCTGTCCCTCCTCCAGACCTCAGTTTAATCTGTGCCCGGACGAGCTGGGTGCACCTTAGTGAGCTCTCCTGAGCTTGCTAAAAAGAAAGTATTTTGTTAGGATTTTTTATTTTCAGAGAGATCTGCTGGCAACAGACACTCTGCTACGTGGGACTGAGGGGAGAGAAGCAGCCCTACTCACTAGAAGATAGGTCCTGCTTCTTAGGCTACTGGACACCATTAGCTCCAGAGGGATCGTACACAGGAACGCACCCTTGGTCGTCCGATCCCGGAGCCGCTCCGCCGTCCCCCTCGCAGAGCCAGAATACAGAAGCCGGCGTGAGAAGCAAGAAGACTTCGAAATCGGCTGCAGAAGACTCCAGTCTTCATATGAGGTAGCGCACAGCACTGCAGCTGTGCGCCATTGCTCCCACACTAAACCCACACACTCTGGTCACTGTAGGGTGCAGGGGGGGGGGGGCGCCCTGGGCAGCAATTGGGAACCTCTTGGCAAAAAGCAGCATATATACAGTTGGGCACTGTATATATGCATGAGCCCCCGCCATTATTTTACACACACAACGCGGGACAGAAGGCCGCCGCTGAGGGGGCGGGGCTTCTTCCTCAGCACTCACCAGCGCCATTTTCTCTCCACAGCTCCGCTGAGAGGAAGCTCCCCTGCAGAATCACGGTAGAAAGAGGGTAAAAAGGGAGGGGGGGCACATAAATTTGGCGCAAAAACAGTTATATACAGCAGCTACTGGGTTAACACTAAGTTACTGTGTGATTCCTGGGTCATATAGCGCTGGGGTGTGTGCTGGCACACTCTCTCTCTGCCTCTCCAAAAGGCCTTGTGGGGGAACAGTCTTCAAATAGAGCATCCCCTGAGTGTGTGGTGTGTCGGTACGCTTGTGTCGGCATGTTTGACGAGGAAGGCTATGTGGAAACAGAGCGGGTACAAATGAATGTGGGGTCGCCGCCGACACCCGATTGGATGGATATGTGGAAGGTTTTAAATGATAATGTTAATTCCTTGCATAAAAGGTTGGATAAAGCTGAAGCCTTGGGACAGTCAGGGTCTCAACCCATGCCTGATCCTACAGCGCAGAGGCCGTCAGGGTCTCAGAAGCGCCCACTATCCCAAATTGTTGACACAGATATCGACACGGATTCTGACTCCAGTGTCGATGGCGATGATGCAAAGTTGCAGCCTAAAATGGCTAAAGCCATCCGCTACATGATTATAGCAATGAAAGGTGTGTTACACATCACAGAGGAAACCCCAGTCACTGACAAGAGGGTTTATATGTATGGGGGGAAAAGGCAAGAGGTGACCTTTCCCCCTTCACATGAGTTAAATGAGTTATGTGAAAAGGCTTGGGAATCTCCAGATAGAAAACTGCAGATTTCCAAACGGATGCTTATGGCGTATCCTTTCCCGCCAACGGACAGGTTACGCTGGGAATCCTCCCCTAGGGTAGACAAAGCGTTAACACGCTTATCCAAGAGGGTAGCCCTGCCATCACAGGATACGGCCACCCTAAAAGATGCTGCGGATAGACACATTCAGGTACCCTACTAAGGCCGGCAATTGCGTCGGCCTGGATGTGTAGTGCTGTAGCAGCATGGACAGATACCTTATCTGAGGAACTTGATACCTTGGACAAGGATACTATAGTACTGACCCTGGGGCATATAAAAGACGCTGTCCTATATATGAGAGATGCCCAAAGAGACATTAGCCTACTGGGCTCTAGAATAAATGCAATGTCGATTTCTGCCAGAACGGTCCTGTGGACTCGGCAATGGACAGGCGATGCCGACTCAAAAAGGCACATGGAGGTTTTACCTTACAAGGGTGAGGAATTGTTTGGGGACGGTCTCTCGGACCTGGTCTCCACAGCTACGGCTGGAAAGTCAAATTTTTTGCCATATATTCCCTCACAACCTAAGAAAGCACCGTATTACCAAATGCAGGCCTTTCGATCACAAAAGGGCAAGAAAGTCCGAGGTGCGTCCTTTCTTGCCAGAGGCAGGGGTAGAGGAAAGAAGCTGCACAATACAGCTTGTTCCCAGGAACAGAAGTCCTCCCCGGCTTCCACTAAATCCACCGCATGACGCTGGGGCTTCACAGGCGGAGCCAGGCCCAGTGGGGGCGCGTCTCCGAAATTTCAGCCACAAGTGGGTTCACTCACAGGTGGATCCCTTGGCTATAGAGATTGTGTCTCAGGGATGCAAGCTGGAATTCGAAGTGATGCCCCCTCACCGTTACCTCAAATCGGCCCTGCCAGCTTCCCCCATAGAGAGGGAAATAGTGTTAGCTGCAATTCACAAATTGTATCTCCAGCAGGTGGTGGCAAAGGTTCCCCTCCTTCGACAGGGAAGGGGTTACTATTCGACAATGTTTGTGGTACCGAAACCGGACGGTTTGGTCAGACCCATATTGAATTTAAAATCCCTGAACATATACCTGAAAAGGTTCAAGTTCAAGATGGAATCGCTCAGAGCGGTCATCGCAAGCCTGGAGGAGGGGGATTTTATGGTGTCTCTGGACATCAAGGATGCTTACCTTCATGTCCCCATTTATCCACCTCATCAGGAGTACCTCAGATTTGTGGTACAGGATTGTCATTACCAATTCCAGACGTTGCCGTTTGGTCTGTCCACGGCACCGAGAATATTTACCAAGGTAATGGCAGAAATGATGGTGCTCCTGCGAAAGCAAGGAGTCACAATTATCCCAAACTTGGACGATCTCCTCATAAAGGCGAGGTCCAGAGAACAGTTGCTGACCAGCGTAGCACGCTCTCGGGAAGTGTTACAACAGCACGGCTGGATTCTGAATATTCCAAAGTCGCAGCTGATTCCTACGACGCGTCTGCCCTTCCTGGGCATGATTCTGGACACAGACCAGAAGAAGGTTTTTCTCCCGACGGAGAAGGCTCAGGAACTCATGACACTGGTCAGAGACCTCTTAAAACCAAAACAGGTGTCGGTGCATCACTGCACGCGAGTCCTGGGAAAGATGGTGGCGTCATACAAGGCCATTCCCTTCGGCAGGTTCCATGCGATGTCCTTTCAAGGGGATCTGTTGGACAAGTGGTCCGGATCGCATCTACAGATGCATCGGCTGATCACCCTGTCCCCCAGGGCCAGGGTGTCTCTTCTGTGGTGGCTGCAGAGTGCTCACCTTCTCGAGGACCGCAGATTCGGCATTCAGGACTGGGTCCTGGTGACCACGGATGCAAGCCTCCGAGGGTGGGGGGCAGTCACACAGGGAAGAAATTTCCAGGGTCTGTGGTCAAGTCAGGAGACTTGCCTTCACATCAGCATCCTGGAACTAAGGGCCATATACAACGCCCTAAGTCAAGCGGAGACCCTGCTTCGCAACCAATCGGTGCTGATTCAGTCAGACAACTTCACCGCAGTGGCTTATGTAAACCGCCAAGGCGGCACAAGGAGCAGGGTGGCGATGGCGGAAGCTACCAGAATTCTTCGATGGGCGGAGAATCACGTACGAGCACTGTCAGCAGTGTTCATTCCGGGAGTGGACAACTGGGAAGCAGACTTCCTCAGCAGGCACGACTTCCACCCGGGAGAGTGGGGACTTCATCAGGAAGTCTTCACGCAGATTGCAAGGCGATGGGACCTGCCACAGGTGGACATGATGGCATCCCGCCTCAACAAAAAGCTACAGAGGTATTGCGCCAGGTCAAGAGACCCTCAGGCAAGGAATGCCCCTACAGAGGAATTCCAGCTGGGCCGTTTCCTTCACTTCCTACAGTCGGGAGTGACTTTGGGCCTAAAATTGGGGTCCATTAAGGTCCAGATTTCGGCCCTATCCATTTTCTTTCAAAAAGAATTGGCTTCTCTTCCTGAAGTTCAGACGTTTGTAAAGGGAGTGCTGCATATTCAGCCCCCGTTTGTGCCTCCAGTGGCACCTTGGTATTTTAACGTGGTGTTGAGTTTCCTGAAATCACACTGGTTTGAGCCACTTAAAACCGTGGAGTTAAAATATCTCACGTGGAAGGTGGTCATGCTATTAGCCTTGGCTTCGGCTAGGCGTGTGTCAGAATTGGCGGCTTTGTCACATAAAAGCCCCTATCTGGTTTTACATATGGACAGGGCAGAACTGCGGACTCGTCCGCAATTTCTGCCAAAAGTGGTGTCATCTTTTCATATGAACCAACCTATTGTGGTGCCTGTGGCTACTCGTGACTTGGAGGATTCCGAGTTACTAGATGTAGTCAGGGCTTTGAAGGTTTATGTAGCCAGAACGGCTAGAGTCAGGAAAACTGAGTCACTGTTTATCCTGTATGCATCCAACAAGCTGGGTGCTCCTGCTTCAAAGCAAACTGTTGCTCGCTGGATCTGTAACACGATTTAGCAGGCTCATTCTGCGGCTGGATTGCCGCTTCCAAACTCAGTAAAAGCCAACTCCACAAGGAAGGTGGGCTCTTCTTGGGCGGCTGCCCGAGGGGTCTCGGCATTACAGCTTTGCCGAGCGGCTACTTGGTCAGGTTCAAACACTTTTGCAAAGTTCTACAAGTTTGATACCCTGGCTGAGGAGGACCTGGAGCAGAGCCGGCCATAGGCATAGGCAAACTAGGCAATTGCCTAGGGCATTTGATATGCCTATGGGCATCAGCAGCTTCTACTGAATACAATGATATGCGGCATGCCTATATTCTGTGTGTAGCATTTCATATGCAGATACAGCCACAGTCTCACACAGTATATAGGCATGCTGCATATCATTTTAATCAGCAGAAGCTGCTTGTGCACACTAGCCACATAGCAATGCAAATATGATGCATTTTCATAAAAAAGGTGTGCCCGATGTTAGCATTGAGGCAATATTTATGAGGACACATCCATACCTCCCAACATGACCCTCTCCAGGAGAGACAGAATGCTCTGCTCCTGCACTTCCCTCTTGATGTTTGATTGCCGTCACCTGTGGGGAAACACCTTTCTTATCCATTTACCTGTTCAACACAGGTGCCGGCAATCATAAATTGAGAGGGAAGTCCAGGAGCAGAGCATTCTGTCCCTCCTGGAGAGGGTCATGTTGGGAGGTATGCACATCTGTATCCAAGCAGAGGCAGAGGTCACAGTGTTAGTGGCAGTGTGAGTGCTGTGTGCATGTGAGTGGATTGGTTGTGCAGTAGTGTTCGGAATATGTGTAAGGAGCATTATGTGTGTCATGTAAAAATGCATTAATAATGTGCAACATGTGTGTAAGGGGCACTGTGTGTGTCATTATGTGTATAAGGGTATTAATAATGTGCGGCATATGTGTAACAGGGAACTACTGGATGTGTGTCATTATGTGTATAGGGGCACTAATAATGTGCAGCAAGTGTGTAGGGGGCACTATGTGTGTCATTATGTGTATAAGGGCATTAATAATGTGCGGCATATGTGTAAGGGACATTATGTGCAAAAGGGCATCAATAAAGGTTGTCATAATGTGTAAGGCGCATTATGTTTATAAGGACATTAATAAGGTGTCTCATATGTGTAAGGGGCATTACTGTGTGGAATGTGTGTAAATGCATTACTAATGTGTGGCATTATGTGTATAAGGGCCCTCATTCCGAGTTGTTCGCTCGTTAGTGGTTTTCGCAACGGAGCAATTTGTCGCAAACTGCGCATGCGCAATGTTCGCAGTGCGCCTGCGCCAAGTAAATTTGCCAAAAAGTTAGGTATTTTACTCACGGCTTAACTAAGAAATTTCTTCGTTCTGGTGATCGGAGTGTGATTGACAGGAAGTGGGTGTTTCTGGGCGGAAACTGGCCGTTTTATGGGTGTGTGCGGAAAAAAGCTGCCGTTTCTGGGAAAAACGCGGGAGTGGCTGGAGAAACGGGGGAGTGTCTGGGCGAACGCTGGGTGTGTTTGTGACGTCAAACCAGGAACGAAACTGACTGAACTGATCGCAGTGGCAGAGTAAGTCCCGAGCTACTCAGAAACGGCAAAGAAATTTCTATTCGCAATTATGCGAATCTTTCGTTCGCAATTCTGCAAAGCTAAGATTTACTCCCAGTAGGCGGCGGCTTAGCGTGTGCAAAGCTGCTAAAAGCAGCTAGCGAGCGAACAACTCGGAATGAGGGCCAAGGTTCTCTACTATGTGGCGTTGCGTATAGAAAGGGCACCACTGTGTCGTCTAATGTGAATAAAGAGCAATAGGGTGTGGTGTAATGTGAATAAGGAGCAATTCAGTGTGATGTAATGTGAATAAGGGGCTCTACTGTGAGGAGTAACGTTTATAAGGTAAAGTGATACTACTATGGGATGTAATATGAATTATGGACACTATCGCATGATCATATGTGAAGTTGCAGTACTGTGTGGCGTAATTGGAATTGGGGTTATTGTGTGGCCATGCCCCTTGCCAGTAAAAACACACCCCTTTTTGGGCTGTGCGCCAAATGTGCGAACTGTTTCTGTTTAAAATATAGGGGGTACAAGGTCAGAGGCGGAACCAGCGGTGGTGCTAGGGGGCACCAGCCAAAATCTTGCCTAGGGCATCATATAGATTAGGGCCGGCTCTGACCTGGAGTTCTCTAATTCGGTGCTGCAGAGTCATCCGCACTCTCCCGCCCGTTTGGGAGCTTTGGTATAATCCCCATGGTCCTTACGGAGTCCCCAGCATCCACTAGGACGTTAGAGAAAATAAGATTTTACTTACCGGTAAATCTATTTCTCGTAGTCCGTAGTGGATGCTGGGCGCCCGTCCCAAGTGCGGACTTCTTCTGCAATACTTGTATATAGTTATTGCTTAAATAAGGGTTATGTTATGGTTGCATCAGGGTTATCTGATGCTCTGTTGTTGTTCATACTGTTAACTGGGTAAGTTTATCACGAGTTATACGGTGTGATTGGTGTGGCTGATATGAGTCTTACCCTGGATTCCAAAATCCTTTCCTTGTACTGTCAGCTCTTCCGGGCAGTTTCCTTAACTGAGGTCTGGAGGAGGGACATAAAGGGAGGAGCCAGTGCACGCCAGTATCCTAATTCTTTCTTAAAGTGCCCTGTCTCCTGCGGAGCCAGTCTATTCCCCATGGTCCTTACGGAGTCCCCAGCATCCACTACGGACTTCGAGAAATAAATTTACCGGTAAGTAAAATCTTATTTTTTTTTCTGAATTTATAAATAAGAAACCTATGGACTTGCGATTCCGTGAAAAAAAATTCTGAAACTCTGAGATACCATGATTCAAAAATGTTTGGGAACCACTGCACTACACTGCTAAATAAAATAAATTAAAAACTCTACACTACTGCTGCTACACTGCACCGCTCACCCTGCACACACTACAGTACTGCTGCTAATCCTTACTCCTTTCCCCACCTACAGTACACCACCTCTCACATACCACAGAGTGGGTGCAGCCCGAATAAAGTCCTGTAATCATGCGTGGGAGCAAGTAATGCGTGTGGATGAGAGACGCAGATCTTGTGCGGAGAGGTCGGGTAGGGAGATATTTTGAGATGAGCTAAGAGATGTACGTTAGTGAGGTTTGGTTAATGGCCTTGTGTGTAATTAAAAGTATTTTATATTGAATACGGTAGAATACAGGTAACCAATGGAGGGACTGACAGAGCGGATCTGCAGACGATAAATGTCTAGCGAGGAAGATTAGCCTCACAGCTGCATTCAGAATGGAGTGTAGTGGTCAGAGTCTTTTTGGTACGACCAGTAAGGAGATTATTGCAGTAATCAATGCAGGAGATAACGAGAGCATGGATTAGAGTTTTGCATATGATATGGTCGTATTTTGAATGTTTTTTAGGTGTATGTGACATGATTTTGAGGCATATTGAATGTAGGGAACAAAGGACAGCTAAGAGTCAGGGATGACAGCTAGGCAGCGAGCTTATGGGGTAGGTATGATTGCTGAGTTAATAACAGTGATAGAGATATCAGGCATGTAACTACTATTGGCCGGTTGAAGTATAATTAATTCTGTTTTGGAAATATTAAGTTTGAGGTGGCGAGATGACATCCAAGATGAAACGGCAGAAAGCATTCAGAGACACGGACCAATACAGATTATAACAAATCTGGGGAGGATAGGTAGATTTGAGTATAATCTGCATACAGGTGATACTAAAATCTAAAAGAGCTTATTAGTTTGGTTAGAGATAAGGTATAAACTGATAAAAGCAGAAGACCTAAGACTGAGCCTTGCGGTACTCCAACTGATAGAGGTAGCTAAGAGGAGGTGGATTCAGAGAAACGAACACCAAAAGAATGATTAGATAGGATGAGAACCAAAAAAAGTGCTGTTCTCTAGACCTAGGGAGTGTAGTGTTAGTTTGAGAGGAGAGTGGTCAACAGTGTCAAAAACAGCAGTGAGATCTAGAAGATTAAGAAGTGAGTAATGGCATTTACGCTTCGCAGTGACCAGATCATTCACTACTTTAGTCAGTGCTGTCTCTGTGGAGTGTTGGGAATGAAAACCTGACTGATGTGGGTCCAATAAGTTGTGTGAGTTAGTGTGTGAGGCGAGTGTAGGCAAGTCTCTCAAGTAGTTGGGAGTGGCATGGGAGCTGAGAGAGTGTTAGGGTCAGAAACCCTGAATTATGAAGCAAGAACTTGTACACTGATAGTAGCTGGTGGGTTTGGTGAGGGAGAGATTAGAAGTGATTTAAATGCATTAAAAAGTTGCTTGGGGATAGAGGCTTGAGCAGAGATGAGAGGTTGGAAATATGTTTGCTTTGCAATGTCCAAGGCATTACGATAGGAGTGGTAGGTGGTCTTATACGTGAGGAAGTCACTTGGAGTACAAGATTTACGCCACTGATGTTCAACTTTGATTGAGAGTTTTTGTAGGTGTCTTGTTAATTTAGAGTACCGCGGTTGACATCTAAGGGTGCATGGAGTGTGATGGGTAGCAGGAGCCACTTCATCAATGGCTGTTTCTAGAGTCTGGGTCAGGTGTGGTACAGCCATCTCAGGAGAGGTGAATGTAGAAATCGGTGAGAGCAGTTGTTGCAGAGAGGTGGATAGTTGCTAAAAAATAATAGCGTAAATAATTCTGTGCGTTTGTTGACTGCAGTGACATTGAGTTTTAAGTAATGGTAGAGAGTGTCTAGGTGATGAGGTTGTGATCTGAGAGAGGGGAAGGATTGTTTGTGAATTTGGAAACTGAGCATAGTCTGGTGAACACAAGATCAAGATTATGCAGGGTGTTTTACAGTATTGGAAGCCTGGAGTTGAGCAGTATACAGGACATGCTTGTAAAAAGAGGTCTGAAGTTAATATCCTCAGTTAGCAAAGCCTGGAGCTGAGGGGTGTGCACAGTACTGTAACTGTGCTCATTATATATATATATATATATATATATATATATATATATATATATATATATATATATATATATATATATATACATATATATACACACACACACACACACACACCTGTTCAAATGTTTGAGGTCACCCAGACAATTTCGTGTTTTACATGAAAACTGACTTTTATTTCTCAAATGAGTTGCAAAATGAATAAAACATATAGTCAAGACATTGGCAAGGTTAGGAAAATAGTGTGTTTTATTTGAAATAATAATTTTGTCCTTCAAACTTTGCTTTCGTCAAAGAATGCTCCTTTTGCAGCAATTACAGCATTGTAGACCTTTGGCATTCTAGCTGTTAATTTGCTGAGGTAATCTGAAGAAATTTCACCCCACGCTTCCTGAAGCATCTCCCACAAGTTGGATTGGCTTGATGGGCACTTCTTGCGTACTATACGGTCAAGCTGCCCCCACAACAGCTCAATGGGGTTGAGATCTAGTGACTGCGCGGGCCACTCCGTTACAGACAGAATACCAGCTGCCTGCTTCTATCCCTAAATAGTAATTGCATAATTTGGAGGTGTGCTTTCGGTCATTGTCCTATTGGAGGAGGAAATTGGCTCCAATCAACCGCTGTCCACAGGGTATGGCATGGCGTTGCAAAATGGAGTGATAGCCTTCCTTATTAAAAATCCCTTTTACCTTGTACAAATCTCCCACTTTACCAGCACCAATGCAGCCCCAAACCATCACATTACCTCCACCATGCTTGACAGATGGCGTCAAACACCTCAAACTTCGATTTGTCTGACCATAACCCTTTTTTTCCAATCTTCCTCTATCCAATGTCTGTTTTCTTTTGTCCATATTAATCTTTTCCTTTTATTCGCCAGTCTCAGATATGGCTTTTTCTTTGCCACTCTCCTAGAAGGCCAGCATCTTCACTGTAGACGTTGACAGTCGCATTTTGCGGGTACCATTTAATGAAACTGTCACTTGAGGACCTGTGAGGCATCTATTTCTCAAACTAGAGACTCTAATGTACTTGTCTTCTTGCTCAGTTGTGCACTGGGGCCTCCCACTTCTCTTTCTACTCTGGTTAGAGCCTGTAGTACACGCCATTGTCGGAAATGTTCAGTTTCTTGGCAGTTTCTCGCATGGAATAGCCTTAATTTCGAAGAACAAGAATAGACTGTCGAGTTTCACATGGAAGTTCTCTTTTTCTGGCCATTTTGAGAGTATAATCGAACCCACAAATGTGATGCTCCGGATACTCGACTAACTCAAAGGAAGGCCAGTTTTATAGCTTCTCTAACAAGCAAACCCATTTTCAGCTGTGCTATCATAATTGCACAAGGGTTTTCTAATCATCCATTAGTCTTCCAACGCGATTAGCAAACACAATGTACCATTAGAACACTGGAGTGATGGTTGCTGGAAATGGGCCTCTATACACCTATGTATATATTCCATTAAAAAAAAGACGTTTGCAGCTAGTATAATCATTTACAACATTAGCAATGTATAGAGTGTATTTCTGATTAATGTTATCTTCATTGAAAAAAACAATGCTTTTCTTTCAAAAATAAGGAAATTGGGTGACCCCTGATAAAGCTAAATTATTTATCTTATTTAAAACCCTTTAAGAGGTCTAAGAACGCTGTACGCTATTGACATATGGAGTACCGTAAGGGTACGCACGTCGCGTAACAATCGCTTAGCCGTAGTCGAGACGCTCAAGCGTCACGTTCGCTCACGGCCAAGAGATCACAGGCAGGCACGCTATTGGCTGCCGACTAACGTAATGATTCGCTATAGCGATGCGAACGCTCGGGACCACGAGGAGATCACCAGCGGCGCAGACGCTCACAATGTTAAACCTTTGTAACTATACCATACAACAGTGTATTATGCAGTAAACCTTGGTGCAGAGATAGAGTGTAGATGCAACACAATGTAACCTTATTAACTTAAAAGCTGTTCGAGCGTCTCCGACGCTCTGAGAATACTTAACTCTATAAGAAATACACAAATACCGTGCTTAGGGTCTAACGCCTTATATGAATGTTATACTTGAAAAAGAATAATACAATTACAAGTCATACACTACAATATAACATAGACTAACTAACCAGATAACTACACAGTAAATACAATACAATTACGTTTAAGGGAAAATGAGAGAAAGAGGAGAAGAGAGAGAGAGATATGGCCCATAATAACAACAGAGACAATATGATTGCGGAGAAAACTTACGCACAAAGGGAACGATCGCATGCGCCTCTGGACATCCAGCTCCCGATTATCAGCAATGAGAACCGTTGAAGAGTGAGAGCTGGATGTGATCGGCTTGTCTATTTATGCCCCACACACCATACAATTCAATGGTCCCTACAATCTCATTGTTCATTGGACACAGGAATTCCTCTTCGCATTATAACAAAAGGTCATAGGTTGATTCATACAGGTGGGCTGTGACAATTTCCAACTGCACAGGTGGGTGGGAAACTAGGTTTCCCGCCGCATGGATAAGTAAGTGCAAATAATAGTAAATGGACATAAACTTCTTATGTCCATAACTATTCGCACGAGCGATTAATCTGCTTCAAACCAACACCGGAATATTGCTAATTAAATACTCTTCCGATGGATACTAAACACCACTGTATTACTCCTGTCTGACCCTTTGTATCAAACAATGAGGCATCTCTTTGTCCAGGAACATGCTACATTAACTAAACTTTCAGAATCTATCAAAGGGACCATAATCTACAAAATACATTATATAGTAAAAATATGTTATGAACGAGTCGCCCGCTAGACGCACACGAACTCTACCGTAAATGCGCATACCGTGCGCCCGCGGGTGCCCGCAACAGCGAGTATGCGCACGCACGGGAGAGCGCACGCATGCGCAGCAGGGACACATATGAGGTGCAAATATGGCAGTGTGCATCGTGATATTTTTCTGACTTTGACAGTCCACCCTTTGGCAGTCAACAATAACTGCCACTTCCTAAAACATTTCAAAAAGAGAAAAATATATGTCAAGTGTAAATACATTTCCATGGTTGGGTAGGGGAGGAGAGGAGAAGGTAGGAAAAAGGGTATGACCTATTGAGATAGCAGAAGCATGTGTGTATGAATCCGTGTTTGGGGGTCATGTATCATCGTGCCGTACGTGTTTTAAATCAAGCTTCGAGGTATTGCGAAGTATACATTTGAATTCCTTCTTATCCCGTGGTACGGGTCTGTGGATGGGCTGTCCAACTTTACCGAGCTTTCTTCGGCTTTGGTTGTAACAAAATGGGGAGCACATTTTAGTTGATGATACATGAATGGGGGAATATGTGATTGCTGATATCTGTGCCTGTATTCCCTATCGACTATGTGTGTCATTACCTGAAGGTTGTAGAGATGAAGATAAGACATAATTACAGTAAATGCAGTGGTATTCTATGTCAGGTTAATGAACATTTGTCGATTGAAGTCTTGTTCGGTGTCTGTTGAATGCAGTCTTCTTTGTGCTTTTGCCAAAATGGTGTAGGCAAAAAGCTTTGTCAATGTCCATAGACTTACAAAAAGTGTTGGGCTAGCGTAATTTTAAAATTTCTAGGGAAACTGGGGGTCTATGGCATAGTTCATCAAATCTCTGTGTATAAGGTTGTCAAAACTTCTTCTTTAATCCATCCGTTGTCTGTATACAGGATCATCAAATTCCTCGTCAAACGTAGGTCTTTTTACCTTGGAGAAACCGGAAAAACAGGTGAAAGAAACGGACCGTATAATCGCATTTTCATCACATCATTGTTTCTACAGTTGGGTCATAAATCAAATCCATTGGCATTTTGGCATGTGATACAGTCATTACCTCAGGCAGTACTTTTCCAATATAACACAATCCTTCAGAGTTTGGGGCAAGCCACTTATACGCCTTCCTCCCGCATATGAAATATGCATCATCGGGGAGAACATATGGGACGGAGTAGGACATAACCATATTACACATCTTCCATGTGAAATCTCCTAACCCTAATTCTCCCATCTGTCTAGTACACGTATCAGTTTGTACGATATGTGCACAGTATCCTGGTGATACCTCTCCAACTCTCGTAATCCTATTTCCTAGGGTATACCTATATCGGAAAGACTTTTCTCTACTGGCTATGTGGCGTATAAGCTCTGTATCTGTCGGCAATTTATCTGCTCTATATGAAAAGGTCATGGTTTGGTTACTCCATGACACTTCCCAATTTCCCTGCTTTCGGGGATTGGAAATGTTAAAACATATTAGGGATCTATCCACATGATATTGGTGGAGCTTCAAACTAGGAGGACTGGAGATATTAAACCTCCTGTCCACCGGTCTCCCACCCTTTAGCTCAAGTACCTCCCCTACCGTTAAAGGGAATGGCACTAGTCCTGATTTGCTATGACCTTGAGGTACTTGAGAGCATACCCAACAATCTGTTTGATTTAACACACTACCCACTAAGGAGTGATAGTCACTCAAGGGATGTCGGTCCATATGGATATTAAAACTGGATTGGCATTTCTTGATGCACCCATCCTCCACTACGTTGTCACAGAGCCTACAGATACAGTTTTCTTCAGCTAACAATCCTTCACAATTCCTTCTATGGTCTATGTTATCGGATCGTTTTCTGATACTCGCCTTTGCTTGTTGATTATGTTGTTCTTGGAAAACTACGCCTCCATCTTTGTCATCAGAACCCATGTCTTGTTGTTCTTCTTGTTCTGCTGTCATCTCAAAGGTGCTGTCTCTCAGTCTTCCAAACGAACATTCTGGTGATGCAATATTCCTTCCCAACCAGCGATCTTTCTGTAAGGAGCAAAAAATCTTGCATTACCATTTGTCTAACTGATGTGTGACATACCATCTTTAAAACATGAAAACATGTGAGAGAGAAAAAAAAAAAAAAACAAAGAAAGAGAGAACAATTCATATGCATTACATAAATCAACAATAAACAACAACAGGAAAAAAAACATTTTTCAAACATTTTTTTAAAACATTGTCAGATCATCAGGCTGTCATATCTACATGTCCAATGGTTTCCTTGCGCAGTCCCTCCCCCCAGCACCTCCATACTCCACCCTCTGTATCTGGCCAGGATACATTGATGCGGATAGGTCATGCTGGGGTTTGGTAGACTTCTGCAAAGACCAAGCAGATATGCAATGTTTGAGTCCTATCAATAATCGTCAGAGATGGGGAGAGAAAAGAAACATTTCACAGATACATTTACAACGTTTCACCCGGTCATTCCTGTGTCTTCAGGGAATGACCTCCCAACTTGTTAACTGTTACCTCAGGCTTACCATCAGTCCTAGTGATCACCTTTCCTGACTACATATCATGAGTGTGGGCCAAAATTCTTCCTATCTGATCCCTGGTTACAATTTGGTGTGTCCTAACTTTTGCTCATTTTCATGTCTAGGGGGTCTGACTTTATGTGGGCTGTTGCAGTTGCTGGCATAATGCCCTTCTCTTTTACAAAGATAACAAACCCGGGGCTTCCTCCAAGCGTCAATGACCTGAGGTTTTGGTTGATTTGATGCCTCCTCAAACGCTCGGATGCTCATCACCATCAACCGTTTTCCCTGTGCTTCCCTGATTCCTTGGATACCATGATTATGTCGTTGTCTAGGGGGCTGATGTGACTTTTGTCTACCTTCTGATCTACAATCTCTTGCAAAATGACCTTCCTTCTGGCAATTGTAACAGACTTCCACATTTGAATTTCTCGCAGGGGTTTGGGGCTTATGCTGGAGTGGTCTTGTGGTTAGGGCCTGTATACTTGCGGCCATTAACTTATCACTTTGTGACTCCCTGTGTCTGGTGATATTTCGATCATGATCAATAGTGGCCTCTCTTAATGCGGCCACCGAGATATTTCTCCAGTTTGGGTTGGTGGTCTGTACCCTTGTTCTCAATACCTCCTTTAAACCATTCATTAGTACCTTAACCGCTATTTCTCTATGCTGTGTGCATGTTTTGATGTTTGTGATCCCAGTGTTTCTAGCCATTATTTGCAGTGCTCGATTGAAATAATTAGAAATACTTTCCCCTTCGTTTTGTCTTATGGAGAAAATTTCATTCCACTTGACAACGGCAGGGAAATATACTTCCAACTGTTGGTTAATCTGTTTAATACATTCCTGATTGTGTTCCTCCGTTTGAGGTACTTCTGTGTCTAATTGGCAATCAGTAATAAATTTCGCAGGGTCAACACTGGAGGGCAAACATGCCCTCAGCACTGTCCGCCACTCTTTGTTGGCGGGTTCTGTGGAGTTTCCTAGTTCTTTAATAAACCTTTGACATGCGACTAGATTTTTCCTAGGATCAGGAAATTCAGACATAATTGATCTCAATTCGGTCCGGGACCAGGGACAGCGCATTGCACTGTCCTTGACGGGAATGATTCCCTGATCGTCAGTCTTCCCATTGGGGACTGTGATCACCCTGACAGGACTAAATTCAATTACATCACCTTGTTTTGGTCTTACAATATGGGGTACATTTGTTTGTGCGTGATATAAAACATTGTACGTACCTGTGGACACGACCTCACCTGACCCTCCGTTAGGGGGTTTGATTATTGCCTTTACCGATTTGGTCGCGTCCACCTGGATGTCTTGTGTGATGGCTGCTGGAAGAGGTGCCGACATCGTGCTGGGCTCACTTTCTTGTTTGTATTCCTGGGGGAAGTTTGACATGGGGTGCAACTTGCACGGGTTAACATTTGTAGTTTTTACACTTTCATTTTCATAAACATTATTACATTTTACACTTTCATTCTTAATACAGTTACTAAGTGCATTTTTATCGTACAACATTGTGCCTTTCTCCGCAACCATAATCCTCTCCATTGCCATGTCTCTCCTCCCAAGATGAGAGTCAGATATGTCAGTTAACTCTCTTTGCATTTCACTTTCCTGTTGCCACAATTTTAAACAATCATAATGTTTGGTCCGTCTCTTTACTGATTTAATAAGACCTATCCTTCTTAAATTTTGCAACACTTCTGGGCTAAAGCTACCTACTCTTGGGAATTTCTCCCCGTCATGCACTGTCATTCTCTCCCATTCATCACATAAAACCTCTGTATGTGAACCATATTTTTCACACATTACATACCTTGCCGACCCGACTGGTCGGTTCACTGAATCAACCCGAACCGAGGTTGATCGCCCCCTTCCTGAACAATTGGCCCCATAACTTGCAGGCGTTGCTTTCACCACCTCTGACCTTCAATCAGGGTCTTCAGCAAACCTTTACAAAAACCAAAATGTTCACGATAGGCTGACGGTGGCGGTTTACCGAGTAACCCACTCACTCGCCCACGCCGACCAATACGACCTACACACTGCCTTAGCGCTGGCGTACTCGACCCAGGGCCCCTATGAACCTCTATTTACTGGAACATGCGAGGGATATCCGCAGAACACTTACTCTTTCCAGTAACTATTGGTTGTTGGACAATTCCTGAGTGACCAGCGAACTTCCCTTCAGAAAATAAAAAATTACACAAATCACGTCAGAATGTACAAATAGTTTTATGACCGGGTTCGTACACAAATGGTACTGGTCAGATTAACTAATGCACACAATTTCGTGCGGTACAATCGTTCAGCACATAAGCAACTAATCTTATGTACTGAGCGACCAGTGGAATCGAAAATTTCGGCTGCGAATTCCTTCAGCCAGAGCTTTATTGGCCTATATGGGTTTTGCACCAACCCCCTGGGTTGTGCTCTTTTCTCTTATTTATAGCAGACTTCTTTGTCTGCTGTACCTGGACCTCCTGGTCTGTAGTATGACCTCCTGGTCTACTATACTCTACTGCTCAAATTTTATTTTTAACAAGGGATGCCTCCCTCGCCACCATGTACGACACTTACATGCATGTACCTCTGCGAGAACTCGACTTCTTGTGGTTCAACCTGGAAAATTGTATAAACTTATATATACAAAACACTCACTCACCACATGTACACTTTTGTTTCTATTTCTATTTCTGCGCAGAAATTTTCTTTAAACCAGATGTGTTGTGAATTTGGAGAAGGATCTGTTAGTCTAAATTTCGGACACTAAAATAAACTTGCGCTATTTATCGCGTTGCCACCTTTTCGCCTGTTACGATAATACTACCGTGTGATTTGAGTTACGTGGGCGTACCCGGACGCTCCGCTGCGTAATATACGCTGCGTGCGTCGGCCTTTGAGTTGCGTACGCGAGTCTCACCCTTTGTTAGAGACACGTGTACGCAAAGCAAATATCCACCGTAACACAACTAACACGTTTACCAATGTAGATGATCCTCGATCGTCTACCGCGCACCACACCAATCTCTCCTTATACCTTAGGTAGAGTTGCGTGTGGGCTTTACACTTTGTCCCTTAATATATTACTTTTACACTTTAACTATGAAATAGCAACAAATCTCTCTTAGCACGTTTTATCAATTATAAAATGGCAAACAGGAGAGTGATATGAAAATACACGAATGAAAAAGAAATGCAGATATGTGCGTGCGTGTGTACGCAAGACAGAAAATAAACATTTTTAAAAGACACTAGCGTTTTGTTATTACCTCCGGTTCCGGATTCCTTCAGCACCCTTTACTAAGCGAAGCAGACGCTTATCCAGACAGCACTACGGGGAATATGATCTCCCGCCCTTTGCTGATGGATAATGTCTGCTGAAATTACCTAGCAGAGATATGTGAAGGACGGACGAGCCGCCAATTGATAAAGCTAAATTATTTATCTTATTTAAAACCCTTTAAGAGGTCTAAGAACGCTGTACGCTATTGACGTATGGAGTACCGTAAGGGTACGCACGTTGCGTAACAATCGCTTAGCCGTAGTCGAGACGCTCAAGCGTCACGTTCGCTCACGGCCAAGAGATCACAGGCAGGCACGCTATTGGCTGCCGACTAACGTAATGATTCGCTATAGCGATGCGAACGCTCGGGACCACGAGGAGATCACCAGCGGCGCAGACGCTCACAATGTTAAACCTTTGTAACTATACCATACAACTGTGTATTATGCAGTAAACCTTGGTGCAGAGATAGAGTGTAGATGCAACACAATGTAACCTTATTAACTTAAAAGCTGTTCGAGCGTCTCCGACGCTCTGAGAATACTTAACTCTATAAGAAATACACAAATACCGTGCTTAGGGTCTAACGCCTTATATGAATGTTATACTTGAAAAAGAATAATACAATTACAAGTCATACACTACAATATAACATAGACTAACTAACCAGATAACTACACAGTAAATACAATACAATTACGTTTAAGGGAAAATGAGAGAAAGAGGAGAAGAGAGAGAGAGAGAGATATGGCCCATAATAACAACAGAGACAATATGATTGCGGAGAAAACTTACGCACAAAGGGAACGATCGCATGCGCCTCTGGACATCCAGCTCCCGATTATCAGCAATGAGAACCGTTGAAGAGTGAGAGCTGGATGTGATCGGCTTGTCTATTTATGCCCCACACATAATACAATTCAATGGTCCCTACAATCTCATTGTTCATTGGACACAGGAATTCCTCTTCGCATTATAACAAAAGGTCATAGGTTGATTCATACAGGTGGGCTGTGACAATTTCCAACTGCTCAGGTGGGTGGGAAACTAGGTTTCCCGCCGCATGGATAAGTAAGTGCAAATAATAGTAAATGGACATAAACTTCTTATGTCCATAACTATTCGCACAAGCGATTAATCTGCTTCAAACCAACACCGGAATATTGCTAATTAAATACTCTTCCGATGGATACTAAACACCACTGTATTACTCCTGTCTGACCCTTTGTATCAAACAATGAGGCATCTTTTTGTCCAGGAACATGCTACATTAACTAAACTTTCAGAATCTATCAAAGGGACCATAATCTACAAAATACATTATATAGTAAAAATATGTTATGAACGAGTCGCCCGCTAGACGCACACGAACTCTACCGTAAATGCGCATACCGTGCGCCCGCGGGTGCCCGCAACAGCGAGTATGCGCACGCACGGGAGAGCGCACGCATGCGCAGCAGGGACACATATGAGGTGCAAATATGGCAGTGTGCATCGTGATATTTTTCTGACTTTGACACCCCAAACTGTTGAACAGTAGTGTGTTTTTTTTGTGTTTTTTATTATTTGAGAGACCGATATATACAGTATAGAGAGATGGAGGCCTGGAGCTGAGGGGTATACACAGTACTGGGAGTAACAGAGCTCATATACATATAGAGAGATGGAGGCCTGGAGCTGAGGGGTATACACAGTACTGGGAGTAACAGAGCTCATATACATATAGAGAGATGGAGGCCTGGAGCTTAGAGGTATACACAGTACAACGAGTAGCTGAGTTTATATAGAGAGATTCACAGTATAGAGAGATGGAGGTCTGCAGCTGAGGGCTGTGAGTAACAGAAGGAGAGAGAAGACTGGTGCTGATTGTTATACAGGACGCAGGGAGAGAGAAGCCTGGTGCTGAGTGTTATACAGGACGCAGGGAGAGAGAAGCCTGGTGCTGAGTATTATACAGGACGCAGGGAGAGAGAAGCCTGGTGCTGAGTGTTATACAGGACGCAGGGAGAGAGAAGCCTGGTGCTGAGTATTATGCAGGACGCAGGGAGAGAGAAGCCTGGTGCTGAGTATTATATAGGACACAGGGAGAGAGAAGCCTGGTGCTGTGTGTTATACAGGACGTAGTGAGGGAGAAGCCTGGGGCTGAGTGTTATACAGGATGCAGGGAGGGATAAGACTGGGGCTGAGTGTTATACAGGACGTAGTGAGGGAGAAGCCTGGGGCTGAGTGTTATACAGGACGCAGGGAGGGAGAAGCCTAGTGCAGAGTGTTATACAGGATGCAGGGAGGGATAAGACTGGGGCTGAGTGTTATAAAGGACGCATGGAGGCAGAAGCCTGAAGCTGAGTGTTATACAGGACGCAGGGAGAGAGAAGCCTGGGACTGAGTGTTATACAGGACGCAGGGAGAGAGAAGCCTGGTGCTGAGTATTATACAGGACGCAGGGAGAGAGAAGCCTGGTGCTGAGTATTATATAGGACACACGGAGAGAGAAGCCTGGTGCTGAGTGTTATACAGGACGTAGTGAGGGAGAAGCCTGGGGCTGAGTGTTATACAGGATGCAGGGAGGGATAAGACTGGGGCTGAGTGTTATACAGGACGTAGTGAGGGAGAAGCCTGGGGCTGAGTGTTATACAGGACGCAGGGAGGGAGAAGCCTGGTGCAGAGTGTTATACAGGATGCAGGGAGGGATAAGACTGGGGCTGAGTGTTATAAAGGACGCATGGAGGCAGAAGCCTGAAGCTGAGTGTTATACAGGACGCAGGGAGAGAGAAGCCTGGGACTGAGTGTTATACAGGACGCAGGGAGGGAGAAGCCTGGGGCTGAGTGTTATACAGGACGCAGGGAGGCAGAAGCCTGGTGCTGAGTGTTATACAGGACGCAGGGAGAGAGAAGACGGGCTGAGTGTTATACAGGACGTAGTGAGGGAGAAGCCTGGGACTGAGTGTTATACAGGACGCAGGGAGGGAGAAGCCTGGGGCTGAGTGTTATACAGGACGCAGGGAGGGATAAGACTGGGGCTGAGTGTTATACAGGACGCAGGGAGAGAGAAGCCTGGTGCCGAGTATTATACAGGATACAGGGAGGGAGAAGCCTGGTGCCGAGTATTATACAGGATACAGGGAGGGAGAAGCCTGGTGCTGAGTGTTATACAGGACGCAGGGAGAGAGAAGCCTGGTGCTGAGTATTATACAGGATACAGGGAGGGAGAAGCCTGGTGCCGAGTATTATACAGGGAGGGAGAAGCCTGGTGCTGAGTGTTATACAGGACGCAGGGAGGGAGAAGCCTGGTGCTGAGTGTTATACAGGACGTAGTGAGGGAGAAGCCTGGTGCCGAGTGTTATACAGGACGCAGGGAGGGAGAAGCCTGGTGCCGAGTGTTATACAGGACGCAGGGAGGGAGAAGCCTGGTGCTGAGTGTTATACAGGACGCAGGGAGGCAGAAGCCTGGTGCTGAGTGTTATACAGGACGTAGTGAGGGAGAAGCCTGGGGCTCAGTGTTATACAGTACACAGGGAGGGAGAAGCCTGGGGCTGAGTGTTATACAGGATGCAGGGAGGGATAAGACTGGGGCTGAGTGTTATACAGGACGCATGGAGGCAGAAGCCTGGGGCTGAGTGTTATAAAGGACGCAGGGAGGCAGAAGCCTGGTGCTGAGTGTTATACAGGACGCAGGGAGAGAGAAGACTGGGGCTGAGTGTTATACAGGACGTAGTGAGGGAGAAGCCTGGTGCTGAGTGTTATACAGGACGCAGGGAGGCAGAAGCCTGGGACTGAGTGTTATACAGAACGCAGGGAGGGAGAAGCCTGGGGCTGAGTGTTATACAGGACGCAGGGAGGGATAAGACTGGGGCTGAGTGTTATACAGGACGCAGGGAGAGAGAAGCCTGGTGCCGAGTATTATACAGGATACAGGAAGGGAGAAGCCTGGTGCCGAGTATTATACAGGGAGGGAGAAGCCTGGTGCTGAGTGTTATACAGGACGCAGGGAGAGAGAAGCCTGGTGCTGAGTATTATACAGGATACAGGGAGGGAGAAGCCTGGTGCCGAGTATTATACAGGATACAGGGAGGGAGAAGCCTGGTGCTGAGTGTTATACAGGACGCAGGGAGGGAGAAGCCTGGTGCTGAGTGTTATACAGGACGTAGTGAGGGTGAAGCCTGGGGTTGAGTGTTATACAGGACGCAGGGAGAGAGAAGCCTGGTGCTGAGTATTATACAGGATACAGGGAGGGAGAAGCCTGGTGCCGAGTATTATACAGGGAGGGAGAAGCCTGGTGCTGAGTGTTATACAGGACGTAGTGAGGGAGAAGCCTGGGGCTGAGTGTTATACAGGATGCAGGGAGGGATAAGACTGGGGCTGAGTGTTATACATGACGCAGGGAGGGAGAAGCCTGGTGTACTGAGTGTTATACAGGATGCAGGGAGGCAGAAGCCTGGTACTGAGTGTTATACAGGTTGCAGGGAGGCAGAAGCCTGGTGCTGAGTGTTATACAGGACGCAGGGAGGGAGAAGCCTGGTACTGAGTATTATACAGGATGCAGGGAGGGAGAAGCCTGGTGCCGAGTGTTATACAGGACGCAGGGAGGCAGAAGCCTGGTGCTGAGTGTTATACGGGACGTAGTGAGGGAGAAGCCTGGGGCTGAGTGTTATACAGGACGCAGGGAGCGAGAAGCCTGGTGCAGAGTGTTATACAGGATGCAGGGAGGGATAAGACTGGGGCTGAGTGTTATACAGGACGCATGGAGGCAGAAGCCTGAAGCTGAGTGTTATACAGGACGCAGGGAGAGAGAAGCCTGGTGCTGAGTATTATACAGGACGCAGGAAGGGATAAGACTGGGACTGAGTGTTATACAGAACGCTGGGAGGGAGAAGCCTGGGGCTGAGTGTTATACAGGACGCAGGGAGGGATAAGACTGGGGCTGAGTGTTATACAGGACGTAGTGAGGGAGAAGCCTGGGCTGAGTGTTATACAGGACGCAGGGAGGGAGAAGCCTGGTGCTGAGTGTTATACAGGACGTAGTGAGGGAGAAGCCTGGGGCTGAGTGTTATACAGGATGCAGGGAGGGATAAGACTGGGGCTGAGTGTTATACAGGACACAGGGAGGGATAAGACTGGGGCTGAGTGTTATACAGGACGCAGGGAGGGATAAGACTGGGGCTGAGTGTTAAACAGGACGCAGGGAGGGATAAGACTGGTGCTGAGTGTTATACAGGATACAGGGAGGGCGAAGCCTGGTGCCGAGTATTATACAGGATACAGGGAGGGAGAAGCCTGGTGCTGAGTATTATACAGGATACAGGGAGGGAGAAGCCTGGTGCTGAGTGTTATACAGGATGCAGGGAGGGAGAAGCCTGGTGCCGAGTATTATACAGGACACGGGGAGGGAGAAGCCTGGTGCTGAGTGTTATACAGGACGCAGGGAGGGAGAAGCCTGGTGCTGAGTGTTATACAGGACGCAGGGAGGGAGAAGCCTGGTACTGAGTGTTATACAGGACGCAGGGAGGCAGAAGCCTGGTGCTGAGTGTTATACAGGACGCAGGGAGGGAGAAGCCTGGTGCTGAGTGTTATACAGGACGTAGTGAGGGAGAAGCCTGGGGCTGAGTGTTATACAGGACGCAGGGAGGGAGAAGCCTGGTGCTGAGTGTTATACAGGACGTAGTGAGGGAGAAGCCTGGGGCTGAGTGTTATACAGGATGCAGGGAGGGAGAAGCCTGGTGCTGAGTGTTATACAGGATGCAGGGAGGGATAAGACTGGGGCTGAGTGTTAAACAGGACGCAGGGAGGGAGAAGCCTGGTACTGAGTGTTATACAGGACGCAGGGAGGCAGAAGCCTGGTGCTGAGTGTTATACAGGACGTAGTGAGGGAGAAGCCTGGTACTGAGTGTTATACAGGACGTAGTGAGGGAGAAGCCTGGTACTGAGTGTTATACAGGACGTAGTGAGGGAGAAGCCTTGGGCTGAGTGTTATACAGGATGCAGGGAGGGAAAAGACTGGGGCTGAGTGTTATACAGGACGCAGGGAGGGAGAAGCCTGGTACTGAGTGTTATACAGGACGCAGGGAGGCAGAAGCCTGGTGCTGAGTGTTATACAGGACGTAGTGAGGGAGAAGCCTGGTGCTGAGTGTTATACAGGACGTAGTGAGGGAGAAGCCTGGGGCTGAGTGTTATACAGGATGCAGGGAGGGAGAAGACTGGGGCTGAGTGTTATACAGGACGTAGTGAGGGAGAAGCCTGGGGCTGAGTGTTATACAGGACGCAGGGAGGGAGAAGCCTGGTGCTGAGTGTTATACAGGACGTAGTGAGGGAGAAGCCTGGTACTGAGTGTTATACAGGACGTAGTGAGGGAGAAGCCTGGGGCTGAGTGTTATACAGGACGCAGGGAGGGAGAAGCCTGGTACTGAGTGTTATACAGGACGTAGTGAGGGAGAAGCCTGGTACTGAGTGTTATACAGGACGTAGTGAGGGAGAAGCCTTGGGCTGAGTGTTATACAGGACGCAGGGAGGGAGAAGCCTGGTGCTGAGTGTTATACAGGACGCAGGGAGGGAGAAGCCTGGTACTGAGTGTTATACACGACGCAGGGAGGCAGAAGCCTGGTGCTGAGTGTTATACAGGACGTAGTGAGGGAGAAGCCTGGGGCTGAGTGTTATACAGGATGCAGGGAGGGATAAGACTGGGGCTGAGTGTTATACAGGACGCATGCAGGGAGAAGCCTGGGGCTGAGTGTTATACAGGACGCAGGGAGGCAGAAGCCTGGTGCTGAGTGTTATACAGGACGCAGGGAGGGAGAAGCCTGGTACTGAGTGTTATACAGGACGCAGGGAGGCAGAAGCCTGGGACTGAGTGTTATACAGGACGCAGGGAGGGAGAAGCCTGGTACTGAGTGTTATACAGGACGCAGGGAGGGAGAAGCCTGGTACTGAGTGTTATACAGGACGTAGTGAGGGAGAAGCCTGGTGCCGAGTGTTATACAGGACGCAGGGAGGCAGAAGCCTGGTGCCGAGTGTTATACAGGACGCAGGGAGAGAGAAGCCTGGTGCCGAGTGTTATACAGGACGCAGGGAGAGAGAAGCCTGGTGCTGAGTGTTATACAGGACACAGGGAGAGAGAAGCCTGGGGCTGAGTTTTATACAGGACGTAGTGAGGGAGAAGCCTGATGCCGAGTGTTATACAGGACGCAGGGAGGCAGAAGCCTGGGACTGAGTGTTATACAGAACGCTGGGAGGGAGAAGCCTGGGGCTGAGTGTTATACAGGACGCAGGGAGGGATAAGACTGGGGCTGAGTGTTATACAGGACGCAGGGAGAGAGAAGCCTGGTGCCGAGTATTATACAGGATACAGGAAGGGAGAAGCCTGGTGCCGAGTATTATACAGGGAGGGAGAAGCCTGGTGCTGAGTGTTATACAGGACGCAGGGAGAGAGAAGCCTGGTGCTGAGTATTATACAGGATACAGGGAGGGAGAAGCCTGGTGCCGAGTATTATACAGGATACAGGGAGGGAGAAGCCTGGTGCTGAGTGTTATACAGGACGTAGTGAGGGAGAAGCCTGGGGCTGAGTGTTATACAGGATGCAGGGAGGGATAAGACTGGGGCTGAGTGTTATACATGACGCAGGGAGGGAGAAGCCTGGTGTACTGAGTGTTATACAGGATGCAGGGAGGCAGAAGCCTGGTGCTGAGTGTTATACAGGATACAGGGAGGGAGAAGCCTGGGGCTGAGTATTATACAGGATGCAGGGAGGGATAAGACTGGGGCTGAGTGTTATACAGGACGCATGCAGGGAGAAGCCTGGGGCTGAGTGTTATACAGGACGCAGGGAGGCAAAAGCCTGGTGCTGAGTGTTATACAGGACGCAGGGAGGGAGAAGCCTGGTGCCGAGTGTTATACAGGACGCAGGGAGGCAGAAGCCTGGTACTGTGTGTTATACGGGACGTAGTGAGGGAGAAGCCTAGGGCTGAGTGTTATACAGGACGCAGGGAGCGAGAAGCCTGGTGCAGAGTGTTATACAGGATGCAGGGAGGGATAAGACTGGGGCTGAGTGTTATACAGGACGCATGGAGGCAGAAGCCTGAAGCTGAGTGTTATACAGGACGCAGGGAGAGAGAAGCCTGGTGCTGAGTGTTATACAGGACGCAGGAAGGGATAAGACTGGGACTGAGTGTTATACAGGACGCAGGGAGGGGGAAGCCTGGTGCTGAGTGTTATACAGGACGCAGGGAGAGAGAAGCCTGGTGCTGAGTGTTATACAGGACGTAGTGAGGGAGAAGCCTGGAGCTGAGTGTTATACAGGACGCAGGGAGGGAGAAGCCTGGTGCTGAGTGTTATACAGGACGTAGTGAGGAAGAAGCCTGGGGCTGAGTGTTATACAGGATGCAGGGAGGGATAAGACTGGGGCTGAGTGTTATACAGGACACAGGGAGGGATAAGACTGGGGCTGAGTGTTATACAGGACGCAGGGAGGGATAAGACTGGGGCTGAGTGTTAAACAGGACGCAGGGAGGGATAAGACTGGTGCTGAGTGTTATACAGGATACAGGGAGGGCGAAGCCTGGTGCCGAGTATTATACAGGATACAGGGAGGGAGAAGCCTGGTGCTGAGTATTATACAGGATACAGGGAGGTAGAAGCCTGGTGCTGAGTGTTATACAGGATGCAGGGAGGGAGAAGCCTGGTGCCGAGTATTATACAGGACACGGGGAGGGAGAAGCCTGGTGCTGAGTGTTATACAGGACGCAGGGAGGGAGAAGCCTGGTACTGAGTGTTATACAGGACGCAGGGAGGCAGAAGCCTGGTGCTGAGTGTTATACAGGACGCAGGGAGGGAGAAGCCTGGTGCTGAGTGTTATACAGGACGGAGTGAGGGAGAAGCCTGGGGCTGAGTGTTATACAGGACGCAGGGAGGGAGAAGCCTGGTGCTGAGTGTTATACAGGACGTAGTGAGGGAGAAGCCTGGGGCTGAGTGTTATACAGGATGCAGGGAGGGAGAAGCCTGGTGCTGAGTGTTATACAGGATGCAGGGAGGGATAAGACTGGGGCTGAGTGTTAAACAGGACGCAGGGAGGGAGAAGCCTGGTACTGAGTGTTATACAGGATGCAGGGAGGGATAAGACTGGGGCTGAGTGTTATACAGGACGTAGTGAGGGAGAAGCCTGGGGCTGAGTGTTATACAGGACGCAGGGAGGGAGAAGCCTGGTGCTGAGTGTTATACAGGACGTAGTGAGGGAGAAGCCTGGTACTGAGTGTTATACAGGACGTAGTGAGGGAGAAGCCTGGTGCCGAGTGTTATACAGGACGCAGGGAGGCAGAAGCCTGGTGCCGAGTGTTATACAGGACGCAGGGAGAGAGAAGCCTGGTGCCGAGTGTTATACAGGACGCAGGGAGAGAGAAGCCTGGTGCTGAGTGTTATACAGGAAGCAGGGAGAGAGAAGCCTGGTGCTGAGTGTTATACAGGACGCAGGGAGAGAGAAGCCTGGGGCTGAGTGTTATACAGGACGTAGTGAGGGAGAAGCCTGATGCCGAGTGTTATACAGGACGCAGGGAGGCAGAAGCCTGGGGCTGAGTGTTATACAGGACGCAGGGAGGCAGAAGCCTGGGGCTGAGTGTTATACAGGACGTAGTGAGGGAGAAGCCTGGGGCTGAGTGTTATAAAGGACGCAGGGAGGGAGAAGCCTGGTGCTGAGTGTTATACAGGACGTAGTGAGGGAGAAGCCTGGGGCTGAGTGTTATACAGGACGCAGGGAGAGAGAAGCCTGGTGCCGAGTGTTATACAGGACGCAGGGAGGGAGAAGCCTGGTGCTGAGTGTTATACAGGACGTAGTGAGGGAGAAGCCTGGGGCTGAGTGTTATACAGGACGCAGGGAGGGAGAAGCCTGGGGCTGAGTGTTATACAGGATGCAGGGAGGGATAAGACTGGGGCTGAGTGTTATACAGGACGCATGCAGGGAGAAGCCTGGGGATGAGTGTTATACAGGACGCAGGGAGGCTGAAGCCTGGTGCTGAGTGTTATACAGGACGCAGGGAGGCAGAAGCCTGGGGCTGAGTGTTATACAGGACGCAGGGAGGGAGAAGCCTGGTACTGAGTGTTATACAGGACGCAGGGAGGGAGAAGCCTGGTACTGAGTGTTATACAGGACGTAGTGAGGGAGAAGCCTGGTGCCGAGTGTTATACAGGACGCAGGGAGGCAGAAGCCTGGTGCCGAGTGTTATACAGGACGCAGGGAGGGAGAAGCCTGGTGCCGAGTGTTATACAGGACGCAGGGAGGGAGAAGCCTGGTGCCGAGTATTATACAGGACGCAGGGAGAGAGAAGCCTGGTACTGAGTGTTATACAGGACGCAGGGAGAGAGAAGCCTGGTACTGAGTGTTATACAGGACGCAGGGAGGGAGAAGCCTGGTGCTGAGTGTTATACAGGACGCAGGGAGAGAGAAGCCTGGTGCTGAGTGTTATACAGGACCCAGGGAGAGAGAAGCCTGGTGCTGAGTGTTATACAGGACGCAGGGAGAGAGAAGCCTGGTACTGAGTGTTATACAGGACGCAGGGAGGGAGAAGCCTGGAACTGAGTGTTATACAGGACTCAGGGAGGCAGAAGCCTGGTGCTGAGTGTTATACAGGACGCAGGGAGGCAGAAGCCTGGGGCTGAGTGTTATACAGGACGCAGGGAGGGAGAAGCCTGGTACTGAGTGTTATACAGGACGCAGGGAGGGAGAAGCCTGGTACTGAGTGTTATACAGGACGTAGTGAGGGAGAAGCCTTGTGCCGAGTGTTATACAGGACGCAGGGAGGCAGAAGCCTGGTGCTGAGTGTTATACAGGACGCAGGGAGGGAGAAGCCTGGTGCCGAGTGTTATACAGGACGCAGGGAGAGAGAAGCCTGGTACTGAGTGTTATACAGGACGCAGGGAGAGAGAAGCCTGGTACTGAGTGTTATACAGGACGCAGGGAGGGAGAAGCCTGGTGCTGAGTGTTATACAGGACGCAGGGAGAGAGAAGCCTGGTGCTGAGTGTTATACAGGACCCAGGGTGAGAGAAGCCTGGTGCTGAGTGTTATACAGGACGCAGGGAGGGAGAAGCCTGGTACTGAGTGTTATACAGGACGCAGGGAGGGAGAAGCCTGGTACTGAGTGTTATACAGGACGCAGGGAGGGAGAAGCCTGGTGCTGAGTGTTATACAGGACGCAGGGAGAGAGAAGCCTGGTGCTGAGTGTTATACAGGACGCAGGGAGAGAGAAGCCTGGTGCTGAGTGTTATACAGGACCCAGGGAGAGAGAAGCCTGGTGCTGAGTGTTATACAGGACGCAGGGAGGGAGAAGCCTGGTACTGAGTGTTATACAGGACGCAGGGAGGGAGAAGCCTGGAACTGAGTGTTATACAGGACGCAGGGAGGGAGAAGCCTGGTGCTGAGTGTTATACAGGACGCAGGGAGGCAGAAGCCTGGGGCTGAGTGTTATACAGGACGCAGGGAGGGAGAAGCCTGGTACTGAGTGTTATACAGGACGCAGGGAGGGAGAAGCCTGGTGCCACGTGTTATACAGGACGCAGGGAGGCAGAAACCTGGGACTGAGTGTTATACAGGACGCAGGGAGGGAGAAGCCTGGTACTGAGTGTTATACAGGACGTAGTGAGGGAGAAGCCTGGTGCCGAGTGTTATACAGGACGCAGGGAGAGAGAAGCCTGGTGCTGAGTATTATACAGGATACAGGGAGGGAGAAGCCTGGTGCCGAGTATTATACAGGATACAGGGAGGGAGAAGCCTGGTGCTGAGTGTTATACAGGACGCAGGGAGGGAGAAGCCTGGTGCTGAGTGTTATACAGGACGTAGTGAGGGTGAAGCCTGGGGCTGAGTGTTATACAGGACGCAGGGAGAGAGAAGCCTGGTGCTGAGTATTATACAGGATACAGGGAGGGAGAAGCCTGGTGCCGAGTATTATACAGGATACAGGGAGGGAGAAGCCTGGTGCTGAGTGTTATACAGGACGCAGGGAGGGAGAAGCCTGGTGCTGAGTGTTATACAGGATGTAGTGAGGGTGAAGCCTGGGGCTGAGTGTTATACAGGACGCAGGGAGAGAGAAGCCTGGTGCTGAGTATTATACAGGAAACAGGGAGGGAGAAGCCTGGTGCCGAGTATTATACAGGATACAGGGAGGGAGAAGCCTGGTGCTGAGTGTTATACAGGACGTAGTGAGGGAGAAGCCTGGGGCTGAGTGTTATACAGGATGCAGGGAGGGATAAGACTGGGGCTGAGTGTTATACATGACGCAGGGAGGGAGAAGCCTGGTGTACTGAGTGTTATACAGGATGCAGGGAGGCAGAAGCCTGGTACTGAGTGTTATACAGGTTGCAGGGAGGCAGAAGCCTGGTGCTGAGTATTATACAGGATACAGGGAGGGAGAAGCCTGGTACTGAGTATTATACAGGATGCAGGGAGGGATAAGACTGGTGCTGAGTGTTATACAGGACGCAGGGAGGCAGAAGCCTGGTGCTGAGTGTTATACAGGATACAGGGAGGGAGAAGCCTGGGGCTGAGTATTATACAGGATGCAGGGAGGGATAAGACTGGGGCTGAGTGTTATACAGGACGCATGCAGGGAGAAGCCTGGGGCTGAGTGTTATACAGGACGCAGGGAGGCAAAAGCCTGGTGCTGAGTGTTATACAGGACGCAGGGAGGGAGAAGCCTGGTGCCGAGTGTTATACAGGACGCAGGGAGGCAGAAGCCTGGTACTGTGTGTTATACGGGACGTAGTGAGGGAGAAGCCTAGGGCTGAGTGTTATACAGGACGCAGGGAGCGAGAAGCCTGGTGCAGAGTGTTATACAGGATGCAGGGAGGGATAAGACTGGGGCTGAGTGTTATACAGGACGCATGGAGGCAGAAGCCTGAAGTTGAGTGTTATACAGGACGCAGGGAGAGAGAAGCCTGGTGCTGAGTGTTATACAGGACGCAGGAAGGGATAAGACTGGGACTGAGTGTTATACAGGACGCAGGGAGGGGGAAGCCTGGTGCTGAGTGTTATACAGGACGCAGGGAGAGAGAAGCCTGGTGCTGAGTGTTATACAGGACGTAGTGAGGGAGAAGCCTGGGGCTGAGTGTTATACAGGACGCAGGGAGGGAGAAGCCTGGTGCTGAGTGTTATACAGGACGTAGTGAGGGAGAAGCCTGGGGCTGAGTGTTATACAGGATGCAGGGAGGGATAAGACTGGGGCTGAGTGTTATACAGGACACAGGGAGGGATAAGACTGGGGCTGAGTGTTATACAGGACGCAGGGAGGGATAAGACTGGGGCTGAGTGTTAAACAGGACGCAGGGAGGGATAAGACTGGTGCTGAGTGTTATACAGGATACAGGGAGGGCGAAGCCTGGTGCCGAGTATTATACAGGATACAGGGAGGGAGAAGCCTGGTGCTGAGTATTATACAGGATACAGGGAGGTAGAAGCCTGGTGCTGAGTGTTATACAGGATGCAGGGAGGGAGAAGCCTGGGGATGAGTGTTATACAGGACGCAGGGAGGCTGAAGCCTGGTGCTGAGTGTTATACAGGATACAGGGAGGTAGAAGCCTGGTGCTGAGTGTTATACAGGACGCATGCAGGGAGAAGCCTGGGGATGAGTGTTATACAGGACGCAGGGAGGCTGAAGCCTGGTGCTGAGTGTTATACAGGACGCAGGGAGGGAGAAGCCTGGTGCCGAGTGTTATACAGGACGCAGGGAGGGAGAAGCCTGGTGCTGAGTGTTATACAGGACGCAGGGAGGGAGAAGCCTGGTACTGAGTGTTATACAGGACGCAGGGAGGCAGAAGCCTGGTGCTGAGTGTTATACAGGACGCAGGGAGGGAGAAGCCTGGTGCTGAGTGTTATACAGGACGTAGTGAGGGAGAAGCCTGGGGCTGAGTGTTATACAGGACGCAGGGAGGGAGAAGCCTGGTGCTGAGTGTTATACAGGACGTAGTGAGGGAGAAGCCTGGGGCTGAGTGTTATACAGGATGCAGGGAGGGAGAAGCCTGGTGCTGAGTGTTAAACAGGACGCAGGGAGGGAGAAGCCTGGTACTGAGTGTTATACAGGACGCAGGGAGGCAGAAGCCTGGTGCTGAGTGTTATACAGGACGTAGTGAGGGAGAAGCCTGGGGCTGAGTGTTATACAGGACGCAGGGAGGGAGAAGCCTGGTGCTGAGTGTTATACAGGACGTAGTGAGGGAGAAGCCTGGGGCTGAGTGTTATACAGGATGCAGGGAGGGAAAAGACTGGGGCTGAGTGTTATACAGGACGCAGGGAGGGAGAAGCCTGGTACTGAGTGTTATACAGGACGCAGGGAGGCAGAAGCCTGGTGCTGAGTGTTATACAGGACGTAGTGAGGGAGAAGCCTGGTGCTGAGTGTTATACAGGACGCAGGGAGGGAGAAGCCTGGGGCTGAGTGTTATACAGGACGTAGTGAGGGAGAAGCCTGGGGCTGAATGTTATACAGGATGCAGGGAGGGATAAGACTGGGGCTGAGTGTTATACAGGACGTAGTGAGGGAGAAGCCTGGGGCTGAGTGTTATACAGGACGCAGGGAGGGAGAAGCCTGGTGCTGAGTGTTATACAGGACGTAGTGAGGGAGAAGCCTGGTACTGAGTGTTATACAGGACGTAGTGAGGGAGAAGCCTGGGGCTGAGTGTTATACAGGATGCAGGGAGGGAAAAGACTGGGGCTGAGTGTTATACAGGACGTAGTGAGGGAGAAGCCTGGTACTGAGTGTTATACAGGACGTAGTGAGGGAGAAGCCTTGGGCTGAGTGTTATACAGGACGCAGGGAGGGAGAAGCCTGGTGCTGAGTATTATACAGGATAAAGGGAGGGAGAAGCCTGGTGCTGAGTGTTATACAGGACGCAGGGAGGGAGAAGCCTGGTGCTGAGTGTTATACAGGACGCAGGGAGGGAGAAGCCTGGTGCTGAGTGTTATACAGGACGCAGGGAGAGAGAAGCCTGGTGCTGAGTGTTATACAGGACCCAGGGAGAGAGAAGCCTGGTGCTGAGTGTTATACAGGACGCAGGGAGGGAGAAGCCTGGTACTGAGTGTTATACAGGACGCAGGGAGGGAGAAGCCTGGTACTGAGTGTTATACACGACGCAGGGAGGCAGAAGCCTGGTGCTGAGTGTTATACAGGACGTAGTGAGGGAGAAACCTGGGGCTGAGTGTTATACAGGACGTAGTGAGGGAGAAGCCTGGGGCTGAGTGTTATACAGGATGCAGGGAGGGATAAGACTGGGGCTGAGTGTTATACAGGACGCAGAGAGGCAGAAGCCTGGTGCTGAGTGTTATACAGGACGCAGGGAGGGAGAAGCCTGGTACTGAGTGTTATACAGGACGCAGGGAGGCAGAAGCCTGGGACTGAGTGTTATACAGGACGCAGGGAGGGAGAAGCCTGGGACTGAGTGTTATACAGGACGTAGAGAGGGAGAAGCCTGGTACTGAGTGTTATACAGGACGTAGTGAGGGAGAAGCCTGGTGCCGAGTGTTATACAGGACGCAGGGAGGCAGAAGCCTGGTGCCGAGTGTTATACAGGACGCAGGGAGAGAGAAGCCTGGTGCCGAGTGTTATACAGGACGCAGGGAGAGAGAAGCCTGGTGCTGAGTGTTATACAGGAAGCAGGGAGAGAGAAGCCTGGTGCTGAGTGTTATACAGGACACAGGGAGAGAGAAGCCTGGGGCTGAGTGTTATACAGGACGTAGTGAGGGAGAAGCCTGATGCCGAGTGTTATACAGGACGCAGGGAGGCAGAAGCCTGGGGCTGAGTGTTATACAGGACGCAGGGAGGCAGAAGCCTGGGGCTGAGTGTTATACAGGACGTAGTGAGGGAGAAGCCTGGGGCTGAGTGTTATAAAGGACGCAGGGAGGGAGAAGCCTGGTGCTGAGTGTTATACAGGACGTAGTGAGGGAGAAGCCTGGGGCTGAGTGTTATACAGGACGCAGGGAGAGAGAAGCCTGGTGCCGAGTGTTATACAGGACGCAGGGAGGGAGAAGCCTGGTGCTGAGTGTTATACAGGACGTAGTGAGGGAGAAGCCTGGGGCTGAGTGTTATACAGGACGCAGGGAGGGAGAAGCCTGGGGCTGAGTGTTATACAGGATGCAGGGAGGGATAAGACTGGGGCTGAGTGTTATACAGGACGCATGCAGGGAGAAGCCTGGGGATGAGTGTTATACAGGACGCAGGGAGGCTGAAGCCTGGTGCTGAGTGTTATACAGGACGCAGGGAGGCAGAAGCCTGGGGCTGAGTGTTATACAGGACGCAGGGAGGGAGAAGCCTGGTACTGAGTGTTATACAGGACGCAGGGAGGGAGAAGCCTGGTACTGAGTGTTATACAGGACGTAGTGAGGGAGAAGCCTGGTGCCGAGTGTTATACAGGATGCAGGGAGGGATAAGACTGGGGCTGAGTGTTATACAGGACGCATGCAGGGAGAAGCCTGGGACTGAGTGTTATACAGGACGCAGAGAGGGAGAAGCCTGGTACTGAGTGTTATACAGGACGTAGTGAGGGAGAAGCCTGGTGCCGAGTGTTATACAGGACGCAGGGAGGCAGAAGCCTGGTGCTGAGTGTTATACAGGACGCAGGGAGGGAGAAGCCTGGTGCCGAGTGTTATACAGGACGCAGGGAGGGAGAAGCCTGGTGCCGAGTATTATACAGGACGCAGGGAGAGAGAAGCCTGGTACTGAGTGTTATACAGGACGCAGGGAGAGAGAAGCCTGGTACTGAGTGTTATACAGGACGCAGGGAGGGAGAAGCCTGGTGCTGAGTGTTATACAGGACGCAGGGAGAGAGAAGCCTGGTGCTGAGTGTTATACAGGACCCAGGGAGAGAGAAGCCTGGTGCTGAGTGTTACACAGGACGCAGGGAGAGAGAAGCCTGGTACTGAGTGTTATACAGGACGCAGGGAGGGAGAAGCCTGGAACTGAGTGTTATACAGGACGCAGGGAGGCAGAAGCCTGGTGCTGAGTGTTATACAGGACGCAGGGAGGCAGAAGCCTGGGGCTGAGTGTTATACAGGACGCAGGGAGGGAGAAGCCTGGTACTGAGTGTTATACAGGACGCAGGGAGGGAGAAGCCTGGTACTGAGTGTTATACAGGACGTAGTGAGGGAGAAGCCTGGTGCCGAGTGTTATACAGGACGCAGGGAGGCAGAAGCCTGGTGCTGAGTGTTATACAGGACGCAGGGAGGGAGAAGCCTGGTGCCGAGTGTTATACAGGACGCAGGGAGAGAGAAGTCTGGTACTGAGTGTTATACAGGACGCAGGGAGAGAGAAGCCTGGTACTGAGTGTTATACAGGACGCAGGGAGGGAGAAGCCTGGTACTGAGTGTTATACAGGACGCAGGGAGGGAGAAGCCTGGTGCTGAGTGTTATACAGGACGCAGGGAGAGAGAAGCCTGGTGCTGAGTGTTATACAGGACCCAGGGTGAGAGAAGCCTGGTGCTGAGTGTTATACAGGACGCAGGGAGGGAGAAGCCTGGTACTGAGTGTTATACAGGACGCAGGGAGGGAGAAGCCTGGTACTGAGTGTTATACAGGACGCAGGGAGGGAGAAGCCTGGTGCTGAGTGTTATACAGGACGCAGGGAGAGAGAAGCCTGGTGCTGAGTGTTATACAGGACCCAGGGAGAGAGAAGCCTGGTGCTGAGTGTTATACAGGACGCAGGGAGGGAGAAGCCTGGTACTGAGTGTTATACAGGACGCAGGGAGGGAGAAGCCTGGAACTGAGTGTTATACAGGACGCAGGGAGGGAGAAGCCTGGTGCTGAGTGTTATACAGGACGCAGGGAGGCAGAAGCCTGGGGCTGAGTGTTATACAGGACGCAGGGAGGGAGAAGCCTGGTACTGAGTGTTATACAGGACGCAGGGAGGGAGAAGCCTGGTGCCAAGTGTTATACAGGACGCAGGGAGGCAGAAACCTGGGACTGAGTGTTATACAGGACGCAGGGAGGGAGAAGCCTGGTACTGAGTGTTATACAGGACGTAGTGAGGGAGAAGCCTGGTGCCGAGTGTTATACAGGACGCAGGGAGGCAGAAGCCTGGTGCTGAGTGTTATACAGGACGCAGGGAGGGAGAAGCCTGGTGCTGAGTATTATACAGGATAAAGGGAGGGAGAAGCCTGGTGCTGAGTGTTATACAGGACGCAGGGAGGGAGAAGCCTGGTGCTGAGTGTTATACAGGACGCAGGGAGGGAGAAGCCTGGTGCTGAGTGTTATACAGGACGCAGGGAGAGAGAAGCCTGGTGCTGAGTGTTATACAGGACGCAGGGAGAGAGAAGCCTAGTACTGAGTGTTATACAGGACGCAGGGAGGGAGAAGCCTGGTGCTGAGTGTTATACAGGACGCAGGGAGAGAGAAGCCTGGTACTGAGTGTTATACAGGACCCAGGGAGAGAGAAGCCTGGTGCTGAGTGTTATACAGGACGCAGGGAGAGAGAAGCCTGGTACTGAGTGTTATACAGGACGCAGGGAGGGAGAAGCCTGGAACTGAGTGTTATACAGGACGCAGGGAGGGAGAAGCCTGGTGCTGAGTGTTATACAGGACGCAGGGAGGCAGAAGCCTGGGGCTGAGTGTTATACAGGACGCAGGGAGGGAGAAGCCTGGTACTGAGTGTTATACAGGACGCAGGGAGGGAGAAGCCTGGTACCGAGTGTTATACAGGACGCAGGGAGGCAGAAACCTGGGACTGAGTGTTATACATGACGCAGGGAGGGAGAAGCCTGGTACTGAGTGTTATACAGGACGCAGGGAGGGAGAAGCCTGGTGCTGAGTATTATACAGGATAAAGGGAGGGAGAAGCCTGGTGCTGAGTGTTATACAGGACGCAGGGAGGGAGAAGCCTGGTGCCGAGTGTTATACAGGACGCAGGGAGGGAGAAGCCTGGTACTGAGTGTTATACAGGACGCAGGGAGGGAGAAGCCTTGGGCTGAGTGTTATACAGGACGCAGGGAGGGAGAAGCCTGGTGCTGAGTGTTATACAGGACGCAGGGAGGGAGAAGCCTGGTACTGAGTGTTATACAGGACGTAGTGAGGGAGAAGCCTTGGGCTGAGTGTTATACAGGACGCAGGGAGGGAGAAGCCTGGTGCTGAGTGTTATACAGGACGCAGGGAGGGAGAAGCCTGGTACTGAGTGTTATACACGACGCAGGGAGGCAGAAGCCTGGTGCTGAGTGTTATACAGGACGTAGTGAGGGAGAAACCTGGTGCTGAGTGTTATACAGGACGCAGGGAGGCAGAAGCCTGGTGCTGAGTGTTATACAGGACGCAGGGAGAGAGAAGCCTGGTGCTGAGTGTTATACAGGACCCAGGGAGAGAGAAGCCTGGTGCTGAGTGTTATACAGGACGCAGGGAGAGAGAAGCCTGGTACTGAGTGTTATACAGGACGCAGGGAGGCAGAAGCCTGGGACTGAGTGTTATACAGGACGTAGTGAGGGAGAAGCCTGGTGCCGAGTGTTATACAGGACGCAGGGAGGCAGAAGCCTGGTGCCGAGTGTTATACAGGACGCAGGGAGAGAGAAGCCTGGTGCCGAGTGTTATACAGGACGCAGGGAGAGAGAAGCCTGGTGCTGAGTGTTATACAGGAAGCAGGGAGAGAGAAGCCTGGTGCTGAGTGTTATACAGGACACAGGGAGAGAGAAGCCTGGGGCTGAGTGTTATACAGGACGTAGTGAGGGAGAAGCCTGATGCCGAGTGTTATACAGGACGCAGGGAGGCAGAAGCCTGGGGCTGAGTGTTATACAGGACGCAGGGAGGCAGAAGCCTGGGGCTGAGTGTTATACAGGACGTAGTGAGGGAGAAGCCTGGGGCTGAGTGTTATAAAGGACGCAGGGAGGGAGAAGCCTGGTGCTGAGTGTTATACAGGACGTAGTGAGGGAGAAGCCTGGGGCTGAGTGTTATACAGGACGCAGGGAAAGAGAAGCCTGGTGCCGAGTGTTATACAGGACGCAGGGAGGGAGAAGCCTGGTGCTGAGTGTTATACAGGACGTAGTGAGGGAGAAGCCTGGGGCTGAGTGTTATACAGGACGCAGGGAGGGAGAAGCCTGGGGCTGAGTGTTATACAGGATGCAGGGAGGGATAAGACTGGGGCTGAGTGTTATACAGGACGCATGCAGGGAGAAGCCTGGGGATGAGTGTTATACAGGACGCAGGGAGGCTGAAGCCTGGTGCTGAGTGTTATACAGGACGCAGGGAGGCAGAAGCCTGGGGCTGAGTGTTATACAGGACGCAGGGAGGGAGAAGCCTGGTACTGAGTGTTATACAGGACGTAGTGAGGGAGAAGCCTGGTGCCGAGTGTTATACAGGACGCAGGGAGGCAGAAGCCTGGTGCTGAGTGTTATACAGGACGCAGGGAGGGAGAAGCCTGGTGCCGAGTGTTATACAGGACGCAGGGAGGGAGAAGCCTGGTGCCGAGTATTATACAGGACGCAGGGAGAGAGAAGCCTGGTACTGAGTGTTATACAGGACGCAGGGAGGGAGAAGCCTGGTGCTGAGTGTTATACAGGACGCAGGGAGAGAGAAGCCTGGTGCTGAGTGTTATACAGGACCCAGGGTGAGAGAAGCCTGGTGCCGAGTGTTATACAGGACGCAGGGAGGGAGAAGCCTGGTACTGAGTGTTATACAGGACGCAGGGAGGGAGAAGCCTGGAACTGAGTGTTATACAGGACGCAGGGAGGGAGAAGCCTGGTGCTGAGTGTTATACAGGACGCAGGGAGGCAGAAACCTGGGACTGAGTGTTATACAGGACGCAGGGAGGGAGAAGCCTGGTACTGAGTGTTATACAGGACGTAGTGAGGGAGAAGCCTGGTGCCGAGTGTTATACAGGACGCAGGGAGGCAGAAGCCTGGTGCTGAGTGTTATACAGGACGCAGGGAGGGAGAAGCCTGGTGCTGAGTATTATACAGGATAAAGGGAGGGAGAAGCCTGGTGCTGAGTGTTATACAGGACGCAGGGAGGGAGAAGCCTGGTGCTGAGTGTTATACAGGACGCAGGGAGGGAGAAGCCTGGTGCTGAGTGTTATACAGGACGCAGGGAGAGAGAAGCCTGGTGCTGAGTGTTATACAGGACGCAGGGAGAGAGAAGCCTAGTACTGAGTGTTATACAGGACGCAGGGAGGGAGAAGCCTGGTGCTGAGTGTTATACAGGACGCAGGGAGAGAGAAGCCTGGTACTGAGTGTTATACAGGACCCAGGGAGAGAGAAGCCTGGTGCTGAGTGTTATACAGGACGCAGGGAGAGAGAAGCCTGGTACTGAGTGTTATACAGGACGCAGGGAGGGAGAAGCCTGGAACTGAGTGTTATACAGGACGCAGGGAGGGAGAAGCCTGGTGCTGAGTGTTATACAGGACGCAGGGAGGCAGAAGCCTGGGGCTGAGTGTTATACAGGACGCAGGGAGGGAGAAGCCTGGTACTGAGTGTTATACAGGACGCAGGGAGGGAGAAGCCTGGTACCGAGTGTTATACAGGACGCAGGGAGGCAGAAACCTGGGACTGAGTGTTATACATGACGCAGGGAGGGAGAAGCCTGGTACTGAGTGTTATACAGGACGCAGGGAGGGAGAAGCCTGGTGCTGAGTATTATACAGGATAAAGGGAGGGAGAAGCCTGGTGCTGAGTGTTATACAGGACGCAGGGAGGGAGAAGCCTGGTGCTGAGTGTTATACAGGACGCAGGGAGGGAGAAGCCTGGTACTGAGTGTTATACAGGACGCAGGGAGGGAGAAGCCTGGTGCCGAGTTTATACAGGACGCAGGGAGGGAGAAGCCTGGTGCTGAGTGTTATACAGGACGCAGGAAGGCAGAAGCCTGGTGCTGAGTGTTATACAGGACGCAGGGAGGGAGAGGCCTGGGGCTGAGTGTTATACAGGATGCAGGGAGAGAGAAGCCTGGTACTGAGTGTTATACAGGACGCAGGGAGGGAGAAGCCTGGTGCTGAGTGTTATACAGGACGCAGGAAGTCAGAAGCCTGGTGCTGAGTGTTATACAGGACGCAGGGAGGCAGAAGCCTGGTGCTGAGTGTTATACAGGATGCAGGGAGAGAGAAGCCTGGTGCTGAGTGTTATACAGGACGTAGTGAGGGAGAAGCCTGGGGCTGAGTGTTATACAGGACGCAGGGAGGGAGAAGCCTGGTGCTGAGTGTTATACAGGACGTAGTGAGGGAGAAGCCTGGGGCTGAGTGTTATACAGGATGCAGGGAGGGATAAGACTGGGGCTGAGTGTTATACAGGACGTAGTGAGTGAGAAGCCTAGTACTGAGTGTTATACAGGACGCAGGGAGGGAGAAGCCTGGTGCTGAGTGTTATACAGGACGCAGGGAGGGAGAAGCCTGGTGCTGAGTGTTATACAGGACGCAGGGAGGGAGAAGCCAGGTGCCGAGTGTTATACAGGACGCAGGGAGGCAGAAACCTGGGACTGAGTGTTATACAGGACGCAGGGAGGGAGAAGCCTGGTACTGAGTGTTATACAGGACGCAGGGAGGGAGAAGCCTGGTACTGAGTGTTATACAGGACGTAGTGAGGGAGAAGCCTGGTGCCGAGTGTTATACAGGACGCAGGGAGGCAGAAGCCTGGTGCTGAGTGTTATACAGGACGCAGGGAGGGAGAAGCCTGGTGCTGAGTGTTATACAGGACGCAGGGAGAGAGAAGCCTGGTGCTGAGTGTTATACAGGATGCAGGGAGAGAGAAGCCTGGTACTGAGTGTTATACAGGACGCAGGGAGGGAGAAGCCTGGTGCTGAGTGTTATACAGGACGCAGGAAGGCAGAAGCCTGGTGCTGAGTGTTATACAGGACGTAGTGAGGGAGAAGCCTGGGGCTGAGTGTTATACAGGATGCAGGGAGGGATAAGACTGAGGCTGAGTGTTATACAGGACGTAGTGAGGGAGAAGCCTGGGGCTGAGTGTTATACAGGATGCAGGGAGGGATAAGACTGAGGCTGAGTGTTATACAGGACGTAGTGAGGGAGAAGCCTGGGGCTGAGTGTTATACAGGACGCAGGGAGGGAGAAGCCTGGTGCTGAGTATTATACAGGATAAAGGGAGGGAGAAGCCTGGTGCTGAGTGTTATACAGGACGCAGGGAGGGAGAAGCCTGGTGCTGAGTGTTATACAGGACGCAGGGAGGGAGAAGCCTGGTACTGAGTGTTATACAAGACGCAGGGAGGGAGAAGCCTGGTGCTGAGTATTATACAGGATAAAGGGAGGGAGAAGCCTGGTGCTGAGTGTTATACAGGACGCAGGGAGGGAGAAGCCTGGTGCTGAGTGTTATACAGGACGCAGGGAGGGAGAAGCCTGGTACTGAGTGTTATACAGGACGCAGGGAGGGAGAAGCCTAGTACTGAGTGTTATACAGGACGCAGGGAGGGAGAAGCCTGGTGCTGTGTTATACAGGACGCAGGGAGGGAGAAGCCTGGTTCTGAGTGTTATACAGGACGCAGGGAGAGAGAAGCCTGGTGCTGAGTGTTATACAGGACCCAGGGAGAGAGAAGCCTGGTGCTGAGTGTTATACAGGACGCAGGGAGAGAGAAGCCTAGTACTGAGTGTTATACAGGACGCAGGGAGGGAGAAGCCTGGTGCTGAGTGTTATACAGGACGCAGGGAGGGAGAAGCCTGGTGCTGAGTGTTATACAGGACGCAGGGAGAGAGAAGCCTGGTGCTGAGTGTTATACAGGACCCAGGGAGAGAGAAGCCTGGTGCTGAGTGTTATACAGGACGCAGGGAGAGAGAAGCCTGGTACTGAGTGTTATACAGGACGCAGGGAGGGAGAAGCCTGGTGCTGAGTGTTATACAGGACGCAGGGAGGGAGAAGCCTGGTGCTGAGTATTATACAGGATAAAGGGAGGGAGAAGCCTGGTGCTGAGTGTTATACAGGACGCAGGGAGGGAGAAGCCTGGTGCTGAGTGTTATACAGGACGCAGGGAGGGAGAAGCCTGGTGCTGAGTGTTATACAGGACGCAGGGAGAGAGAAGCCTGGTGCTGAGTGTTATACAGGACGCAGGGAGAGAGAAGCCTAGTACTGAGTGTTATACAGGATGCAGGGAGGGATAAGACTGGGGCTGAGTGTTATACAGGACGTAGTAAGTGAGAAGCCTAGTACTGAGTGTTATACAGGACGCAGGGAGGGAGAAGCCTGGTGCTGAGTGTTATACAGGACGCAGGGAGAGAGAAGCCTGGAACTGAGTGTTATACAGGACGCAGGGAGGGAGAAGCCTGGTGCTGAGTGTTATACAGGACGCAGGGAGGGAGAAGCCAGGTGCCGAGTGTTATACAGGACGCAGGGAGGCAGAAACCTGGTACTGAGTGTTATACAGGACGCAGGGAGGGAGAAGCCTGGTGCTGAGTGTTATACAGGACGCAGGGAGAGAGAAGCCTGGTGCTGAGTGTTATACAGGATGCAGGGAGAGAGAAGCCTGGTACTGAGTGTTATACAGGACGCAGGGAGGGAGAAGCCTGGTGCTGAGTGTTATACTGGACGCAGGAAGGCAGAAGCCTGGTGCTGAGTGTTATACAGGACGCAGGGAGGCAGAAGCCTGGTGCTGAGTGTTATACAGGATGCAGGGAGGGAGAAGCCTGGTGCTGAGTGTTATACAGGACGTAGTGAGGGAGAAGCCTGGGGCTGAGTGTTATACAGGACGCAGGGAGGGAGAAGCCTGGTGCTGAGTGTTATACAGGACGTAGTGAGGGAGAAGCCTGGGGCTGAGTGTTATACAGGATGCAGGGAGGGATAAGACTGGGGCTGAGTGTTATACAGGACGTAGTGAGGGAGAAGCCTGGGGCTGAGTGTTATACAGGACGCAGGGAGGGAGAAGCCTGGTGCTGAGTATTATACAGGATAAAGGGAAGGAGAAGCCTGGTGCTGAGTGTTATACAGGACGCAGGGAGGGAGAAGCCTGGTGCTGAGTGTTATACAGGACGCAGGGAGGGAGAAGCCTGGTACTGAGTGTTATACAGGACGCAGGGAGGGAGAAGCCTGGTGCCGAGTTTATACAGGACGCAGGGAGGGAGAAGCCTGGTACTGAGTGTTAAACAGGACGGAGGGAGGGAGAAGCCTGGTGCCGAGTTTATACAGGACGCAGGGAGGGAGAAGCCTGGTGCTGAGTGTTATACAGGACGCAGGAAGGCAGAAGCCTGGTGCTGAGTGTTATACAGGACGCAGGGAGGCAGAAGCCTGGTGCTGAGTGTTATACAGGATGCAGGGAGGGAGAAGCCTGGTGCTGAGTGTTATACAGGACGTAGTGAGGGAGAAGCCTGGGGCTGAGTGTTATACAGGACCCAGGGAGAGAGAAGCCTGGTACTGAGTGTTATACAGGACGCAGGGAGAGAGAAGCCTGGTACTGAGTGTTATACAGGACGCAGGGAGGGAGAAGCCTGGTGCTGAGTGTTATACAGGACGCAGGGAGAGAGAAGCCTGGTGCTGAGTGTTATACAGGACCCAGGGTGAGAGAAGCCTGGTGCTGAGTGTTATACAGGACGCAGGGAGGGAGAAGCCTGGTACTGAGTGTTATACAGGACGCAGGGAGGGAGAAGCCTGGTGCTGAGTGTTATACAGGACGCAGGGAGAGAGAAGCCTGGTGCTGAGTGTTATACAGGACCCAGGGAGAGAGAAGCCTGGTGCTGAGTGTTATACAGGACGCAGGGAGGGAGAAGCCTGGTACTGAGTGTTATACAGGACGCAGGGAGGGAGAAGCCTGGAACTGAGTGTTATACAGGACGCAGGGAGGGAGAAGCCTGGTGCTGAGTGTTATACAGGACGCAGGGAGGCAGAAGCCTGGGGCTGAGTGTTATACAGGACGCAGGGAGGGAGAAGCCTGGTACTGAGTGTTATACAGGACGCAGGGAGGGAGAAGCCTGGTGCCAAGTGTTATACAGGACGCAGGGAGGCAGAAACCTGGGACTGAGTGTTATACAGGACGCAGGGAGGGAGAAGCCTGGTACTGAGTGTTATACAGGACGTAGTGAGGGAGAAGCCTGGTGCCGAGTGTTATACAGGACGCAGGGAGGCAGAAGCCTGGTGCTGAGTGTTATACAGGACGCAGGGAGGGAGAAGCCTGGTGCTGAGTATTATACAGGATAAAGGGAGGGAGAAGCCTGGTGCTGAGTGTTATACAGGGCGCAGGGAGGGAGAAGCCTGGTGCTGAGTGTTATACAGGACGCAGGGAGGGAGAAGCCTGGTGCTGAGTGTTATACAGGACGCAGGGAGAGAGAAGCCTGGTGCTGAGTGTTATACAGGACGCAGGGAGAGAGAAGCCTAGAACTGAGTGTTATACAGGACGCAGGGAGGGAGAAGCCTGGTACTGAGTGTTATACAGGACCCAGGGAGGGAGAAGCCTGGGACTGAGTGTTATACAGGACGCAGGGAGGGAGAAGCCTGGTACTGAGTGTTATACAGGACGCAGGGAGGGAGAAGCCTGGTACCGAGTGTTATACAGGACGCAGGGAGGCAGAAACCTGGGACTGAGTGTTATACATGACGCAGGGAGGGAGAAGCCTGGTACTGAGTGTTATACAGGACGCAGGGAGAGAGAAGCCTAGAACTGAGTGTTATACAGGACGCAGGGAGGGAGAAGCCTGGTACTGAGTGTTATACAGGACCCAGGGAGGGAGAAGCCTGGTGCTGAGTGTTATACAGGACGCAGGGAGGGAGAAGCCTGGTACTGAGTGTTATACAGGACGCAGGGAGGGAGAAGCCTGGTACCGAGTGTTATACAGGACGCAGGGAGGCAGAAACCTGGGACTGAGTGTTATACATGACGCAGGGAGGGAGAAGCCTGGTACTGAGTGTTATACAGGACGTAGTGAGGGAGAAGCCTGGTGCCGAGTGTTATACAGGACGCAGGGAGGCAGAAGCCTGGTGCTGAGTGTTATACAGGACGCAGGGAGGCAGAAGCCTGGTGCTGAGTGTTATACAAGACGCAGGGAGGGAGAAGCCTGGTGCTGAGTATTCTACAGGATAAAGGGAGGGAGAAGCCTGGTGCTGAGTGTTATACAGGACGCAGGGAGGGAGAAGCCTGGTGCTGAGTGTTATACAGGACGCAGGGAGGGAGAAGCCTGGTACTGAGTGTTATACAGGACGCAGGGAGGGAGAAGCCTGGTGCCGAGTTTATACAGGACGCAGGGAGGGAGAAGCCTGGTGCTGAGTGTTATACAGGACGCAGGAAGGCAGAAGCCTGGTGCTGAGTGTTATACAGGACGCAGGGAGGGAGAGGCCTGGGGCTGAGTGTTATACAGGATGCAGGGAGAGAGAAGCCTGGTACTGAGTGTTATACAGGACGCAGGGAGGGAGAAGCCTGGTGCTGAGTGTTATACAAGACGCAGGGAGGGAGAAGCCTGGTGCTGAGTATTATACAGGATAAAGGGAGGGAGAAGCCTGGTGCTGAGTGTTATACAGGACGCAGGGAGGGAGAAGCCTGGTGCTGAGTGTTATACAGGACGCAGGGAGGGAGAAGCCTGGTACTGAGTGTTATACAGGACGCAGGGAGGGAGAAGCCTGGTGCTGAGTATTATACAGGATAAAGGGAGGGAGAAGCCTGGTGCTGAGTGTTATACAGGACGCAGGGAGGCAGAAGCCTGGGGCTGAGTGTTATACAGGACGCAGGGAGGGAGAAGCCTGGTACTGAGTGTTATACAGGACGCAGGGAGGGAGAAGCCTGGTGCCAAGTGTTATACAGGACGCAGGGAGGCAGAAACCTGGGACTGAGTGTTATACAGGACGCAGGGAGGGAGAAGCCTGGTACTGAGTGTTATACAGGACGTAGTGAGGGAGAAGCCTGGTGCCGAGTGTTATACAGGACGCAGGGAGGCAGAAGCCTGGTGCTGAGTGTTATACAGGACGCAGGGAGGGAGAAGCCTGGTGCTGAGTATTATACAGGATAAAGGGAGGGAGAAGCCTGGTGCTGAGTGTTATACAGGACGCAGGGAGGGAGAAGCCTGGTGCTGAGTGTTATACAGGACGCAGGGAGGGAGAAGCCTGGTGCTGAGTGTTATACAGGACGCAGGGAGAGAGAAGCCTGGTGCTGAGTGTTATACAGGACGCAGGGAGAGAGAAGCCTAGTACTGAGTGTTATACAGGACGCAGGGAGGGAGAAGCCTGGTGCTGAGTGTTATACAGGACGCAGGGAGAGAGAAGCCTGGTACTGAGTGTTATACAGGACCCAGGGAGAGAGAAGCCTGGTGCTGAGTGTTATACAGGACGCAGGGAGAGAGAAGCCTGGTACTGAGTGTTATACAGGACGCAGGGAGGGAGAAGCCTGGAACTGAGTGTTATACAGGACGCAGGGAGGGAGAAGCCTGGTGCTGAGTGTTATACAGGACGCAGGGAGGCAGAAGCCTGGGGCTGAGTGTTATACAGGACGCAGGGAGGGAGAAGCCTGGTACTGAGTGTTATACAGGACGCAGGGAGGGAGAAGCCTGGTACCGAGTGTTATACAGGACGCAGGGAGGCAGAAACCTGGGACTGAGTGTTATACATGACGCAGGGAGGGAGAAGCCTGGTACTGAGTGTTATACAGGACGCAGGGAGGGAGAAGCCTGGTGCTGAGTATTATACAGGATAAAGGGAGGGAGAAGCCTGGTGCTGAGTGTTATACAGGACGCAGGGAGGGAGAAGCCTGGTGCTGAGTGTTATACAGGACGCAGGGAGGGAGAAGCCTGGTACTGAGTGTTATACAGGACGCAGGGAGGGAGAAGCCTGGTGCCGAGTTTATACAGGACGCAGGGAGGGAGAAGCCTGGTGCTGAGTGTTATACAGGACGCAGGAAGGCAGAAGCCTGGTGCTGAGTGTTATACAGGACGCAGGGAGGGAGAGGCCTGGGGCTGAGTGTTATACAGGATGCAGGGAGAGAGAAGCCTGGTACTGAGTGTTATACAGGACGCAGGGAGGGAGAAGCCTGGTGCTGAGTGTTATACAGGACGCAGGAAGGCAGAAGCCTGGTGCTGAGTGTTATACAGGACGTAGTGAGGGAGAAGCCTGGGGCTGAGTGTTATACAGGACGCAGGGAGGGAGAAGCCTGGTGCTGAGTGTTATACAGGACGTAGTGAGGGAGAAGCCTGGGGCTGAGTGTTATACAGGATGCAGGGAGGGATAAGACTGGGGCTGAGTGTTATACAGGACGTAGTGAGTGAGAAGCCTAGTACTGAGTGTTATACAGGACGCAGGGAGGGAGAAGCCTGGTGCTGAGTGTTATACAGGACGCAGGGAGGGAGAAGCCTGGTGCTGAGTGTTATACAGGACGCAGGGAGGGAGAAGCCAGGTGCCGAGTGTTATACAGGACGCAGGGAGGCAGAAACCTGGGACTGAGTGTTATACAGGACGCAGGGAGGGAGAAGCCTGGTACTGAGTGTTATACAGGACGCAGGGAGGGAGAAGCCTGGTACTGAGTGTTATACAGGACGTAGTGAGGGAGAAGCCTGGTGCCGAGTGTTATACAGGACGCAGGGAGGCAGAAGCCTGGTGCTGAGTGTTATACAGGACGCAGGGAGGGAGAAGCCTGGTGCTGAGTGTTATACAGGACGCAGGGAGAGAGAAGCCTGGTACTGAGTGTTATACAGGACGCAGGGAGGGAGAAGCCTGGTGCTGAGTGTTATACAGGATGCAGGGAGAGAGAAGCCTGGTACTGAGTGTTATACAGGACGCAGGGAGGGAGAAGCCTGGTGCTGAGTGTTATACAGGACGCAGGGAGAGAGAAGCCTGGTACTGAGTGTTATACAGGACGCAGGGAGGGAGAAGCCTGGTGCTGAGTGTTATACAGGATGCAGGGAGAGAGAAGCCTGGTACTGAGTGTTATACAGGACGCAGGGAGGGAGAAGCCTGGTGCTGAGTGTTATACAGGACGCAGGAAGGCAGAAGCCTGGTGCTGAGTGTTATACAGGACGTAGTGAGGGAGAAGCCTGGGGCTGAGTGTTATACAGGATGCAGGGAGGGATAAGACTGAGGCTGAGTGTTATACAGGACGTAGTGAGGGAGAAGCCTGGGGCTGAGTGTTATACAGGACGCAGGGAGGGAGAAGCCTGGTGCTGAGTATTATACAGGATAAAGGGAGGGAGAAGCCTGGTGCTGAGTGTTATACAGGACGCAGGGAGGGAGAAGCCTGGTGCTGAGTGTTATACAGGACGCAGGGAGGGAGAAGCCTGGTTCTGAGTGTTATACAGGACGCAGGGAGAGAGAAGCCTGGTGCTGAGTGTTATACAGGACCCAGGGAGAGAGAAGCCTGGTGCTGAGTGTTATACAGGACGCAGGGAGAGAGAAGCCTAGTACTGAGTGTTATACAGGACGCAGGGAGGGAGAAGCCTGGTGCTGAGTGTTATACAGGACGCAGGGAGGGAGAAGCCTGGTGCTGAGTGTTATACAGGACGCAGGGAGAGAGAAGCCTGGTGCTGAGTGTTATACAGGACCCAGGGAGAGAGAAGCCTGGTGCTGAGTGTTATACAGGACGCAGGGAGAGAGAAGCCTGGTACTGAGTGTTATACAGGACGCAGGGAGGGAGAAGCCTGGTGCTGAGTGTTATACAGGACGCAGGGAGGGAGAAGCCTGGTGCTGAGTATTATACAGGATAAAGGGAGGGAGAAGCCTGGTGCTGAGTGTTATACAGGACGCAGGGAGGGAGAAGCCTGGTGCTGAGTGTTATACAGGACGCAGGGAGGGAGAAGCCTGGTGCTGAGTGTTATACAGGACGCAGGGAGAGAGAAGCCTGGTGCTGAGTGTTATACAGGACGCAGGGAGAGAGAAGCCTAGTACTGAGTGTTATACAGGACGCAGGGAGGGAGAAGCCTGGTGCTGAGTGTTATACAGGACGCAGGGAGAGAGAAGCCTGGTACTGAGTGTTATACAGGACGCAGGGAGGGAGAAGCCTGGAACTGAGTGTTATACAGGACGCAGGGAGGGAGAAGCCTGGTGCTGAGTGTTATACAGGACGCAGGGAGGCAGAAGCCTGGGGCTGAGTGTTATACAGGACGCAGGGAGGGAGAAGCCTGGTACTGAGTGTTATACAGGACGCAGGGAGGGAGAAGCCTGGTGCCGAGTGTTATACAGGACGCAGGGAGGCAGAAACCTGGGACTGAGTGTTATACATGACGCAGGGAGGGAGAAGCCTGGTACTGAGTGTTATACAGGACGTAGTGAGGGAGAAGCCTGGTGCCGAGTGTTATACAGGACGCAGGGAGGCAGAAGCCTGGTGCTGAGTGTTATACAGGACGCAGGGAGGGAGAAGCCTGGTGCTGAGTGTTATACAGGACGCAGGGAGGGAGAAGCCTGGTGCTGAGTATTATACAGGATAAAGGGAGGGAGACGCCTGGTGCTGAGTGTTATACAGGACGCAGGGAGGGAGAAGCCTGGTGCTGAGTGTTATACAGGACGCAGGGAGGGAGAAGCCTGGTACTGAGTGTTATACAGGACGCAGGGAGGGAGAAGCCTAGTACTGAGTGTTATACAGGACGCAGGGAGGGAGAAGCCTGGTGCTGTGTTATACAGGACGCAGGGAGGGAGAAGCCTGGTTCTGAGTGTTATACAGGACGCAGGGAGAGAGAAGCCTGGTGCTGAGTGTTATACAGGACCCAGGGAGAGAGAAGCCTGGTGCTGAGTGTTATACAGGACGCAGGGAGAGAGAAGCCTAGTACTGAGTGTTATACAGGACGCAGGGAGGGAGAAGCCTGGTGCTGAGTGTTATACAGGACGCAGGGAGGGAGAAGCCTGGTGCTGAGTGTTATACAGGACGCAGGGAGAGAGAAGCCTGGTGCTGAGTGTTATACAGGACCCAGGGAGAGAGAAGCCTGGTGCTGAGTGTTATACAGGACGCAGGGAGAGAGAAGCCTGGTACTGAGTGTTATACAGGACGCAGGGAGGGAGAAGCCTGGTGCTGAGTGTTATACAGGACGCAGGGAGGGAGAAGCCTGGTGCTGAGTATTATACAGGATAAAGGGAGGGAGAAGCCTGGTGCTGAGTGTTATACAGGACGCAGGGAGGGAGAAGCCTGGTGCTGAGTGTTATACAGGACGCAGGGAGGGAGAAGCCTGGTGCTGAGTGTTATACAGGACGCAGGGAGAGAGAAGCCTGGTGCTGAGTGTTATACAGGACGCAGGGAGAGAGAAGCCTAGTACTGAGTGTTATACAGGATGCAGGGAGGGAGAAGCCTGGTGCTGAGTGTTATACAGGACGCAGGGAGAGAGAAGCCTGGTACTGAGTGTTATACAGGACGCAGGGAGGGAGAAGCCTGGTACTGAGTGTTATACAGGACGCAGGGAGGGAGAAGCCTGGTGCTGAGTGTTATACAAGACGCAGGGAGGGAGAAGCCTGGTGCTGAGTATTATACAGGATAAAGGGAGGGAGAAGCCTGGTGCTGAGTGTTATACAGGACGCAGGGAGAGAGAAGCCTGGTGCTGAGTGTTATACATGACGCAGGGAGGGAGAAGCCTGGTACTGAGTGTTATACAGGACGTAGTGAGGGAGAAGCCTGGTGCCGAGTGTTATACAGGACGCAGGGAGGCAGAAGCCTGGTGCTGAGTGTTATACAGGACGCAGGGAGGGAGAAGCCTGGTGCTGAGTGTTATACAGGACGCAGGGAGGGAGAAGCCTGGTGCTGAGTATTATACAGGATAAAGGGAGGGAGAAGCCTGGTGCTGAGTGTTATACAGGACGCAGGGAGGGAGAAGCCTGGTGCTGAGTGTTATACAGGACGCAGGGAGGGAGAAGCCTGGTACTGAGTGTTATACAGGACGCAGGGAGGGAGAAGCCTGGTGCCGAGTTTATACAGGACGCAGGGAGGGAGAAGCCTGGTACTGAGTGTTATACAGGACGCAGGAAGGCAGAAGCCTGGTGCTGAGTGTTATACAGGACGCAGGGAGGGAGAGGCCTGGGGCTGAGTGTTATACAGGACGCAGGGAGGGAGAAGCCTGGTGCTGAGTGTTATACAGGACGCAGGGAGGGAGAAGCCTGGTACTGAGTGTTATACAGGACGCAGGGAGGGAGAAGCCTGGTGCAGAGTTTATACAGGACGCAGGGAGGGAGAAGCCTGGTGCTGAGTGTTATACAGGACGCAGGAAGGCAGAAGCCTGGTGCTGAGTGTTATACAGGATGCAGGGAGGGAGAGGCCTGGGGCTGAGTGTTATACAGGATGCAGGGAGAGAGAAGCCTGGTACTGAGTGTTATACAGGACGCAGGGAGGGAGAAGCCTGGTGCTGAGTGTTATACAGGACGCAGGAAGACAGAAGCCTGGTGCTGAGTGTTATACAGGACGCAGGGAGGCAGAAGCCTGGTGCTGAGTGTTATACAGGATGCAGGGAGAGAGAAGCCTGGTGCTGAGTGTTATACAGGACGCAGGGAGAGAGAAGCCTAGTACTGAGTGTTATACAGGACGCAGGGAGGGAGAAGCCTGGTGCTGAGTGTTATACAGGACGTAGTGAGGGAGAAGCCTGGGGCTGAGTGTTATACAGGATGCAGGGAGGGATAAGACTGGGGCTGAGTGTTATACAGGACGTAGTGAGTGAGAAGCCTAGTACTGAGTGTTATACAGGACCCAGGGAGGGAGAAGCCTGGTGCTGAGTGTTATACAGGACGCAGGGAGGGAGAAGCCTGGTGGTGAGTGTTATACAGGACGCAGGGAGAGAGAAGCCTGGAACTGAGTGTTATACAGGACGCAGGGAGGGAGAAGCCTGGTGCTGAGTGTTATACAGGACGCAGGGAGGGAGAAGCCAGGTGCCGAGTGTTATACAGGACGCAGGGAGGCAGAAACCTGGTACTGAGTGTTATACAGGACGCAGGGAGGGAGAAGCCTGGTGCTGAGTGTTATACAGGATGCAGGGAGAGAGAAGCCTGGTACTGAGTGTTATACAGGACGCAGGGAGGGAGAAGCCTGGTGCTGAGTGTTATACAGGACGCAGGAAGGCAGAAGCCTGGTGCTGAGTGTTATACAGGACGCAGGGAGGCAGAAGCCTGGTGCTGAGTGTTATACAGGATGCAGGGAGGGAGAAGCCTGGTGCTGAGTGTTATACAGGACGTAGTGAGGGAGAAGCCTGGGGCTGAGTGTTATACAGGACGCAGGGAGGGAGAAGCCTGGTGCTGAGTGTTATACAGGACGTAGTGAGGGAGAAGCCTGGGGCTGAGTGTTATACAGGATGCAGGGAGGGATAAGACTGGGGCTGAGTGTTATACAGGACGTAGTGAGGGAGAAGCCTGGGGCTGAGTGTTATACAGGACGCAGGGAGGGAGAAGCCTGGTGCTGAGTATTATACAGGATAAAGGGAGGGAGAAGCCTGGTGCTGAGTGTTATACAGGACGCAGGGAGGGAGAAGCCTGGTGCTGAGTGTTATACAGGACGCAGGGAGGGAGAAGCCTGGTACTGAGTGTTATACAGGACGCAGGGAGGGAGAAGCCTGGTGCCGAGTTTATACAGGACGCAGGGAGGGAGAAGCCTGGTACTGAGTGTTAAACAGGACGGAGGGAGGGAGAAGCCTGGTGCCGAGTTTATACAGGACGCAGGGAGGGAGAAGCCTGGTGCTGAGTGTTATACAGGACGCAGGAAGGCAGAAGCCTGGTGCTGAGTGTTATACAGGACGCAGGGAGGCAGAAGCCTGGTGCTGAGTGTTATACAGGATGCAGGGAGGGAGAAGCCTGGTGCTGAGTGTTATACAGGACGTAGTGAGGGAGAAGCCTGGGGCTGAGTGTTATACAGGACCCAGGGAGAGAGAAGCCTGGTACTGAGTGTTATACAGGACGCAGGGAGAGAGAAGCCTGGTACTGAGTGTTATACAGGACGCAGGGAGGGAGAAGCCTGGTGCTGAGTGTTATACAGGACGCAGGGAGAGAGAAGCCTGGTGCTGAGTGTTATACAGGACCCAGGGTGAGAGAAGCCTGGTGCTGAGTGTTATACAGGACGCAGGGAGGGAGAAGCCTGGTACTGAGTGTTATACAGGACGCAGGGAGGGAGAAGCCTGGTACTGAGTGTTATACAGGACGCAGGGAGGGAGAAGCCTGGTGCTGAGTGTTATACAGGACGCAGGGAGAGAGAAGCCTGGTGCTGAGTGTTATACAGGACCCAGGGAGAGAGAAGCCTGGTGCTGAGTGTTATACAGGACGCAGGGAGGGAGAAGCCTGGTACTGAGTGTTATACAGGACGCAGGGAGGGAGAAGCCTGGAACTGAGTGTTATACAGGACGCAGGGAGGGAGAAGCCTGGTGCTGAGTGTTATACAGGACGCAGGGAGGCAGAAGCCTGGGGCTGAGTGTTATACAGGACGCAGGGAGGGAGAAGCCTGGTACTGAGTGTTATACAGGACGCAGGGAGGGAGAAGCCTGGTGCCAAGTGTTATACAGGACGCAGGGAGGCAGAAACCTGGGACTGAGTGTTATACAGGACGCAGGGAGGGAGAAGCCTGGTACTGAGTGTTATACAGGACGTAGTGAGGGAGAAGCCTGGTGCCGAGTGTTATACAGGATGCAGGGAGGCAGAAGCCTGGTGCTGAGTGTTATACAGGACGCAGGGAGGGAGAAGCCTGGTGCTGAGTATTATACAGGATAAAGGGAGGGAGAAGCCTGGTGCTGAGTGTTATACAGGACGCAGGGAGGGAGAAGCCTGGTGCTGTGTTATACAGGACGCAGGGAGGGAGAAGCCTGGTGCTGAGTGTTATACAGGACGCAGGGAGAGAGAAGCCTGGTGCTGAGTGTTATACAGGACGCAGGGAGAGAGAAGCCTAGAACTGAGTGTTATACAGGACGCAGGGAGGGAGAAGCCTGGTACTGAGTGTTATACAGGACCCAGGGAGGGAGAAGCCTGGGACTGAGTGTTATACAGGACGCAGGGAGGGAGAAGCCTGGTACTGAGTGTTATACAGGACGCAGGGAGGGAGAAGCCTGGTACCGAGTGTTATACAGGACGCAGGGAGGCAGAAACCTGGGACTGAGTGTTATACATGACGCAGGGAGGGAGAAGCCTGGTACTGAGTGTTATACAGGACGCAGGGAGAGAGAAGCCTAGAACTGAGTGTTATACAGGACGCAGGGAGGGAGAAGCCTGGTACTGAGTGTTATACAGGACCCAGGGAGGGAGAAGCCTGGTGCTGAGTGTTATACAGGACGCAGGGAGGGAGAAGCCTGGTACTGAGTGTTATACAGGACGTAGTGAGGGAGAAGCCTGGTGCCGAGTGTTATACAGGACGCAGGGAGGCAGAAGCCTGGTGCTGAGTGTTATACAGGACGCAGGGAGGCAGAAGCCTGGTGCTGAGTGTTATACAAGACGCAGGGAGGGAGAAGCCTGGTGCTGAGTATTATACAGGATAAAGGGAGGGAGAAGCCTGGTGCTGAGTGTTATACAGGACGCAGGGAGGGAGAAGCCTGGTGCTGAGTGTTATACAGGACGCAGGGAGGGAGAAGCCTGGTACTGAGTGTTATACAGGACGCAGGGAGGGAGAAGCCTGGTGCCGAGTTTATACAGGACGCAGGGAGGGAGAAGCCTGGTGCTGAGTGTTATACAGGACGCAGGAAGGCAGAAGCCTGGTGCTGAGTGTTATACAGGACGCAGGGAGGGAGAGGCCTGGGGCTGAGTGTTATACAGGATGCAGGGAGAGAGAAGCCTGGTACTGAGTGTTATACAGGACGCAGGGAGGGAGAAGCCTGGTGCTGAGTGTTATACAAGACGCAGGGAGGGAGAAGCCTGGTGCTGAGTATTATACAGGATAAAGGGAGGGAGAAGCCTGGTGCTGAGTGTTATACAGGACGCAGGGAGGGAGAAGCCTGGTGCTGAGTGTTATACAGGACGCAGGGAGGGAGAAGCCTGGTACTGAGTGTTATACAGGACGCAGGGAGGGAGAAGCCTGGTGCTGAGTATTATACAGGATAAAGGGAGGGAGAAGCCTGGTGCTGAGTGTTATACAGGACGCAGGGAGGATGAAGCCTGGTGCTGAGTGTTATACAGGACGCAGGGAGGGAGATGCCTGGTACTGAGTGTTATACAGGACGCAGGGAGGGAGAAGCCTGGTGCCGAGTTTATACAGGACGCAGGGAGGGAGAAGCCTGGTGCTGAGTGTTATACAGGACGCAGGAAGCTAGAAGCCTGGTGCTGAGTGTTATACAGGACGCAGGGAGGGAGAGGCCTGGGGCTGAGTGTTATACAGGATGCAGGGAGAGAGAAGCCTGGTACTGAGTGTTATACAGGACGCAGGGAGGGAGAAGCCTGGAGCTGAGTGTTATACAAGACGCAGGGAGGGAGAAGCCTGGTGCTGAGTATTATACAGGATAAAGGGAGGGAGAAGCCTGGTGCTGAGTGTTATACAGGACGCAGGGAGGGAGAAGCCTGGTGCTGAGTGTTATACAGGACGCAGGGAGGGAGAAGCCTGGTACTGAGTGTTATACAGGACGCAGGGAGGGAGAAGCCTGGTGCCGAGTTTATACAGGACGCAGGGAGGGAGAAGCCTGGTGCTGAGTGTTATACAGGACGCAGGAAGGCAGAAGCCTGGTGCTGAGTGTTATACAGGACGCAGGGAGGGAGAGGCCTGGGGCTGAGTGTTATACAGGATGCAGGGAGAGAGAAGCCTGGTACTGAGTGTTATACAGGACGCAGGGAGGGAGAAGCCTGGTGCTGAGTGTTATACAGGACGCAGGAAGGCAGAAGCCTGGTGCTGAGTGTTATACAGGACGCAGGGAGGCAGAAGCCTGGTGCTGAGTGTTATACAGGATGCAGGGAGAGAGAAGCCTGGTGCTGAGTGTTATACAGGACGTAGTGAGGGAGAAGCCTGGGGCTGAGTGTTATACAGGACGCAGGGAGGGAGAAGCCTGGTGCTGAGTGTTATACAGGACGTAGTGAGGGAGAAGCCTGGGGCTGAGTGTTATACAGGATGCAGGGAGGGATAAGACTGGGGCTGAGTGTTATACAGGACGTAGTGAGTGAGAAGCCTAGTACTGAGTGTTATACAGGACGCAGGGAGGGAGAAGCCTGGTGCTGAGTGTTATACAGGACGCAGGGAGGGAGAAGCCTGGTGCTGAGTGTTATACAGGACGCAGGGAGGGAGAAGCCAGGTGCCGAGTGTTATACTGGACGCAGGGAGGCAGAAACCTGGGACTGAGTGTTATACAGGACGCAGGGAGGGAGAAGCCTGGTACTGAGTGTTATACAGGACGTAGTGAGGGAGAAGCCTGGTGCCGAGTGTTATACAGGACGCAGGGAGGCAGAAGCCTGGTGCTGAGTGTTATACAGGACGCAGGGAGGGAGAAGCCTGGTGCTGAGTGTTATGCAGGACGCAGGGAGAGAGAAGCCTGGTGCTGAGTGTTATACAGGACGCAGGGAGGGAGAAGCCTGGTGCTGAGTGTTATACAGGACGCAGGAAGGCAGAAGCCTGGTGCTGAGTGTTATACAGGACGCAGGGAGGCAGAAGCCTGGTGCTGAGTGTTATACAGGACGCAGGGAGGGAGAAGCCTGGTACTGAGTGTTATACAGGATGCAGGGAGAGAGAAGCCTGGTACTGAGTGTTATACAGGACGCAGGGAGGGAGAAGCCTGGTGCTGAGTGTTATACAGGACGCAGGAAGGCAGAAGCCTGGTGCTGAGTGTTATACAGGACGCAGGGAGGCAGAAGCCTGGTGCTGAGTGTTATACAGGATGCAGGGAGGGAGAAGCCTGGTGCTGAGTGTTATACAGGACGTAGTGAGGGAGAAGCCTGGGGCTGAGTGTTATACAGGACGCAGGGAGGGAGAAGCCTGGTGCTGAGTGTTATACAGGACGTAGTGAGGGAGAAGCCTGGGGCTGAGTGTTATACAGGATGCAGGGAGGGATAAGACTGGGGCTGAGTGTTATACAGGACGTAGTGAGGGAGAAGCCTGGGGCTGAGTGTTATACAGGACGCAGGGAGGGAGAAGCCTGGTGCTGAGTATTATACAGGATAAAGGGAGGGAGAAGCCTGGTGCTGAGTGTTATACAGGACGCAGGGAGGGAGAAGCCTGGTGCTGAGTGTTATACAGGACGCAGGGAGGGAGAAGCCTGGTACTGAGTGTTATACAGGACGCAGGGAGGGAGAAGCCTAGTACTGAGTGTTATACAGGACGCAGGGAGGGAGAAGCCTGGTGCTGTGTTATACAGGACGCAGGGAGGGAGAAGCCTGGTTCTGAGTGTTATACAGGACGCAGGGAGAGAGAAGCCTGGTGCTGAGTGTTATACAGGACCCAGGGAGAGAGAAGCCTGGTGCTGAGTGTTATACAGGACGCAGGGAGAGAGAAGCCTAGTACTGAGTGTTATACAGGACGCAGGGAGGGAGAAGCCTGGTGCTGAGTGTTATACAGGACGCAGGGAGGGAGAAGCCTGGTGCTGAGTATTATACAGGATAAAGGGAGGGAGAAGCCTGGTGCTGAGTGTTATACAGGACGCAGGGAGGGAGAAGCCTGGTGCTGAGTGTTATACAGGACGCAGGGAGGGAGAAGCCTGGTGCTGAGTGTTATACAGGACCCAGGGAGAGAGAAGCCTGGTGCTGAGTGTTATACAGGACGCAGGGAGAGAGAAGCCTGGTACTGAGTGTTATACAGGACGCAGGGAGGGAGAAGCCTGGAACTGAGTGTTATACAGGACGCAGGGAGGGAGAAGCCTGGTGCTGAGTGTTATACAGGACGCAGGGAGGCAGAAGCCTGGGGCTGAGTGTTATACAGGACGCAGGGAGGGAGAAGCCTGGTACTGAGTGTTATACAGGACGCAGGGAGGGAGAAGCTTGGTGCCGAGTGTTATACAGGACGCAGGGAGGCAGAAACCTGGGACTGAGTGTTATACATGACGCAGGGAGGGAGAAGCCTGGTACTGAGTGTTATACAGGACGTAGTGAGGGAGAAGCCTGGTGCCGAGTGTTATACAGGACGCAGGGAGGCAGAAGCCTGGTGCTGAGTGTTATACAGGACGCAGGGAGGGAGAAGCCTGGTGCTGAATGTTATACAGGACGCAGGGAGGGAGAAGCCTGGTGCTGAGTATTATACAGGATAAAGGGAGGGAGAAGCCTGGTGCTGAGTGTTATACAGGACGCAGGGAGGGAGAAGCCTGGTGCTGAGTGTTATACAGGACGCAGGGAGGGAGAAGCCTGGTACTGAGTGTTATACAGGACGCAGGGAGGGAGAAGCCTGGTGCCGAGTTTATACAGGACGCAGGGAGGGAGAAGCCTGGTACTGAGTGTTAAACAGGACGCAGGGAGGGAGAAGCCTGGTGCAGAGTTTATACAGGACGCAGGGAGGGAGAAGCCTGGTGCTGAGTGTTATACAGGACGCAGGAAGGCAGAAGCCTGGTGCTGAGTGTTATACAGGACGCAGGGAGGGAGAGGCCTGGGGCTGAGGGTTATACAGGATGCAGGGAGAGAGAAGCTTGGTACTGAGTGTTATACAGGACGCAGGGAGGGAGAAGCCTGGTGCTGAGTGTTATACATGACGCAGGAAGGCAGAAGCCTGGTGCTGAGTGTTATACAGGACGCAGGGAGGCAGAAGCCTGGTGCTGAGTGTTATACAGGATGCAGGGAGAGAGAAGCCTGGTGCTGAGTGTTATACAGGACGCAGGGAGAGAGAAGCCTAGTACTGAGTGTTATACAGGACGCAGGGAGGGAGAAGCCTGGTGCTGAGTGTTATACAGGACGTAGTGAGGGAGAAGCCTGGGGCTGAGTGTTATACAGGATGCAGGGAGGGATAAGACTGGGGCTGAGTGTTATACAGGACGTAGTGAGTGAGAAGCCTAGTACTGAGTGTTATACAGGACGCAGGGAGGGAGAAGCCTGGTGCTGAGTGTTATACAGGACGCAGGGAGAGAGAAGCCTGGAACTGAGTGTTATACAGGACGCAGGGAGGGAGAAGCCTGGTGCTGAGTGTTATACAGGACGCAGGGAGGGAGAAGCCAGGTGCCGAGTGTTATACAGGACGCAGGGAGGCAGAAACCTGGTACTGAGTGTTATACAGGACGCAGGGAGGGAGAAGCCTGGTGCTGAGTGTTATACAGGACGCAGGGAGAGAGAAGCCTGGTGCTGAGTGTTATACAGGATGCAGGGAGAGAGAAGCCTGGTACTGAGTGTTATACAGGACGCAGGGAGGGAGAAGCCTGGTGCTGAGTGTTATACAGGACGCAGGAAGGCAGAAGCCTGGTGCTGAGTGTTATACAGGACGCAGGGAGGCAGAAGCCTGGTGCTGAGTGTTATACAGGATGCAGGGAGGGAGAAGCCTGGTGCTGAGTGTTATACAGGACGTAGTGAGGGAGAAGCCTGGGGCTGAGTGTTATACAGGTCGCAGGGAGGGAGAAGCCTGGTGCTGAGTGTTATACAGGACGTAGTGAGGGAGAAGCCTGGGGCTGAGTGTTATACAGGATGCAGGGAGGGATAAGACTGGGGCTGAGTGTTATACAGGACGTAGTGAGGGAGAAGCCTGGGGCTGAGTGTTATACAGGACGCAGGGAGGGAGAAGCCTGGTGCTGAGTATTATACAGGATAAAGGGAGGGAGAAGCCTGGTGCTGAGTGTTATACAGGACGCAGGGAGGGAGAAGCCTGGTGCTGAGTGTTATACAGGACGCAGGGAGGGAGAAACCTGGTACTGAGTGTTATACAGGACGCAGGGAGGGAGAAGCCTGGTGCCGAGTTTATACAGGACGCAGGGAGGGAGAAGCCTGGTACTGAGTGTTAAACAGGACGGAGGGAGGGAGAAGCCTGGTGCCGAGTTTATACAGGACGCAGGGAGGGAGAAGCCTGGTGCTGAGTGTTATACAGGACGCAGGAAGGCAGAAGCCTGGTGCTGAGTGTTATACAGGACGCAGGGAGGCAGAAGCCTGGTGCTGAGTGTTATACAGGACGTAGTGAGGGAGAAGCCTGGGGCTGAGTGTTATACAGGACGCAGGGAGAGAGAAGCCTGGTACTGAGTGTTATACAGGACGTAGTGAGGGAGAAGCCTGGTACTGAGTGTTATACAGGACGTAGTGAGGGAGAAGCCTGGTACTGAGTGTTATACAGGACGTAGTGAGGGAGAAGCCTGGGGCTGAGTGTTATACAGGATGCAGGGAGGGTTAAGACTGGGACTGAGTGTTATACAGGACGCATGCAGGGAGAAGCCTTGGGCTGAGTGTTATACAGGACGCAGGGAGGCAGAAGCCTGGTACTGAGTGTTATACAGGACACAGGGAGGGAGAAGCCTGGTACTGAGTGTTATACAGGTCGTAGTGAGGGAGAAGCCTGGTGCCGAGTGTTATACAGGACGCAGGGAGGCAGAAGCCTGGTGCTGAGTGTTATACAGGACGCAGGGAGGGAGAAGCCTGGTGCTGAGTGTTATACAGGACGCAGGGAGGGAGAAGCCTGGTGCTGAGTATTATACAGGATAAAGGGAGGGAGAAGCCTGGTGCTGAGTGTTATACAGGACGCAGGGAGGGAGAAGCCTGGTGCTGAGTGTTATACAGGACGCAGGGAGGGAGAAGCCTGGTGCTGAGTATTATACAGGATAAAGGGAGGGAGAAGCCTGGTGCTGAGTGTTATACAGGACGCAGGGAGGGAGAAGCCTGGTACTGAGTGTTATACAGGACGCAGGGAGGGAGAAGCCTGGTACTGAGTGTTATACAGGACGCAGGGAGGGAGAAGCCTGGTGCCGAGTTTATACAGGACGCAGGGAGGGAGAAGCCTGGTGCTGAGTGTTATACAGGACGCAGGAAGGCAGAAGCCTGGTGCTGAGTGTTATACAGGATGCAGGGAGGCAGAAGCCTGGTGCCGAGTGTTATACAGGACGCAGGGAGAGAGAAGCCTGGTGCCGAGTGTTATACAGGACGCAGGGAGAGAGAAGCCTGGTACTGAGTGTTATACAGGACGCAGGGAGAGAGAAGCCTGGTGCTGAGTGTTATACAGGACGCAGGGAGAGAGAAGCCTGGTACTGAGTGTTATACAGGTCGCAGGGAGGGAGAAGCCTGGTACTGAGTGTTATACAGGACGTAGGGAGGCAGAAGCCTGGTGCCGAGTGTTATACAGGACGCAGGGAGAGAGAAGCCTGGTGCTGAGTGTTATACAGGACGCAGGGAGGGAGAAGCCTGGGACTGAGTGTTATACAGGACGCAGGGAGGGAGAAGCCTGGTGCTGAGTGTTATACAGGACGCAGGGAGGCAGAAGCTTGGGGCTGAGTGTTATACAGGACGCATGGAGGGAGAAGCCTGGTACTGAGTGTTATACAGGACGCAGGGAGGGAGAAGCCTGGTGCCGAGTATTATACAGGATGCAGTTAGGCAGAAACCTGGGACTGAGTGTTATACAGGACGCAGGGAGGGAGAAGCCTGGTGCTGAGTGTTATACAGGACGCAGGGAGGGAGAAGCCTGGGACTGAGTGTTATACAGGACGCAGGGAGGGAGAAGCCTGGTGCTGAGTGTTATACAGGACGCAGGGAGGCAGAAGCTTGGGGCTGAGTGTTATACAGGACGCAGGGAGGGAGAAGCCTGGTACTGAGTGTTATACAGGACGCAGGGAGGGAGAAGCCTGGTGCCGAGTATTATACAGGACGCAGGGAGGCAGAAACCTGGGACTGAGTGTTATACAGGACGCAGGGAGGGAGAAGCCTGGTGCTGAGTGTTATACAGGACGCAGGGAGGGAGAAGCCTGGTGCTGAGTGTTATACAGGACGCAGGGAGGGAGAAGCCTGGTACTGAGTGTTATACATGACGCAGGGAGGGAGAAGCCTGGTGCTGAGTGTTATACAGGACGCAGGGAGGGAGAAGCCTGGTGCTGAGTGTTATACAGGACGCGGGGAGGGAGAAGCCTGGTACTGAGTGTTATACAGGACGCAGGGAGGCAGAAGCCTGGTACTGAGTGTTATACAGGACGCAGGGAGGGAGAAGCCTGGTGCCGAGTTTATACAGGACGCAGGGAGGGAGAAGCCTGGTGCTGAGTGTTATACAGGACGCAGGAAGGCAGAAGCCTGGTGCTGAGTGTTATACAGGACGCAGGGAGGGGGAAGCCTGGTACTGAGTGTTATACAGGACGCAGGGAGGGAGAAGCCTGGTGCTGAGTGTTATACAGGACGCATGGAGAGATAAGACTGGGGCTGAGTGTTATACAGGACGCAGGGAGGGAGAAGCCTGGTGCTGAGTGTTATACAGGACGCAGGGAGGGAGAAGCCTGGTACTGAGTGTTATACAGGACGCAGGGAGGGAGAAGCCTGGTGCCGAGTTTATACAGGACGCAGGGAGGGAGAAGCCTGGTACTGAGTGTTATACAGGACGCAGGGAGGGAGAAGCCTGGTGCCGAGTTTATACAGGACGCAGGGAGGGAGAAGCCTGGTGCTGAGTGTTATACAGGACGCAGGAAGGCAGAAGCCTGGTGCTGAGTGTTATACAGGACGCAGGGAGGGAGAGGCCTGGGGCTGAGTGTTATACAGGACGCAGGGAGGGAGAAGCCTGGTACTGAGTGTTATACAGGACGCAGGAAGGCAGAAGCCTGGTGCTGAGTGTTATACAGGATGCAGGGAGGCAGAAGCCTGGTGCTGAGTGTTATACAGGACGCAGGAAGGCAGAAGCCTGGTGCTGAGTGTTATACAGGATGCAGGGAGGGAGAAGCCTGGTGCTGAGTGTTATACAGGACGCAGGAAGGCAGAAGCCTGGTGCTGAGTGTTATACAGGACGCAGGGAGGGAGAGGCCTGGGGCTGAGTGTTATACAGGACGCAGGGAGGGAGAAGCCTGGTACTGAGTGTTATACAGGACGCAGGAAGGCAGAAGCCTGGTGCTGAGTGTTATACAGGATGCAGGGAGGCAGAAGCCTGGTGCTGAGTGTTATACAGGATGCAGGGAGAGAGAAGCCTGGTACTGAGTGTTATACAGGACGCAGGGAGAGAGAAGCCTGGTGCCGAGTTTATACAGGACGCAGGGACGGATAAGACTGGGGCTGAGTGTTATACAGGACGCAGGGAGAGAGAAGCCTGGTACTGAGTGTTATACAGGACGCAGGGAGGGATAAGCCTGGGACTGAGTGTTATACAGGACGCAGGGAGAGATAAGCCTGGTACTGAGTGTTATACAGGATGCAGGGAGAGATAAGATTGGGGCTGAGTGTTATACAGGACGCAGGAAGGGAGAAGCCTGGTACTGAGTGTTATACAGGACGCATTTAGGGATAAGACTGGGGCTGAGTGTTATACAGGACGCAGGGAGAGATAAGCCTGGTGCTGAGTGTTATACAGGACGCAGGAAGGGAGAAGCCTGGTGCTGAGTGTTATACAGGACGCAGGGAGGGAGAAGACTGGTACTGAGTGTTATACAGGACGCAGGGAGGCAGAAGCCTGGTGCTGAGTGTTATACAGGACGCAGGGAGGTAGAAGCCTGGTACTGAGTGTTATACAGGACGCAGGGAGGCAGAAGCCTGGTGCTGAGTGTTATACAGGACGCAGGGAGGGAGAAGCCTGGTGCTGAGTGTTATACAGGACGCAGAGAGGGAGAATCCTGGTGCTGAGTATTATACAGGACGCAGGGAGGGAGAAGCCTGGTGCTGAGTGTTATACAGGACGCAGGGAGGGATAAGACTGGTGCTGAGTGTTATACAGGACGCAGGGAGGCAGAAGCCTGGTGCTGAGTGTTATACAGGACGCAGGGAGGGAGAAGCCTGGTGCTGAGTGTTATACAGGACGCAGGGAGGCAGAAGCCTGGTGCTGAGTGTTATACAGGACGCAGAGAGGGAGAAGCCTGGTACTGAGTGTTATACAGGACGCAGAGAGGGAGAAGCCTGGTGCTGAGTGTTATACAGGACGCAGAGAGGGAGAAGCCTGGTGCTGAGTGTTATACAGGACGCAGGGAGGGATAATACTGGTGCTGAGTGTTATACAGGACGCAGGGAGGGAGAAGACTGGTGCGGAGTGTTAAGGGGGTACTCACAGAGCGATTATCTAAGCAATCTGACTAGATTGCGTAGATATTAAGCATGATCTGTCAGTGTGTACCCCACACAGCGATATTGATGCGCTGCCCCGCGCGTCGCTATCGCTGGTGCTAGATTGGCCTGCATGCAGGCTCAATTTAGCACATCGTCCTCCCCCCGCACGCTCAGCACACATCTTCCCCTACATCTGCCCGTGAATGCAGGCCTATACACAGGACACAGAGAGAAGCATGGGGCTGAATGTTACACAGGATGCATTAAGCAAGACGCCTGGGGCTGAGTATTATACGTTGTACAAGGATAAGAAGATAGAAAAGCCTGAGCCTGGCCAGTGTATGAACATTACACAGATAAGTCTGGTGCGGAGTTATAGCGCTAAATAAGGTTCTGCAGCTGCTGACATTCTGCTTGTGTTGAACACAATTTTCTCACCTCATGAGTAAAGAAATTCACAAAACATTACGCTTTGGAGGTGGTTAAGAAATGGAGTTGAGATTCCCTGGTCTAAACTGTATATATCAGCGCTGACAGACGGGAGAAATGTGTGCTTCATGGGGTAGCCTGTGCTTCTCAACCAAGCTTTATTTACATTGCGTTAGACATGATACAGATGTAACCATGCTTACAGCTGCTGCTCCTGCTCCATACAGGTGTCCTAGTCACGCCATACAAATAGCACAGGTAGACGAAGTACAGCGTGATAAGGCGCAAAAGGATATGCAGCATGCAATACACAGCTTCACCACTGGGTGGCGATTGTTCCGCTAATGAAAACTACAGTACAGTGCTAAATAGTAGTGGATCAATGTGACACTACAGAATTCTGTACAATGTAGGAAGCCCTGACAAGTGGGCCAGTGCACAGTAAATACAGTAGTCTATATTAATATAATACGGAGTATGTAATAACCGGAATTGCAGGCTCCCAGTGATGACATGCCTTACAACTGGAAGCTCCCCTGGTGCACTGTATAAAATGATCTCTAGATTAAGTAGAAATGTAAACACAGAAAAAGATTTGCTCAGCGTCTCCCAACGCACGCAAAGAAAAGCACAGTTTGGCGTTCTACACAGCTCTCCTCAAGAAAAAAAATCATTACAATAAGCGATAGAGTTGGGACACAGAATTAAAAAATTACAGTGAGAGACATCACTATGTCACTGCAGGTTTCCTTGTGGCTCTCTGGTTCTGTTCTCGCAAAGGACACACTTGTATTGTTTATCTGTGTAAAAAGGAGCAACTGCAGCTTTTTTCTAATTTTCCCAAAATAAGTTCTATCATGCTTCATGTGCAGACTCAGACACACACACAGATATACAGTCAAAATGAGAAAAAAAGCTGTGGCTGCTACTTTTACACAGATAAGAGGATTTTGGTACTTACCGATAAATCCATTTCTCAGAATCCTCTAGGGGACACTGGAGTCTTATACAGTAGGGGTGTGAAGCTTGCAACCGGAGGTGTGGCACAATCTAAAATTTAGCATTGTCTGCACAGCCGGCTCCTCCCCCTTCACATCCCTCCTCCCTCAGTTTGGAAAATTTGACCGAGAGAATAGGACATGATACTATAGCACCTGGCGAAGAACCGAACCGTACAACATATCAAACAGCATCCAAGAAACTCTTAACAGAAAAACCAACGCTGTTTGCACAAGAACTTTGAACACAGCAGGTTGACAGCACTGAGGCGGGCGTCCAGTGTCCCCTAGAGGATTCAGAGAAATGGATTTATCGGTAAGTACCAAAATCCTCTTTTCTCTTTCATCCACTAGGGGACACTGGAGTCTTATACAATAGGGGACAACCCAAAGTTATCCCTAAGGGAGGGAGTGCTGTTGATGGCCTGCAAAACTAAACGTCCGAATTTAGAATCTCCGGACGCCAAGGTCTCAGACCTGTAAAAGTTTGCGACTGTGTGTGCTGAAGACCACGTTGTCGCTCTGCAAAATTGAGTAGTGGAAACACCACTAAGAGCTGCCCATGAGGCACCCACTGATCTGGTATGATAAGCACCAGTCTGAACCGGAACCTGCTTACCACAGGAAATATTAGCTTGCCGATTGGCAAGGCTATTCCATCTAAACAAAGACTGCCGAGATGCTGGCCAACCAGTCTTTGGACCATCATAGAGAACAATCAATGGTCCGACCTTCTAAAGGACAACATAACTTGTACGTATATTCGTAAAGCTCGGACAACATCCAAAGACACTTCCCCATCTGCGAATCCCTGAAAGGATGGGTCCACAATCTGTTTGTTTACGTGAAACCTCGAAACGACCTTAGGAAGGAAATCCGCTCATGTACGGAGTTTTGCCTAATCCCTCTGGAAAATTAACAAAGGACTCTTACATGATATGGCTTCTTCTGGCCGAAGCCAAGGCAAGTAATAGCGTGACCTTCCAAGAGAGATACTGCAGGTCTGTTCTTTCCAACGGCTCAAAAGATGGTGTTCTCAAAAAGTCCAACTACAAATTTAAGTCCCACTGCGCAGGGGGAGGACGGAAAGGAGGTTGTATCCTCACCACCCCCTGCAAAAAGGTTTGAACCTCTTGTAAGGATGCTAACCGCTGTTGAAATAGGATGGAGAGAGCCTAAACTTGAACCTTCAAGGAACCTAGTCTTAGTCCCCCATCTAGACCAGCTGGAATGAAAAGTAGAAGTCTGGATACGTGGAAGTTCGTCAAATTCCACCCATGTTCCTAACACCAGTCCATGTACTTCTTCTAATGTCTGCAGTCGTACATGGGAGTAACTGGCTTCCTAGCAGCAATCCTCTTTAGGAATAGCTGTTCTTGGTATCCCTCTGTCCCTTAAGATCCGGGTCTCAACAGCACCGCCATGAAACGTAGCCTGTTCAGATCTGAGTGGAGGAACGGCCCCTGATATAGCCGGTCCTCCCTTCGAGGTAACTGCCAAGGGTCCTCTGCTAGTATCCCCCGTAAGTCCGAGTACCAACCTCTGCGGGGCCAATTCGGTGCTATGAGAATTGCCCATACTCGCTCTCGTATTACCCATCTTGGAGAATTCGGGGTATGAGTGAGAAAGGTGCAAAAATGTAAACCCTTCTGTAACACCCAGGAAGTGTCAGCGCATCCACTTACTCTGCTGCTTGAACTATTGTCCTGGACACATACCTGGGCAGCTGATGATTTTGTCGAGACGCCATCAGGTCCACCTGAGGTAGACCCCATCTACTCACCATCATTTCGAAGATCTGTGTAAGCACCACTCGCCGGTGTCCCCTAGTGGATGAAAGAGAAATACAAGTGTGTCCTTTGTGGGAATCGAGCCCTAGCTCACGAGCATGATACCCATCGGCAATACCACTATGTCAAGAGAGCCACGGAGACAGGTGACTGACATCTGCAGAGACATAGTGATGTCGCTCGTTTTAAATTATTTCTCTTACGTGATAGAGGATCCTGGGGTCCACATTAGTATCATGGGGTATAGACTGGTCCACTAGGAGCCATGGACACTTTAAGAAATTGATAGTTTGGGCTGGCTCCTCCCTCTATGCCCCTCCTACCAGACTCAGTTTAGAAAATATACTCGGAGGAGCCAGTCACGCTTGGGAAGCTCCTGAAGGGCTTTCTGCATTTATTGTCTGTTTGTTGTTTTCAGACAGGTCTGGTTGGCACCAGCCTGTCTGCTTCGTAAGACTTAGGGGGGGGAAATGGCCCAACCTCCCTAGGGTTAATGGTCCCGTTCCCCGCTGACAGGGCACTGAGCTCCTGAGGGTCCTATTCGCAAGCCCCACCACAGCTAGCGTACAGACCCGCAGCACGCCGCCACCCTTAACAGAGCAAGAAGACTGAAGAGTGGTGAGTAAGTAGCCGGCGTCCCAGTTAGCGGGTCGCCGGCAGTAATGGCGGCACAAGGGTAGGAGCGCTGCGCTCCATGCACGCTGCGCTCCAGGCTTCAGGCACACTGTGAAACAGCTGTGAGGGGCGAGCTGAAGCCACTTCTATTACCCACACTGGCACTACACTACAGGGGTTTTAACCCACTGTAGACTACATTATTCACCTCGGCCAGTATAAAAAAATGGGAAGACCGTGCGCCATTAAGGGGGCGGGGCTTCACTAAAAGCGGATTCAGCAGCTCACCAGCGCCATTTTCCCTATGCTTGACTCAGACTGGCAGGGAAGCTCACCTCCACAAGGACTCCAGAGCGTCTCAGCGGTACCTGGGGGTCATAGCAACGGGGGGAGGGAGAAATATATTGGTGTACTAAACCCAACTAAGGGTACTTAGTTTGCGACCCAACTAAACTTGCACTTTAGCTATAGGGGCGCTGTGTGGCTGGCTCCATTTTACTCTGTATCTCCCTAGAAGGGCTCTGTGTGGGTTAACGGTGTTTTAACCTATTCCTGTGTGTATATGTGTGTTATCACATTTAATATGTCAAAGGAGTGTTTATCATGCACATGTTTTTCTCAATCTGGGGGCTCTCTGCCGTGTACTCAGGATAGTACACATTCTCAAGCTAGCTGATCTGAACCAGTATGGTTAGATTCATTAAAAAAGATGATTTCAAATATTTTAAATAAATTATCCAAAAATGAGAAGGAGACGCAATACTTAAGGCAATCTGTTGATGACCTGATGAGTAGAGATTCAGTGGGCATTCCAGCGTCTCAGACCCCTGCCATTGTCCACAGAAGCGTACTCTGCCCCAAATCATGCAGACTGATACTGATGATGATGTATCAGACCCGGAGGAGGGTGAGGTGGACTCGGGAGGGGGGGATGCAGCTTTGTCACAGGGAATACAGGCCCTGATGGAAGGTATTAGAGAAGTCCTGCACATTCCTGATAAGGTATTAGAGGACGAAGAGGAATCTTATTTAATGTGAATAAGAAACCCTCAGCTACTTTCCTTGCATCTAAGGAATTAAATCCTGATAAGAAGTTTCAGGTCCCAAAACGGTTACTCACATCCTTCCCGTTCCCTCAGGATGATAGGAAAAAATGGGAAAACCCACCGATAGTTGACGCATCGGTTTCTAGGCTGTCTCGTAAGATAGTTTTACCTGTTCCTGGGGCAGCTTCTTTGAAGGATGCTGCATACTGCAAGATTGAGACCACTCAAAGCTCTGTACACAGCGGCGGGGGTGGCCCAGAGACCCACTATAGCTTGTGCATGGATCTCTAGGGCCATTGCAAAATGGTCAGGTAATCTAATTGACGGGTTAGATTCCTTATCCAGGGGGGAGATAATTTTACTTCTACAGCATATACAGGATTCTACTAACTTTATGGCGGAGGCCATAAAGGAAATTGGTTTACTCAATACACACACCACCGCTATGGCAGTGTCAGCACGCAGGGACTTGTGGCTACGCCAGTGGACTGCGGACGCGGTTTCCAGGAAAGGCGTGGAAAGTCTACCTTTCACAGTTGAAGCCCTTTTTGGATTTGAACTGGATATGTGGATATCCAAGGCTACAGCGGGTTAGTTTACATACCTTCCTTCCGTAGCTCCCCCGGCTAGAAAATCCTACACTGCTCTAACTCTGCAGTTCTTTCGGACAGCGAAGTTTAAAAACAAAACCAAAGGTCCTTCTATGACCTTCAAAGGCAATAGAAGTAAACCCAGAAATCCAGCAACAGGAACAGAACCCCGGTTCTGCTTCCTCTTAAGCCTTCAGCATGACAGAGGACCGCACTGCCTGGAAGACAGGCAGGTGGGAGCCTGTTTGCGATTCTTCAGTCACATATGGGCAACATCATGCCAGGATCCCTGGGTCAAAGATCTTATAGGCCAGGGTTACAGACTGGAGTTTCAGGAACTCCCACCTCACATATTCTTCAAATTAGGCTTACCAGCTTCTCAAGAAGCAAGTATGACTTTACAGGAAGCAATTCAAAATCTGGTACAAACTCAGGTCATTGTTCCAGTTCGGGTTCACTACGATCTGCCAGCGGCCGGCCTCCCGGCGACCAGCACACCGGCGCCGGGAGGCCGGCCGCCGGCTTACCGACAGTGTGGTGAGCGCAAATGAGCCCCTTGCGGGCTCGCTGCGCTCGCCACGCTACGCGCGCCACACTATTTTATTCTCCTTCCAGGGGGGTCTTGGACCCCCACGAGGGAGTATGTGTCGGTATGCCGGCTGTCGGGCTCCCGGAGCCGGTATGCTGGTCGCCGGGAGCCTGACCGCCGGCATACTGAAAACCACCCTTCCAGTTCCACTTCAGCTGCAAAACCAGGGTTATTATTCCAACCTGTTTGTAGTTCCGAAACTGGACAGTTCGGTAAGACCCATTTTAAATCTCAAGTCGTTGAACCCATACTTACGGGTGTTCAAGTTCTAGATGGAGTCTCTGAGAGCGGTGATCTCTGGATATCAAGGATGCGTACCTTCATATTCTGATTTGGCCGCCTCATCAGGGTTATCTAAGGTTTGCCTTACAGTACTGTCACTACCAGTTCCAGGCCCTGTCATTTGGCCTCTCTACGGCACCGAGGGTGTTCACCAAGGTAATGGCAGAAATGATATTTATCCTCCGCAAACAGGGAGTGAACATAATACCGTACCTGGACGATCTGCTGATAAAAGCACCATCCAGGGAGAGGTTGTTAGTCAACATTGCCCTCTCAACCCGACTACTCCAGGATCACGGATGCATTCTGAACCTACCAAAATCTCATCTGGAGTCAACCCGGAGACTTCCGTTCCTGGGGATGATACTGGATACGGAGGCACAGAAAGTGTTCCTTCCATTGGAAAAGGCATTGGTGATTTGGTCGATGGTGCTGGATGTTCTAGGACAAACTCGAATATCTGTGCATCTATGCATTCGCCTTCTGGGAAAGATGTTAGCCGCTTACAAGGCGCTGCAGTACGGAAGGTTTCACGCAAGGCCCTTCCAGCTGGATCTGTTGGACAAATGGTCCGGATCGCATCTTCACATGCAACAGAGTATCCGTCTGTCGCCAAAAGCCAGGATTTCTCTTCTGTGGTGGCTTCAGACGGAGGTTCAGGATTCAAAATTGGATTCTGTTAACCACAGACGCAAGCCTCAGAGGTTGGGGAGCAGTCACCCAGGGAAAACAGTTCCAAGGAAAATGGTCAAGTGGGGAAGCCATTCTTCCAATCAACATTCTGGAACTAAGGCATCTACAGGCATCGCATCTTCTTCAAGATCAAGCCATTCAGGTTCAGTCGGACAATGTGACGGCAGTAACATACATAAACCGACAATGGGGAACGAAGTGCAGGGCAGCAATGGCAGAGGTAACAAGGATTCTGCTCTGGGCAGAAAGACGCTGTGGCAATCTTCATTCTGGGAGTAGACAACTGGGAAGCTGACTTTCTCAGCAGACATGACCTCCACCCAGGAGAGTGGGGCCTTCACCCGGAGGTATTCGGGTGCTTGACATGTCGGCGGGGAATGCCACAAATCGACATGATGGCCTCTCGTCTCAACAAGAAGTTCAAGCGGTATTGTTCCAGTTCGAGGGACCCGCAAGCTTTGGCTGTGGATACTCTTGTGACTCCATGGGTCTACCAGATGGTGTATGTGTTTCCACCATTTCCATTGATCCCAAAGATTCTCAAAAGAATAAAAGGGAAAAGGTTCAAACAATTCTCATTGCTCTGGACTGGCCAAGAAGGGCCTTGTATGCGGATCTACTGGAGATGCTCCTAGAGGACCCGTGGCCTCTACCTCTTCGCAAGGACCTTCTCCAACAGGGGCTGTTCGTCTGTCAAGACTTACCACGGATGCGTTTGACGGTATGGAGGTTGAGCGTCACATTCTAGCCCGGAAAGGGATCCCGAATAGGGGTATTTCAACCCTGATCCAAGCCAGAAAGGGGGTAGCGTCTAAACATTACCACCGTATTTGGTAAAAATACGTCTCTTGGTGTGAGAACAGGAAATTTCCTGCGGTGGAATTTCAATTGGGACGTTTTCTTCTTTTTCTGCAGTCAGGTGTGGATGTGGGCCTACGTTTGGGCTCCATAAAAGTCCATATTCGGCCTTATCCATTTTCTTCCAGAAACAATTGGCTTCTCTTTCTGAGGTTCAGACATTTTTGAAGGGGGTTCTGCACATCCAACCGCACTTTGTGCCTCCTACGGCACCTTGGGATCTCAACGTGGTGTTGCAGTTCCTGCAATCGGATTGGTTTGAGCCTTTACAGGATGTTGACGTCAAGTTTCTTACATGGAAGGCCGTCACACTGTTGGCCTTGGCTTCTGCGAGGCGTGTGTCGGAGCTGGGGGCGTTGTCTCACAAAAGCCCCTATTTGATTTTTCATGAAGATAGGTGAAGTCTGTGTTTCATATCAACCAACATATTGGGGTTCCGGTGGTTACCGACACTTCTGCTACTTCAAAGTCCTTGGATGTTGTGAGGGCTTTGAAGATCTATGTGAAGGGGACAGCTCGTCACAGAAAATCTGACCCGCTGTTTGTTCTCTATGATCCCAATAAAATTGGATGTCCTGCTTCAAAGCAGACTATTGCACGCTGGATCAGGCTTACTATCCAGCATGCTTATGCCATGGCAGGTTTGAACACGTTGCCTCTGAGGACCTTCAGTTTGGTCAATCTGTTCTGCAGGAACCTCCGCACTCTCCCACCCGGTTTGGGAGCTTTGGTACATCCCCATGGCACTATCCTCTAGGACGTAAGAGAAAATAGGATTTTAATTACCTACCGGTAAATCCTTTTCTCGTAGTTCCTAGAGGATACTGGGCGCCCGCCCAGTGCTTCGTTTCTTCCTGCACTGTTACTTGGTTAAGTATTGTTGGTTCAGCGGTTGCTGTTCCTGGTTTAAAGTTTGGTTAGCATGGCTTTCCTTTAGTTTGTGTGTGCTGGTTCGGAATCTCACCACTATCCTTTTATATCCTTCTCTCAAAGTGTCCCTGTCTCCTCGGGCACAGTTTTCCTAGACTGAGTCTGGTAGGAGGGGCATAGAGGGAGGAGCCAGCCCACACTATCAATTTCTTAAAGTGCCCATGGCTCCTAGTGGACCCGTCTATACCCCCATGGTACTACTGTGGACCCCAGTATCCTCTACGAACTACGAGAAAAGGATTTACCAGTAGGTAATTTAAAATCCTATTTTTTTTTTACAGTGTTGTGGTCCCAACTCTATTGCTGATTGTAATTATTTTTTTTTTCTTTTAGAGAGCTATGTAGAGCTCTGAACTGTGGTTTTGTTTGTGTGCGTTGGAGACGCTGAGCAAATCTTTTTTTTTTTTTATTACGTAATGTAGGGATCATCTCTAATAAAAATAAAAAAGTAGTTCTTAAACAAGCATTGTTTTACTTTACAATGCGCAATTGTGGTTTTCAAGAGACACCTGGTGGACGAACACCAGGAGACTATCCATTACACTGTGACTGAATACACCAAGCTGCGACAAGGCGCAGGCAAATATAATGCGACTAGTTTTTCGCACTACACGCCATACGGAGGATAGTTGAGCATGGCTTCATCTGTATACAGTGGTCAAGTGACCAGGACCAATTCCTGGTACATTGCAGGACTGACAGCTGGGTTCCGTATATGGGGCTTCATGTTGCAGTGCTCAGCTGTAAGTAGTTCGGCACACCGTGATAATGTACCGTTGGCTGCCAGTAAAACGTTAAATGGCTGCCATTGTAATTATATAGGTAATATATAGTATATGGGTAATATATAGGTAATATATGTTCCTACCATTACTTTTATTTGCAACATGTACAAATGAGATGGTAACCTGTCTTGTTTGGGGTGAGAGTGGTGTGAAGTGGCTGGCAGACAGGCTTTGTTATACCATGACCGTGATATTAGCAGGGCATCCGTATGGCCAGACCTTTGATGTAAATGAAAATACTCTCCCTTCGTCTACTACACATTGACATATACAGTATCACAGGGACGTTTCCGTCACTGGAAGCTAGCTGCACTAGTATGGATACAAATTGTGGGTAGTGACTGGAGTCTCCAGTTCCATCGAGAAATCACAGCTGTCTAATCCAGTTTGTTTGTCATACATAGATTGATGCCTGGGCTCTGTCTACTTCAATTCCCGGGCAGTTCACAGGGAGCACTGGAGCACAAGTTCTGACGGCGGATGAAATCAGCAACAGCGGCCCCCAAGCCTGGCTGAAAAAGGTACATATCCAGCAAGCAGTTGTGTTTATCATAGACGTATACAGTACTTGCTGTCCTAGTGCTATCACATTATCTTAAGTAAAGAGCACGTGTTTATGTTTAGCTCCAATTACATCACAACTAAGCGTAGCATTGGAGTATTCTTGCACTAGGTTTCACAGCAGTATCCTTATTATGTTACATAAGATTATCCATCCTTACGTTACCTTTTTCCCTCTGGTTAAATGATGAATTCTTGTCTTTCCCAAATCCTGTCTGTTTCACTGTTCCTTTAGTGGTGTACGTAGCTCCCATGGTAAGAGACAGAAATTTCTGTACACGGATGTTGCCGTGCTTCTCTGCAAATCGCCCAGTGGCATGCTTTGATCTCCTCACCTGAAGTAGGCAAGTCCTTACAGGAGTAATAATTTCAGGATAACGCGCGATTACCATTTGTACCAAAGATGCATGATGAAAGTCGGCCTAGGAGCTTACTCTCCAAATGTCATGCGGCTTCACAGTCAGGCAAATTGTCAGTCAATTCCTGATTAGATCTGTCTGTGGAAAGAAAAAAAAAAGGCCTCTTAGGTAATTCCCTGTGTCTGGCCCCTACTTCCCACCGTATACATTTTTATAGCAGATCCTTTGACCACGGCCTTACGCTAGACTTGGGGGTGCCGAACAGCAACTGCTGGCATGTAGAGAAGTGGAGAAGTCTCTGCTCAGGAAGGGAGGGGATTGGCAGAAGACATGCTAGGTGGAGCCCGCTGAAGGAGAAGCCACGTGTCATTGGACCGTCAGGAGCCTGTGCGTTCGGCGAGACTGCTCGCGTCACCTGTTGGCGTTCCTGCCGGATTGTTCCTGTTCTACAGCTGCTTTCGGCTCTCCCCTCTGCATACCAGAGTTTGCTGTTCTTTATCCCTGAGTCTGGCTTCTGCCGGTAACTATGAGAAGAGCGCTGTCTGATTTTGAGTACGCTAATCTTACAACCAAGTTCTTTCTGCCTCTTATCATGTGACGCACTGTACACCGAGCTCACGGACAAAGCGCCGCAGTTGTTGTTATGCGTTATGTTCTGAGCACTGCCAGGCACAGTGAAACAGACCTTGATGTTGAAAATTCTATCATTACAAAGCAGGTTCTAACGTGGGATCGGACCCTGGTGTGACTATGGCTGGGGTGAATGTCACTCTCAGCCCTACTTTTATGAAAATGTCCTGGCAATGAGAAAGGGCGAATGGAACTCATAAGTAAGTAAGTAAACCCAGCGGGTGTACAAAGCAAGGAGATCCAGCATGGACACAGTTTCTTCTGCATGATCTGGTTAGGTCCAACATGATTGGACGTGACAGGTCAGAGGCCGGTTGCCTTACCAGCCGTGTACACTTTTTGATGTCTGAAAAAGAAAAACGCTTGTAATTTCACCGTTGCAGATTAACCTGATTGTGCAATGTTACAGTGACATAGTTGCTGCTAGATAACTCACTAACTTTGGGGGAAACACGTTACTGTCTAGACGTATGTATCTTGCTGCAGTCCAGGATGAGCTGATGACAGACTAGCCTTTACCCCAGTACTCAGGTGTCAGGATGGAGGTAGGACAGTTTTCTGCTTGGGGTAAGCCTTTGGGTTACGAGAGAGAGGGGAGAGTTCACGGAGTCACCTGTGAACTTTCACCGCTCTGTGTGGAAACTTGTTGCAGGGTCAAATCTTTGTAGCTGCCTTGTGTCCACGGTCACTGCCTGCTCCACTATCGCCACACTGCAGCCACAGAGGCATGGGTAGGTAAGCATTTCAAGAGTTTTTGCAACTGTGATTTACTTTGCGTTGTAAAAATAGTGTTCTGGCTTCCGTTCAAAGCAATCCTGATTACAGTATTTAAGAAAAGTAAAGTTCTGTCACTTTTTTTTTTTTTTTTCCCCCCCTTCTGTGGAAGCCCAACTTTAGAGGACTAACCCGTCACCATTGTCAGGATTGTTTACAATAGGACGTCTGTATTTCAGTCTTTCAGTACCATGTCGATAACTTTGTTTAGCTGTCTCATCTTTCTGCATGAGCTGAGAGTTATAGTTTGCTGGTCATTTGCACACATCTGTATAGATACTGGTCAGGGGGTCCGACAATCTGCATCGCAGTAACGCACTTTGTAGATTTGGGGTGTGTTAAACCCTACAATAACGCTTTGGCCGGCTGTTTTCTTTCTCTTGTCTCTCTCCCAGGATCAGTTCCTAAAGGCCGCGCCCGTAAGTGGGGGGAGAGGGGCTCTGCTGATGAGAAAGATGGGATGGAGAGAGGGGGAAGGGCTTGGACGACATAATAAAGGCAACGTCAATCCCATTCTTCTTGATTTCAAGACTGATCGCAAAGGTATGTAACGTGCACAAGGGCTTTACAATGGTTTGGAATAAAAATTGTAGAGTTGTTAGTATTGGTAAATCACTTAGTCACTGTTAGGTACGTTTTTTTTTTTTTTTAAGTTGCGTATTTTCTATTGAAAGTTTTTAAATGAACATCCCAAAAAGAATAATATGAGATAAAAAAAAAAGTATACATATAAAACAAACAATACCGGCAGGTATAGTAAAGTGTGCAGGATGCAATCAGAAGTACGGTCAGACAGGAGACACAAAATACAATTGCAGTACACGTCTAATAGTACGGGATATACAATACGCCCCACATTATAGCAATAAGCAGTAAGAGTAAGAGCCCACAGGCGCCATGTGAGCTCACACATTGAGGATAAAATTATAAAATAAAAAAAAGACTGACCCATGAGGCGTAGAAAAATACAAAAGTATTGGCACTGCAAACTATAGATAAAACACCTGCCTGAGTATACAGAAAAATAAATAAAATAAGAAATAATTAAAATCCTAAGACCTCTGCTGCTCATAGAGATAAAACAAAAATCCCTACAATACAGAGCAAAAAACAAAACCCCCCAAAACAAACCACCTCAAAACCCCCCACCCTGTATAGCCTATCCCTAACCTAGGTATACCTGGATCCCCAACTCCCCCCCCCCCCCCCCCCCCCCCCCCCCCCATTAAACTACATGACCTAACTGTCTAACACCCCCCTCCCTCCCTTCCCTAATACCAGGATAAATGAAAAAAATAAGTGACTGAGGCAAATAAATAAAAAAAGAAGAAATATGGCCAAACAGTAAATAGAGTAGATCTCCCTCATATGAGAATAAAAAATAAAAAATGAATATGCAAATATGGAGATATGCATACAGATACAACAGTATATAGGGATATGTAACCCTTAAATAAGCGATGGTCAAATAAAACATCTTAGAACCATCAAATAACGAAATTATATCAATGGTAAGACATACAAAAACAGAATAGAACATAGTATTTAAGAAAGTATCAACAATAAAATAGAACACAGCCAAGGACCCGGTAACCAGTGAGGTATTATACAGACTTGGAAAGAAAGAAAATCAGTCCGGAGGATAAGCCCACTCTGGAATCACGTCATTTAGCGGTACACGAGCAGTAGTCAGGAAAGTAGTGGAGCCATCAACCATCCCGCACAGCATTAGCTGGATAGATAAGAGGATAGGCCACAGTTCCATGGTAAATGTAAGAATGGAGAACCGTCCCTCTCCCTAACACCACAACTAACTGCGAAGTGATACAATACCGTTCTCCCCCATTATCAAGGAGGTCACACTGCGGACCCTCAAAGAAAATTGCAATGGAGGTCCATACAGTCACCAACGATGAGACGGAGGCAGTCACTGACATCCCACGCGCCATCACCCACTGCAAATAACGGTGAATATGCGCAGGAAGAATCCGCAACTCCCCCATTTTGTTCACAATGCATTCGTCGGAGGAACCACCAGCATTAAGCATCGACTGTAGCGGAGCGGCAGGCACCACAGATACAAGCTCCCCCAAAGGTTCCAATGGTAGCAGCACCGGTGGGCAGGTGGACTCCACAGGAGAACCAGATACTGCAACAGTCTCTACTCCAAACATATTAAGAACCCTTTGCTCGGATTCCGCGATAGCCTTCAGGATGATTGAGACCGAATGTCCAGAGGTATGAACAGGATTAAACATGGCTGCAGGGGGAAGAAGCAATATACTGTAGGAGCAAGAGGAAGATCCACTGGTAGAAAGGGAGCAGAGTTATACACACAGGAGCTCGGCTCATCCAAAGAACGCAGGCGTGTGAGTCCAGCAAATGTGTTCTAGAGGTGAGAGGGAGCCAGGCATACAGTGCTCTTCCCTGCACTACGGGTATAGTTAAAGCTCTGTCCCAAATTCACAGGGAGTGTTGTCTCTGTAATACTATGTGCTCAGTAATATCCGCACCAGGGGAGAAGGGGACAGGCAGTGGAATGTGTGCTGTGTATAATACAAGCTCACCAGCCCTGAGCACACTGGCCCCAGCAGCAGGAGCAACAGCCACACGGAGAGCAGAGTCTTCCTCAGGATCCAGTCACAGACTTCACCAGCCAGTAAGTTAGGACTCTTGGCACAGAGGATCCCCAAATTCACACTGCAGGAGCAGAGGGGGGTACTGCACTCTTGCAGAAATTTTCAGCCACAGAACACCAGGGAAACAGGAGATAGATCAGGATATAAGCAGGAGCTCTGGCAGGAAGCTGCCTACACCATGCTGTGTCAAGCCACGCCCCCCGTTAGGTACGTTTAACTAACCTGCTGAACCTCTGTAGGGGGGTAAGGTGGGCAATCCCGGGATTGGGATCCTGGGATTCCGGCCTAAAATTGGCCAAGATTCAATCCCAGGATTGGAGCTTCCATTCCCGGGGATTTCGGGATTGGCCACCACTTTAGTATTTTCTTTGCCGGGCAGCTTTGAGCATCCTCAAGAGGCTCAGATGCTCCATGGCTCCCTCTTCTCACCTCTCCTTGGCTCCGGTTGGGCGCACTGCGCAGCATGACGTGAAGTCAGAGGTCACGCTGCGCAGCCAGCCGCCTGCCCACCCGCCGGACCTCACCGCTGCCCTGCACCCCCATCCCGCCGCCGGATCTCACAGGAAGTGTCCCTCATTGAGAAACAGAACAAATGTCCTGGGGTTGGCCACCCTAGTAGGGGGAAACAACGATCATGAAGCAAATACAGAACAGCACTTTAAAATCATGGCAAAAAAATGGGGTGTGAGTGGGAAGACTTCTCAGAAGCTGGTTGTACCTTCTGATTTGGTCATCCACTCACATCACCCCTCTTCAGCCCCGCACAGTAAGATTTGAGAACAACCATGGGACCTTGGGAATGACAGCTTGTATGGAGCCCCGGAGATTACAGCTTATAAATTAAGAAACCGTGACATCACGTGACAGAAAGTATGAATACTAGGCATTCACTAGGAACCGGTGATCTTACAGAGAATGCTGCCCATCACAGTACTAGAAACCAGTGACATCACTGGTTTACAGTATTACTAGTGACCAGTGACATCGCTGAGAATGCAGCCATTCAACTTCCTAGAAACCAGTGACATCACTGAGAATGTGGTCCATCAAATTACTCGGGACCAGTGACATCACTGAGTATACGGCCTATAACATTTCTAGGAACCAGTGACATCACTGATAATTTGGCCCATGAAATTACTAGGAACCAGTGACATCACTGAGTATGCAACATATCAAATTACTAGGAACCATTGACATCACTGAGTATGCAGCCCATCAGATTACTAGGAACCAGTGTCATCACTGAGAATGCAGCTAATGAATTTATTATGACATGTAACTTTGCAGAACAAGTAGAAAATAAATTTGCACTCCATTCCATTAAAGGAGTAATCAGTCTTCACTTACCTGCTGTTTGGTGAAATCTCTTTGTGCTAGAGTTTTAGCATTAGGAGACTGGAGGACAAGATCCTACAGTAATATGTTATGTGTTTCCCTCCTAGGTTTGGTAGCAGACGGAGAAAAAGCCTCCAACAAACTGGCGTTACCTGCAATGAAGGATCTTTCTGGTGAGTTGTTCCACAGTTAATTATCCTGCACGCTTCTGGCATAGCTGTATACGCAATAAAGCCGTATTCAGGCGGTCTTTTAATTGATGTGTTTAACTTTAAATAGTAATTCCTTATTTTATATCCAGTGCGTTTTGCAAATGGCTTCACTTTGATGGGTCACTGATCTGGTAATATTTCATTGCAACCCTGTTTGGGCAAGCTGTTCAATTTGACTCCTGGTTTTCCCATCTCCACAATGTGACAATAATTTGACAGTCCAAGAGCTATTACAGCTTGTAGCTTTTCACCTGCAGTAACCGTTACTACACATCCATTAATTGATTCTGTATACAATTTATTTGTTTTTGAGTTTGGTAAAGGTAGACCTATGTTATAGTTTAAGTTACGTAAGCATGGCTTGGCATGTGATTGTCGCTCCCGTATCCCAGCATGTCTGGCAGACGTCATGAGACTAAATATATTTTCAGGAAAACATCCCATCTCTGTTCTGATGGAGCTATGCAATAAGAAGAAGTGGTCCCCGCCGGATTTTGTGCTTGTGGATGACACCGGCCCAGAGCATCGCAAACGGTTTCTGTTTAGGGTAAGTGCTAGCTGCCTACACATCCAGAGGCTTCATTCACACCACTGTACTGTGTATCAGCCATTGCAGATCTTTTTCCCCCATGCCTCTGGCCGCACTCTGCCGCTTCACCTCCCATACTGTGTTCCCGGACACCCCAGGGTCAGGTAGAACAGCTGGCCACTTACTAACAGGGCTCGCGGCACCTCCGCCATAGTGTATCCTGTGTGGGCGGTATGTGCAGTTTCCACCCGTCCCTGGCACAGCCACTAACTACACGTAGGAGCCCCTTCAATCTGTCTGATGCTTTCTGTATTTTAAGGCAAGCAGATGCTGTATTGTGTGGCAGATGGTGTATTGTATGGCAGTCAGATAGATGCTGTCTGTATTGTATGGCAGTTCTTAGCATTCTCTCTGTATTGTATGGCAGTTACTAAGTTGAGCACTGTATAAAATGACAGCCCCACCACTTTCATAATGGTATGGAAACCCTTCCCCTAGACACAGTGCTTGGGGAACATTACGCAGTGTCGGACTGGGGCATGACGGGCCCACTGGGCAAATTTAGTGGTAGGGACACATGTTTAGGGGTGTGGTCCGCCACCCCAGAGGATTGGCTAACCATTAGAGTGTGCTTTAGGAAAGAGGTGGGGGAGGTGGTTGGGTTTTGGTTAGTTTCTTTTAGACTGGTAAACTAATTTCTTCCATAGAAGGAACTTCTGCGAAATGTGGTGACGTGTAAAGACATTTGGTATAATGGTGTGAAAAAATGAGAAGATCTAATTGGCAAATCATGCCTACTGTACTTGTATTTATTCCCTAATCTTAAATAAATTTGTGTTATTTTCAATTAAAATCCTGTACATTAAGCTGGCTTGTTTTCTTCTATCCTGGCAGGTAACAGTCAATGGAGTTTTATGTCAGCCAAGCCAGCCGAGCGTTTCCAAGAAGTTGGCCAAGGCTACAGCGGCCGCTGCAGCCCTTCAGGCCTTGGGCGCATTACCGAAGGAGAGCATGACCTCAACATCCAACTTTTGCAGCGCCTCCTCTAGTACGTTGTAGGTGCCCGGACAGCTATGCTTCATTATCCAGATATATTCCAAAAATATAAACATTATTGTGGTGATAAGCAAATAAGCAAGAGCCCAAATATGTCTACTTGTAAATCTAAACAAACTCTAAAGACTTTTTTTTAAATGCATGACTAATGTGTTCTGTAATTGAGGCTGAAGGAGACTGTTGCTTTTGTGGGTGAAAGCTTGTTTTGAAAATTAATGTTGTGGTTTATGGAAGGTGTGACGGTTCTCATACTTTGTACAGTTGTTTGTATCATTTGTATCAGTGGTGGAGAGACTTTGTATAATACCTGAAACTGAAGATCTGTTCAAGCATCTGTTCTTGGTGATCTGGGGGCCAACGGGCTGGCCACTGAAAGCCATGTGGTCCCAAGACACACAGCACTATTTACGGTTCCACCGATATGCCATTTCTGAGGAACAGCCTGTGGGGAGGTTCTCCAGCCGTTGTGCAACCGCAGTATGTCCATCAGCTTGGGGGGAGGGTGGGGACAACATACAGTTTCCTATATCTGTGCTATAGGACACTATTTCTACTTTAGCTAGGTAAGTAGCCTGGGTTATAGGCCTAAACCACTAAGCCATGTGCCAAAAACAGGCATTTCCTTACAGTATTGATTGTACGCCTTAAACCCAAAGCTGAGAAATAATGAAGAGATGCCAGCTTACCACATTGTCACAAAGTTGTCTCCCGTAGGAGGCAGACTTTGAGGAGCAATATGTCCTTCATTACCGTACATGTACAGGTGGTTCCCCTCGATGTCTCCTATCTCAGCCCAGAGAAAGAGACACAATCTTTGGAAGTTAATATCACTGATGCTGACACGTGACAGAGTCCTTCCTTTTTCCAATTATATTTGTGCCTGTGTTTTTATTTGTGATTGTTTTTTTTAATCTGTGTTTTGTAGCTTCATGTATGGAGCTCAACAATCTTGGCCAGATCTGTGGTCTGTAACAGGCCTGATGTCGCTTACTTGTAAATAAATCTTAATAAAAAGCTGGTACTCGTAATGATGTCTTATGTGTGATTAATCCTGGGGATATAGTGTAGGACTCTATATTCAGGTGTCCGTTCAGATGCCCAAAGCACCGATTTTAGCTTCTGTTTGGCTGTCCGTTTGGAGGCTGTGAGAAGCAAAGTCATCCCCGCGGCTACCCCGTGTCTAAACAGAGCAACAATTGAATTGTCCCGTTTTGCACCCCTAGTGGTAGCCACGGAGTAAACATTTCAATTGGTCCCGAAGTGTCATAAGTGATGTCACTACTTTACAAATTGATGACACCACTACTCTGCAGATTGTTTCTTTGTTATTCTCATTTCTCTGACGTCCTAGTGGATGCTGGGGACTCCGTAAGGACCATGGGGAATAGCGGCTCCGCAGGAGACTGGGCACAAAAGTAAAGCTTTAGAACTACCTGGTGTGCACTGGCTCCTCCCCCCATGACCCTCCTCCAAGCCTCAGTTAGATTTTTGTGCCCGAACGAGAAGGGTGCACACTAGGTGGCTCTCCTGAGCTGCTTAGTGAAAAGTTTAGTTTTAGGTTTTTTATGTTCAGTGAGACCTGCTGGCAACAGGCTCACTGCATCGAGGGACTAAGGGGAGTAGAAGCGAACTCACCTGCGTGCAGAGTGGATTGGGCTTCTTAGGCTACTGGACATTAGCTCCAGAGGGACCGATCACAGGCCCAGCCATGGATAGGTCCCAGAGCCGCGCCGCCGGCCCCCTTACAGAGACAGAAGAGGTCCGGAAAATCGGCGGCAGAAGACGTCCTGTCTTCAACAAGGTAGTGCACAGCACTGCAGCTGTGCGCCATTGCTCTCAGCACACTTCACACTCCGGTCACTGAGGGTGCAGGGCGCTGGGGGGGGGCGCCCTGAGACGCAATAAAAACACCTTGGATGGCAAAAAATGCATCACATATAGCTCCTGGGCTATATGGATGAATTTAACCCCTGCCAGAATACACAGAAAAACGGGAGATAAGGCCGCCGAGAAGGGGGCGGAGCCTATCTCCTCAGCACACTGGCGCCATTTTCCCTCACAGCTCCGTTGGAGGGAAGCTCCCTGGCTCTCCCCTGCAGTCACTACACTACAGAAAGGGTTAAAAAAGAGAGGGGGGCACTAATTAGGCGCAGTATAAACAATACAGCAGCTATAAGGGGAAAAACACTTATATAAGGTTATCCCTGTATATATATATATATATATATATATATAGCGCTCTGGTGTGTGCTGGCAAACTCTCCCTCTGTCTCCCCAAAGGGCTAGTGGGGTCCTGTCCTCTATCAGAGCATTCCCTGTGTGTGTGCTGTGTGTCGGTACGTTTGTGTCGACATGTATGAGGAGAAAAATGATGTGGAGATGGAGCAGATTGCCTGTAATAGTGATGTCACCCCCTAGGGGGTCGACACCTGAGTGGATGAACTGTTGGAAGGAATTACGTGACAGTGTCAGCTCTGTATAAAAGACAGTGGTTGACATGAGACAGCCGGCTACTCAGCTTGTGCCTGTCCAGACGTCTCATAGGCCGTCAGGGGCTCTAAAGCGCCCGTTACCTCAGATGGCAGATATAGACGCCGACACGGATACTGACTCCAGTGTCGACGGTGAAGAGACAAATGTGACTTCCAGTAGGGCCACACGTTACATGATTGAGGCAATGAAAAATGTTTTACACATTTCTGATAATACGAGTACCACCAAAAAGGGGTATTATGTTCGGTGAGGAAAAACTACCTGTAGTTTTCCTGAATCTGAGAAATTAAATGAGGTGTGTGATGATGCGTGGGTTTCCCCCGATAACAACTGATAATTTCTAAAATGTTATTGGCATTATATCCTTTCCCGCCAGAGGTTAGGGTGCGTTGGGAAACACCCCCTAGGTTGGATAAAGCGCTCACACGCTTGTAAGAACAAGGGCTCTACCCTCTCCTGAGATGGCCGCCCTTAAGGATCCTGCTGATAGAAAGCAGGAGGGTATCCTAAAATGTATTTACACACATACTGGTGTTATACTGCGACCAGCAATCGCCTCAGCCTGGATGTGCAGTGCTGGGTTGGCGTGGTCTGATTCCCTGACTGAAAATATTGATACCCTAGATAGGGACAGTATATTATTGACTATAGAGCATTTAAAAGATGCATTTCTATATATGCGTGATGCACAGCGGAATATTTGCCGACTGGCATCAAGTCTAAGTGCGTTGTCCATTTCTGCCACTAGAGGGTTATGGACACGACAGTGGTCAGGTGATGCGGATTCCAAACGGCATTTGGAAGTATTGCCTTATTAAGGGGAGGAGTTATTTGGGGTCGGTCTTTCAGACCTGGTGGCCACGGCAACAGCTGGGAAATCCACGTTTGTACCCCAGGTCGCCTCTCAACATAAGAAGACGCCGTATTATCAGGCGCAGTCCTTTCGTGGGCAAGCGGGCAAAAGGTTCCTCTTTTCTGCCCCGTGACAGAGGGAGAGGAAAAAGGCTGCAGAAATCAGCCAGTTCCCAGGAACAGAAGCCCTCTCCCGCCTCTGCCAAGCTCACAGTATGACGCTGGGGCTTTACAAGCAGAATCAGGCACGGTGGGGGCCCGTCTCAATGAATTTCAGCGCGCAGTGGGCTCACTCGCAATTAGACCCCTGGATCCTTCAGGTGATATCTCAGGGGTACAAATTGGAATTCGAGACGTCTCCCCCTCGCCGTTTCCTAAAGTCGGCTTTACCGATGTCTCCCTCTGACAGGGAGGCAGTTTTGGAAGCCATTCACAAGCTGTATTCCCAGCAGGTGATAATCAAGGTACCCCTCCTGCAACAGGGAACGGGGTATTATTCCACACTGTTGTGGTACCGAAGCCGGACGGCTCGGTGAGACCGATTCTAAATCTAAAATCTTGAACACTTACATACGGAGGTTCAAATTCAAGATTGAGTCACTCAGAGCAGTGATTGCGAACCTGGAAGAAGGGGACTACATGATGTCTCGGGACATCAAGGATGCTTACCTTCATGTCCCAATTTACCCTTCTCACCAAGGGTACCTCAGGTTTGTGGTACAGAACTGTCACTATCAGTTTCAGACGCTGCCGTTTGGATGGTCCACGGCACCCCGGGTCTTTACCAAGGTAATGGCCGAAATGATGATACTCTTTCGAAGGAAGGGAATTTTAGTTATCCCTTACTTGGACGATTCCCTGAGAAGGGTAAGATCCAGGGAACAGTTGGAGGTCGGTGTAGCACTATCTCAGGTAGTGTTGCGGCAGCACGATTGGATTCTCAATATTCCAAAATCGCAGCTGATTCCGACGACTCGTCTTCTGTTCCTAGGGATGATCCTGGACACAGTCCAGAAAAGATGTTTCTCCCGGAGGAGAAAGTCAGGGAGTTATCCGAGCTAGTCGGGAACCTCCTATAACCGAGCCAAGTCTCAGTACATCAATGAAAGGGTTCTGGGAAAAATGGTGGCTTCCTACGAAGCAATCCCATTCGGCAGATTCCACGCAAGAACTTTCCAGTGGGACCTGCTGGACAAATGGTCCGGGTCGCATCTTCAGATGCATCAGCGGATAACCCTGTCACCAAGCACAAGGGTGTCTCTCCTGTGGTGGTTGCAGAGTGCTCATCTTCTAGAGGGCCGCAGATTCGACATTCAGGACTGGGTCCTGGTGACCACGGATGCCAGCCTGCGAGGCTGGGGAGCAGTCACACAGGGAAGGAATTTCCAGAGCTTATGGTCAAGCCTGGAGACATCACTTCACATAAATATCCTGAAGCTAAGGGCCATTTACAATGCTCTAAGCTCAGCAAGACCTCTGCTTCAAGGTCACCCGGAGTTGATCCATTCGGACAACATCACGGCAGTCACCCACGTAAACAGACAGGGTGACACAAGAAGCAGGAGGGCAAGGCAGAAGCTGCAAGGATTCTTCGCTGGGCGGAAAATCATGGGATAGCACTGTCAGCAGTATTCATTCCGGGAGTGGACAACTGGGAAGCAGACTTCCTCAGCAGACACGACCCCCACCCGGGAGAGTGGGGACTTCACCCAGAAGTCTTCCACATGTTTATAAAACTCGACAAGTATTGCGCCAGGTCAGGGGACCCTCAGGCAATAGCTGTAGACGCTCTGGTAACACAGTGGGTGTACCAGTCAGTGTATGTGTTCCCTCCTCTGCCTCTCATACCCAAGGTACTGAGAATTATAAGATGGAGAGGAGTAAGCACTATATTCGTGGCTCCGGATTGGCCAAGAAGGACTTGGTAACCGGAACTTCAAGAGATGCTCACGGAGGATCCGTGGCCTCTACCTCTAAGAAGGGACCTGCTCCAGCAAGGACCCTGTCTGTTCCAAGACTTACCGCGGCTGCGTTTGACGGCATGGCGGTTGAACGCCGGATCCTGAAGGAGAAAGGCATTCCGGATGAAGTCATTCCTATCCTGATCATAACCGCAAAACATTATCACCGCATTTGGCGAAAATATGTTGCGTGGTGCGAGGCCAGTAAGGCCCCGACGGAGGAATTTTCAACTAGGTCGATTCCTACATTTCCTGCAAACAGGAGTGTCTATGGGCCTGAAATGGGGGTCCATTAAGGTTCAAATTTCGGCCCTGTCAATTTTCTTCCAAAAAGAACTAGCTTCAGTCCCTGAAGTTCAGACGTTTGTGAAAGGGGTACTGTATATACAGCCTCCTTTTGTGCCTCCAGTGGCACCTTGGGATCTAAATGTAGTTTTTGGGTTCCAAAAGTCACATTGGTTTGAACCACTTAAATATGTGGAGTTAAAATATCTCACATGGAAAGTGGTCATGCTGTTGGCCCTGGCCTGGGCCAGGTGCGTGTCAGAATTGGCGGCTTTATCCTGTAAAAGCCCTCATCTGATTTTCCATTCGGACAGGGCGGAATTGAGGACTTGTCCTCATTTTCTCCCTAAGGTGGTTTTCAGCGTTTCACCTGAATCAACCTATTGTGGTGCCTGCGGCTACTAGGGACTTGGAGGACTGCAAGTTGCTAGACGTTGTCAGGGCCCTGGAAATATAGGTTTCCAGGACGGCTGGAGTCAGAAAATCTGACTCGTTGTTTATTCTGTATGCACCCAACAAGCTGGGTGCTCCTGCTTCTAAGCAGACTATTGCTCGTTGGATTTGTAGTACAATTCAGCTTGCACATTCTGTGGCAGGCCTGCCACAGCCAAAATCTGTAAAAGCCCATTCCACAAGGAAGGTGGGCTCATCTTGGGCGGCTGCCCGAGGGGTCTCGGCTTTACAACTTTGCCGAGCAGCTACTTGGTCATGAGCAAATACGTTTGTAAAATTCTACAAATTTGATACCCTGGCTGAGGAGGACCTGGAGTTCTCTCAATTGGTGCTGCAGAGTCATCCGCACTCTCCCGCCCGTTTGGGAGCTTTGGTATAATCCCCATGGTCCTTACGGAGTCCCCAGCATCCACTAGGACGTCAGAGAAAATAAGAATTTACTTACCGATAATTCTATTTCTCGTAGTCCGTAGTGGATGCTGGGCGCCCATCCCAAGTGCGGATTGTCTGCAATACTGGTACATAGTTATTGTTACCAAAAAATCGGGTTATTGCTGTAGTGAGCCATCTTTTCTAGAGGCTCCTCTGTTATCATGCTGTTAACTGGGTTTAGATCACAAGTTATATGGTGTGATTGGTGTGGCTGGTATGAGTCTTACCCGGGATTCAAAATCCTTCCTTATTGTGTACGCTCGTCCGGGCACAGTATCCTAACTGAGGCTTGGAGGAGGGTCATGGGGGGAGGAGCCAGTGCACACCAGGTAGTTCTAAAGCTTTACTTTTGTGCCCAGTCTCCTGCGGAGCCGCTATTCCCCATGGTCCTTACGGAGTCCCCAGCATCCACTACGGACTACGAGAAATAGAACTATCGGTAAGTAAATTCTTATTATTTGAATTATGTGCCCCAGTTTTTGTAAAAACGTTGTACTAACCGAAGCCAGAGAAGCTTTTTAGACGGGTCACAGAGCAGATTTCTGATAAATTTATATATCTAGTAGGAGTACATTATTTCTCTGACGTCCTAGTGGATGCTGGGAACTCCGTAAGGACCATGGGGAATAGACGGGCTCCGCAGGAGACTGGGCACTCTAAAAGAAAGATTAGGTACTATCTGGTGTGCACTGGCTCCTCCCTCTATGCCCCTCCTCCAGACCTCAGTTAGAATCTGTGCCCGGCCAGAGCTGGATGCACCTAGTGGGCTCTCCTGAGCTTGCTAGAAAGAAAGTATTTGTTAGGTTTTTAATTTTCAGTGAGATCTGCTGGCAACAGACTCACTGCTACGTGGGACTGAGGGGAGAGAAGCAAACCTACCTGCGTGCAGCTAGCTTGTGCTTCTTAGGCTACTGGACACCATTAGCTCCAGAGGGTTCGAACACAGGGCCTGACCTCGATCGTCCGTTCCCGGAGCCGCGCCGCCGTCCCCCTTGCAGAGCCAGAAGACAGAAGAAGGAGATAAAATCGGCGGCAGAAGACTCCGGTCTTCATTAAGGTAGCACACAGCACTGCAGCTGTGCGCCATTGCTCCCACTGCACACCACACACTCAGGCCACTGTAGGGTGCAGGGCGCTGGGGGGGGGGCGCCCTGGGCAGCAATAAGTGTACCTTTTGGCAATATATACACATAATACAGTCTGGAAAACTGTATATGTGTAAAACCCCCGCCATTTTTAGTCAGAAACAGGACAGAAGCCCGCCGCTGAGGGGGCCAGGCCTTCTTCCTCAGCACACCAGCGCCATTTTCTCTTCACAGCTCCGCTGGAAGGAAGCTCCCCAGGCTTTTCCCGGCAGTATCCTGGTACACAAAGGGTGAAAAGAGAGGGGGGGGCACATAAATTTAGGCGCAAAAAAATTGTATATACAGCAGCTACTGGGTAAACACTGAGTTGTAGCGTAATCCCTGGGTTATATAGCGCTGGGGGGTGTGCTGGCATACTCTCTCTCTGTCTCTCCAAAGGGCCTTGTGGGGGAACTGTGTGTGTGGTGTGTCAGTACGCATGTGTCGACATGTCTGAGGTAAAAGGCTCCTCTAGGGAGGTGATAGAGCGGATATGTGTGTGAGAGGGTGTCTCCGTCGACAACGCCGACACCTGTTTGGATATGTGTAAGTGCTAAGGAGAATTTATTGCACAAAAGGTTAGGGAACAGACAGGAAATCTACCCATGTCTGTCCCTATGTCACAGAGACCTTCAGAGTCTCTCAATGCTCACTATCCATAATAACAAACACTGGTATCGACATGGAGTTTAACTCCACTGTCGACTACGATAATGCAAAGTTACAGCCAAGATGGCTATAAGGTATTCAATATATGATTATTGAAATAATAGATGATTTGCATATCACTGATGACTCATCTGTCCCTGACACGAGAGTACACATGTTTAAGGGGAAGAATGCTGAGGTAAATTTCCCTCCTCTCATGAGGAAAAAGAGCGGGAATCTCCAGACAAGAGACGGCAGCTTCCCACAAGAGAATTCTCAGGCTGTATCCTTTCCCCACTAGGGCCAGGATATGTTGAGAATCTTCCCCTGGGGTGTCCTGTTTGCACAGATGGTAGCACTTGCTATTCTCAGGGATCCTGCAGATAGCGTGCACATTCTAGTATACTACCCAGAACGGCGATTGTGTCGGCATGGGTTTATAGCGCTGTGGCAGCGTGGACAGGTACCTTATCAGCAGAGATGAGACCCTAGTATGCAATATAAATATATTAAAGATGCTGTCTTAAGTGATAGATATATAGTTATAAAGCATGCCCAAAGAGACATGAGTATACTGGGTCCTAGAGTCAAAGCTATGTCGATCTCTGCTTGACGTGTCCTGTAGAATATGCATTGGACAGATGATGCCGACTTAAGAGGCATATGGAAGGCTGAGGATTGTGTGGAGAAGGGTTCTCGGGCCTGGTCTCCACAGCTATAGCTGGTAATTCTGCTAGTTTGCCTTATATTCCTGCACAGCCTAAGAAAGCACGACATTATTAAATGCAGCCTTTCGTATAAAGAAACAAGAAAGTCTGAGGGGCGTCCTTTCTTGTCAGAGCCGGGCAGCTAGTTCCCAGGAACAGAAGTCCTCCCCGGCCCCTACAAAAATCCACCAATGTCGCTGGGGCTCCACAGGCGGAGCTAGGCCCGGTGGGGACACGCCTTCGTAAGTTCAGCCACAAGTGGGTTCACTCCCTGTTCGATCCCTGGGCAATAAATATTGTGTCTCAGGGATACAAGCTGGACTGTGAGAAGATGCCCCCTCACCGACGGCCCTGCGGGCTTCCCCCCAAGAGAGGGAGCCAGTGTTATCTGCAATTCACAAATTGTATCTTTAACAGGTGGTGGTCAAGGGTCCCCTCCTTCAACAAGAGGGTGTTATTATTAGACCATGTTGTAATCCCGAAACCAGACGGTTCGGTCAGACCCATATTGAATTAAAAATCCCTGAACATATACCTGAGAAGGTTCAAGTTCAAGATGGAATCGCTAAGAGCGGTCAGTGCAAGCCTAAAAAGGGGGAGACTTTATTGTGAATCGGGACATAAGGGATGCATGCCTTCAGGTCCCCATTTATCCACCTCATTAGGCGTACCTCAGAATTGCGGTACAGGATTGTCATTACCAATTTCAGATGTTGCCGTTTGGTCTCTCCACGGCCCCGAGAATATTCACCATGGTAATGGCGGATATGATTGTGCTCCTGCGGAAGCAAGGTGTCACTATTATCACGTACTTGGACAATCTCCTCATAAAAGCGAGATCAAGAGAGCAGTTGCTGAACAGCGTATCACTTTCTCTGGAAGTGTAACGGCAACACGGCTGGATTCTATATACTCCAAAGTCGCAGTTGTTTCCTACAGCTCATCTGCCTCTCCTAGGCACGATCCTAGACACAGACCAGAAAAGGGTTATCTCCCGATAGAGAGAGCTCATGACACTGGTCAGGAATCTATTAAAACCAAAACAGGTGTCAGTGCATCACTGCACTCGAGTCCTGGGAAGGATGGTGGCATCATACGAGGCCATCCCCTTAGGCAGGTTCCATGCGAGGACCTTCCAATGGGACTTACTGGACAAGTGGTCCGGATCACCTCTTCAGAGGCATCGGTTAATCACCCTATCCCCCAGGGCCAGGGTGTCTCTCCTGTGGTGGCTGCAGAGTGCTCACCTTCTCGAGGGCCGCAGATTCGGCATTCAGGACTGGATCCTGGTGACCACGGATGCAAGCCTCCGAGGGTGGGGGGCAGTTACACAGGGAAGAAATTTCCAAGGTCTGTGGTCAAGTCAACTGACTTGCCTTCACATCAATATCCTGGAACTAAGGGCCATATACAACGCCCTAAGTCAAGCGGAGATCCTGCTTCGCGACCAACCGGTTCTGATCCAGTCAGACCGCAGGGGTTCATGTAAACCGCCAAGGCGGCACAAGGAGTAGGGTGGCGAGGGTAGAAGCCACCAGAATTCTTCGCTGGGCGGAGAATCAAGTAAGCGCACTGTCAGCAGTGTTCGTTCCGGGAGTGGACATCTGGGAAGCAGACTTCCTCAGCAGGCACGACCTCCACCCAGGAAAGTGGGGACTTCATCAGGAAGTCTTCACGCAGTTTGCAAATTGATGGGAACTGCCTAAGGTGGACTAGATGGCGTCCCACCTCAATAAAAAGCTAAAAAAGGTTTTACGCGGGGTCAAGGGACCCTCAGGTGATAGCTGTGTTCGCACTAGTAACACCGTGGGTGTTTCAGTCGGTCTCTGTATTCCTTCCTCTTCCTCTCATACCCAAGGGCTGAGAATTGTAGTAAAAGGAGGAGTGAAAACAATATTCTTTGCTCCGAATTGGCCAAGAAGGACTCGGTACCCGGAGCTGCAGGAAATGCTCTCAGAGGACTCAGGGCTTCTACCTCTCAGACAGGACATGTTGCAACAGGGGCCCTGTCTGTTCCAAAATTTACCGCGGCTGCATTTGACGGCATGGCGGTTGAACGCCGGATCCTAGCGGAAAAGGGCATTCCGGATGCAGTTATTCCTACGCTGATAAAGGCTAGGAAAGACGTGACAGCAAGACTTTTTCACTGTATATGGCGAAAATAGGTTGCTTGGTGTGAGGCCGGGAAGGCCCTACAGAGGAATTCCAGCGGGATCGATTCCTGCACTTCCTACAGTCAGGAGTGACTATGGGCCTAAAATTAGGATCCATAAAGGTCAAGATTTCGGCCCTATACATTTTCTCTAAAAATGAACTGGCTTCACTGCCTGAAGTTCAGACGTTGTTCTGGGGGTGCTGCATATTCAGCCTCCTTTTGTGCCACCGGTGGCACCTTGGGATCTTAACGTTGTGTGGGATTTCCTGAAATCCCACTGGTTTGAGCCACTTAAGACCATGGAGCTAAAATATCTCACGTGGAAAGTGGTCATGCTATTGGCCTTAGCTTCGGCTAGGTGTGTGTCAGTATTGGCGGTTTTGTCATGTAAAAACCCTTATCTGATCTTCCATATGGACAGGGCAGAATTGAGGACTCGTCCCCAATTTCTTCCTAGGGTGGTATCATCGTTTCATTTGAACCAGCCTATTGTGGTGCCTGCTGCTACTAGGGACTTGGAGGATTCCAAGTTGCTGGACGTAGTCCGGGCTTTGAAAATGTATGTTTCCAGAAAGGCGGGAGTCAGAAAGTCTGACTCGCTGTTTATTCTGTATGCAGCCAACAAGGTTGGCGCTCCTGCTTCGAAGCAGACTATTGTTCGCTGGATCTATAGCATGATTCAGCTGGTTCACTCTGCGGCTGGATTGCCGCATCCAAAATGGTGAAAGCCCATTCCACAAGGAAGGTGGGCTCTTCTTGGGCGGCTGCCTGAGGGGTCTCGGCTTTACAGCTTTGCCGAGCTGATGCTTGGTCGGGGTCAAACAAGTTTGCTAAGTTCTACAAGTTTGATACCCTGGCTGAGGAGGACCTTGAGTTTGCTCATGCGGTGCTGCAGAGTCATCCGCACTCTCCCGCCCGTTTGGGAGCTTTGGTATAATCCCCATGGTCCTTACGGAGTTCCCAGCATCCACTAGGACGTCCGAGAAAATAAGAATTTACTCACCGGTAATTCTATTTCTCGTAGTCCGTAGTGGATGCTGGGCGCCCGTCCCAAGTGCGGACTCTCTGCAATACGTGTATATAGTTATTGTTTAACTAAAGGGTTATTGATATGAGCCATCCGTAAAAGGAGGCTCAGTTGTTGTTCATACTGTTAACTGGGTATGGTTATCACAAGTTGTGCGGTGTGATTGGTGTGGCTGGTATGAGTCTTACCCTGGATTCCAAATCCTTTCCTTGTTGTGTCAGCTCTTCCGGGCACAGTTTCCTTAACTGAGGTCTGGAGGAGGGGCATAGAGGGAGGAGCCAGTGCACACCAGATATAGTACCTAATCTTTCTTTTTGAGTGCCCAGTCTCCTGCGGAGCCAGTCTATTCCCCATGGTCCTTACGGAGTTCCCAGCATCCACTACGGACTACGAGAAATAGAATTACCGGTGAGTAAATTCTTATTTTTTAGTTACCACTGATAATCACACAACTGTTTTATTTCAATTACCGTAGACTACGTGTTATCTGGTCACAGTTCTGTGTGTGTGACGGAACTAGTTGTATGTTCCATAACTTGGCTGAATAAATAGAAGTTTCTTAACGTTGTGCATGTACATTGCTAGATGTTCAAAAGCGAAGAAACAGAGAAGTGATCGGTTACTCCATAAAATTCAGACCCATGTAAGCTTTCAGCCTGAAACAATGACACAATTCGAATTGTTTTTTACATTTTAATCCAACTTTCCAAAATCTGACTCAAAGCAGTATTACATAATTCTGTTAATAAGTGTTTCACCGCCCAGGGTTGAGTGTTGCTTCTGCAATTTACTTACATCAGTAAGTAAAAAAACAATACTTAGGGTAATATTTTTTTATAATCTTAATGGTGATGACATTCTAGCAATTCTTAATCCATTTAAACACCAAATATATGAAAGTGTGTATGTTGTAATGGCAGAACCATACACATAATATGAAAACAAACAGCGTTATAAAAAACAGATTTGTTATTTGTTAGAATGAGACACCGCTCTTTCCTCTCTTCAAACACTAATACATAAAATATATTTTAAATATGCAGATAGTATTGTGCATTTATGCACAGTTCCAAGGTTTGTAGTCAAAGCAGCTTCTGTCACGTTTACATCAATCTGTGTAATAGATATGTGTGCATCACCGGTCACCTCCAAATTGGATTACTGTAATCTCTCTGGCCTCCCTGACAAACGCCTTTCTCCACTACAATCTATCTTCAGTGCTGCGGCTCATCTTCCAAATGTACTACATCCACCTCTCCCTCTTACAAGCCCTACACTGGCTACCCTTCCCCTTTTAAATCCAATTCCATTTTCTTAAACTCACTTACAAAGCCCTCACCCATTCCTCTTCCATTTACATATCTGACCTTATCCCAGGGATTTTCCAGTCTGCTGTATCAGAACCAGCATGAGTTCAAGACCACTCTCAATCAGTCCATGGCCTGGTGTCTGCTTCACTACGGGACGTTCTGGATTACCCTTCAAAACGTAAGTCAACCAGGCAGGATAGCTCTACACCCCACTGCTCTGGCCATGACTGAGAGTCTGACTACTCCGGACCCATAAAAGGCGCTGTTTCTTCTGAAGTGTGTCAGTGTCAGGTTGATGTAAATGCTTTAGTACAAGCCATGATGTCCGGCCTCTTAAGCACCATACCGACTGGAAGTTGGAAAACAGAGGCAACTGTGCATCTAACACTAGCGTCTGCTTTGGTTGCTTGGGTGTTTGCCCATTGTATAAGATGGACAGGAGAAAAATAAACTCGTTTAAAATATTATGCCACAAGACAAAAACATTAACATATACACATGAATAACCTAAAATCGCACTCATAATTCTGTGTGGAATTTTATTGTTTTCACGTAGGGAGATAGGTAAAGCTATAATATCAGTATAAGAGATTACACATGCAACAGACAAAATTTGCCAAACCATACCCAAATTTTCGTATGGATTATTGGGTAGTGTCCCATTTGGTATTAAATATAGCTGATTGAATATCAATTTATTAACAATATTAATATAAAATATTGTAGATACCACAGCCACCTATTAGTCCAAATTTAGCAGTATCAATGATTACAAATGCCACATCCAAGGTTGCCCAAACCACACCCAAGGTTGCCCAAACCACACCCTCAATTCCGTGTGGGTTTTCTCATACGTCCTAGAGGATGCTGAGGACTCCAAAAGGACCATGGGGTATAGACGAATCCGCAGGAGCTTGGGCACACTATAAAGACTTAAACTGGGTGTGAACTGGCTCCTCCCTCTATGCCCCTCCTCCAGACCTCAGTTAGACTTTGTGCCCAGGAGTGATGGGTCACACACTAGGGGAGCTCTACTGAGTTTCTCTGAAAGACTTTGTTAGGTTTTTTATTTTCAGGTAGACCTGCTGGCTACAGGCTCCCTGCAGCGTGGGAGTGAGGGGAGAGAAGCAGGACCTACTTCTTCTTAGTTCAAAGGCTCTGCTTCTCGGCTACTGGACACCATTAGCTCCAGAGGGTTCGATCACTTGGTGCTCCTAGCCGCTTGTTCCCGGCCCCGCGCCGTCAATCCCCTCACAGAAGCCGGAAGAAAGAAGCCGGGTGAGTATTGGAAGAAAAGAAGACTTCAGTGACGGCAGAAGACTTCAGTAACTGAGGTAACAGCAGCGGTAGCGCTGCACTCCATGCTCCCACACACCAACGTCTCTGGCAGGGTGCAGGGCGCTGGGGGGGAGCGCCCTGGGGGCATGTTGCTGAGAGTCTAGGAGCTGGCGGGGGGGACATATTTAGGTGCCCGGGCACCGGGTATGTTCACCCCGCCAGTGTGCCGCAGGGGGGAGCAACGGCGGTAGTGCTGCGCTCCCTGCTCCCCCACACACCATCAGCCTGCTGGGGGGGAGCGCCCTGGGCAGTATATTTATATATATATATATATAATAAGATTTTACTCACCGGTAAATCTATTTCTCGTAGTCCGTAGTGGATGCTGGGCGCCCATCCCAAGTGCGGATTGTCTGCAATACTTGTATATAGTTATTGCCTAACTAAAGGGTTATTGTTGAGCCATCTGTTGAGAGGCTCAGTTATATTTCATACTGTTAACTGGGTATAATATCACGAGTTATACGGTGTGATTGGTGTGGCTGGTATGAGTCTTACCCGGGATTCAAAATCCTTCCTTATTGTGTCAGCTCTTCCGGGCACAGTATCCTAACTGAGGTCTGGAGGAGGGGCATAGAGGGAGGAGCCTGGGCACAACTAAAGAAAGCTTTAGGACTACCTGGTGTGCACTGGCTCCTCCCACTAAGACCCTCCTCCAGACCTCAGTTAGGATACTGTGCCCGGAAGAGCTGACACAATAAGGAAGGATTTTGAATCCCGGGTAAGACTCATACCAGCCACACCAATCACACCGTATAACTCGTGATACTATGCCCAGTTAACAGTATGAAATATAACTGAGCCTCTCAACAGATAGCTCAACAATAACCCTTTAGTTAGGCAATAACTATAAACAAGTATTGCAGACAATCCGCACTTGGGATGGGCGCCCAGCATCCACTACGGACTACGAGAAATAGATTTACCGGTGAGTAAAATCTTATTTTCTCTGACGTCATAAGTGGATGCTGGGACTCCGTAAGGACCATGGGGATTATACCAAAGCTCTCAAACGGGCGGGAGAGTGCGGATGACTCTGCAGCACCGAATGAGCAAACTCAAGGTCCTCCTCAGCCAGGGTATCAAACTTGTAGACTCTTGCAAAAATGTTTGAACCCGACCAAGTAACAGCTCGGCAAATTTGTAAAGCCGAGACCCCTCGGGCAGCCGCCCAAGAAGAGCCCACTTTCCTCGTGGAATGGGCTTGTACAGATTTAGGGTGCGGCAGTCCAGCCGCAGAATGTGCAAGTTGAATCGTGCTACAGATCCAGCGAGCAATAGTCTGCTTAGAAGCAGGAGCACCCAGCTTGTTGGGTGCATACAGGATAAATAGCGAGTCAGTTTTCCTGACTCCAGCCGTCCTGGAAACATATACTTTTCAGGGCCCTGACTACGTCCAGTAACTTGGAATCCTCCAAGTCCCAAGTAGCCGCAGGCACCACATTAGGTTGGTTCACATGAAAAACTGATACCACCTTAGGAAGGAATTGGGAACGAGTCCTCAATTCCGCCTTATCCATATAAAAAAACAGATAAGGGCTTTTGCATGACAAAGCCGCCAATTCTGATACACGCCTGGCCGACGCCAAGGCCAACAGCATGACCACTTTCCACGTGAGGTATAGTAGCTCCACGGATTTAAGTGGCTCAACCCAATGCGACTTCAGGAAATCCAACACCACGTTGAGGTGCCACTGGAGGCACAAACGGGGGCTGACTATGCAGCACTCCCTTAACAAAAGTCTGAACTTCAGGCAGTGAAGCCAGTTCTATTTTGGAAGAAAATCGATAGAGCCGAAATCTGGACCTTAATGGAACCCAATTTTAGGCCCATAGTCACCCTGACTGTAGGAAGTGCAGAAATCGACCTAGCTGAAATTCCTCCTTTGGGGCCTTCCTGGCCTCACAGCACGCAACATATTTCCGCCATATGCTGTGATAATGGTTTGCGTTCACTTCTTTCCTAGCTTTAATTAGCGTAGGGATAACTTCCTCCGGAATGCCCTTTTCCTTCAGGATCCGGCGTTCAACCGCCATGCCGTCAAAAGCAGCCGCGGTACGTCTTGGAACAGACAGGCCCCCTGCTGCAGCAGGTCCTGTCTGAGCGGCAGAGGCCATGGGTCCTCTGAGATCATTTCTTGGAGTTCTGGGTACCAAGCTCTTCTTGGCCAATCCGAAACAATGAGTATAGTTCTTACTCCTCTCCATCTTATTATTCTCATTACCCTGGGTAAGAGAGGCAGAGAAGGGAACACATACACCGACTGGTACACCCACGGTGTTACCAGAGCGTCCACAGCTATCGCCTGAGGGTCCCTTGACCTGGCGCAATATCTTTGTAGCTTTTTGTTGAGGCGGGACGCCATCATGTCCACCTGTGGCCTTTCCCAACGGTGTACAATCATTTGGAAGACTTCTGAATGAAGTCCCCACTCTCCCGGGTGGAGGTCGTGTCTGCTGAGAAAGTCTGCTTCCCAGTTGTCCACTCCGGGAATGAACACTGCTGACAGTGCTAACACATGATTTTCCGCCCATCGGAGAATCCTTGTGGCTTCTGCCATCGCCATCCTGCTTCTTGTGCCGCCCTGTCGGTTTACATGAGCGACCGCCGTGATGTTGTCTGACTAGATCAGCACCGGCCGGTGTTGAAGCAGGGGTCTAGCCTGACTTAGGGCATTGTAAATGGCCCTTAGTTCCAGAATATTTATGTGTAGGGAAGTCTCCTGACTTTTCCATAGTCCTTGGAAGTTTCTTCCCTGTGTGACTGCCCCCCAGCCTCGAAGGCTGGCATCCGTGGTCACCAGGACCCAGTCCTGTATGCCGAATCTGCGGCCCCCTAGAAGATGAGCACTCTGCAGCCACCACAACAGCGACACCCTGGCCCTTGGAGACAGGGTTATCCGCCGATGCATCTGAAGATGCGACCCGGACCACTTGTCCAACAGATCCCACTGGAAGATCCTTGCATGGGACCTGGCGAATGGAATTTCTTCGTAAGAAGCTACCATCTTTCCCAGGGCTCGCGTGCATTGATGCACCGACACCTGTATTTGTATTAGGAGGTCTCTGTCTAGAGGCGACAACTCCTAGGACTTCTCCTCCGGGAGAAAACCTTTTTATCCTGTTCTGTGTCCTGAACCATACCCAGGAACAGTAGACGCGTCGTAGGAACCAGCTGCGACTTTGGAATATTCAGAATCCAGCCGTGCTGTTGTAGCACTTCCCGAGATAGTGCTACTCCGACGAACAACTGCTCCCTGGACCTCGCCTTTATAAGGAGATCGTCCAAGCACGGGATAATTATTTCGGCCATTACCTTGGTAAATACCCTCGGTGCCGGGGACAGACCAACGGCAACGTCTGGAATTGATAATGACCATCCTGTACCACAATTTAGAGGTACTCCTGGTGAAGAGGGTAAATAGGGACATGCAGGTAAGCATCCTTGATGTCCAGTGATACCATGAAATTCTCCAGGCTTGCAATAATCGCCCTGAGCGATTCCATTTTGAACTTGAACCTTTGTATATAAGTGTTCAAGGATTTCAATTTTAGAATGGGTCTCACCGAACCGTCTGGTTTCGGTACCACAACATTTTGGAATAGTAACCCCGGCCTTGTTGAAGGAGGGGTACCTTGATTTCACCTGCTGGAAGTACAGCTTGTGAATTGCCGCCAGTACTACCTCCCTTTCTCCGAGGGCAGCAGGCAAGGCTGATGTGAGGTAACGGCGAGGGGGAGTCGCCTCGAACTCCAGCCTGTATTCCTGTGATACTACTTGCAGAAGCTAGGGATCCACCTGTGGGCAAGCCCACTGGTCCCTGAAGTTCCCGAGATGCGCCCCCACCGCACCTGTCTCCACCTGTGGAGCCCCAGCGTCATGCGGTGGACTCAGAGTAAGCGGGGGAAGATTTTTGATCCTGGGAACTGGCTGTCTGGTGCAGCTTTTTCCTTCTTCCCTTGTCTCTGTGCAGAATGGAAGCGCCTTTGATCCGCTTGCTTTTCTGAAGCCGAAAGGACTGTACCTGAAAATACGGTGCTTTCTTAGGCTGTGAGGAAACCTGAGGTAAAAAAAATTCTTCCCAGCTGTTGCTGTGGATACGAGGTCCCAGAGACCATCCCCAAACAATTCCTCACCCTTATAAGGCAGAATCTCCATGTGCCTTTTAAAGGCAGCATCACCTGTCCACTGCCGGGTCTCTAATACCCTCCTGGCAGAATGGACATTGCATTAGTTCTGGATGCCAGCCGGCAAATATCCCTCTGTGCATCCTACATATATAAGACGACGTCTTTAAAATGCTCTATGTTAGCAAAATATTTTCCTGTCTAGGGTATTAATATTATCTGACAGGGTATCAGACCACGCTGCAGCAGCACTATTTATGCTGAGGCAAATGCAGGTCTCAGTATAGTACCTTAGTGTGTATATACAGACTTCAGGATAGTCTCCTGCTTTTTATCAGCATGCTCCTTCAAAGTGGCCGTATCCCAAGACGGCAGTGCCACCTTTTTTGACAAACGTGTGAGCGCCTTATCCACCCTAGGGGATATCTCCCAACGTGACCTATCCTCTGGCGGGAAAGGGTACGCCAGCAGTAACTTTTTAGAAATTAACATTTTCTTATCGGGGGAACCCACGCTCTTTACACACTTCATTCACTAATCTGATGGGGGAACAAAACACTGGCTGCTTTTTCTCCCCAAACATAAAAACCCTTTTATGTGGTACTTGGGTTCATGTCAGAATGTGTAACACATTTTTTATTGCCGAGATCATGCAACGGATGTTCCTAGTGGATTGTGTATATGTCTCAACCTCGTCGACACTGGAGTCAGACTCCGTGCCGACATCTGTGTCTGCCATCTGAGGTAACGGGCGTTTTTTGAGCCCCTGATGGCCTTTGAGACGCCTGGGCAGGCGCGGGCTGAGAAGCCGGCTGTCCCACAGCTGTTACGTCATCCAGCCTTTTACGTAAGGAGTTGACATTGTCGGTTAATACCTTCCACCTATCCATCCACACTGGTGTCGGCCCCACAGGGGGCGACATCCCATTTATCGGCCTCTGCTCCGCCTCCACGTAACCTTCCTCATCCAACATGTCGACACAGCCGTACCGACACACCGCACACACACAGGGAATGCTCTGACTGAGGACAGGACCCCACAAAGTCCTTTGGGGAGACAGAGAGAGAGTATGCCAGCACACACCAGAGCGCTATATAATGCAGGGATTAACACTATAACTGAGTGATTTTTCCCCCAATAGCTGCTTGTATACACATATTTCGCCTAAATTTAGTGCCCCCCCTCTCTTTTTAACCCTTTGAGCCTGAAAACTACAGGGGAGAGCCTGGGGAGCTGTCTTCCAGCTGCACTGTGAAGATAAAATGGCGCCAGTGTGCTGAGGGAGATAGCCCCGCCCCTTTTTCGGCTGACTTTTTTCCCGCTTTTTTCATGGATTCTGGCAGGGGTAATTTATCACATATATAGCCCTGGGACTATATATTGTGATGATTTGCCAGCCAAGGTGTATTTTATTGCCCTCAGGGCGCCCCCCCCCCAGCGCCCTGCACCCATCAGTGACCGGAGTGTGAGGTGTGCATGAGGAGCAATGGCGCACAGCTGCAGTGCTGTGCGCTACCTTGTTGAAGACAGAAGTCTTCTGCCGCCGATTTTCCGGAACACTTCTTGCTTCTGGCTCTGTAAGGGGGCCGGCGGCGCGGCTCCGGGAACGAACACCAAGGTCGGGTCCTGCGGTCGATCCCTCTGGAGCTAATGGTGTCCAGTAGCCTAAGAAGCCCAAACTACCACCAGTTAGGTAGGTTCGCTTCTTTTCCCCTTAGTCCCTCGCTGCAGTGAGTCTGTTGCCAGCAGATCTCACTGTAAAATAAAAAACCTAAAATATACTTTCTAGGAGCTCAGGAGAGCCCCTAGTGTGCATCCAGCTCAGCCGGGCACAAGATTCTAACTGAGGTCTGGAGGAGGGTCATAGTGGGAGGAGCCAGTGCACACCAGGTAGTCCTAAAGCTTTCTTTAGTTGTGCCCAGTCTCCTGCGGAGCCGCTATTCCCCATGGTCCTTATAGAGTCCCAGCATCCACTTAGGACGTCAGAGAAATATATATATATATGTATCGTGTACTTCACTGGCGGGGGGACATCCTTCGGTGCCCGCCCCGCCAGTACGCCGCGAACGGGAGGGAGCAGCAGCGATAGCGCCGCGCTCCCCGCTCCCGCACGCCATCGGCCTGCAGGGCGCTGGGGGGGAGCGCCCTGGGGAGTCATATATATATATATATATATATTTCTCTAACGTCCTATTGGATGCTGGGGACTCCGTAAGGACCATGGGGAATAGACGGGCTCCGCAGGAGACAGGGCACTTTAAGAAAGAATTAGGATACTGGTGTGCACTGGCTCCTCCCTCTATGTCCCTCCTCCAGACCTCAGTTTGAATCTGTGCCCGGACGAGCTGGATGCTACTTAGTGAGCTCTCCTGAGCTTGCTAAAAAGAAAGTATTTTGTTAGGTTTTTTTATTTTCAGAGAGATCTGCTGGCAACAGACTCTCTGCAACGTGAGACTGAGGGGAGAGAAGCAGCCCTACTCACTGAAGATAGGTCCTGCTTCTTAGGCTACTGGACACCATTAGCTCCAGAGGGATGGTACACAGGAACGCACCCTTGGTCGTCCGATCCCGGAGCCGCGCCGCCGTCCCCCTCGCAGAGCCAGAAGACAGAAGCCGGCGTGAGAAGCCAGAAGACTTCAAAATCGGCAGCAGAAGACTCCAGTCTTCATATGAGGTAGCGCACAGCACTGCAGCTGTGCGCCATTGCTCCCACACTAAACCCACACACTCTGGTCACTGTAGGGTGCAGGGCGCAGGGGGGGGCGCCCTGGGCAGCAATTGGGAACCTCTTGGCAAAAAGTAGCATATATACAGTTGGGCACTGTATATATGCATGAGCCCCCGCCATTATTTTGCACACAAAACGCGGGACAGAAGGCCGCCGCTGAGGGGGCGGGGATTCTTCCTCAGCACTCACCAGCGCCATTTTCTCTCCACAGCTCCGCTGAGAGGAAGCTCCCCAGGCTCTCCCCTGCAGAATCACGGTAGAAAGAGGGTAAAAAGAGAGGGGGGGCACATAAATTTGGCGCAAAAACAGTATATACAGCAGCTACTGGGTTAACACTAAGTTACTGTGTGATTCCTGGGTCATATAGCGCTGGGGTGTGTGCTGGCGTACTCTCTCTCTGTCTCTCCAAAAGGCCTTGTGGGGGAACTGTCTTCAAAAAGAGCATCCCCTGTGTGTGTGGTGTGTTGGTACGCTTGTGTCGGCATGTTTGACGAGGAAGGCTATGTGGAAACAGAGCGGGTACAAATGAATGTGGGGTCGCCGCCGACACCCGATTGGATGGATATGTGGAAGGTTTTAAATGATAATGTTAATTCCTTGCATAAAAGGTTGGATAAAGCTGAAGCCTTGGGACAGTCAGGGTCTCAACCCATGCCTGATCCTACATCGCAGAGGCCGTCAGGGTCTCAGAAGCGCCCACTATCCCAAATTGTTCACACAGATATCGACACGGATTCTGACTCCAGTGTCGATGGCGAGGATGCAAAGTTGCAGCCTAAAATGGCTAAAGCCATCCGTTACATGATTATAGCAATGAAGGATGTGTTGCACATCACAGAGGAAACCCCAGTCCCTGACAAGAGGGTTTATATGTATGGGGAGAAAAGGCAAGAGATGACCTTTCCCCCTTCACATGAGTTAAATGAGTTATGTGAAAAAGCTTGGGAATCTCCAGATAGAAAACTGCAGATTTCCAAACGGATGCTTATGGCGTATCCTTTCCCGCCAATGGACAGGTTGCGCTGGGAATCCTCCCCAAGGGTAGACAAAGCTTTAACACGCTTATCCAAGAGGGTAGCCCTGCCGTCACAGGATACGGCCACCCTTAAAGATGCTGCGGATAGAAAGCAGGAGGGTATCCTGAAATCCATTTATTCACATTCAGGTACCTTACTACGGCCGGCGATTGCATCGGCCTGGATGTGTAGTGCTGCAGCAGCATGGACAGATACCTTATCTGAGGAACTTGATACCTTGGACAAGGATACTATATTACTAACCCTGGGGCATATAAAAGACGCTGTCCTATATATGATAGATGCTCAAAGAGACATTAGCCTACTGGGCTCTAGAATAAATGCAATGTCGATTTCTGCCAGAAGGGTCCTGTGGACTCGGCAATGGACAGGCGATGCCGACTCAAAAAGGCACATGGAGGTTTTACCTTACAAGGGTGAGGAATTGTTTGGGGACGGTCTCTTGGACCTGGTCTCCATAGCTACGGCTGGAAAGTCAAACTTTTTGCCATATGTTCCCTCACAACCTAAGAAAGCACCGTATTACCAAATGCAGTCCTTTCGATCACAAAAAGGCAAGAAAGTCCGAGGTGCGTCCTTTCTTGCCAGAGGCAGGGGTAGAGGAAAGAAGCTGCACAATACAGCTAGTTCCCAGGAACAGAAGTCCTCCCCGGCTTCTACTAAATCCGCCGCATGACACTGGGGCACCACAGGCGGAGCCAGGCCCGGTGGGGGCGCGTCTCCGAAATTTCAGCCACAAGTGGGTTCACTCACAGGTGGATCCCTGGGCTATAGAGATTGTGTCTCAGGGATACAAGCTGGAATTCGAAGAGATGCCCCCTCATCGTTACCTCAAATCGGCCCTGCCAGCTTCCCTCTTAGAGAGGGAAATAGTGTTAGCTGCAATTCACAAATTGTATCTCCAGCAGGTGGTGGTAAAGGTTCCCCTCCTTCAACAGGGTAGGGGTTACTATTCGACCATGTTTGTGGTACCGAAACCGGACGGTTCGGTCAGACCCATATTGAATTTAAAATCCCTGAACATATACCTGAAAAGGTTCAAGTTCAAGATGGAATCGCTCAGGGCGGTCATCGCAAGCCTGGAGGAGGGGGATTTTATGGTGTCTCTGGACATAAAGGATGCTTACCTTCATGTCCCCATTTATCCACCTCATCAGGAGTACCTCAGATTTGTGGTACAGGATTGTCATTACCAATTCCAGACGTTGCCGTTGGGTCTCTCCACGGCACCGAGAATATTTACCAAGGTAATGGCGGAAATTATGGTGCTCCTGCGAAAGCAAGGAGTCACAATTATCCCATACTTGGACGATCTCCTCATAAAGGCGAGGTCCAGAGAACAGTTGCTGATCAGCGTAGCACGCTCTCGGGAAGTGTTACAACAGCACGGCTGGATTCTGAATATTTCAAAGTCGCAGCTGATTCCTACGACGCGTCTGCCCTTCCTGGGCATGATTCTGGACACAGACCAGAAGAAGGTTTTTCTCCCGACGGAGACGGGTCAGGAACTCATGACACTGGTCAGAGACCTCCTAAAACCAAAAAAGGTGTCGGTGCATCACTGCACACGAGTCCTGGGAAAGATGGTGGCGTCATACGAGGCCATTCCCTTCGGCAGGTTCCATGCGAGGACCTTTCAATGGGATCTGTTGGACAAGTGGTCCGGATCGCATCTACAGATGCATCGGCTGATCACCCTATCCCCCAGGGCCAGGGTATCTCTTCTGTGGTGGCTGCAGAGTGCTCACCTTCTCGAGGGCCGCAGATTCGGCATTCAGGACTGGGTCCTGGTGACCACGGATGCAAGCCTCCGAGGGTGGGGGGCAGTCACACAGGGAAGAAATTTCCAGGGTCTGTGGTCAAGTCAGGAGACTTGCCTTCACATCAATATCCTGGAACTAAGGGCCATATACAACGCCCTAAGTCAAGCGGAGACCCTGCTTCGCAACCAATCGGTACTGATTCAATCAGACAACATCACCGCAGTGGCTCATGTAAACCGCCAAGGCGGCACAAGGAGCAGGGTGGCGATGACGGAAGCCACCAGAATTCTTCGGTGGGCGGAGAATCACGTACGAGCACTGTCAGCAGTGTTCATTCCGGGAGTGGACAACTGGGAAGCAGACTTCCTCAGCAGGCACGACCTCCACCCAGGAGAGTGGGGACTTCATCAAGAAGTCTTCGCGCAGATTGCAGGTCGGTGGGAACTGCCACAGGTGAACATGATGGCATCCCGCCTCAACAAAAAGCTACAGAGGTATTGCGCCAGGTCAAGAGACCCTCAGGCGATAGCTGTAGACGCACTAGTGACACCGTGGGTGTTCCAGTCGGTTTATGTGTTTCCTCCTCTTCCTCTCATACCCAAGGTGCTGAGAATCATAAGAAAAAGAGGAGTGAGAACAATACTCATTGTTCCGGATTGGCCAAGAAGGACTTGGTATCCAGAGCTGCAAGAAATGCTCACAGAGGACCCATGGCCTCTGCCTCTAAGACAGGATCTGTTGCAACAGGGGCCCTGTCTGTTCCAAGACTTACCGCGGCTGCGTTTGACGGCATGGCGGTTGAACGCCGGATCCTAGCAGAAAAAGGCATTCCGGATGAGGTTATTCCTACGCTGATAAAGGCTAGGAAGGACGTGACGGCTAAACATTATCACCGTATATATGGTGAAAATATGTTGCTTGGTGTGAGGCCAGGAATGCCCCTACAGAGGAATTCCAGCTGGGCCGTTTCCTTCACTTCCTACAGTCGGGAGTGACTTTGGGCCTAAAATTGGGTTCCATTAAGGTCCAGATTTCGGCCCTATCCATTTTCTTTCAAAAAGAACTGGCTTTTTTTTCCTGAAGTTCAGACGTTTGTAAAGGGAGTGCTGCATATTCAGCCCCCGGTTGTGCCTCCAGTGGCACCTTGGGATCTTAACGTGGTGTTGAGTTTACTGAAATTACACTGGTTTGAGCCACTTAAAACCGTGGAGTTAAAATTTCTCACGTGGAAGGTGATCATGCTATTAGCCTTGGCTTCAGCTAGGCGTGTGTCAGAATTAGCGGCTTTGTCACATAAAAGCCCCTATCTGGTTTTCCATGTAGACAGGGCAGAATTGCGGACCCGACCACAATTTCTGCCAAAAGTAGTGTCATCTTTTCATATGAACCAACCTATTGTGGTGCCTGTGGCTACTCGTGACTTGGAGGATTCCGAGTTGCTTGAAGTGGTCAGGGCTTTGAAGGTTTATGTGGCCAGAACGGCGAGAGTCAGGAAAACGGAGTCACTTTATCCTGTATGCACCCAACAAGCTGGGTGCTCCTGCTTCAAAGCAAACTATTGCTCGCTGGATCTGTAACACGATTCAGCAGGCTCATTTTGCGGCTGGATTGCCGCTACCAAAATCAGTAAAAGCCCATTCCACAAGGAAGGTGGGCTCTTCTTGGGCGGCTGCCCGAGGGGTCTCGGCATTACAGCTTTGCAGAGCAGCTACTTAGTCGGGTTCAAACACTTTTGCAAAGTTCTACAAGTTTGATACCCTGGCTGAGGAGGACCTTGTGTTTGTTCATTCGGTGCTGCAGAGTCATCCGCACTCTCCCGCCCGTTTGGGAGCTTTGGTATAATCCCCATGGTCCTTACGGAGTCCCCAGCATCCACTAGGACGTTAGAGAAATAAGATTTTACTTACCGGTAAATCTATTTCTCGTAGTCCGTAGTGGATGCTGGGCGCCCGTCCCAAGTGCGGACTTCTTCTGCAATGCTTGTGTATAGTTATTGCTTACATAAGGGTTATGTTATGGTTGCATCAGGGTTTATCTGATGCTCTGTTGTTGTTCATACTGTTAACTGGGTAAGTTTATCACGAGTTATACGGTGTGATTGGTGTGGCTAGTATGAGTCGTACCCTGGATTCCAAATCCTTTCCTTGTACTGTCAGCTCTTCCGGGCACAGTTTCTTTAACTGAGGTCTGGAGGAGGGACATAGAGGGAGGAGCCAGTGCACACCAGTATCCTAATTCTTTCTTAAAGTGCCCTGTCTCCTGCGGAGCCCGTCTATTCCCCATGGTCCTTACGGAGTCCCCAGCATCCACTACGGACTACGAGAAATAGATTTACCGGTAAGTAAAATCTTATTTTCTCTGGCTGGGTCCACAGGATTATCCACAGGATAACATTGGGATATTGTCGAGCGACAGCGAAAATGGCACCAACACGGTCACAAGCTTTCTGGCCTCCCAGGATGCATTGGGGCCTCCACTATATAGTACCGCCCACTGACTCAGTCAGATCAGTTTTTTGCTTGGTGCGGCAGGAAGTCTGACTGAGGAAGCCGCTGATCGTGTGAGCAGGCGGAGAAACGCGTCTTAAAGCCCCTACAACTCATATAACCTTTCTATATGGGAACACCACGTGTTCGATCATTGGATAATTCATCTTTGACCTCCAGATAAGGCTTGCTAAAAACGGTAATTCAAGCACCAGAGCCAGGAGTTAAAAAGATCTACAATCCTAGACGAAGGAGTGGTAATATATTTATATGCTAAACATGGCCATGTTAAACAAAGACTGCTGTGCATGAACAAGCCTGATGCAGGCTAAAAACTGTTCTAACAATTACTCCGCATGAATAAGTTTTATACTATTAATCAAACCACCTTAAGATATCTGCATGCTAAATCTACTAATTAATTAAATAAACAGAGGAACTTTTATTAATAGCACTATCTAGTGCATAGGAACATTGAAATCTATAAAGTACTCTCAATTATCCTGCACGATAAACATCTAATCAGGATACTACTGTTTGGAAATTTTGCATGCTGTTTATCAAAGAACTGCAGACAGGGAGGAATTGGTTTTACTACCAGCTGATGATTAATAAGTGAATGCATTTCTACTCTCTGCAAGGAGAGTCTGTGGGGTGATATTGTTACTAGGTTTCTAATTGTGTTACTAAAAATATAAATGATTGCCAATCGTGCTGTTTATAAGTAATAATTGTTGCAATGCTATAGAACAGTTACTCTTTAGAAACCTTAGAGTGTGCCAGTGCAAGATTGTTACATGTTGCCATGTTGAGCTAGTGATAAACTGTCACAGCTTTTTTATAAATTGGTACAGGAGAAATAGGGAAGGATTTTTTAAATAAAATAAAAAACTTTTATTAATAGAGTCTGTGAGCGCTGACTGTATTTGTGTGTGTTTTTTTATTAATACTTTTGCCAGAGTAGTTAAGCATAAAACGTAACGGTATATGACCAGGGAGTGCGTCTCTTCAATGTCTAGCCCGAACAGACACAATCTGTCAACTCTGGCAGGGACGGTTCTGTAAGGGTAATATTCCAAATTGCAACCCAAAATGGTACCAATTTTGGGCATGACCAGAGTAGATGCCAAAAATCGGCCCCCTCCCCATCGCACTTTGGGCAGCAGGTATCAGCAAAGATGTGCCCTATGTAACATTACTGGGGTACGATATATTCTATGTAAGATATAAAAATAAATTGCTGATATCGAACGTATGGGGTAGTATACCGAATGGATCCCAAAATTTGCATCCATTGTTCATTAGAAAGATCACCAAAGTCACCTTCCCATTTAAGTTTCAAGGGATCAAATAAATGAGAATTAACCTGCACATTCAATGCGGCATAAATCAGAGATATGTGTTCCCTGGAGCCCAGCAAAAATAAGATTTTACTTCCCGATAAATCTATTTCTCGTAGTCCGTAGTGGATGCTGGGACTCCGTCAGGACCATGGGGATTAGCGGCTCCGCAGGAGACAGGGCACAAAAATAAAGCTTTAGGATCAGGTGGTGTGCACTGGCTCCTCCCCCTATGACCCTCCTCCAAGCCTCAGTTAGGATACTGTGCCCGGACGAGCGTACACAATAAGGAAGGATTTTGAATCCCGGGTAAGACTCATACCAGCCACACCAATCACACCGTACAACTTGTGATCTGAACCCAGTTAACAGTATGACAAACGTAGGAGCCTCTGAACAGACGGCTCACAACAATAACAACCCGATTTTTTTGTAACAATAACTATGTACAAGTATTGCAGACAATCCGCACTTGGGATGGGCGCCCAGCATCCACTACGGACTACGAGAAATAGATTTATCGGTAAGTAAAATCTTATTTTCTCTGACGTCCTAGTGGATGCTGGGACTCCGTAAGGACCATGGGGATTATACCAAAGCTCCCAAACGGGCGGGAGAGTGCAGATGACTCTGCAGCACCGAATGAGAGAACTCCAGGTCCTCTTTAGCCAGGGTATCAAATTTGTAGAATTTTACAAACGTGTTCTCCCCCGACCACGTAGCTGCTCGGCAGAGTTGTAATGCCGAGACCCCTCGGGCAGCCGCCCAGGATGAGCCCACCTTCCTTGTGGAATGGGCCTTGACAGATTTAGGCTGTGGCAGGCCTGCCACAGAATGTGCAAGTTGAATTGTGCTACAAATCCAACGAGCAATCGTCTGCTTAGAAGCAGGAGCACCCAGCTTGTTGGGTGCATACAGTATAAACAGCGAGTCAGATTTTCTGACTCCAGCCGTCCTTGAAATATATATTTTCAATGCCCGGACAACGTCCAGCAACTTGGAATCCTCCAAATCGCTAGTAGCCGCAGGCACCACAATAGGCTGGTTCAGGTAAAACGCTGACACCACCTTAGGCAGAAACTGAGGACGCGTCCGCAGTTCTGCCCTGTCCGAATGGAAAATCAGATATGGGCTTTTATACGATAAAGCCGCCAATTCTGATACTCTCCTGGCTGAAGCCAGGGCCAGTAGCATGGTTACTTTCCACGTAAGATATTTCAAATCCACCGATTTGAGTGGCTCAAACCAATGGGATTTGAGAAAATCCAAAACTACACGGAGCCACTGGGGGCACAACCGGGGGCTGTATATGTAGTACTCCTTTTACAAAAGTCTGGACTTCAGGAACTGAAGCCAATTCTTTCTGGAAGAAAATCGACAGGGCCGAAATTTGAACCTTAATGGACCCCAATTTGAGGCCCATAGACAATCCTGTTTGCAGGAAATGTAGGAATCGACCCAGTTGAAATTCCTCCGTGGGGGCCTTCCTGGCCTCACACCACGCAACATATTTTCTCCAAATGCGGTGATAATGTTGTGCAGTCACCTCCTTCCTGGCTTTTACCAGTGTAGGAATTACCTCTTCCGGAATGCCTTTTTCCCTTAGAATTCGGCGTTCAACCGCCATGCCGTCAAACGCAGCCGCGGTAAGTCTTGGAATAGACACGGTCCCTGCTGAAGCAGGTCCCGTCTTAGAGGTAGAGGCCACGGATCTTCCGTGAGCATCTCCTGAAGTTCCGGGTACCAAGTTCTTCTTGGCCAATCCGGAGCCACGAGTATCGTTCTTACTCCCCTTTGCCGTATAATTCTCAGTACTTTTGGTATGAGAGGCAGAGGAGGAAACACATACACTGACTGGAACACCCACGGTGTTACCAGAGCGTCCACAGCTATTGCCTGAGGGTCTCTTGACCTGGCGCAATACCTGTCCAGTTTTTTGTTGAGGCGAGACGCCATCATATCCACCTTTGGTTTTTCCCAACGGTTCACAATCATGTGGAAGACTTCTGGATGAAGTCCCCACTCTCCCGGGTGTAGATCGTGTCTGCTGAGGAAGTCTGCTTCCCAGTTGTCCACTCCCGGAATGAACACTGCTGACAGTGCTATCACATGATCTTCCGCCCAGCGAAGAATCCTTGCAGCTTCTGCCATTGCTCTCCTGCTTCTTGTGCCGCCCTGTCTGTTTACGTGGGCGACTGCCGTGATGTTGTCCGACTGGATCAACACCGGCTGACCCTGAAGCAGGGGTTTTGCCAGGCTTAGAGCATTGTAAATCGCTCTTAGCTCCAGTATATTTATGTGAAGAGACATCTCCAGGCTTGACCATACTCCCTGGAAGTTTCTTCCCTGTGTGACCGCTCCCCAGCCTCTCAGACTGGCATCCGTGGTCACCAGGACCCAGTCCTGTATGCCGAATCTGCGGCCCTCTAACAGATGAGCACTCTGCAACCACCACAGAAGAGACACCCTTGTCCGTGGCGATAAGGTTATCCGCTGATGCATCTGCAGATGCGATCCGGACCATTTGTCCAGCAGATCCCACTGAAAAGTTCGTGCGTGGAATCTGCCGAATGGAATCGCTTCGTAAGAAGCCACCATCTTTCCCAGGACTCTTGTGCATTGATGCACAGACACTTTTCCTGGTTTTAGGAGGTTCCTGACAAGTTCGGATAACTCCCTGGCTTTCTCCTCCGGAAGAAACACCTTTTTCTGAACCGTGTCCAGAATCATTCCCAGGAACAGCAGACGTGTCGTCGGGTTCAATTGAGATTTTGGAAAATTCAGAATCCACCCGTGCTGTTGCAGCAATACTTGGGTTAGTGCTACTACGTCTTCCAGCTGTTCTCTGGACCTTGCCCTTATCAGGAGATCGTCCAAGTAAGGGATAATTAATACGCCTTTTCTTCGCAGAAGAAACATCATCTCGGCCATTACCTTGGTAAAGACCCGAGGTGCCGTGGACAATCCAAACGGCAGCGTCTGAAACTGATAATGACAGTTTTGCACCACGAACCTGAGGTACCCTTGGTGTGAAGGGCAAATTGGGACATGCAGGTAAGCATCCTTGATGTCCAGGGACACCATAAAGTCCAATTCTTCCAGATTCGCTATCACTGCTCTGAGTGACTCCATCTTGAACTTGAATTTTTGTATGTACAGGTTCAAAGATTTCAGATTTAGAATAGGTCTTACCGAGCCGTCCGGCTTCGGTACCACAAATAGCGTGGAGTAATACCCCTTTCCCTGTTGTAGGAGGGGTACCTTGACTATCACCTGCTGAGAAACCAGCTTGTGAATGGCTTCCAATACCGTCGCCCTGTCTGAGGGAGACGTTGGCAAAGCAGACTTTAGGAACCGGCGAGGGGGAGACTTCTCGAATTCCAACCTGTAACCCTGAGATACTACCTGCAGGATCCAGGGGTCCACCTGTGAGCAAGCCCACTGCGCGCTGAAATTCTTGAGTCGACCCCCCACCGCTCCTGAGTCCGCTTGTAAAGCCCCAGCGTCATGCTGAGGGCTTTGCAGAACCCGGGGAGGGCTTCTGTTCCTGGGAAGGAGCTGCTTGCTGCCCTCTCTTACCCTTTCCTCTGCCTCGGGGCAGATATGACTGTCCTTTTGCCCGCTTGTTCTTATAGGACCGAAAGGACTGCGGCTGAAAAGACGGTGTCTTTTTCTGTTGGGAGGGGGTCTGAGGTAAAAAGGTGGATTTCCCGGCAGTTGCCGTGGCCACCAGATCCGATAGACCCACGCCAAATAATTCCTCCCCTTTATACGGCAATACTTCCATATGTCGTTTGGAATCCGCATCACCTGACCACTGTCGCGTCCATAAACTTCTTCTGGCAGATATGGACATCGCACTTACTCTCGATGCCAGAGTGCAAATATCCCTCTGAGCATCTCGCATATAAAGAAAAGCATCCTTTAATTGCTCTAAAGTCAATAAAATACTGTCCCTATCCAGGGTATCAATATTTTCAGTCAGGGAATCCGACCAGACCTCCCCAGCACTGCACATCCAGGCTGAGGCGATGGCTGGTCGCAGTATAACACCAGTATGTGTGTATATACTTTTTAGGGTAGTTTCCAGCCTCCTATCAGCTGGATCCTTGAGGGCGGCCGTATCAGGAGACGGTAACGCCACTTGTTTTGATAAGCGTGTGAGCGCCTTATCCACCCTAGGGGGTGTTTCCCAGCGCGCCCTAACCTCTGGCGGGAAAGGGTATAATGCCAATAACTTTTTTGAAATTAGCACTTTTCTATCTGGGTTAACCCACGCTTCATCACATACATCATTCAATTCCTCTGATTCAGGAAAAACTACAGGTAGTTTTTTCACACCCCACATAATACCCCTTTTTGTGGTACTTGCAGTATCAGAGATATGTAAAGCCTCCTTCATTGCCGTGATCATATAACGTGTGGCCCTACTGGAAAATACGTTTGTTTCTTCACCGTCGACACTAGATTCAGTGTCCGTGTCTGGGTCTGTGTCGACCGACTGAGGTAAAGGGCGTTTTACAGCCCCTGACGGTGTCTGAGACGCCTGGGCAGGTACTAACTGGTTTGCCGGCCGTCTCATGTCGTCAACTGATTTTTGTAATGTGCTGACATTATCACGTAATTCCATAAACAAAGCCATCCATTCCGGTGTCGACTCCCTGGGGGGCGACATCACCATTACCAGCAATTGCTCTGCCTCCACACCAACATCGTCCTCATACATGTCGACACACACGTACCGACACACAGCAGACACACAGGGAATGCTCTATTGAAGACAGGACCCCACTAGCCCTTTGGGGAGACAGAGGGAGAGTTTGCCAGCACACACCCAAGCGCTATAATATATATGGGAACAACCCTATATAAGTGTTGTATCCTTATAGCAGCTTAAATATATAATATCGCCAAAAAAAGTGCCCCCCCTCTCTGTTTTACCCTGTTTCTGTAGTGCAGTGCAGGGGAGAGTCCTGGGAGCCTTCCTCACAGCGGAGCTGAGCAGGAAAATGGCGCTGTGTGCTGAGGAGAATAAGCCCCGCCCCCTATTTCGGCGGGCTCTTCTCCCGGAGTTTGTGAGATCTGGCAGGGGTTAAATACATCCATATAGCCTCAAGGGCTATATGTGATGTATTTTTAGCCATAAGAAAGGTATTATACATTGCTGCCCAGGGCGCCCCCCCCAGCGCCCTGCACCCTCAGTGACCGCTGTGTGAAGTGTGCTGACAACAATGGCGCACAGCTGCAGTGCTGTGCGCTACCTCATGAAGACTGAAAAGTCTTCTGCCGCCTGTTTCTGGACCTCTTCAATCTTCGGCATCTGCAAGGGGGGTCGGCGGCGCGGCTCCGGGACCGGACTCCATGGCTGGGCCTGTGTTCGATCCCTCTGGAGCTAATGGTGTCCAGTAGCCTAAGAAGCCAATCCATCCTGCACGCAGGTGAGTTCACTTCTCTCCCCTAAGTCCCTCGATGCAGTGAGCCTGTTGCCAGCAGGACTCACTGAAAATAAAAAACCTAAAAACTTTTTCTAAGCAGCTCTTTAGGAGAGCCACCTAGATTGCACCCTGCTCGGACGGGCACAAAAACCTAACTGAGGCTTGGAGGAGGGTCATAGGGGGAGGAGCCAGTGCACACCACCTGATCCTAAAGCTTTATTTTTGTGCCCTGTCTCCTGCGGAGCCGCTAATCCCCATGGTCCTGACGGAGTCCCAGCATCCACTAGGACGTCAGAGAAATAAGCAGTTTTTTGACTGGAGACACCGAAATAGCTAAGGGAGCTGTACCCAACTGCGTCTGCAATGCATGTCGCAGCTGAAGATAGCGAAAAAAGGCAGAATTAGCAACAGCATAGTCATTACGTATCTGCTCAAATGATTTAAGATTGCCATTATCAAAAAATGCTCAGCAAACGTTGTAACTCCCACCCTCAACCACAATTATCTGAGGACAAAGGCAGTAGCTCTTTATAAGAAGCATTAAACCACAGGAGTGTATCAACCTCAATGTCATGCCAGTCAAAAAAGGTGTGCGCCATTCGCCAGACCAGAAGAGCCTGTCTAAGAAAATGGGGAAGGCCAGAGAGAGTAGAGCCAGAAAGCAAAAAGTGAAGCAAGGAAAGAGGAGACTCCACCCACTCGGCATAGAACCCCAACAACGTGTCCCCACCTGTACCCAAAAGCCAAGAAGAAAGGTAGACCAGCTGAGAGGCCAAATAGTATATTCGCATATTAGAGAGGCCAAGACCTCCATCTAACTTGGACTTAACCAGGGCCTTCATAGCTACCCTAGACGCCTTACCACCCCAAATAAAAGAGGACAAAATAAGATTTTACTTACCGATAAATCTATTTCTCGTAGTCCGTAGTGGATGCTGGGACTCCGTAAGGACCAGGGGGATAGCGGCTCCGCAGGAGACAGGGCACAAAATAAAAGCTTAAGGATCAGGTGGTGTGCACTGGCTCCTCCCCCTATGACCCTCCTCCAAGCCTCAGTTAGGATACTGTGCCCGGACGAGCGTACATAATAAGGAAGGATATTGAATCCCGGGTAAGACTCATACCAGCCACACCAATCACACCGTACAACTTGTGATCTGAACCCAGTTAACAGTATGATAAACGCAAAGGAGCCTCTGAAAAGATGGCTCACAACAATAATAACCCGAATTTTTGTAACAATAACTATATACAAGTATTGCAGACAATCCGCACTAGGGATGGGCGCCCAGCATCCACTACGGACTACGAGAAATAGATTTATCGGTAAGTAAAATCTTATTTTCTCTGACGTCCTAGTGGATGCTGGGACTCCGTAAGGACCATGGGGATTATACCAAAGCTCCCAAACGGGCGGGAGAGTGCGGATGACTCTGCAGCACCGAATGAGAGAACTCCAGGTCCTCCTCAGCCAGGGTATCAAATTTGTAGAATTTAGCAAACGTGTTTGCCCCTGACCAAGTAGCTGCTCGGCAAAGTTGTAAAGCCGAGACCCCTCGGGCAGCCGCCCAAGATGAGCCCACTTTCCTTGTGGAATGGGCTTTTACTGATTTTGGCTGTGGCAATCCTGCCACAGAATGTGCAAGCTGAATTGTACTACAAATCCAACGAGCAATCGTCTGCTTAGAAGCAGGAGCACCCAGCTTGTTGGGTGCATACAGGATAAACAGCGAGTCAGATTTTCTGACTCCAGCCGTCCTGGAAACATATATTTTCAAGGCCCTGACAACGTCAAGCAACTTAGAGTCCTCTAAGTCCCTGGTAGCCGCAGGTACCACAATAGGTTGGTTCATGTGAAATGCAGAAACCACCTTAGGTAGAAATTGAGGACGAGTCCTCAATTCCGCCCTGTCAGAATGAAAAATTAAGTAAGGGCTTTTATATGATAAAGCCGCCAATTCTGACACACGCCTGGCTGAAGCCAAGGCTAACAGCATCGACACCTTCCATGTGAGATATTTTAAGTCCACAGTGGAAAGTGGTTCAAACCAATGTGACTTTAGAAAACTCAACACCACGTTGAGATCCCAAGGTGCCACTGGAGGCACAAAAGGAGGCTGTATGTGCAGCACCCCTTTTATAAATGTCTGAACTTCAGGTACTGAAGCCAGTTCTTTCTGGAAGAAAATCGACAGGGCCGAAATTTGAACCTTAATGGACCCTAATTTTAGGCCCATAGACAGTCCTGTTTGCAGGAAATGAAGGAAACGACCCAGTTGAAATTCCTCTGTAGGGGCCTTCTTGGCCTCACACCACGCAACATATTTACGCCAAATGCGGTGATAATGTTTTGCGGTTACGTCCTTCCTGGCTTTGACCAGAGTAGGGATGACTTCTTCTGGAATGCCTTTTTCCCTCAGGATCCGGCGTTCAACCGCCATGCCGTCAAACGCAGCCGCGGTAAGTCTTGGAACAGACAAGGCCCCTGCAGTAGCAGGTCCTTTCTTAGAGGTAGAGGCCACGGTTCGTCCGTGAGCATCTCTTGAAGTTCCGGGTACCAAGTCCTTCTTGGCCAATCCGGAACCACGAGTATAGTTCTTACTCCTCTCCTTCTTATGATTCTCAGTACTTTTGGTATGAGAGGCAGAGGAGGGAACACATACACTGACTGGTACACCCACGGCGTTACCAGAGCGTCCACTGCTATTGCCTGAGGGTCCCTTGACCTGGTGCAATATCTGTCCAGTTTTTTGTTTAGACGTGACGCCGTCATGTCCACCTTTGGTTTTTCCCAACGGTTTACAATCAGGTGGAAGACTTCTGGGTGAAGTCCCCACTCTCCCGGGTGAAGGTCGTGTCTGCTGAGGAAGTCTGCTTCCCAGTTGTCCACTCCCGGAATGAATACCGCTGACAGTGCTATCACATGATTTTCCGCCCAGCGAAGAATCCTTGCAGCTTCTGCCATTGCCCTCCTGCTTCTCGTGCCACCCTGTCTGTTTACGTGGGCGACTGACGTGATGTTGTCCGATTGGATCAACACCGCCTGACCCTGAAGCAGAGGTTTCGCTTGACTTAGGGCATTGTAAATGGCCCTTAGTTCCAGAATGTTTATATGAAGAGATGTTTCCATGCTTGACCACAGGCCCTGGAAATTCCTTCCCTGTGTGACTGCTCCCCAGCCTCTCAGGCTGGCATCCGTGGTTACCAGGATCCAATCCTGAATGCCAAATCTGCGGCCCTCTAGTAGATGAGCACTCTGCAGCCACCACAGGAGAGACACCCTTGTCCTTGGCGACAGGGTTATCCGCTGATGCATCTGCAGATGCGATCCGGACCATTTGTCCAGTAGATCCCACTGAAATGTTCTTGCATGGAATCTTCCGAATGGAATCGCTTCGTAAGAAGCCACCATTTTCCCCAGGACCCTCGTGCACTGATGCACTGAGACCTGGCCTGGTTTTAGGAGGTTCCTGACTAGCTCGGATAACTCCCTGGCCTTCTCCTCCGGGAGAAACACCTTCTTCTGGACTGTGTCCAGAATCATTCCTAGGAACAGTAGACGTGTCGTTGGAATCAGCTGCGATTTTGGAATATTTAGAATCCACCCGTGCTGACGTAACACTACCTGAGATAGTGCTACTCCGACTTCTAACTGTTCCCTGGATCTTGCCCTTATCAGGAGATCGTCCAAGTAAGGGATAATTAAAATGCCTTTTCTTCGTAGAAGAATCATCATTTCGGCCATTACCTTGGTAAAGACCCGAGGTGCCGTGGACAATCCAAACGGCAGCGTCTGAAACTGATAATGACAGTTTTGTACTACAAACCTGAGGTACCCTTGGTGAGAAGGGTATATTGGGACGTGGAGATAAGCATCTTTGATGTCCAGAGACACCATATAGTCCCCTTCTTCCAGGTTCGCTATCACTGCTCTGAGTGACTCCATCTTGAATTTGAACCTTTTTATGTAAGTGTTCAAAGATTTCAGATTTAAAATTGGTCTCACCGAGCCGTCCGGCTTCGGTACCACAAACAGCGTGGAATAATACCCCTTTCCTTGTTGCAGGAGGGGTACCTTGATTATCACCTGCTGGGAATACAGCTTGTGAATGGCTTCCAAAACTGCCTCCCTGTCGGAGGGGGACTTTGGTAAAGCAGACTTCAGGAACCGACGAGGGGGAAACGCCTCGAATTCCAGTTTGTACCCCTGCGATACTACCTGCAGAATCCAGGGATCCACTTGCGAGTGAGCCCACTGCGCGTTGAAATTCTTGAGACGGGCCCCCACCATATCTGAGTCTGCTTGTAAAGCCCCAGCGTCATGCTGAAGACTTGGCAGAAGCAGGGGAGGGCTTCTGCTCCTGGGAAGCGGCTGCATGGTGCAGTCTTTTTCCTCTTCCTCTGCCCCGGGGCAGAAAAGAGTGGCCTTTTGCTCGCTTGTACTTATGGGAACGAAAGGACTGAGTTTGAAAAGACGGTGTCTTTTTCTGCTGATGTGGAGTGACCTGGGGTAAAAAGGTGGATTTTCCAGCCGTTGCCGTGGCCACCAGGTCCGATAGACCAGCCCCAAATAACTCCTCCCCTTTATACGGCAATACTTCCATGTGCCGTTTGGAATCCGCATCCCCTGACCACTGTCGCGTCCATAACGCTCTTCTGGCAGAGATGGACATAGCACTTACTCTTGATGCCAGGGTGCAAATATCCCTCTGTGCATCACGCATATATAGTAATGCATCCTTTAAATGTTCTATAGTTAACAAAATATTGTCCCTATCCAGGGTATCAATATTCTCAGTCAGGGAATCCGACCATGCGACTCCAGCACTGCACATCCAGGCTGAGGCGATTGCTGGTCGCAGTATAACACCAGTATGTGTGTATATACTTTTTAGGATATTTTCCAGCCTTCTATCAGCTGGTTCTTTGAGGGTGGCCGTATCAGGAGACGGTAACGCTACTTGTTTAGATAAACGTGTGAGCGCCTTATCTACCCTAGGGGGTGTTTCCCAACGCGCCCTAACCTCTGGCGGGAAAGGATATAATGCTAATAATTTTTTAGAAATTAGCTGTTTTTTATCGGGGGAAACCCACGCTTTTTCACACACCTCATTTATTTCTTCTGACTCAGGAAAAACTATTGGTAGTTTTTTCTCACCCCACATAATACCCTTCTTTGTGGTACTTGTAGTGTCAGAAAGGTTCAATGCCTCTTTCATTGCCGTGATCATGTAACGTGTGGCCCTACTGGACATTACGTTTGTCTCGTCACCGTCGACACTAGACTCAGTATCTGTGTCAGGGTCTGTGTCGACCCACTGAGGTAACGGGCGTTTTAGCGCCCCTGACGGTGTCTGAGACGCCTGGACAGGCACTAATTGATTTGCCGGCTGTCTCATGTCGTCAACAGTTTTTTGCAAATTGCTGACATTATCACTTAATTGTTTAAATACAATCATCCAGTCAGGTGTCGACTCCCTAGGGGGTGACATCACCAACACAGGCAACTGCTCCGCCTCCACATAATTTTCCTCCTCATACATGTCGACACACGCGTACCGACACACAGCACACACACCGGGAATGCTCTGATAGAGGACAGGACCCCACTTAGCCCTTTGGAGAGACAGAGGGAGAGTCTGCCAGCACACACCCAGCGCTATATATATATATACAGGGATAACCTTATATAAGTGTTATTCCCTTATAGCTGCTGTTATTATCGTTATTTGCTGCCAAAAATGCCCCCCCTTCTCTTTTTTACCCTGATTCTGAAGCAGGACTGCAGGGGAGAGTCAGGGAGCCGTCCTTCCAGCGGAGCTGTGAGGGAAAATGGCGCTTGTGTGCTGAGGAGATAGGCTCCGCCCCTTCACGACGTCCTTATCTCCCGCTTTTTTGTGTAAAAATGGCAGGGGATTAAAATACATCCATATAGCCCAGGAGCTATATGTGATGTATTCTTTTTGCCACCTAAGGTATTACTGTTATATTGCGTCTCAGGGCGCTCCCCCCCAGCGCCCTGCACCCTCAGTGACCGGAGTGTGAAGTGTGCTGAGAGCAATGGCGCACAGCTGCGGTGCTGTGCGCTACCTTAGACTGAAGACAGGATGTCTTCTGCCGCCGATTTCACCGGACCTCTTCGTCTCTTCTGGCTCTGTAAGGGGGACGGCGGCGCGGCTCCGGTGACCCATCCAGGCTGAACCTGTGATCGTCCCTCTGGAGCTAGTGTCCAGTAGCCTAAGAAACCCGATCCACTCTGCACTCAGGTGAGTCCGTTTCTTCTCCCCTTAGTCCCACAATGCAGTGAGCCTGTTGCCAGCAGGACTCACTGAAAATAAAAAAACCTAAACTAAACTTTTATTCTAAGCAGCTCAGGAGAGCCACCTAGATTGCACCCTTCTCGGCCGGGCACAAAAATCTAACTGAGGCTTGGAGGAGGGTCATAGGGGGAGGAGCCAGTGCACACCACCTGATCCTTAAGCTTTTATTTTGTGCCCTGTCTCCTGCGGAGCCGCTATCCCCCTGGTCCTTACGGAGTCCCAGCATCCACTAGGACGTCAGAGAAAACACTGTCAATAGAGGAGAAAACTTTTTTAGGTATGTACACAGGAGAATGTTGCAGCACATATAGATACCTGGGTTGGACAGTCATTTTAAATAAATTAATACAGCCTGTTACAGTGAGAGGAAGCTTCTTCCACAAATGGGCCTTCTTTTTAAAATTATGTGTTACAGGCTCCACATTTAGCGCAACATAGTCTTGAGGACGGGGAGATATCCAAACTCCCAAATATTTAAACTGGAGGGTCCACTATAGCGGGCAAGAAGAATCCGTCACAGCGGGGAGAACACCAGATATGGGGTGAATATGGGACTTGTTCCATTTTATTTGTAAACCAGAATAAATTCCAAAGTGATTGACTATTTGGAGCATAGAGCGTAACGAGTTCTCAGAATCATTAGGAAATACAGATTGAGTATCCCATATCCAAATATTCCGAAATACGGAATTTTTTGAGTGAGATAGTGAAACCTTTGTTTTCTGATGGCTCAATGTACACAAACTTTATTTAATACACAAAGTTTTTAAAAATATTTTATTAAATGACCTTCAGGCTGTGTGTATGAGGTGTATATGAAACATAAATGAATTGTGTGAATGTACACACACTTTGTTTAATGCACAAAGTTATTGAAAATATTGGCTAAAATGACCATCAGGATGTGTGTATAAGGTGTATATGAAACATAAATGCATTCTGTGCTTAGACTTGGGTCTCATCACCACGATATCTCATTATGGTATGCAATTATTCCAAAATACGGAAAAATCCGATATCCAAAATACTTCTGGTCCCAAGCATTTTGGATATGGGATACTCGACCTGTAATAGCATTTCTCTGGCTGGGTCCACAGGATTATCCACAGGATAACATTGGGATATTGTCGAGCGACAGCGAAAATGGCACCAACACGGTCACAAGCTTTCTGGCCTCCCAGGATGCATTGGGGCCTCCACTATATAGTCTCGCCCACTGACTCAGTCAGATCAGTTTTTTGCTTGGTGCGGCAGGAAGCCGCATGGTCACAGGGCTGCTGTGAATAAAGCAGCCTAAAGCTTTTATTATTTTATTTTTTATAGACTTACTATATTGTTTTTTTTGAGCGACTTCTCTTAACAGCGTCTTAAACGCATATTAGAAAGAGTCGCTCCAACAACTCCCCACCGGGTCGCAACAACGCTTACCTTCGGGTATCAGTGCTGTCTCGACGGGCGTCTGTGTCGGATGTTCTAGCAGGTCCAGCAGACGTAACCAGGCTGTGGCCAGAGCATGGGGAGACGGTGAGTCTATGGACTTCCTCTTACTAGAGGGGTCAGGACACAGCTACACTGATTTGGTGGAGACTACAAACTGTGTTGATGCGCCGAACATCTCGAGTGTGACAGCGCTACGCTCCAGGGATCATAGGCGCCAGGACTAGGTAGAGGCCGCGATCCTGGGAGTTTAAGTCAACGGGGGGATTCAGACGCTCTCCTGGCCGTCCCTCCTCCGAGTTCATGGCCAGTTCCCACGTGTGTCTCGTTTCATGAACTGAATGACCTCACTTCCGGCTCAGACGCTACGACGAGGGTACTTGGTCGCAGCTTAGACGCTGCGGTTGTGTACACTGGAGATAAACTCCGCCAGACCGAGTTGCAGGCCTTAGCGTCTGCATACACGTGGAAGTCACTCAGCGTCCGTGTCCGTTATCAGTTACCAAGAGCGGCAGTGTACACCAGTAGCGTCTGAATCCACTCAGCGTCTTACGAGCGTATTTGCTTGGATATGGAAGTGTGGTGAGTCTCCCTGTATCCCGCTCTCTGAAGGCAGGGTATACAGTACAGAGGCGGAACTAGCGCCAGTGCAGGCAGTGCCTTGCACTGGGGCCCGCCTCTGTCAAGGGGCCCAAAGCCAGAGCGGCATGTAATGAGTCAAACTGACTCATTACATGCCGCCTAGCTGCCGCTGTGTGCTGCCGCCGAGGACCTGGCTGCCGCTGTGTGCCGCCGCCGAGGAGAGGATGCTGCTGTGAATGCTGGGATGCGCATCCCAGCATTCACAGTGGCGGAGGGCAGCCTATGGTAAAGGAGAGGGCCAGCAGCAGCAGCGCTTCTACCAATGACACAGCGCTGCTGCGGCTCCCTCCTCCACCCCCCCTCCTCCTTCTTCTCCCCTGCCAGAAGCTGCAAGAGGAGCCTGAGCCAGCGGAAACGGTAAGTATACCTATTCTATCTGTCTATCTATCTGTCTATCTATCTATCCTGTTTGCCATAATGTGTAAAAAATGGGACGCTGTCTGCCGTAATGTGTAATAAATGGGACGCTGTCTGCCGTAATATGCAAAAAATGGTACGCTGTCTGCCGTAATGTGCAAAAAATGGGACGCTGTCTGCCATAATGTGCAAAAAATGGTACGCTGTCTGCCGTAATGTGCAAAAAATGGTACGCTGTCTGCCGTAATGTGCAAAAAATGGTACGCTGTCTGCCGTAATGTGTAAAAATGGGACGCTGTCTGCTGTAATGTGTAAAAAAGGAACGCTGTCTGCCGTAATGTGTAAAAAGGGGACGCTGTCTGCCGTAATGTGCAAAAAATGGTACGCTGTCTGCCGTAATGTGCAAAAAATGGAACGCTGTCTGCCGTAATGTGCAAAAAATGGAACGCTGTCTGCCGTAATGTGTAAAAATGGGACGCTGTCTGCTGTAATGTGTAAAAAAGGAACGCTGTCTGCCGTAATGTGTAAAAAGGGGACGCTGTCTGCCGTAATGTGTAAAAAATGGGACGCTGTCTGCCGTAATGTGCAAAAAATGGTACGCTGTCTGCCGTAATGTGCAAAAAATGGTACGCTGTCTGCCGTAATGTGCAAAAAATGGTACGCTGTCTGCCGTAATGTGCAAAAAATGGTACGCTGTCTGCCGTAATGTGCAAAAAATGGAACGCTGTCTGCCGTAATGTGTAAAAATGGAACGCTGTCTGCTGTAATGTGTAAAAAAGGAACGCTGTTTGCCGTAATGTGTAAAAAGGGGACGCTGTCTACCGTAATGTGTAAAAAATGGGACGCTGTCTGCCGTAATGTGCAAAAAATGGGACGCTGTCTGCCGTAATGTGCAAAAAATGGGACGCTGTCTGCCGTAATGTGCAAAAAATGGGACGCTGTCTGCCGTAATGTGCAAAAAATGGGACGCTGTCTGCCGTAATGTGTAATAAATGGGACGTTGTCTGCCGTAATGTGCAAAAAATGGGACGCTGTCTGCCATAATGTGTAATAAATGGGACGCTGTCTGCCGCAATGTGTTTAAAGGGGACGCTGTCTGCCGTAATGTGTAAAAAAGGGGATGCTGTCTGTCGTAATGTGTAAAAAGGGCACGCTGTCTGCCGTAATGTGTAAAAAGGGGACGCTGTCTGCCGTAATGTGTAAAAAGGGGGACGCTGTCTGCCGTAATGTGTAAAAAAGGGGAAGCTGTCCGCCATAATGTGTAAAAGGGTCTCTACATGGTGTAGTGGTAGTACCGTGCGGCGTAATTTGAATAATGGAGACTACTGTGCACCGTTATATGAATTGGTATTATTTTGTGGCCACACCCCTTCCCCATGAAGCCACGCCCCTATTATTTTCCGCGCCAGCGGCGCGCACTGCTTCTGTTTTACATAGAGGAGCGGGGCTCCGATGCCGTTTCTTGCACACAGCACTAAAATGATTAATTACAGCACTGTTGCTAGGTATCCATTTCCCTGGCCCTGAGCAGGTCCCCCTCACCAGATCCTCTCCAGGGGTGAGGCGGTGGACTTAGATGGGGGGGGGGGCCAAAGCATTTTGTCGCACATGGGCCCACCGCTCGCTAGTTCTGCCACTGATACAGTACTAAAAATTCCTTCTACTTTTTAGTATGCATTGTTAATTTTTAGTACCTATTGCATATGAGACCTGTATATTACTGTGTTTTCTGCATGTTATGTTGAAAAAAGAGCCAGTTAAAACAGAAGTACAATTTTCCTACTTATGTATAAGTTGTTATGGAGGTTGTATTCTCATATGACAATGTCTAATGCTTTAACATGTGACTGACTGTGTAATGTCTGTCCTGTTCTGACCCTCAAATCAGGTGCACTGTGGTCAGATTGATCTCACCTCTATATACTGACATATAGGGTGTTTTTCAGTCACAAAATTGTGTAGTCAATAACAGATTATTACCATGTCTGTGAGCGGCAAAAATGATGAGAATTTATCAGGTACTCCTATAGCCCTAACATGCTTATCTTGTAAGTCAGGGGTAATTGATATGAATCAGTTGGTCACTTATGAGGGTTTGTGTGCAAACTGTTTCGCTTTTCAGCGAAGTAAAAGACAGGAGTTGGTTCAACCACCAACAGAGCCACCATGGAATATGTTCGCAAAGACTCTATCTTCTATAGCGGACAAGTTAACTACAGTAGCACCACCTCAGGGGTTAGGTTACACTATGAACCCATACATGCAGCTCCCTTGCTACGGCTTGGATCCAGTAGCCTCTACAAGCAACCAAGAGACAGTTAAGACTAAGACAGATACGTCTATGTGGCAGACTACACAAGATGATACATCGGACGATGAGACAATAGATTCGACTCCGTATGATGATCAGTCGCAGAGTTTTAGTTCAGATGATGTAGCTGAACTTATTAATGCTGTGAAAGCTGTTCTCTCGTTGGAGTGAGACAGTGTTAAAATCTAAAGCACCTGTATTTAAACGAACAAAATCAGTGAAAGCTGAATTCCCAGCGTCAGATGAGCTGACAGAAATGATGGATGAGTCTTGGGCAGCGCCCAGTAAAAAGTATAAGATTCCTAAGAGATGGGATTCTTATTATCCATTTCCAGCTGTGGATTGTTCGTAAAGAGAAGTTCCTCCAAAAGTAGATGCACGTGTTCTGCGACTCGTGCATAAATCTGCTTTACCACTGTCATCTACCTCACTAAATGATGTCACAGACAGAAGGGTAGATAGCCTTTTGAAAAATATTTTTTCGCTAGTAGGAGCAGTGGTAAGACCTGCTATGGCTTCGGCCTGGGTAGCAAAGGCAATGGGCGAATGGATAGAGGAACTAGAGAATAGCATCCCTTTCTCCTACTAGGGAGCAAGAGGATCGTTTCTGCCGTTTAAGACAATCTGCCCAGTATGTGGAAGAAGCAGCAATTGATGTAGGTACAGTTGCTTCTAAAGCTTCAGCCTTGACAGTAGTCGCTCGTCGAGCAATTTGGCTACGTACCTGGTAGGCAGATGCGGATTCCAAGAAAGAATTGGAAGCATTGCCTTTTGTGGGTAATATATTATTTGGAAAACCTTTATCGGATATCCTAGAATCAGAGGCTGAATTGAAGAAGGTCAGATTTCCGGCTACCTATAACCCTAAGTCCAAGGGTTTAAAATTTCGCTCATTTCGCTGGCAAAGCAAAAGCTAAAGAGGAGCCTAAACAACCCCAGTTTAAATCAAGGGGTAGGAAGCAGTGGGCTAGCAAAAAGCCAGCTTCCAAACCTGAACAGAAACCCTCAGCCTGAAGAGTCGGGCCTCCGCCTGGAGGATTCCAGGGTTGGGGGCCGACTCCTTCAATTTGCACACATATGGCAACAGTCAACAGCAGATGCCTGGGTGCAGAAGGTAGTATCTCAGGGGTATGGGTTCCCATTCAGGAGGCAGCCTCCTCTAAGATTTTTTTGCACCAGCCCATCTCGTATAGAGTCGAAGGCCAATGCCCTGCAAGAAGCAGTCCAAAAATTACTGCAGTCAGGTGTGATTGTCCCAGTACCTCCATCACAAAAGGGACAGGGGTATTACTCCAATCTATTTCTAATCCAGAAACCCAAATGGGTCATATCGACCAATTCTAAATCTGAAAATGTTGAACAAATACATATGGATCCCGAAGTTCCACATGGAGACGTTACGCTCCATAATGTTGGCTATGGAACCGGTAGATTACATGGTATCTCTGGATGTACGGGATGCTTACCTACATGTGCCTATAGCACTGTCACATCAGTGTTACCTCAGGTTTGCCATCCTCCGGGAACATTTCCAGTTCCAAGCTCTGCCTTTCGGGCTAGCTACAGCACCCAGGGTGTTTACCAAGATCATGGTGGTTATGGCAGTTTGTCTGCGCAAGCAGGGGATAAGAATATTCCCATACCTCGACAACCTGTTAATCTTAGCACAGTCGCAAGATTTACTGTTGAGCCATCTTCAACAGACGATAGTTTGTTTACAGAGACACGGGTGGCTCATAAATTGGGAGAAGTCGTCCCTGAATCCGTCACAGCGGATGGTTCATTTGGGGGCCATATTGGATTCAGACCTACAGAAAGTTCTCTTACCAGAGAAAAAGATAGTCAAGGTGCAGGTCATGGCTCAGGAAGCGTTGCAAGCCCAGACAATGTCAGTCCATGCAGCAATGCGACTGTTGGGTCTGATGGTATCAAACTTCGACATGGTGGAATATGCGCAATTCCACTCCAGACCATTGCAGCACCTGATTTTGACCAAATGGAACGGAAATCATCAAACGATAAAGAAGCAGATGATAAAGATTCCAGTAAATGTAAAAAGGTCTCTAGCGTGGTGGCTACAGACAGACCATTTAAACAAGGGGAGACCCTTTTGGATAAAAGAGTGGCAAGTCCTGACAACAGATGCCAGCCTGCAAGGCTGGGGAGCGGTACTCGGAAGCCTATGGTTCCAGGGAAAATGGACCGCAAGGGAAAGTCGCCTGCCGATAAATCTGTTGGATATAAGGGCCATTTACTTGGCCTTAGTTCAGGCAAAGGACAATCTACAAGGAAGACCAGTCCAGATCCGCTCAGACAATGCGACGGCAGTAGCATACCTCAATCATCAAGGAGGAACTCACAGCAAGAGTCTGATGGAGGAAGTAACTCCCATTCTAAAATGGGCAGAACTCCATCTCCCGGCATTGTCAGCAGTATTTGTCCCGGGTGTACTAAATTGGGAAGCGGATTTTCTCAGTCGGCACACCATTCAGGAAACCGAATGGGCACTACACCCAGAAGTGTTTCAGACACTGGTGAACAGATGGGGTCTACCGGAGATAGACCTTATGGCGTCTCGTCTAAACAACAAGGTTCCGAGGTACGGATCAAGAACAAGGGACCCAGGAGCGGTCCTGGTAGACGCACTGTCAGTAGAATGGAGGTTTCAACTGGCATATCTGTTCCCTCCAATATCTCTGTTACCCAGAGTAGTGAGAAAGATAAAGCAGGCAAAAGGAGCAATTATTCTAATAGCTCCAGCTTGGCCAAGAAGGCATTGGTACACAGATCTATTGAGAATGTCCATGGAAGCACCGATACTGCTCCCTCAACGTCCAGATCTGCTAATGCAGGGTCCTTGTTGTCACAGTCATCTGGATCGCCTATCTTTGACGGCGTGGCTGTTGAAACCTCTATCCTAGAGGCTAAAGGATTTTCGAAACAAGTAATCCAAACTATGCTTAGAGCAAGAAAGCCTTCTTCGGCCGTGTGTATCATAGAATATGGCAAGCCTATATTCACTGGTGTACTGGAAAAAATGACAATCCGAGATCTTTTAAAGTAGCTAGGATTTTGGATTTCCTTCAGGCAGGATTGGATAAAGGGTTGAAAGCTGCTTCCTTGAGGGTTCAAGTCTCAGCGTTAACTGTATGGTTTCAGCAGAAGATTGCTGATTTACAGGATGTACGTACGTTTTTTCAAGGAGTAGTACATATTCAACCTCCATTTATTCCTCCTGCAGCTCCCTGGGATTTGAATTTAGTTCTTAAATTTCTCCAGGGTCCTCTGTTTGAACCACTTGAGAGAGCAGATCTTAAGTGGTTAACGGTTAAAGTTCTTTTTTTTACTGGCAATGGCGTCAGCCAGAAGAGTGTCAGATTTAGGAGCATTATCATGTAAGTCTCCTTTCCTAAGTTTTTTTCCAGACAGAGCAGTTCTCAGAACGAGATCTAGCTATCTTCCAAAGGTGGTATCAAAGTTTCACCTGAATGAAGAAATTGTAGTCCCAGCTTTTCAGATATCGGGACTATCCGCGGGAGAAGCGTCGCTGGACGTGGTCCGGGCTTTAAGAATCTACATAGTTCGTATAAGTGCCATCAGGAAAACAGATTCTCTCTTCATCCTCTACGGATTCCATAGAAGAGGATGGCCTGCTAGTAAACAGACGCTGGCGAGATGGCTTCGAATGGTAATATCAGAAGCTTATTCTCATACAGATCTCCCTATTCTGGCTAATGTCTCTGTACACTCTGCACGTAAGGTAGGTCCTTCTTGGGCAGCACAACAGGGTGCTTCAGCAGAACAGATATGTAGGGCAGCCACATGGTCTTCCATAAACACATTCATCAGACATTATGCCTTGGATACTTTTGCCTCTCATGACGCAGACTTCGGGCGAAAGGTCCTCCTGTGCAATCAGGAGCGTCCCCACCACTAAAATGGCTTTGGGAATCCCAATGTTATCCTGTGGATAATCCTGTAGACCCAGCCAGAGAAATATACGTTATGGTAAGAACTTACCGTTGATAACGTGATTTCTCTTATGTCCACAGGTATCCACAGGGATCCCACCCTGACGCATCTGATTTGAGGATCTAGACAATCACTAAACCTCTTCCTTCTTGTATGGAAGGGTGTGCATGTGTGTTCTTATCGCCTGTACAGGTCTCTACCTAATGTTCCTGCCTAAAATCGCTGTGGAAAGAACTGATCTGACTGAGTCAGTGGGCGGGACTATATAGTGGAGGCCCCAATGCATCCTGGGAGGCCAGAAAGCTTGTGACCGTGTTGGTGCCATTTTCGCTGTCGCTCGACAATATCCCAATGTTATCCTGTGGATACCTGTGGACATAAGAGAAATCACGTTATCAACGGTAAGTTCTTACCATAACGTATATATCGTCAGCATATAGTGCGATAACATCAACATGGCTCCCAACTTTAATACCCTCAACGTCTGAGGACATACGTATGCAACTAGCCAATGGTTCAATGGCGAGGGCAAACAGGGCTGGAGAAAGCGGGCAGCCCTGCCTCGTTCCCCTCTCCAGTGAAAAGGGTTATGACACATGACCATTGACTGAGACTCGAGCAGCCGGGGAAGAATAAAGCAGCTGAACCCACTGAACAAATTTAGGACCGAATGCAAATTTATGAAGCACTTCCCACAGGTATACCCATTCTACCGAGTCAAAGGCCTTGGCAGCATCCAAGGACACCATCACTGCCTCCGACCCGGGTCGGTCCCCTCTCTGCAGATGGCAAGAGAGTCTACGGAGGTTCTGTACCGTAGACCTCCCCGGCATAAAACCCGTCTGGTCATTGTGGATAATAGATGTAACTACAGTATTTAGACGGACAGCTAAAACCTTGGCCAAAATCTTTACATTTGTGGAGAGCAAAGAGATAGGGCGATAGGAATCCTGGGAGGTGGGGTCCTTACCTAGCTTGAGAATTACAATTATTATAGCCTCAGACATCGAGGAGGGCAAAGAACCGTACTCAAATAATAAGATTTTACTCACCGGTAAATCTATTTCTCGTAGTCCGTAGTGGATGCTGGGACTCCGTAAGGACCATGGGGAATAGCGGCTCCGCAGGAGACTGGGCACAACTAAAGAAAGCTTTAGGACTACCTTGTGTGCACTGGCTCCTCCCACTATGACCCTCCTCCAGACCTCAGTTAGGATACTGTGCCCGGAAGAGCTGACACAATAAGGAAGGATTTTGAATCCCGGGTAAGACTCATACCAGCCACACCAATCACACCGTATAACTCGTGATACTATACCCAGTTAACAGTATGAAATATAACTGAGCCTCTCAACAGATGGCTCAACAATAACCCTTTAGTTAGGCAATAACTATATACAAGTATTGCAGACAATCCGCACTTGGGATGGGCGCCCAGCATCCACTACGGACTACGAGAAATAGATTTACCGGTGAGTAAAATCTTATTTTCTCTGACGTCCTAAGTGGATTCTGGGACTCCGTAAGGACCATGGGGATTATACCAAAGCTCCCAAACGGGCGGGAGAGTGCGGATGACTCTGCAGCACCGAATGAGCAAACTCTAGGTCCTCCTCACCCAGGGTATCAAACTTGTAGACTCTTGCAAAAATGTTTGAACCCGACCAAGTAACAACTCGGCAAATTTGTAAAGCCGAGACCCCTCGGGCAGCCGCCCAAGAAGAGCCCACTTTCCTCGTGAAATGGGCTTTTTTTTTCAATAATAGTTTTTTATTAATTTTCAAGTACAGAGAAGAAAAATCAAATAAATGTTCACGATCAAAGGTCAAAAAATGAATTCAGCTTTGAGCTAGTTACAGCAGGTACAATCATATAAACTAGCTCTGAATCCAGAGACTCAGTTCTCTAATCGTGTTCATTAATTCTCACAACTATCAATCATAACTTTAACCTTAAGAATAATAGAATAGAGAGAGCAGTAGAAAGGGGAAGACAAAACAAGACATCGACACATGAGGGTAAGTTAAAGGAAGGCGAGTATGCGTATCAGGGGGGCACCTTACTCCAATAATGTAACCTAGAGATAAATGGATAGTTAGTTAGTTAGTTAGGGGGGCCTCTGCACCACTAGATATCATCCGGTTGTGAAGGGTGTAGTATTGCCGTATCAATGGGATCACTAAAAATTGTGGAGTGACCTTTTCTCTCCCGGAATTCACCCCATTTAAACCATCTCATATAAATAGAAGAGGGGGAAGAAGAATATACACATCCCGCTGTTTCAAACAGAAAATGCTTATGGGTATTATTAATAACCGTCTGAATGTGGGGTATGGACTGTGATTTCCACAGTTGGCCTATTGCCGCTTTAGCTGATATTAAGACATGTCCTACGATATATCTGTCACAGCTCAGGAAGGTGTGAGAAGGGTAGTGAAATAGGGCCAACATTGGATCCAATGGCACTGTCGTTCCCACTAGTTCCCCCAAGAGCGAGAATACTTCCGTCCACAGAGGCCCCAGGACTGGACAGTCCCAAAAAATATGTAGAATGGAGCCCTCTCCACCACATTTTCTCCAGCATAACTGGGAAGTCGAGGGCCAGATTTGGTGAAGCCTCTGCGGGGTGAAGTACGCCCTATTGCATAATTTATAGAACATTTCTGAATGCTGGAGACATTTAGATATTTTAAAGCACAGTGATGAAATTGTATCCCACTCTTCTTCTCGAAGTACCATAGAGAGATCTCTCTCCCACTTCAACTGCGCAGGCAATTTCCCTTTTTTATTCAAAAGGACAATATACTGGTACCACCTGGATATCCCACTCCTATGACCGGGTGATGACAATCTGGCGAGCATAATGGCCGGTAGGGGAAGTGGGTCTCCAATCTCGTTTACATACGATTGGAGCCAATGGCGTACCTGTAGGTACTTAAAAAAATCATGTTTTGAAATCCCAAACCGTGACTGAAGCTGGGAGAACGGGATCAAGCTATTATTTAAAAAAAGGTCTTTCAGTCTCACAACTCCAGCGTCGATCCAGGTGTCCAAAATAAGATCAGGGATATTACAAGCGACCGTTCTGATAGAGAGGTCTGCTGCAGGTAGTTTTATAGTTGGGTCAGATGCCACCACGGAGTGCCATATCTTCAGTGTATTTCTAATCGCGTCACCAGGGCCTGACCATTTCGGAACACTCTGTGTAGGTAATAGAAATAGGTCTGTTATATTAATCGGTCCTAAGAAGGCTTTTTCGATAACAACCCATGGTTTGGGGGAATGAACGACAAACCAATCTCGGGCTTGGCTGAGTAGGCATGCAGAGTGATATGCATCTAGATTGGGGTAAGCTACCCCACCAAAGCTCTTGGGTAATGAAAGAACCTGCCTAGAGATCCGCGGTTTCGCTCCTTTCCAAATAAAGTGTGATAACATTTTATTAGCCTTAACACTAAGGGCTTTAGGGAAATGGCGGGGGATGGCCCGGAATAGGTAGAGGAGTTTCGGAAGTAGTACCATTTTGGTTGCAGAGACCCGCCCCAGCCAGGAGATTTCATGTAGGGACCACTCTTTAATCAATTTGTCGATGGCGCTAAATAAAGGTGTGTAGTTACAATCGTAAAGGTCCTTATCAAGCGATAGATGTATACCTAAGTATTTAATAGATCTCACCTGCCAAGCATATCTGTATCTATCCTTGAGTAAGGCTAGGATATGTGGCTGAATCTGAAGTGGTAGGGCTTCCGTTTTGGAAGTATTCAATTTGTAGAATGACAATCTGGAGTACCTATCTAATATGGCATGGAGTCCTATAAGGGAGGATTCGGGGTTTGTCAAGCATACTAGTATATCATCTGCGAACAGATTGATTTTATGACTCAGTCCCCCTATCTCAGGGCCCGAGACTTCTGTGTCAGTCCTAATAGTCTCAGCCAGGGGCTCAATAGCCAAAGCGAAGATTAGGGGGGATAAAGGGCACCCTTGTCTTGTGCCATTTAGAATTTCGAAACCCCTGGAGAGACACCCATTAACATATACCTTGGCGGAGGGGGTAGAATATAATGCAAAGATGGAATCTAGAAACCTACCCTGAAATCCAAACTTCCCCATAACTGATCTTAGGTACCCCCAGTGTAGCCTATCAAACGCCTTTTCTGCGTCTAATGATAGGACCAGGAGGGGCGTTCTATTAGCATTACAATATTCAATGACGTTATAAGCTCTCCGGGTATTGTCCGGGGCCTGCCTGCCCGGGACGAAGCCAACCTGGTCAGCAGCTATAAGAGTAGGCAGTAAGGGGCACAGACGGTTAGCAATTAACTTAGCGAAAAGTTTGACGTCTGTATTCAACAAAGCTATCGGTCTGTAATTTTGAACGGATGTGGGAGATTTCCCCGGTTTAGGGATAGCCACTATCCTTGCTTCCAGGATCTCTTTCGGGAACCTCCCCGCTTCTGATGCCTCGTTAAAGACAGCCAATAACACTGGAGTCAAGTCTGCTTTGTAAGTTTTGTAGAAATTAGATGGAAAACCGTCTGGGCCCGGTGCCTTATCTCGTGGAAGACCATCAATAGCCGCCTCAAGTTCAGACATCGTCCAGGGGGAGCCAAGGGACAGGCAGGTCTCGGAGCTCAATGTCGGCAGGGATAAATTTTTTAGAAATGACTGAATTTCAGCTTCAATGGGTTGGGTGGTATCAGGGTCTGACTGTAAGTTATAGAGTCGGGAGTAATACTCTGCAAAAGTATCTGCTATTCTATATGGATCAAAGACTCTTGCACCCGTGGGAGAATAAACAAAGTGGATTCTGGCCTTAGCTCGCCTACCTCTCAGTTTCCTCGCCAAAAGACGCCCTGCCTTATTTCCAAATACATAGAATCTCTGATTTAGTCGAGCGAGGTTTCGTTGTACTTCCCGCAGAGAAAAAGTGTTTACCCTTTCCCTTGCGGTCAGCAAAAGCTTAAAGGCAGTTTTATTAAGTGGGTCAGCTTTATGTGCTATTTCTTTTTTTTAATTCAACAATTTTTATTGATATTTTCCTTTTTTGTACATATTACAAATCAATAAAACAACTTTAAACCTAAAGCATTGCTGTCGGCATTAATATTGAGCAACATGTAAGGTATCAATCACAAGCATATGGTCTTAAACAAAATCAGTTAGCATCTGATATTTAGCCCGGCAGACACAACACTTCTCCCATATACATATCTATACGCCTATATCAATTCACCTGCACTTATATATACATATACATATACATTCGCATCCCCATTTACAGAGAAATATTAAAAGGTTATTGCTTTATGGAATCATATTTATGAATATTAATATTTAATATATCATATATGGTATTTAATATATGGATATATTTCAATTAATATGCATTTATCATATATATCTGCAAATATATTATGTCAGGCTTACAAACTAATTGGCTGATACATATATGCAGTCCTTATACATATGACTTATGAAGTTATTAAGTTAAGATTCCTTAAAGAGAGTTCAAGCTTGAATATTACCGCTCTTTTTATATGATTCTTTATTTACAGGCAGATCAAATCGTACAGAATAAGATATACACAGTAGTGATATATATACTAATTATAATTATATATGCTTCCTTCGTTACATAACATAAAACAACATGACATAAGTTTCACAAACAGTTTCAATTGCTAACATAAAATGTATACTTGCAAGTTAAAGATTGCCATCCCAAGAATCATTCCTTCTGCATGTTCTCCATGACTTCTCCTCCTGACTGACTTCCTTCCTTCTCCTTCTTCTTCTCCCTCTCCCTCTTCCTTCTAACTCCTAACTACAAGTCTGGTCCTTTTATCTCATATTTTACCAATTCAAACTATCATATTCTCATAGTTTCCAATGGAATAGGTAATTATAGGTTTGTCAGATTCCAAGGTGTAATAAAACAAACATTGAACTGGGCTGTCGTGTCCTGTTCACGGAGGCATGGTGTCATAAAAGTGTGGTGTCCACACTGCCTTAAGCAAGTATAGTATTGTAAAATCTGGAATGTCTTTTCATCCAAAGTTCTGTTGTATTGACAAGTTTTCCTGGGGTCGGTTACACAATGTTTTATCAATGGATGTGATCTCTTTTCATAGTAGTTAATTTATACTCCCTAGCTTTTAACCTTCACTGGACAATAGACAAACCAGTAGATTCTGATCTACTGTAAGCACACCTGTGAATTCCAATGACCAACAGAGCTCTGTCACATACCTATTATCATTTATGGCCTAATACCTTTTCTCTACAATGACTCTTGATCTTACTGTAACCTCTCTGGCCTTATTTATGACTAGAGCAGAATAAACCTGTTCCCTACACTATTTTTTACCATCTTGCTGTAAAACACAAATATACAGTATATCTATATAAACACATACACAAACCTAATCTCTTAAATCAGCTAAACATTACCTCATACATTCAAACTTATTTCATATCTATTCCTTACTATATATATCCAGTATACTGTCCACTATGGTAACATCGCCTATTTATAATGAATTATATTTTGATTCAGACAATATCCATTGCCCTAATATTATACTAAGTGCAGACAATTACCTATAAGGCAACAGTCGCCCCCTTGTGGCCATGAGAAATTCTTTTGATTGGCCACACATTAAACTAGCGTAATTGCTTCCAAATACATTTCAAAATATTCCTTCAAACATAACTTTCGTTGTAACCATAATATATACCATAAGTGTAATAATAATAACCATTATGATTTTAAAAATCTCTAAAAATTCTTAGCTTACCTAACCTTATTCTACTTTTTAACTAAAGCAGACAAAACTGAGGTTTTTATTCAGTATTCATGAGGAAAACTAATTTCTACAGACATTTGGAATACCATAGCCCAATTGTAGACCTTTTTTTCTGTATCTGGATCAGTACGTTTGGACATTTTTGCTGTTCTTGTATGTAGCAATTTACTGGGATAAGACTGTCATCTGCGTGGTTTGCTTGCAATTGGAGATGCCTTGCGTTTGCATTATGGCCTTGCGTTTGCAACATTTGCACCATTACTAGAAGTAGAATTCTTCGTAGCAGCTGCTCCTTTGCTTGCCATTTCGCTGTTTGAGGCAGAGGGCTGTGTACGTCGAGTGCTGTGTCTTGAACATTCAGTACTTGTGACGACCCTCAGTAATAGTAATAGTCTTTATACAGTCTTTAGCAGTTCTGTTTCCTTTGCGTTTATCCAATGCCGCAGTTGTGACCAGTGTCCATATTGCTTTTGCACAAACAGGTTGTGATTTTGAATAGAACAGGCATATATGAAACAGTCTTTTTTTTTTTTTTTCTTTCTTTCTTTCTTTCCTTGCTTGTTAATAGTAGGTCTTAATTGTCTTCGGGCAATAGTACCACAAATGGCTGTGAGTAGTACACCTACTCTGTTCTGTATTTCCTCACTGAATAAATTACCATGCAGTCTTAAATCTCCTTATTCTACCTTGTACCTATTTATACATCTCAATCTTACATAAACTTATACCAGTTTAACCCATATAAAGGCGTTTTCTATCCTACCTATATTTTGACTAATAATTATTTAAAATGCTTTTGATGTGTATATAGTAACATCCTATCAATACAATAAATGAATATAATTTTGCTTCAAACAGATATTAAATATCATTTAGGAATGGCTTTAAATATATCTAATTCCATCCAATATTATTTTATATGCAGCCATGTGCATATACAGTGACCCTGTTATGCTACAAATAATTATCTTAGACTTGTGACAGTCTTTATTAAGAGAATTATTCATCCCACTTAATAATCTCGGCCCAATTTGTTATAACGTGGTATACCATCCTGTATTAGATATTTAATTACTTTTGAAGCTTTTACGAAGGAAGCATAGGTAGTATCTATTGTGTAATATATAAAAAAAACATAAAATATTTACAAGGTATATATGCAATGATATAAAATATATCTCAGACAAATGTTTACATATATGTGATTAAGGTATATGAAGGGATGAGACAGTTCTGTATAATCACAGTGATGAGATGTGCTGTACACTGTTGTGGGAGTGTACATGTAGTTTGAAAGACAAGTAATGATTACTTGTGATGAAAGGGTTAATGAAAACCTTCCCCTTTCTTGTGAAACTGGAAAAATCCTTGAGGATTTGTCCATATATCAGTCTTTAGGGATGCTATGTAGATTTTGCTGGATAGCAGCGATGAAAGGGTTAATGAAGACCTTTTCCCTTGTAAATTGGAGTCTTTTTGGAGTCTTGCACCATTCTGTATACAGGTTGCCAGGATTACTATGAATCAAACAAAAATACATACAATGACTATCACAGATATTTATACAGTGATTTAACATAGCTTGCTATGCATTCTGTCCTATCTGCTGCATGTTATCAGGTACAGAATTTACAAATGTGTCTTTTAACGATTGAATAACAAACAAACAATTGTTTCTGGCCTGTGCCAATCTTTCCTGTCACATTGTGTGTCAATGACAGCACAATTGTCGCTGCAGATATGATGCAGGTTTAATTTGGAAACTGTGGCTGTTTGAACATCAAAGCAAACAATGGCTTCATTGGATCTAACAAGTAAAGGAATGATACTACCGTATTCACTTGTGACCATACTCCCTTGTGATGCAGCCTGGTCCCAGACTGTCTTTAACCATAGCGTTTGCTGCTTGGTGTGGCTCCTTAGTTTGGAAGAATCTTGGAGCTTCTGAAAAAACCTACTTTTGTGGGGAGAGAAACTTGTTAAACTTTGCCAAATATGTATTGCAGGTCCCAGGGCTTTCTGTCTTTCCACACCTGTAATAAAATGGTTATGGCACCAGGGCATAAAAACATTTTCATCCTGGTGATCCTTTTTGTCATTGTTAATTGGTGTGTGGTTTGCAGAATGACACTCTGCATGTGGTCTCTCTGAGAGCATGCAAACATTTGCACCATCACTAGAAGTCTCTGAGTGCTCTGTGGGGGTTACATAAGTTTGGGAACTTTGTTTGTAAACATGCATTCCTGAATTAATTTCATGGATTTTCCCTTTAAACATGTTTCCAGGTGAATACATTTCAAGGTTTGCAACTCTGGTTGCCATGGGAGTTTTCACCATGGGGAACTTCCCCACCCCTGTGTGCACTGTACTGCTGCTATCAGTGTTTAAATCTGCTGACAATTCACCTTTGCCTAAGGGCATAACAAATTCTTCATTTACATTGGGAACTCTGAGAGTGTATTCAGCAGAATACTCATAATCTGAGTTACAATGATCTTCCCCCTTACTAGACACAGTATAGGGGACATCTCCTATTGCTGCTACCTCCTTTACATTAATGTGCTGTCTGATGATAGACACATCCGGCACATTGCTACTTTCTTCCTTTACCACAGAGGCTGTTCTGCTGGTGGTCTGTGTGACCATAGCAGACTCCATGCGCTGCACATTGATGCAGTCCTGCAACATGTAACTTTCCTTAATTTTAGGATCTTGACTGATTAAGTCATTTCTGACTCCTGTAGACTCTGTGTACAGAGTTTCACATACCTCAACACTATTCCTGTTTGGTGTTTCTATCTCAGCTTGCTTGCTGGATGTTATCTCTTCATCAGAGATCTTGACAATTTGATTACAAACTGTCAGGCTTTTCGCTTCTGCCCCAAACTTTTTCTGTTTATTTTTCTGTTTAAGGGACTTAAATAACGAATGCATTTTTGCATTAATGGTCAGGCACGCCTTACGAAGACGTGAACCTGATTCTTCTTTACATTTCTATTTGGCTTCTAGAGCCGCAGTTCTGCGCATTTTTCTAAATGCTACAGAAAACTTTTGCATTTTTAACATTTCAATGCTAAATTTATATATTCTTTGTTTTTAGTACTGAAGGTATCCTCTCCTTAAGATTGACCGGTGTCTTAAGGTTAAACTCTAATACCTGGTACATTTATACATTTATTTGGAAATACTCTTTTCCACTGTGCACATTTTCTATTCTAGGCCTTTAAATTCTTTATTCTCATTTGTAACCTATTCCACTGTGATCTTGTATTTTGCCAGCAGGCTTATAGCCTTTGGTGCTGCTTCCTAATAGATATTATGTTAGTTAAAATAACGTATATTGCACTAACACATTTATCCTAGGTTATACAGAATACAAAATTGACATTACACAATGGTAATAAATTTTCATAGATACATCCCCACCGTGATTCTGCAGATTTGGTAGCCAGCTTATAGCATCTGCTACTCCTCATAAATATTATAGATCAGATAATCAGATTCAGTAATAACAAGTCCAATTCGTGGTCGCCAATATTGCTTTATGGAATCATATTTATGAATATTAATATTTAATATATCATATATGGTATTTAATATATGGATATATTTCAATTAATATGCATTTATCATATATATCTGCAAATATATTATGTCAGGCTTACAAACTAATTGGCTGATACATATATGCAGTCCTTATACATATGACTTATGAAGTTATTAAGTTAAGATTCCTTAAAGAGAGTTCAAGCTTGAATATTACCGCTCTTTTTATATGATTCTTTATTTACAGGCAGATCAAATCGTACAGAATAAGATATACACAGTAGTGATATATATACTAATTATAATTATATATGCTTCCTTCGTTACATAACATAAAACAACATGACATAAGTTTCACAAACAGTTTCAATTGCTAACATAAAATGTATACTTGCAAGTTAAAGATTGCCATCCCAAGAATCATTCCTTCTGCATGTTCTCCATGACTTCTCCTCCTGACTGACTTCCTTCCTTCTCCTTCTTCTTCTCCCTCTCCCTCTTCCTTCTAACTCCTAACTACAAGTCTGGTCCTTTTATCTCATATTTTACCAATTCAAACTATCATATTCTCATAGTTTCCAATGGAATAGGTAATTATAGGTTTGTCAGATTCCAAGGTGTAATAAAACAAACATTGAACTGGGCTGTCGTGTCCTGTTCACGGAGGCATGGTGTCATAAAAGTGTGGTGTCCACACTGCCTTAAGCAAGTATAGTATTGTAAAATCTGGAATGTCTTTTCATCCAAAGTTCTGTTGTATTGACAAGTTTTCCTGGGGTCGGTTACACAATGTTTTATCAATGGATGTGATCTCTTTTCATAGTAGTTAATTTATACTCCCTAGCTTTTAACCTTCACTGGACAATAGACAAACCAGTAGATTCTGATCTACTGTAAGCACACCTGTGAATTCCAATGACCAACAGAGCTCTGTCACATACCTATTATCATTTATGGCCTAATACCTTTTCTCTACAATGACTCTTGATCTTACTGTAACCTCTCTGGCCTTATTTATGACTAGAGCAGAATAAACCTGTTCCCTACACTATTTTTTACCATCTTGCTGTAAAACACAAATATACAGTATATCTATATAAACACATACACAAACCTAATCTCTTAAATCAGCTAAACATTACCTCATACATTCAAACTTATTTCATATCTATTCCTTACTATATATATCCAGTATACTGTCCACTATGGTAACATCGCCTATTTATAATGAATTATATTTTGATTCAGACAATATCCATTGCCCTAATATTATACTAAGTGCAGACAATTACCTATAAGGCAACAAGGTATAAAAGTATAGTTCTCCGGGGCCACCGGATGCGGTCATATCAAAATATAGGTAACGGTGTCCCGGGTGAGTCACATAGCACATACCTATATTGCGCCAATTTCACAATTTCCTAGACTCGTCAGGTAGCTTCGGGGTGATTATGTTGAGGCTAAACTTGCATCCGCAGCTATTGTTATGCCGGCGCCCCTAACATATGGTGATGACAACCATCTATCCCATATCGCGTAATATTTAGTAATGGCTTTCCTGGACACATAGACAAATTTTTCATGCGCCACTGTAGTATTCACTAAGGCAATCCATGAGTCAATATCTGGGCCATCAGGTGCCATCCACGATCGGGCTATAGAAACCTGTGCAAGAGCACACAAGTTGATAACGTAACGCCTGGAGGGGGCATCCAGCAACTCCTCATCCACCACCGCCAACACACATACAGGGGGAGTCATCACATCCGCAGGTATGCCAGTGGAGACCATAATCTTGAGTACATCCTGCCAGAAGGTATTAACTATCCTACAGGACCAAATCATGTGCCAGAAGGTGCCCCCAACTAGAGTACACTTGGGGCATTTAGAATCCATTCTTCCTCCGAATCTCATTAACCTCTCAGGGGTAATATAGACTCTATGTAAAACAAACAGATGCACCTGTTGGTAACGGGCCGCTGTGGTCGCCAATCTAGAGGCACCCAGTGCATCTTCCCAGGTATCATTAGATATGGGCCCCAGATCATTTTCCCATTTAGATTTAAGAGAAAGAAGGGTCTCACAATGATAGGTACGTAGTAGAGCCGAATAGAATATGGAGATAGTACAATTTTGAAGCTTATCAAATAGTTCCCTTACTGGTGTGTCCCGGAGCATCATGGGGGCGTTCGCAAATTGAGTTTGGCAAGCATGACGGAGTTGTAGATATCGATAAAAATAAAAGGTAGGAATATTGTAATTCTCCTGCAATTGTTGGAAAGACTTAAATACACCCATATGATACAATTGCCCAAGAGACTGCACTCCCCGGCTGCTCCATACCTCCCTCATCTGTAACGATGCAAGCTCTCCAAGAGATTGTGCATAGGCTAGAGGCGTCTCCGGATCCCAACCCTCTCCATGAAGCAATCTATGCGCCTGTCTCCATACCATAATTGCTTGCTTGACAACTGGAAGATTAAGTAGCGATACATTGTCACTCAGCAGTAGTTGTAATGGGGTGCAGTTCCGATCGGTTATATAGAGAATTCGGGATATTAATTCATCTCTACCAGGATCATGTAACCACTTACTAATATGCACCATTTGTGCCGCTAAGTAATATAATCTGAATTTAGGGAGGCCCAGGCCTCCAGAGTCACGTGGGCGTGTGAGGGTATCTAATTTTATTCTGACTCGTCGTTTAGACCATACGATAGAGGACAGAAGACTATCTATTCTCCTAAAGGTTTTTAATGGGAGATATACAGGGGAGTGCTGTAGCGCATATAGTAACTTAGGCAGGGCCACCATTTTCACTAAATTAATTCTACCCGTTATAGTTAGCGGTAGAGTCCCCCAGACCGCAATACGGGAGTGCAAATAGTCCATGTGAGGTTTTATGTTTAGGGAAAAGTATTGAGAAGGATTATTTGTGACCCAGATTCCCAAGTACTTGAATGAGTCCACCCAGCGTAGAGGTAGGGTCACAAGCGGAGCCCCAGGACAAGTACCCTTGAAGGGCATTATGCAGGACTTATCCCAATTTATGGATAAGCCAGAATACCCGCCATAAGTGTCTATAATACGCAGCACGTGCGGCATGGTATTGCAATAGTCTGATATGAACAGCAGAATATCATCCGCGTATAGAGCAATCTTGTCCGTGGTGGGGCCCACCCGGAACCCCCCCACTCGCAAGTCAGAACGCAGCAAGCACGCCAAGGGTTCCACTGCTAGAGCAAAAAGGATAGGGGATAGCGGGCAGCCCTGTCTTGTACCCCTAGCCAAAGGGAATGCAGAGGAAGTGAACCCATTTATCGAGACCCTGGCTGATGGTGCGGAGTATAGTAACTTGACCCACCTTATAAAGCGTGGTCCTATACCGAAGCGGGCCATGGACCCCCACAAGAACGCCCACTCCACTGAATCAAAAGCTTTAGCAGCGTCGAGAGACACTATCACAGAAGTGTCGGCGTCCTCGCGGGGGGCCTGTAGGTGCGTAAACAAGCGCCTAAGGTTAGTTAGAGTGGACCGCCCCGGCACGAAACCTGTCTGATCTGTGTGTATAATTTGGGTAATAACGGAGTTGAGTCTAAGTGCCAGGATCTTTGCTAACACCTTGATGTCAGTTGTAAGTAGCGAAATAGGTCTATATGAATCTACCCGCTCTGGGTTCTTATCCGGTTTCAATAGCACTATTATCAAAGCCTCAGTCATAGAATCCGGCAGCGACCCCAACTCCAACAGGTCATTGAACAGAGCAAGTAATCTAGGGCCATATAAATCAATATGTTTCTTATACAGCTCAATAGGAATTCCATCTAACCCTGGTGCCTTGCCTCCAGGAAATGATTTGATGGCTGTTTCAATCTCCGTCAATGACAAAGGGGAGTCCAGGAATTCAACCGCCACATTAGAGAGCGAGGGCAATGGTAAACCAACAAGATAATCATTTATTTCCGCTGAACTAGCCGATAGTCTCGTACTATACAGATTTTTATAATAAGCAACAAATTGGTCTGCTATTTCCGGGGTCTTTACATAAGTTACACCATCATCCCCGCCTATCGTAAGGACAGTATTAGATGATTTATCTGCCGCCGCTAAATATGCTAGATTAGTGCCAGGTCTATCGCCTGTAGCATAATATGAGTGTTGGGCATACAACAAACGGTATTTAGCTTTATCAGATAGACAGCACCTCCATTTGGACTGCGCAAGCAACCATGCGTCCTTGGAGGCATCCAACCCATCCTGCAAATATTGGATTTCTAGGGACCTACAGGAAGCCTCAAGTTCCACTTCTTGGCGTTTATAGCCATTCTTTAAGGTAGCAACCCGTCTAATTAGGGAACCACGTATAAATGCTTTAAATGCGTCCCAGAGAATTGCTGGTCCAGCAGTACCCCCATTCAGCTCCAAAAACTCCCGCCAAGCAAGCTCAAGCTCCGCTCCAGTGCCCATCTGTGAAAGCCAGAATGGGTTAAGTTTCCAAAACAACTGTCCCCGGGTACCCCCAGTATCCAGATTCAACAGTACTGGTGAGTGGTCAGAGATTCCTCTAGTTGCGTACTGGATATCAACAATCTTGGGAACTAAACAGGGGGAGACCAGGGCCATGTCTATCCTAGAAAATGAGGAGTAAATAGGGGAGAAGCAGGAGAACTGTCGAGCAGCTGGATGCCGCAACCTCCAGACATCCACCAAACCCATTCCCTCCACTAACAGAGCGAAGTTGCCTGGACGTGGGCGAGGCACAGCAGCACTGGTGCTAAATCTATCCACTCTATGATCCATAATATTATTAAAGTCCCCAGTGCAGACGGTGGGAGTATTGGGGTAAAGGGACATAAAATCAGCAGCCTTGCGTAAAATCTCCGGGGAATACGGTGGAGGTATGTAGATAGCCAGTAATAATAAAGACATGGAGTTTATTTGACATTTAAGAAAAATGTACCGCCCCCACCGATCTACCTGGGCCTGGTCCAAAACAAACGAGAGAGATTTACGGATAAGAATGGAGACGCCCCTGGAGTGTGAGGTATGAGTGGAATGATATAGCCACCCAATCCATGGCTTCTTAAGAGACAAAACTTTGGCTCCCTCCAGGTGCGTCTCCATAAGACAAACAACATCTGCGGAGTACTGCCTCACCTGCCGAAGCACCAGGGCCCTCTTAATTTTGTCATTAAGGCCCCGCACATTCCAGGATAAAATTTTTAGACTAAGTGATGCCATAATACATAATAGCACCAAGTGCTAGATGTGCCCACAACATTGAAGGTATCTGAAATAGACAGAGAAGTAACCGCCTGCAATAAATTTCTCTAAACAAGTCGCCACAGCAATGCTTATAAAACAACCACCCATTAAATCCTCCCTTCTCCCCCAAACAACCCCCCACCCTGTATACCGACCCGAACTGTGGCATACCTAATCCCAAAAAGCCCCCTCCCCACAACTAAACAACTAGTAAAGAGGACAAAAAATACAGCGGTCGGAAGCAGGCATTGCTCCCCCGCCATAACCTAACCCCCCCCCAGGACCAGACAAGTACCCGACCTCCGATCATGGAAGGACCGGATATCAAGTGCAGCAATTAGTATATTACCACGTCAACAAACATTAATACATTAGCTGTATACACAAATACTTAATGACATAAATCGCAGCCCAGCCACCGGGCAGTTGCAACATTCAGTCATTTGCCAGGGGGCGCCCTGCCGGGAACTGCCTGTCAAGCCACGTCGCCGCCTCCCGCGGGGTCAAGAAAAATTTAGTCTCTCCTCCTGCGACCACCCTCAACTTTGAAGGAAAAAGCATAGCATAAGGGAGATTAAGCTCCCGGAGACGTCTCTTAATTGGAAGGAACTGGGCTCTCTCCTTCTGAACGTCAACCGCAAAATCAGGAAATACAGAGATCCGGGTACCATTCCACTTAAGTGGGCCTTTGGTGCGTGCCAGGTTGAGTACCTTGTCCCGATCCTTGAAGTGGAGGAATTTAGCTATAAATGTACGGGGAGGAGCCCCCGGCGGCAGCGGTCGCATAGGGATTCTATGCGCTCGTTCCACCGCGTAGTGTGATGTAAAAGCATCCGTCCCAAAAAAATCTGTAAGCCACTTCTCCAAAAACTGCTCAGGTGCATCTCCCTCCTCCTTTTCCGGCAAGCCCACGAACCGAATGTTATTTCGTCTCAGACGCCCCTCCATATCGGTCAGTTTTTTCTGCACTTCCGACATCTGGGATTCAAGGGCAGTAGTGCGTCGGCCAAGCGGGGCCACAGTGTCCTCGACCGTAGAAATGCGCGTTTCCGCTTCCCCCACTCTCTCTCTAACACGTTGTAGATCCTGGTGAATCAAGGAGAGATCTGATTGCACCTGAGTGATCTTTTCAGCCAGTCTGCCCTCGCTAGCATTTACTGCGTCCAGTACCCTTTGGATAGCATCCTCCGAGGTCTCTGGGGGGCCGGAGCATGCACTTGTAGCCGGGGAGGGGGGAGAGGATCCATCCCGCGACCCCCCCGTTCTCTTGTCTTGCGCGGGAGGGTTTCTAGCGTATTTTTCGAGCTTGGCCGCAGCTTGAGAAGTCTTCCCCATAGTATTCGTTATAGGCACCCTACAGGGAGTTGCAGCAGTTATATGAGAGAGTTATGGTGAACCAATCCGGTATGCCTCCAGACCGTACTGCAGCAGCAACTCAGGAGTCACCCAATGGTAAACTAGTGGCCTCCCGCCGGATATATATAATGAAAAGGGAAACAGGGGAGGATGTAATTATATGTAGCTGAGCAGCAGGGTCAGAGCCTCCTAATGTGATGCCGTGTGACCGCCTGATGGGGCAGGGAGTCAAGCAGTGTCCCCCCAGATCAGAGCTGTGCGGTAAAGATAAAGATAAATAGCCCCTACTGTACACCTCCAGTCAGGGTGATATTCGGAGTGTTCAGTCAGGGGTGTGCAACAGGAGGATGAGTGAGTGGAGCAACAGATGGCCAGGTCAGTGACCGCAGCAGCCAGAAGCCTGGTGTGATCAGAGCGGACCCCCAGGCTCCCCAGAATGTACCTGATAGTGCTGCAGCCCAGCCCCACTCTGAGGTCTCAGACGGTTGCAGTGATCACGGGAGCCGCACTTCCGGTCCCCCGGGTGTATGGCTGTGTAGTCAGGCTCAGGGGTGTTCTGGGACCCTCCAGCAGGCAGATAGGGCGGCAGCCAGATTCCCCTCACTCTCTTCCCCAGGGCCGCGGGTAGCGGTGGAGAGCCGGAGCCGAACTTCCGGTCCCCAGGGCGGCTCAGGTACGTGGCGGTGCAGGGCGCGCTGTGCCCCAGGCGCCACAGACGTCTCTCAGGTCCCCCAGCAGGCGCTCCAGGACGGCAGACGAGCGCTCCCTCTTTCCTCCACGGCGACGCGGGTCTCAGCGGTGTTTGGGAGCCGAACTTCCGGTCCGCGGTAAGCGCGCGGCGGCGGCTCCAGCGCCGGGCAAGGCCCTCCAAGTGAACAGGGCTGCAGGAGTCAGAGTGGCAGCGGGACTCGGTGCAGATTCACTCCATGGGGGTAGGGGAAGTTCATGCAGCGTTAGGGATAATATCAGACCCTGGGGGGGAATATAGGATAAGTTTCAGGATATAACGGCAGGAGAGCTGCACAGTTCAGGTGCTACTCCATGCTCGTCCAGGCCACGCCCCTTATGTGCTATTTCTAGTTTGGCAACTTCGCTCTCGGCTTCAGCTCGTTCGGCAATTTGAGAACGTTTCAGTCGTGAAGCGGCCTGAATGGCAGCCCCCCGCATAACAGCCTTACAAGAGCACCAATTATTAAAGACTGAAGTGTCTTCAGGTTTGTTAGTTTCTAAGAATACCTTTAAGGTTTGTTGCAAGGCCAGTGAAGCTTCTAGATTGCCCAACAGGAAGTTTCCTAGTCTCCAGGGACTCGGGATACCTCTACGTGCCTCGAGCTTCCACACGACCTTAATCGGAGAGTGGTCCGACCATGTCATCGGTAGTATGTTAATTTTCATAATAGTCGGTAGTGACCCACTGTCTGTTAGTACTAGATCAATTCTAGAGTATGAGGAGTGGACATGTGAATAAAAGGAGTAATCCCTAACCGTAGGATGTTTAGTTCTCCACGCATCGTAAAGTTCGTATTCTCCTAGTAGTTGTCTAAGTCCAAGGGTATTAATCGGGGAAGTTCTGGATTTAGCTAAGGGACTTCTGGTGGGGAGAGATCTATCTACAGTGGGGTCTACAACTAGATTAAAGTCCCCCAGTAACATGACTGCACCTTTAGCGTGCTTCTGTATCAGGGAGAATAGATTCCTACAGAAGGAGAGTTGACCAGAGTTGGGTGCATAGCAGGAGGCCAGGGTGACAACTGAGTCTTCCAGCTTTCCGATTAATATTAAATACCTTCCCTCGGGGTCTACAATTTGGGATTCCAGAGTAAATTGGCAATTGTTAGATATTAGTATAGCCACTCCAGCTTTTTTTACGGGGCCATTGGCCATGTAACAGGTAGGGAATTGATTATTATAGAGTCTGGGGGGGTCTAATTTCCTAAAGTGGGTTTCCTGAATAGCTACCACATCCGCCTTCATTTTATAGAAGGAGGATAAGGCCAGTTTACGTTTCTGTGGTGAGTTCAATCCCTTAACGTTCAATGATACCAAGTTAACCATAATAAACTAACCAGGAGGCGGAGCATTCGCTGAAACCAAGAAATGTGATCAATAGGTACAATTCCCTGAACATATGTGTAAGGAGGTAGGAGTCCTGGGGGGGGGGGGGGGGGGAGACACAAGAGGAGACATACTAAGGAGGACAAAGAGAGAAAGGAGAAAAATAAAGTACACAAAGCAAGGATAGTCAACTTCGTGTAGAGACGAAGTCATAGTAAGGCGCCAAAACATACAGCGCCTCACCCAGCAAATTTGGGAGGTTAGTGGCCAACCTACCCGCAATCAAGTAATCATAGTATTAGTAAATTGTAAATAGTAAATACAATCGCACATGGCATATAAACGGGGTATCATAAGGAATGGAATAATGGGTTAATTAGTAATGAGTCCCAGGGTCCCGGAACTGGCCCAGAGCAATACTGTAAATACAACAATAATAACAATATTAATAATAATAGGGCTCAGCAAGGAGTATACACCCCAGTCCGGGGGCCCGTGGAACCATCCCGCCCTTTGAGGAGAAACAAGAGAGAAGGGAAAAAAAAGAAACCCCAACAACTCAACAACCCTGCCATATATTATTCTAATGGATATAGAGCATGTAATAACCAGGCATGCAACTTGTAATAAGCTCTAAGGTCATTACAATCATACTGAAACAACGCTAGTCTTATAAATGGATATCAATGGCAGGGAAAACATTGCAGTGATAAGGGCCTACTTCCCAACCGTCGACCAGTCCGGCTGAAGTCGGCGGTCAGGAGAGTCGGGTCCCTGGTCTCCAGCTATATTCCATTTGTGGAGGAGTCTCATGCCGTCGTCGACCGAAGACACTACTATCGTGGATCCTTCTCTAGCAATCAATAGACGCGTGGGGAAACCCCACCTATACACGATTCCAGCTTTCCTAGGGGCTACGGTGACAGGCTGAAAGGATCGTCTCCTGGTGAGGGTGTAGTGTGATAAATCTCCGAAAAGCTGAAGCCGGCCCATAGCACTCGCCGTATCTGAGGTAGGTCTGGCTGCTTTAAGTAGGGATTCCTTGATATGAAAGAAGTGGACTCTCATCAGAACATCTCTTGACGCTCCTTCAGGAGCACTGCGGGCCTTCGGGACCCTGTGGATACGGTCCAATATCAAGTCCGCCGATGTAGCGGAGGGTAGCAGCTTCTTGAATATTTCGATTGTATAGTCATGCAGGCTGCTATTAGATACGGATTCTGGTACCCCTCGGAGCTTGAGATTATTTCTGCGGGAGCGGTCTTCCAGGTCCGCTACTTTGTCCCGCAGAGCCGCCACCTCCCCTTCAAGAGTATCATGGGAATCGATCAAGGTATTATGCGAGCCTACCACCTCCCCCATCTTAGTTTCCAAGTGTCCGGTCCTCTCACCCAGCTCCTCAACGGACCGCTGGCAAGACTGCAACATAGTGCGAAATTCGGACGCCACCTCATCCTTAAACTGGTGTAGCAATAGCTTCATGGTGCCCACCGTTAAGGCTTCGCTATCTTCAAGGCGAGGAGAGGGAGGGGGATCCTAGGATGAAGATAATGCCATCATGGGCGATGAAGTTGTGGGCGGGAGATCCGACCCGGAGGCAGAAGATCCAGGACCCTGAGATTTATTTCGATATGGGGAAGGTTTGAAAAATGCAACTTGAGAGATTGGTTTGGAGGCTTTATTCTTTCTTGGAGCCATCATGTATTACTTTGAGGGGATGGGAGGGTTCCAGTAGAAAGGAGAATTCCGTCTAAGGTCTAGGACGGCAGGTATCCTCTTACGCCATGTGCGAGATTACATCAGCTAAAATGACTGCGGGAGGTGACGATGAGGATTCATTGAAGAGGGGTCTACATCCTGTATGTGCCGCAGCTTGCACCCCAACAACAGCCGGGAGCCGACGACGTCACCTTTTCGTCAAATAGTGCCCCTGTGCTTTTAGGTGAGGGAGATGCTGTGACTGAACTATCTATGAGCTACCACCAGGGGGCCTCGGAGTACCGAGTAGTGGACGAGGGCCAGGCAGTGACAATATAATGCTGGATAGACTTATAAGGTATGAGGTGTTAAATGCACCATATGAGCTAGCTCCCAGTGCACACACAGCACAGAGCCCCTCAGGCTGCCACTGCACAGGGCTAGTGGGAATCTGCTGGTGGGAAACTGCAGGGACTCCACAGCCAGTGCTGGTCTTGCCTCCTCCAAGATGGCCGCCGCTCCTCAGCTTGAACGGGCCTCTCCCTCCTCCGCCGCCGCCCGTGGTCCGTCAGCCCTAATGGGGGCTCTATATAGTTACCCCAGCCCTCGGTCAGGTGCCAAGGGTGGTGTGCCTGCCTTCAGCGGGGGTCGTCCGGGCGCTCTCAGCCTCTGCTGTTCTCCTCCTGCCTCTCCCAAGATGGCCGCCGCCACCGGATCCTCCACGAGCAGGGCCGCGGCTCGTCCCAGCGGCCAGCTCGAAGCTCCTGGGGCTCGCTTCTCACCGCCGCTGCCACTGGTAAGGCTTCTCAGGCTGGGGGAACTTCCTCGTTGTCAGGTGTGTGGCGGCTGTATCGTCCGGGGCGCACCGAAGTCCGTTCGGCTGGTGCTTAAAAATTTAGGTCCCGGCTTCACCCCCGGTGGAGGCCGCAACCCGCAAGTGCAGGAATAACCCGCCCTCCGGCTCCGCAGCTCTCCTCCTTGTGATGTGGGGGTCTTGTGGGTGCACTGTGGGCCAAACTCTGGGTGTGTAGGCACCTAAAAAGGGCTTTAATAGCTGAGTCACAGCAGGAGCTCATGCACTATGCATCCACTCCAGAGTCCCGCTAGGCCACGCCCCCACGTGAAATGGGCTTTTACAGATTTAGGGTGCGGCAGTCCAGCCGCAGAATGTGCAAGTTGAATCGTGCTACAGATCCAGCGAGCAATAGTCTGCTTAGAAGCAGGAGCACCCAGCTTGTTGGGTGCATACAGGATAAATAGCGAGTCAGTTTTCCTGACTCCAGCCGTCCTGGAAACATATACTTTTCAGGGCCCTGACTACGTCCAGTAACTTGGAATCCTCCAAGTCCCAAGTAGCTGCAGGCACCACAATAGGTTGGTTCACATCAAAAACTGATACCACCTTAGGAAGGAATTGGGAACGAGTCCTCAATTCCGCCTTATCCATATAAAATACAGATAAGGGCTTTTGCATGACAAAGCCGCCAATTCTGATACATGCCTGGCCGACGCCAAGGCCCACAGCATGACCACTTTCCACGTGAGGTATTGTAGCTCCACGGATTTAAGTGGCTCAACCCAATGCGACTTCAGGAAATCCAACACCACGTTGAGATCCCACGGTGCCACTGGAGGCACAAACGGGGGCTGACTATGCAGCACTCCCTTAACAAGAGTCTGAGCTTCAGGCAGTGAAGCCAGTTCTATTTTGGAAGAAAATTGATAGAGCCAAAATCTGAACCTTAATGGAACCCAATTTTAGGCCCATAGTCACCTATGACTGTAGGAAGTGCAGAAATCGACCTAGCTGAAATTCCTCCTTTGGGGCCTTCCTGGCCTCACAGCACGCAACATATTTCCGCCATATGCGGTGATAATGGTTTGCGTTCACTTCTTTCCTAGCTTTAATTAGCGTAGGGATAACTTCCTCCGGAATGCCCTTTTCCTTCAGGATCCGGCGTTCAACCGCCATGCCGTCAAACGCAGCCGCGGTACGTCTTGGAACAGACAGGCCCCCTGCTGCAGCAGGTCCTGTCTGAGCGGCAGAGGCCATGGGTCCTCTGAGATAATTTCTTGGAGTTCTGGGTACCAAGCTCTTCTTGGCCAATCCGGAACAATGAGTATAGTTCTTACTCCTCTCCTTCTTATTATTCACATTACCCTGGGTAAGAGAGGCAGAGAAGGGAACACATACACCGACTGGTACACCCACGGTGTTACCAGAGCGTCCACAGCTATCGCCTGAGGATCCCTTGACCTGGCGCAATATCTTTGTAGCTTTTTGTGAGGCGGGACGCCATCATGTCCACCTGTGGCCTTTCCCAACGGTGTACAATCATTTGGAGGACTTCTGGATGAAGTCCCCACTCTCCCGGGTGGAGGTCGTGTCTGCTGAGAAAGTCTGCTTCTCAGTTGTCCACTCCGGGAATGAACACTGCTGACAGTGCTAACACATGATTTTCCGCCCATCGGAGAATCCTTGTGGCTTCTGCCATCGCCATCCTGCTTCTTGTGCCGCCCTGTCGGTTTACATGAGCGACCGCCGTGATGTTGTCTGACTGGATCAGCACCGGCCGGTGTTGAAGCAGGGGTCTAGCCTGACTTAGGGCATTGTAAATGGCCCCTAGTTCCAGAATATTTATGTGTAGGGAAGTCTCCTGACTTTTCCATAGGCCTTGGAAGTTTCTTCCCTGTGTGACTGCCCCCCAGCCTCAAAGGCTGGCATCCGTGGTCACCAGGACCCAGTCCTGTATGCCGAATCTGCGGCCCCCTAGAAGATGAGCACTCTGCAGCCACCACAACAGCGACACCCTGGCCCTTGGAGACCGGGTTATCCGCCGATGCATCTGAAGATGCGACCTGGACCACTTGTCCAACAGATCCCACTGGAAGATCCTTGCATGGGACCTGGCGAATGGAATTTCTTCGTAAGAAGCTACCATCTTTCCCAGGGCTCGCGTGCATTGATGCACCGACACCTGTATTTGTATTAGGAGGTCTCTGTCTAGAGACGACAACTCCTTGGACTTCTCCTCCGGGAGAAATCCTTTTTATCCTGTTCTGTGTCCAGAACCATACCCAGGAACAGTAGACGCGTCGTAGGAACCAGCTGCGACTTTGGAATATTCAGAATCCAGCCGTGCTGTTGTAGCACTTCCCGAGATAGTGCTACTCCGATGAACAACTGCTCCCTGAACCTCACCTTTATAAGGAGATCGTCCAAGTACGGGATAATTATTTCGGCCATTACCTTGGTAAATACCCTCGGTGCCGGGGACAGACCAACGGCAACGTCTGGAATTGGTAATGACAATCCTGTACCACAATTTTGAGGTACTCCTGGTGAAGAGGGTAAATAGGGACATGCAGGTAAGCATCCTTGATGTCCAGTGATACCATGAAATTCCCCAGGCTTGCAATAATCGCCCTGAGCGATTCCATTTTGAACTTGAACCTTCGTATATAAGTGTTCAAGGATTTCAATTTTAGAATGGGTCTCACCGAACCGTCTGGTTTCGGTACCACAACATTTTGGAATAGTAACCACGGCCTTGTTGAAGGAGGGGTACCTTGATTTCACCTGCTGGAAGTACAGCTTGTGAATTGCCGCTAGTACTACCTTTCTCCGAGGGCAGCAGGCAAGGCTGATGTGAGGTAACGGCGAGGGGGAGTCGCCTCGAACTCCAGCCTGTATCCCTGTGATACTACTTGCAGAACCTAGGGATCCACCTGTGGGCAAGCCCACTGGTCCCTGAAGTTCCCGAGACGCGCCCCCACCGCACCTGTCTCCACCTGTGGAGCCCCAGCGTCATGCGGTGGACTCAGAGGAAGCGGGGGAAGATTTTTGATCCTGGGAACTGGCTGTCTGGTGCAGCTTTTTCCTTCTTCCCTTGTCTCTGTGCAGAAAGGAAGCGCCTTTGACCCGCTTGCTTTTCTGAAGCCGAAAGGACTGTACCTGAAAATACGGTGCTTTCTTAGGCTGTGAGGAAACCTGAGGTAAAAATGTTTCTTCCCAGCTGTTGCTGTGGATACGAGGTCCCAGAGACCATCCCCAAACAATTCCTCACCCTTATAAGGCAGAATCTCCATGTGCCTTTTTAAAGGCAGCATCACCTGTCCACTGCCGGGTCTCTAATACCCTCCTGGCAGAATGGACATTGCATTAATTCTGGATGCCAGCCGGCAAATATCCCTCTGTACATCCTTCATATATAAGACAACGTCTTTAATATGCTCTATGTTAGCAAAATATTATCCCTGTCTAGTGTATTATATTTTTTGACAGGGTATCAGACCACGCTGCAGCAGCACTATTTATGCTGAGGCAATTGCAGGTCTCAGTATAGAACCTGAGTGTGTATATACAGACTTCAGGATAGCCTCCTGCTTTTTATCAGCAGGCTCCTTCAAGGTGGCCGTATCCTAAGACGGCAGTGACACCTTTTTTGACAAACGTGTGAGCGCCTTATCCACCCTAGGGGATATCTCCCAACGTGACCTATCGTCTGGCGGGAAAGGGTACGCCATCAGTAACTTTTTAGAAATTACCAGTTTCTTATCGGGGGAACCCACGCTTCTTTACACACTTCATTCACTCATCTGATGGGGGAACAAAACACTGGCTGCTTTTTCTCCCCAAAAATAAAACCCCTTTTATGTGGTACTTGGGTTCATGTCAGAAATGTGTAACACATTTTTCATTGCCGAGATCATGTAACGGATGTTCCTAGTGGATTGTGTATATATCTCAACCTCGTCGACACTGGAGTCAGACTCCGTGTCGACATCTGTGTCTGCCATCTGAGGTAACGGGCGTTTTTTGAGCCCCTGATGGCCTCTGAGACGCCTGGGCAGGCGCGGGCTAAGAAGCCGGCTGTCCCACAGCTGTTACGTCATCCAGCCTTTTATGTAAGGAGTTGACATTGTCGGTTAATACCTTCCACCTATCCATCTACTCTGGTGTCGGCCCCACAGGGGGCGACATCCCATTTATCGGCCTCTGCTCCGCCTCCACGTAACCTTCCTCATCCAACATGTCGACACAGCCGTACCGACACACCGCACACACACAGGGAATGCTCTGACTGAGGACAGGACCCCACAAAGTCCTTTGGGGAGACAGAGAGAGAGTATGCCAGCACACACCAGAGCGCTATATAATGCAGGGATTAACACTATAACTGAGTGATTTTTCCCCCAATAGCTGCTTGTATACATATATTGCGCCTAAATTTAGTGCCCCCCCCCCCCTCTCTTTTTAACCCTTTGAGCCTGAAAACTACAGGGGAGAGCCTGGGGAGCTGTCTTCCAGCTGCACTGTGAAGAAAAAATGGCGCCAGTGTGCTGAGGGAGATAGCCCCGCCCCTTTTTCGGCTGACTTTTCTCCCGTTTTTTTCATGGATTCTGGCAGGGGTAATTTATCACATATATAGCCCTGGGACTACATATTGTGATAATTTGCCAGCCAAGGTGTCTTATATTGCCCTCAGGGCGCCCCCCCCCAGCGCCCTGCACCCATCAGTGACTGGAGTGTGAGGTGTGCATGAGGAACAATGGCGCACAGCTGCAGTGCTGTGCGCTACCTTGTTGAAGACAGAAGTCTTCTGCCGCCGATTTTCCGGAACACTTCTTGCTTCTGGCTCTGTAAGGGGGCCGGCGGCGCGGCTCCGGGACCGAACACCAAGGTCGGGTCCTGCGGTCGATCCCTCTGGAGCTAATGGTGTCCAGTAGCCTAAGAAGCCCAAACTACCACCAGTTAGGTAGGTTCGCTTCTTCTCCCCTTAGTCCCTCGCTGCAGTGAGTCTGTTGCCAGCAGATCTCACTGTAAAATAAAAAACCTAAAATATACTTTCTTTCTAGGAGCTCAGGAGAGCCCCTAGTGTGCATCCAGCTCAGCCGGGCACAAGATTCTAACTGAGGTCTGGAGGAGGGTCATAGTGGGAGGAGCCAGTGCACACCAGGTAGTCCTAAAGCTTTCTTTAGTTGTGCCCAGTCTCCTGCGGAGCCGCTATTCCCCATGGTCCTTACGGAGTCCCAGCATCCACTTAGGACGTCAGAGAAAGAGTATTAAATAACTCAACTAGATAAGGGATATAAAATTCTTTAAACCGTTTATACAATTCGATTGTTATTCCGTCGCACCCAGGAACCTTATTATTGGGGAACGATGCTATGACAGCGTCCAGTTCTTCAGTGGTAAACGGGGAGTCTATGTATTCAACAGTTTCCGGAGACAGTTGGGGTAATTGTATATGGTAATTGTATATTCCCTCAGCTGGTCTATTGTATAGGAAACCTTGGAAGCATACAATGAAGAGTAATAGGCAAAAAATACTTCAGTAATATCAGGGCACGAGTATTTCATAGCTCCCTGAGAATCACACACCTGTTGGACAGATATACTAACCCTCTCTTCCTTAGAAAGAAAGGCAAGATAACTACCCCCTATCTCAGCTTGCGAATACAGGGAATGCTTGGAGAACAATCACCGACGCTTGGATTTGTCTAATAGAAACGTTGTCCATTCCCTTCTGGCTATCTCCCAACCAGCATGTGAGGAGGGAGATTTAGACAAAATATAATCAGCCTCTAATTGACAACAGACTTTTTCAAGGCGGGATTCCTCTTCCCTACTAGACCTCTTAATAGCAGCCACCCTTTTAATAAGGGAACAATGGATAGAAGCTTTAAATGCATCATGTTTAATAGTAGGGGTAGGGTAAGAGGCATTAAAGTCCTGGAAATCTCGCCATTCAGCAAGCAAGTCGGCTCCATCACCTATTAAGGACAGCCAGAATGGGTTAAGTTTCCAAAATACAACCCCCTGAGGAGACAAAGGATCTAATATCAACAAAACAGGGGAGTGGTCGGAAATCCCCCTAGGTAAGTATTTAACCTGAGACACTTTAGGTACCAAATCGGGGGATATAAGAGCCAAGTCAATACGGGAAAATGTATTAAAAGTAGCAGAGTAACAAGAGTACAGGTTTTCGCAGGGAAACCGGACTCTCCAAATATCGATTAGTCCTAATTCAGTAATCAAATTAGAGAAGGGGGTAGGGGAAGAAGAGGAAAGATTAGTACAGGGGTTCTCTCTCCACCTATCCAAAAATAAGTCCATTACATTGTTATAATCACCCACACAAACAGTGGGAGTAGATGGTGACAATGCAATGAATGACATAGCTTGCCTCAAAACATCATTATTATAAAGGGGGGGGGGGGGGGACACATATACTGCGAGAATATGTAAAAGGGTAGAATTAACAAAGAAGCTAAGAAAAACAAAGCGACCATACTGATCTATCTGACTATGATCTAAATGGAAATTTACAGACTTTCTGATAAGCACAGAGACCCCCCTGGCATTTTGTGAGAAAGTAGAATGAAACAGCTACCCCACCCACGTTTTTTTCAGAGCTATCGTCCTGCTACCAACAAGATGAGTCTCCAAGAAATAGATAATATCCGCCTTATACTTTTTAACTTGTGACAGGACCAGCGCTCTCTTTATTTTATTATTAAGGCCTCTTACGTTCCAGCCGAGCAGGTGGAGCCCCCCAGATGTTACCAGCATCGAAAGACCCTAAACTGGGAAATAGGAGAAAAAAGGAGAGGAGACACATTGACAGAAAATGTCCCAGCATAGCACATGGAAATGAGATTAGCAGGTGTAGAATTATTTGAAAAAAAGAGAGAAAACCCTGGAGCAGTCAATAATTGAAGATACCAAAGCATATCTAAGAGGACTTCAAAAATACACCGCAGCCGTAGATCAAAATCAGTACTTGAACACAACACAAAATACCAAAAATGAAACAAAAAACAGTAAAACAGTAAAAACCCAACAACCCCCACCCTGTACATCCATCAAGAACCTAGACATACCTATATCCCAACTAAACTTCCCATTTCTTAAACTAAGAACACCAAAATAGTAAAAAGGGAACAATTAGGAGTAAACACCCCTAACTACTATATCACAGCAAGGGCTCCCAATAAGGAAAACGGCCCCCGGTAGAAAGACATACAAACAAACCTTCACTTAGAGTAGGTAACCATATGAACACCCTCATAATAGAAAAACCTGAGAAAAAGAGAGAATAACCACATGGTAAAATATCGGCACAATAATAACTCCATTCAGCGAGGCGCACGGGGCCTCTGCTCCAACCACGCCTCAGCCTCCCTTGGAGAGTTGAAGAAATGGGTAGAACCCTCATATATCACCCGCAACCTGGCAGGGAACAGCATAGAATATTGGATCTGCTTGTCTCTCAGTTTTCGTTTAACCTGAAGAAATTGGGACCTGGATTTCTGTACGTCCATAGCAAAGTCACGGAAAACAAACACAAAGTGGTTTTCAAACTGCAGTGGACCATGTATCCTAGCCAAATGCAGAATGGCATCTCGATCCTTAAAGTGTAGCATGCGGGCAACGAAGGTGCGGGCTGGGGCACCTGGAGGAGGGGCTTGAAAGGGTAAACGATGTGCTCGTTCCACAGCGAATTGCGCACTAAAATCATATTTCTTAAAAATACTGAGTAGCCAAGTCTAAGAATTATTCTGGGTGTGAACCCTCAGCTCGCTCAGGCAGGCCCACAAAGCGAATGTTATTTCTTCGCAAACGGCCCTCCATATCCGACAACTTGGCTTTAATAGCAGCCATCTGGGAAGAGAGGTCAGCGACACTATCCTTGAGTGGTGCGGTTACTTTCTCAATATTAGAAACACGTTGTTCCACACCTCCCACCCGCTCACGCAGCTTCTGCATGTCGTGTCGAATGATCGAGATATCAGCTTGAATTGACCGATCTTGTCCGTCACCCTCGCTGCGGACGTAGTGATGGCCTGCAAAATTTGTTGAGTAGATTGCATAACATCAGTTGCTCCGAAGCGGTTTGAGGCGACGGGGGCGATGCAGCCTGAGTAGGCGGGGGTGCCGGTACCTGAGAATTTCAAGCAAATTTTTCCAAACGTGCAGCAGCAGCAGCAGCATTGCCGGTCTTTCCCATATTAATGCCGACAGGAGTAATCAATCCAGGAGGAGAATAATAAATATGCACAGAGAAAGCGGCAAAGTCACTCAGTGAAACTTGCAGTATAACAGGTGAGAAAAAACTATTTGTGTTCCCTAATGCACACTGAGTAATAATACTACATAATAATCAGATAATATGGAGATCTTAGTTGCGTATATCTGCAGATATAGGGTTAAGCCCCCAGGCCGATCGACAAGGCTTCTCCGTCACTGGGGGTCCCTAATGCTAGGTATGGGTCTGGGGTGCAGGACCCCATCATGGCGGCACAGGTCGGCTACCCCAGGTCAGCACACAGGTGAAAATTAATGAGGGTTAATAAGCACAGAAGTGCTATATAAGTGAAGTGTGATTAAAATTTATGGGGTGGGTGTGGGGTGCGGTGGCTCCTGTGTCGGTATGGCTGGGCGGCTTCAGGTCGGCACACCCTAACACTTTATTAACACTCATGATTTTCCCTATCACTTTGTATATATTTTTGTATTTTAATCACACTTCACTTATATAGCACTTCTGTACTTCTTATTAACCCTCATTAATTTTCACCTGTGTGCTGACCTGGGGTAGCCGACCTGTGCCGCCATGATGGGGTCCTGCACCCCGGACCCATACCTAGCATTAGGGACCCCCAGTGACAGAAAAGCCTTGTCGATCGGCCTGGGGGCTTAACCCTATATCTGCAGATATATGCAACCAAGATCTCCGTATTATCTGATTATTATGTAGTATTATTACTCACTCAGTGTGCATTAGGGATAGCAAAATGTTTTTTTCTTATACAGAATTACCCCTCCCTTTTAGCACCTGACTGATATTACATCTGATTGAGCAGCTTTCCAATATTTGTGCAGTATAACAGGTGAACCAGAGGTAATAAACACACAATGCACCCCTGAGTATATTCAGACAGGATCCAGGATATAGGACACAGCCACTATTCATAGGAGATAGTGCAGCATATCAAAGATAAGAGCCAAGCAGGTCCAGAGAGGCACAGGCAACTAGTTCAACTCAGGACCCAGATATGTGCATATATACTGCAGCACTATGAGTATTGGTCAAAGTCCTCTGTAATTGCCAGCAGCCCCTAATAAAACAGAAAACGTCCCTGTGTAGTAGAGAGGGGAAGGCAGAGTACCTGTATCAGGAGAGGATGCACTCAGGGCGGGAGGCGCTTCAGCGGACAGGACGGACCTCACCAAAATGGCGCCGGCGGGAGCAGAGCAGTGCGGCCCCCCAGAGGTAAGATCCCGCGACCCGCAGCCTCATGTGGCCCCTGCCAGTGCGGACATGTAACTGGGAGGCACCGGGGTTAGGAGTCCGTGCGTTGTGACGACAGCTCTCCTCCGTGGCTCCATGCGTCTGGGGGGGGTCCGAAGCAGGGACGCGCCGCACAGACCGCCGCACTCAGATCACAGCAGGCGGAGGGCGCACAGCGGCGCTGAGCAACTCAGGGGGCACAGAAGGGGTTCAGCCAGCAGCAGGAAGAAGCACAGTCCAAAAACCGGGTGCATAGGATGGGATAAAGGACATACTGTAGGGAGCTACAGCCACTCACTGCCTACTCCATGTTGTACCAAGCCACGCCCCCATACCATTTTCAAATTAACTAAGAAATGATGGTCCTTCCTTCTTCGCTCCGGAGTTTTCCCCAGGACAGGCTTCCTTGGCTGTGATCCCTGCTCCGGGTTTATGTAAATGAAACAATGGACATGAATGTCCGATTTCTTCTTTGTGCACAGGTCCGTCTTAACAGCAGTGTAGGCCCATGGGCACAGCAATGCACTTGAACCCCTACCCATCCTCCAGCGGTAGGGTTGGGGGGTGCTATCAGCAGCAGCTTTGATGTCCCTTGGGCGGTAGAGGGTGTTCTATCTTCCGCTCAGCATGTAGGACCTGGAGCAGTAATTTCTGCTCATTACTCCTTTACTGCACAGATGGGGTGGGAGGGAGGACACAAAGCTGCAGAAAGGGGCATTGGGCTGAATGACTTCCAAGGTGGCAGGGGGTGTTTAATATGTAGGGGAGGGGTGGATAGTGGAGTGGGCTTAGTATTCATCATTTTCTGGTGGGAAGGCAGCTGACTTGACTGCAGATCAGGGGTGTATCTACCTATTGGCCAGGATGGCACTCGCCGGGGGCGCCGCCTGGCTGTGCCACCCGCGGCCAAAGGATAGAAAAGCAGTACTGTCAGACTGTACCTGGTGAGAGTCTGTTACTGCTGGAGCGGCGCTGGTGTCCGGCAGCACCGCACTTGTAATCAGACTCAAAATAAACTACAGCTCCCAGCAGCCCTTGTTGCTGGGAGCTCCTGGCAGCAAGGGCTGCTGGGAACTGTAGTTTATTGTGAGTCCGATTACAAATGCGGTGCTGCCGAACACTAGTCTGATCACTAGTGCAGTGCGGTGCTGCCGGACACTAGTCTGATCACTAGTGCAGTGCGGTGCTGCCGGACACTAGTCTGATCACTAGTGCAGTGCGGTGCTGCCGGACACGAGTCTGATCACTAGTGCAGTGCAGTGCGGTGCTGACGGACACCGACGCCGCGCCGGCAGTAACACTCTCACCAGGTACACAGCAATTGATATATAGCACAGTGCTATAGATCTGTTTGTTGTTGAAGATAATAAAAAAAAGTGTCAGTGTTTGGGAGAAGGGACTGTAGAACCTGGAAATCTACATGATTTTCATGCATGTTAGATGTAAGTAAGTAGTAAGTGAAAACTTTAACTTGTTGAGTGTAATAAAGAAAATACATATCTTACCTATTTCAAGGCCATGTTCAAGGAAATATGTATCAGTTAATTGTATAATTGATCATTTTATCTTGGAAGTGATGGCACCCTGATGTTTTTTCTAACAGGAAGCCCTTCTACCATCCAACTAATGGTGTTTGGTTAATGGCTGGGTCCATTTGAGGCTCATCTCACAGCATCTCATTAGCATTTCATTCAGGATGCAGTCAAGATGCCGGCGTTTGGCATCCCGGCGGTCGGAAAGCTGACGCCAGCATCCCGAAACTGCTCGGAATGCTAATGCTGGCATCCCAACATAGATAGCGATGCAGAATGCCAAAATCAGGATCGAGTTGGTGCCAAAGTCTGTACTGGCAAGCCACGTGGGAGGGTTAGGGTTAGGCTGCGAGGGCGGGAGGGCTAGGGTTAGGCTGCAGGGAGGGAGATTAGGAAGGGTGGGTTAGGGTTAGGCACCACTGAAGAAACTTTTGGGGGAGGGGGCAGGTTACGGTCAGGCTGTGGGAAAGGTGGGTTAGGGGGGAGGGATGGTGTAACGTGAATACGAGACACTACTGTGCGGTGTAATGTGAATGAGGGACACTACTGTGTGGAATAATTTGAATTGGAAGTACTATTGTGTCCACGCCCTTCCCCCACAAGACCATGCCCCATTTCCAATACTCACACCTTATTCCAAATGTGTGTAGGGGGGGGCGCCAGCCCCTTACTTTGCCAGGGGCGCTCGGACCCCTAGATACACCCCTGCTGCAGATATCTCAAGTTCCTGGAAAAAAAGATTTCTTAGCTTTGAATGGGATTTAAAACTAGACAGTCCCACCTTTCAGGAGGTACTGAGGACTTAGGGATCAGAGTTTAGGAGCCAGAGCAATCCACCAATGAAAATATAAAGCCGCATACCAGGCGTGTGGAGCTGGAGCAGGGACCAGCTGCTGGAAGGCTGATATCTCTGGTTCTGGGCATAGTAGAGACAAGGTGCCAGTGTCCACTGAAAGGGAAGAAATTCAGCTTTTGGAGTATACCCTCAGAAAAACTCAAGTCAGACAGAACCTGAGATATCTGGCTGGGAAGAGTGATTAACAGGCTCAGATGGGGACCACTGCTTTGAAGTCGGAGTTCTCTGGTACCCCAGGGCCGATTTTCAAAAATCTGGTACCCCTGGAAAGAGGGGTCCCTCAGCTATCTGCTTAAGGCCCTTATACACCTGGGGCCCTTGGGCAAGTGCCCTTTAAGCCCATACGAAAAGACGGCCCTGGCTGTGCAGCTCAGGGTGTGCTGGTATCCCCTCAGGCTTCATTATATCTGTCTGCGTGTATGTTATTGTACTTACTGTGATATGGGTAAGCACAAGCTGCGCTGTATATGTCACACCAGATTCTCTCCATTATCTAATGACTCTGTTTCCGGTGAACAATGTAGTCAATCTTCACAAATGAGTAAAAAGGCTGGGAGAGGGGGTCCAGAGCCCCACTGGTTAGAGTCTCTTAAGACTATTATGTCAGATATGTCATCCCAGCTCACTGCTAATGTGCAGAAAACTCAGCTGCTGCAACAAGCTGATTTCTCTCAGGGTATTGAACCCTTCATTTTGGCTATAAGGGATGTGTTAAAGCTCCCCCTAGAGGACGCTGCATTGCAGCAGTCATTTTTCTTTGTACAAAACAAGCCCAATGTCACTTTCCCTGATTCTCCAGAGTTAGATGACTTATTCAAACAGACCTGGAAAAATCCAGACAAGAAATTCCAATTTGCTCCTGAAGGTAGAAAATTTTGGGAGGAACCCCCTGGCGTAGATGTCTCCATCTCTCGCCAGTCTAAAAAAGCGGTGCTACCTGCCCCGCGCTCCTTTACCATGAAGGATCCTGGGGATCGGAAGATAGAAACTACCCTTAAGTCTATATGCACTGCAGCCGGCCTCTCACAAAGACCGGTTATTGCGGGTTGCTGGATGACACGTGCTGTTCATTGCTGGGACATTCAAATTCAGGGGGGTCTCGTGGGGTATATGCCCTTGGTTACCCCACTGAAACACAATCAGGTCACTACGCGTGTCCTCTGTGATTCCCTCAAGGAGATGGGTAATATTAATGCTAGGACTTCTGTCATGGCTGTGTTGGCGCGCAGGGCCTTGTGGTTGCGTCAGTGGATTGCGGACGCAGAATCCAAATGTAGTGTGGAATCTCTCCCCTTTTCAGGGGAATGGCTTTTTGGGGTTGAATTGGATACCTGGATTTCCAAAGTTACGGCTGGGAAATCCACGTTTCTCCTTTCTGGGGCCCCCGCTGACAAGACGCTCTTATCCGGAGCTGTCTGTCTCACAGATTTCGATCTGAGGCCAGAGGTGCCTCCAATTCAGCCAGAGGTAAGTCCAGAAAACCTGCAAGCACCAGTTCTCGGGAACAGTCACCGGTTCTTCCACTAAAGCCTCAGCATGACGGTGCCCACCCACCACGACGGGATCTCGAGGTGGGAGCTCGACTGTGTCACTTCAGCCGGTTCTGGGAGACCTCCTGCCATGACGCCTGGGTCAGGGAGCTTGTTTCTCTGGGCTACAAGCTGGAGTTCGACAGTACTCCCCCCACCAATGATTTTTCAAATCAAGCTTACCAGTTTTGGAAGATATGCAAGTTACGTTGCAACAGGCTATCCAAAAATTGGTCCAGTCCCATCTCATTGTTCCAGTACAACTACCGCAGCGCGGCAAGGGGTTTTATTCAAACCTGTTTGTGGTGCCGAAGCTGGACAGTTCGGTCAGACCCATTCTGAATATGACATCTTTGAAATTTTTTTGAGGGTGTTCAAGTTCAAAATGGAATCCCTGTGAGCAGTGATTGCGGGCCTGGATATTCCGATTTGGCCTCCTCATCAGGCGTACCTGCGGTTTGCGCTGCTGGACGATCAGTTCCAGTTCCAGGCACTGCCCTTCGGCCTGTCGACAGCCCCGAGGGTATTCACAAAGGTGATGGCTGAGATGATGCTTCAACTCCGGATCCAGGGGGTCAGTGTGGTCCCTTACCTGGACGATCTTTTGATAAAGGCAAGATCCAGGGAGCTTTTGTTGCTCCATATCGACCACACCATCCGTCTTCTGTCCGACCATGGGTGGATCCTCAACTTGCAGAAGTCCCACCTGGAGCCAACTCAGAGGCTCCTATTCCTGGGAATGTTTCTGTATACTGTGGCCCAGAAGGTGTTTCTACCAGAGGACAAGGCGAAATCACTTCAGAAAATGGTCCGCATGGTGCTCCGACCTACTCGAGTGTCTGTACATCTTTGCATAAGATTGTTAGGCAAGATGGTTGCCTCATACGAGGCGATTCAGTATGGGAGGTTCCATGCCAGAACATTTAAGTTGGATCTCCTGAGCCAGTGGTCCGGCTCGCATCTACAGATGCAGCGGATGATTCAGCTGTCACCTCCAGCCAGGATTTCCCTCCTGTGGTGGCTACATTCCTCCAATCTCCTGGAGGGCAGGAGTTTCGGGATTCAGGATTGAACCCTCTTCACGACAGATGCGAGTCTGAGAGGATGGGGAGCTGTCACCCAAGGGGCGCAGTTTCAGGGCAGGTGGTCAGCCTACGAAAGCCTCCTTCCAATCAACATTCTGGAACTTCGGGCAATCTACAATGCTCTGCTTCAAGCCTCTCCTCTGCTCAAGGATCATGAGATCCAGGTACAGTCGGACAATGCCACGGCAGTGGCTTATATCAATCGACAAGGAGGAACAAAAAGCAGAGCCTGCATGCGAGAGGTGTCAAAGATACTCCTCTGGGTGGAAAGAAATGCAAGAGCCATGTCAGCAATCTTCACTCCGGGTGTGGACAACTGGGAAACGGACTTCCTGAGTCGTCACGATCTCCACCCGGGGAGTGAGGGCTCCACCATCTGGTGTTCCAGCAGATCATCGACCGGTGGGGTTGCCCACAAATAGACATGATGGCTTCTCGTCTCAACAAGAAACTTCCCTGGTATTGCTTGTGGACCAGGGACCCTCAGGTGAGGGAAGTGGATGTGCTGGAGTCGCCTTGGCCATACCAGCTGATCTACCTGTTTACTCTGAACCCATTGCTCCCAAGAGTGCTAAAGCGAATCAGGAATCAAGGTCCCCAGGCAATTCTAATGGCCCCGGATTGGCCTCGGAGGGCGTGGTATGCAGATCTTCTGGACATGTCCGTCGAAGACCCTTGGCCTCTACCACTCAGAAGAGATCTTCAGCAAGGACCGTTCGTCTACCTGGATTTACGGCGACTTCGTTTGACGGCATTGAGGTTGAGCGGAGCATCCTAGCTCACAAGGGCCTTTCCAAGAAGGTTATTGCTACCATGATTCAGGCCAGAAAACCTGTGACACCAAAACACTATCATATCTGGAAGAGATATGTCTCTTGGTGCGTGGAACGCATGTATCCTCCTGCAGTGTTTCACTTGGGACGTTTCCTGCAGGCTGGTGTGGATAAGGGCTTACGTCTGGATTCCATTAAGGTCCAGATTTCAGCTCTCTCCGTTTTCTTTCAGAAAAAATTAGCAGTGTTGCCAGAAGTTCAGACCTTCTTGCAAAGGGTACTCCACATACAACCTCCCTTTGTGTCGCTTACGGCACCCTGGGATTTGGATGTAGTGTTGAAATTTCTATAGTCGTCCTGGTTTGAACCTCTAATGACGGTAGAAGACAAGTACCTCACGTGAAAGACGGTGATGCTACTGGCCCTGGCTTCTGCTCATCGTGTTTCAGAATTGGGGGCCTTATCGTGTAAAAGTCTGTACTTGGGCCCTCATTCCGAGTTGTTCGCTCGGTATTTTTCATCGCATCGCAGTGAAAATCCGCTTAGTACGCATGCGCAATGTTCGCACTGCGACTGCGCCAAGTAACTTTACTATGAAGAAAGTAATTTTACTCACGGCTTTTTCTTCGCTCCGGCGATCGTAATGTGATTGACAGGAAATGGGTGTTACTGGGCGGAAACACGGCGTTTCAGGGGCGTGTGGCTGAAAACGCTACCGTTTCCGGAAAAAACACAGGAGTGGCCGGGGAAACGGTGGGAGTGCCTGGGCGAACGCTGGGTGTGTTTGTGACGTCAACCAGGAACGACAAGCACTGAAATGATCGCACAGGCAGAGTAAGTCTGGAGCTACTCTGAAACTGCTAAGTAGTTAGTAATCGCAATATTGCGAATACATCGGTCGCAATTTTAAGAAGCTAAGATTCACTCCCAGTAGGCGGCGGCTTAGCGTGTGTAACTCTGCTAAATTCGCCTTGCGACCGATCAACTCGGAATGAGGGCCTTGGTCTTTTACGAGGACAGAGCGGAGCTCTGGACTGGACATCAATTCCTGCTGAAGGTTGTCTCCGCTTTTCATCTGAATCAACCTATTGGGGTTCCGTCCAGTTCTGACGCTTCTGTTCTTCCGGAGGCATTGGATGCTGTGCGTGCCTTGAAGATATATGTCAAGCGCACAGCTCTGGTCAGAACAACTGATTCCTTGTTCGTGCTCTATGTTGCACAGAAAAAGGGTTGCCCTGCTTCAAAGCAGTCCATTGCTCCTTGGATTAGGCTTACTATCCAACAGGCCTATGTGTCGGCAGCCTTACCTGTTCCTAAGTCTCTGAAGGCCCACTCTACTAGATCAGTGGGCTCTTCCTGGGCGGCTGCCCATGGATTCTCGGCCTTGCAACTATGCCGAGCCACTACCTGGTCGGGGAAGGACACTTTGGTGAAGTTCTACAAGTTTGATACCCTGGCCAAAGAGGATACCCAGTTTGGGCAGGCAGTGCTGCAGCAGTCTCCACACATTCCCGCCTGTTCTGGAAGCTTTGGGACATCCAATCGTACTAGTTTCCCTCAATATCCCTTATGGATGCTAGAGAAAAATAGGATTTTAATTAGTGATGAGCGGATTCGGTTTTACTCGGTTCTCAAAACCGAATCTTATTGGCTATCCAAAACACGTGACATCAGTGAGCCAATAAGATTCGGTTTTGAGAACCGAGTAAAACCGAATCCGCTCATCACTAATTTTAATACCTACCGGTAAATCCTTTTCTCTTAGTCCGTAGAGGATGCTGGGGACACTTCAAGAACCATGGGGTATAGACGGGATCCGCAGGAGACATGGGCTCGTTAAGACTTTCAAAAGGTGTGACCTGGCTCCTCCCTCTATGCCCCTCCTCCAGACTTCAGTTTAAGGAACTGTGCTCAGGAAGACGGAGATTTCGAGGAAAGGATTTATTGTTAAGCCACGGTGAGCATTTTACCAGCTCACACCTTAAGCATGCTGCAGAACGTGGCATTCAACAGAACACAAACCAACGGCATGAAGAATATGCAGCAATATGCTGACAAAAACCGTAACACAACCTGTGTGTAACTACAACCAATAACTGCAGATACAGAACGCACTGGGGCGGGCGCCCAGCATCCTCTACGGACTAAGAGAAAAGGATTTACCGGTAGGTATTAAAAATAAGATTTTAAACCTACCGGTAAATCTTTTTCTCGTAGCCCGTAGAGGATGCTGGGACTCCGTAAGGACCATGGGGATAGACGGGCTCCGCAGGAGACATGGGCACTTTAAGAAAGACACTGACTCTGGGTGTGCACTGGCTCCTCCCTCTATGCCCCTCCTCCAGACCTCAGTTAGAGAAACTGTGCCCAGAGGAGACGGACAGTACAAGGAAAGGATTTTTGTAATCCAAGGGCAAGATTCATACCAGCCACCCCAATCACACCGTATAACTTGTGATATACTACAACAGTATGAAAAACAACATAGCATCAGTCCAAGACCGATGAAACTATAACATAACCCTTATGTAAGCAATAACTATATACAAGTCTTGCAGAAGTAGTCCGAACTTGGGACGGGCGCCCAGCATCCTCTACGGACTACGAGAAAAAGATTTACCGGTAGGTTTAAAATCTTATTTTCTCTAACGTCCTAGAGGATGCTGGGACTCCGTAAGGACCATGGGGATTATACCAAAGCTCTTAAACGGGCGGGAGAGTGCGGAAGACTCTGCAGCACCGATTGAGCAAACAGGAGGTCCTCCTCAGCCAGGGTATCAAACTTATAGAACTTTGCAAAGGTGTTTGACCCCGACCAAGTAGCAGCTCGGCACAGCTGTAGTGCCGAGACCCCTCGGGCAGCCGCCCAAGAAGAGCCCACCTTCCTAGTGGAATAGGCCTTAACCGATTTTGGTAACGGCAATCCTGCCCTAGAATGCGCCTGCTGAATCGTGTTACAGATCCAACTAGCAATAGTCTGCTTTGAAGCAGGGCCGCCAACCTTGTTGGCTGCATACAGGACAAACAGTGCTTCTGTTTTTCTGATCCTAGCCGTTCTGGCCACGTAAATTTTCAAAGCCCTGACCACATCAAGGGACTCGGAATCCTCCAAGTCACGCGTAGCCACAGGCACGACAATAGGTTGGTTCATATGAAAGGATGAGACCACCTTAGGGTCCGCAATTCCGCTCTATCCATATGGAAAACCAGATAGGGGCTTTTATGTGATAAAGCCGCCAATTCCGAAACTCGCCTAGCCGAAGCCAAGGCTAACAACATGACCACCTTCCAGGTGAGATATTTCAACTCCACTGTCTTAAGTGGTTCAAACCAATGTGACTTAAGGAAACTTAACACCACGTTAAGGTCCCAAGGCGCTACCGGAGGTACAAAAGGAGGCTGAATATGCAGTACGCCCTTCACAAAAGTCTGTACTTCAGGTAATGAGGCCAATTCCTTTTGAAAGAAAATGGATAAGGCCGAAATCTGAACTTTTAATGGAGCCTAATTTTAGGCCCATATTCACTCCAGTTTGTAGGAAGTGAAGAAAACGGCCCAGGTGGAATTCTTCCGTAGGAGCATTCCTGGCCTCACACCAAGAAACATATTTTCTCCATATTCGGTGATAATGTTTAGATGTCACATCCTTCCTAGCCTTTATTAGCGTAGGAATGATCTCATCCGGAATACCTTTTTCCGCTAGGACCCGGCGTTCAACCGCCATGCCGTCAAACGCAGCCGCGGTAAGTCTTGGAACAGACAGGGACCTTGTTGTAACAAGTCCTGCCTTAGAGGAAGAGGCCACGGATCTTCTGTGAGCATTTCTTGCAGATCCGGATACCAGGTCCTTCGTGGCCAATCTGGAACAATGAGAATTGTTCTCACTCCTCTTTTTCTTATTATCCTCAACACCTTGGGTATGAGAGGAAGAGGAGGAAACACATATACCGACTAGAACACCCACGGTGTCACTAGGGCGTCCACAGCTACCGCCTGAGGGTCTCTTGACCTGGCGCGATACCTTTGTAGCTTTTTGTTGAGACGGGATGCCATCATGTCTATTTGGGGTAGTCCCCACCGACTTGCAATCTGCACGAAGACTTCCTGATGAAGTCCCCACTCTCCCGGATGCAGAGCGTGTCTGCTGAGGAAGTCTGCTTCCCAGTTGTCCATTACCAGAATGAACACTGCTGACAGAGCGCTTACATGATTCTCCGCCCAGCGAAGAACTCTGGTGGCTTCCGCCATTGCCACTCTGCTCCTTGTGCCGCCTTGGCGGTTTACATGAACTACTGCGGTGATGTTGTCTGACTGGATCAGAACTGGTCGATTGCGAAGTAAGATCTCCGCTTGACGTAGGGCGTTTTATACGACCCTTAGTTCCAGGATGTTGATGTGAAGACAAGTCTCTTGACTTGACCAAAGTCCTTGGAAATTTCTTCCCTGTGCGACCGCTCCCCAGCCTCGGAGGCTCGCGTCCGTGGTCACCAGGATCCAGTCCTGAATGCCGAACCTGCGGCCCTCTAGAAGGTGAGCACTGTTTAGCCACCACAGGAGAGATACTCTGGCCCTGGGGGACAGGGTGATCCGCTGATGCAATTGCAGATACGACCCGGACCATTTGTCCAATAGGTCCCATTGGAAGGCCCTTGCATGGAATCTGCCGTATGGAATGGCTTCGTATGTTGCCACCCTCTTTCCCAGAACTTGAGTGCAATGATGTACTGACACTTGTTTTGGTTTCAACAAGTTCATGACTAGAGTCATGAGTTCCTGCGCTTTTCCCTTCGGAAGAAAAACCCTTTTCTGGTCTGTGTCCAGAATCATGCCCAGGAAGGGCAGACGAGTTGTAGGATTCAGCTGCGACTTTGGAATATTGAGAATCCAACCGTGTCGCTGTAACACATTCAGTGAAAGTGATACGCTGCTCAGCAACTTCTCCCGTGATCTCGCTTTTATGAGGAGATCGTCCAAGTACGGGATAATTGTGACACCCTGCTTGCGCAGGAGCACCATCATTTTCGCCATTACCTTGGTGAAAATTCTTGGGGCCGTGGAAAGCCCAAACGGCAACGTCTGAAATTGGTAATGACAATCCTGTACCGCAAATCTCAGGTACGCCTGATGAGGAGTATGTATGGGGACATGCAGGTATGCATCCTTTATGTCCAGAGATACCAAAAAATCTCCCCCTTCTAGGCTGGCGATGACCGCCCTGAGTGATTCCATCTTGAACTTGAACCGTTTTAAGTAAAGGTTCAGGGATTTTAAATTTAAAATGGTTCTGACCGAACCGTCCGGTTTCGGAACCCCAAACAGAGTTGAGTAGTACCCCTGCCCTCTTTGAAGCAGGGGTACACTTGTTGCAGACACAATTTGTGAATCGCATGTAACACTATCTCCCTTTCCAGGGGTTGTTTCGGTAGGGCCGATTTGAAAAACCGGCGAAGAGGCACTTCTTCGAATTCCAGCCTGTTACCCTGGGAAACAATTTCTATTGCCCATGGATCCACCTGTGAGTGGACCCAGACGTGGCTGAACAGTCGAAGACGTGCCCCCACAGGAGCTGACTCCCTCAGGGGAGCCCCAGCGTCATGCGGTGGATTTTGCAGAGGCCGGGGAGGACTTCTGTTCCTGGGAACTAGCTGTGTTTTGCAGCTTTTTCCCTCTGCCCTTACCTCTGGCAAGAAAGGACGATCCACGTGCTCTCTTGTTTTTATTGGAACGAAAGGACTGCATTTGATAATGAGGCGCTTTCTTAAATTGTGAGGGAATATATGGCAAAAAATTTGATTTACCTGCCGTAGCCGTGGAGACTAGATTCGAGAGGCCCTCTCCGAACAATTCCTCACCATTGTAAGGCAACAACTCCATATGCCTCTTTTAGTCGGCATCACCTGTCCATTGCATGTTCCACCGGACACATCTAGCAGAAATCGACATAGCGTTGACTCTAGAACCCAGTAGACTAACGTCCCTTTGGGCATGTCTTCTATATATATATATAAGACAACATCTTTTACATATAAATATATATATATATATATATGGATACAGGTGCAATCTTTGGAAAGCAGGCACGGCACTCCCGGATTGATAAATAAAACAGCAGTTTACTTCAACGTTTCGAGGACTATATCCCCGTCTTCAGGAAGCAGTATAAACAGAATAATGAAAAAGACAAACCTTATATCCCGGTGAAAACCCCCACCGCGGGCGTCAGAGACGGGTCGCGTGGTCCGGGATAGCGTGCGGCGCATCAGAATGACATCCGTCACACTCATTACCCGGCGTTGTCATGCCAACGCTAGACGCTCTCCCGCTCCGATCGTCAGCGTGGGAGCTGAAAAAAACAAACACACCAATAACACTACTACAAGGAGACATAAACATAATAATGACAGTTTTGAACAACTCACGTATAATAAAGTTACTGTGCATTAGCAGCAATGAAATTGCCAACAAGGAACAGACACTAAAAGCAAAAGTACTTTAACTGCATGCTATCTGCAGGATCCCTGAGGATAGCTGTAAAGTCAGCGCTACCTTTTTGGGTAAACGTGTCAATGCCTTGTACACCCTAGGGGAAGATTCCCATCGTATCCTGGCCCCATCAGGGAAAGGATACTCCCTGAGAATTCTTTTTGGGAAGCTGCAGCTTCTTGTCTGGAGATTCCTGCTCTTTTTCTTCATGAGAGGAGGCAAATTTACCTCAGCTTTCTTCCCCTTAAACATGTGTACCCTTGTGTCAGGGACAGATGAGTCATCAGTGATATGTAAAACATCTTTTATTACAATAATCATATATTGAATACTTTTCTGTCAGTTTTGGCTGTACTTTGCATTATCGTAGTTGACACTGGAGTCAGACTCCGTGTCGATATCTGTGTCTATTATTTTGGATAGTGAGCGTTGTGAGACTCTGAAGGTCTCTGTGACATAGGGACAGACATGGGTAGATTCCCTGTCTGTTCTCTAATCTTTTGTGTAATAAATTCATCTTAGCACTTAATTTTACATATCCAATCAGGCGTCGGCGTTGTCGACGGAGACACCACACACACACACACATTTGCTCCATCTCCTCCTTAGGAGGGCCTTTTACCTCAGACATGTCGACACACACGTACCGACACACCACACACTCAGGGAATGCTCTTCTGAAGACAGTTCCCCCACAAGGCCCTTTAGAGAGTATGCCAGCACACACCCCAGCGCAATATGACCCAGGAAAAACACAGCAATTTAATGTTTACCCCGCAGCGCTGTTGTTATTATTATCTGCGGCGAATTATGTGCCCCCCCTCTTCTTTAAAACCCTCTCTTCTATGGTGGTATAAGCAGGGGAGAGTCCGGGAGCTTCCTCTCAGCTGTGCTGTGGAGAAAAACATGGTGCTGGTGAGTGCTGAGGGAGAAGCCCCGCCCCCTCGGCGGCGGGCTTCAGTCACGCTAAAAGTGTAAAATTGGCGGGGGCTCATGCATATATAGTGTCCAGCTGTATATATGCTCTCTTTTGCCAAATAAGAGGTTTATATTGCTGCCCAGGGCGCTCCCCCCCCTGCGCCCTTACCGTGACTGCCGTTTGTGAGGTGTATGGGAGCAATGGCGCACAGCTGCAGTGCTGTGCGTTACCTCAGTGAAGATCTGAAGTCTTCTGCCGCCTCTGAAGATCTTTTCCTCTCATACTCACCCGGCTTCTATCTTCCGGCTCTGTGAGGAGGACGGCGGCGCGGCTCCGGGACGAACTCCAGGGTGAGACCTGTGTTCTGACTCCCTCTGGAGCTAATGGTGTCCAGTAGCCTAAGAAACAGAGCCCTGAAACTCAGAGAAGTGGGTCTGTTTCTCTTTCCTCAGTCCCTCGATGCAGGGAGTCTGTTGCCAGCAGGCTCCCTGAAAATAAAAAACCTAACAAAAATGCTTTCTTACAGGAAACTCAGGAGAGCTCCTGAAATGCACCCAGCTCCTCTGGGCACAGTATCAAACTGAGGTCTGGAGGAGGGGCATAGAGGGAGGAGCCAGTGCACACCCAGAGTCAAAGTCTTTCTTAAAGTGCCCATGTCTCCTGCGGAGCCCGTCTATCCCCATGGTCCTTACGGAGTCCCAGCATCCTCTAGGACGTTAGAGAAATCCTATTTTCTCATACGTCCTAGAGGATGCTGGGGACACTTCAAGAACCATGGAGTTATACCAAAGCTCTAAAACAGGCGGGAGAGTGCGGATGACTCTGCAGTACCGAATGACCAACGTGAGGTCAACCTCGGCCAAGGTATTAAAACTGCAAAACGTAGCCCAAATGTTTGCTAAATAGCTGCTCATCAAAGATGCAATGCCGAAACTCTCCTGTCAACTGCCCCGGACGAGCCCACCTTTCTAGCAGAAAGGGCCTTCACCTATTTCGGTAACGGCAAACCTGCCGTGAGATGAGCATGCCGAATTGTATGACAGATCCAGCGCGCAACGGTCTGCTTGGAAGCCAGACCCCCACTCTTGCTGGGAGCAAACCGGACAGACAGAGCCTGTTTTCCTAAACGGAGCCGTCCTGGCGACATAAATTTTCAAACTCTGACCACATGCAGAGACATTGATTCAGCGTAGACATCCGTAGCCACAGGCACCCAATAGGTTGGTACCTGTGGAAAGAAGGAACCACCTTCGTAGAAATTGTTGAGTTACCAACTCTGCTCTTTCTTCATGGAAGATCAAATAAGGTCTCTAGTGAGACCAGACCACTACCTCAGACACTCGCCTTGTATATGCCAAGGCCAACCTGACGACCCCTGAACAAGTGAGGAATTTCACTCCGCCTTACGTAAAGGTTCAAACCCATGTGATTGAAGGAACTGCAACACCCCATTAAGATTCCCTGGTGCCACTGGGGCACAAAAAGAGGTTGGATGTGCAACACTCCCTTCACGACAGTCTGAACTTCTGACAAGGAGTCCAATTGATTCTGAAGGAAAACCGATAAGGCCGATTTTAATAGTTGAAAACGCTGCCGTAGGAGTCTTCTTGGATTCACACCCAAGAAACCTATTTCCTCCAAAAACGGTAGTAATGTTTAGACATTACCCCTTTTCTAGTCCGAATAAGTGTGGGAACTACTTCCGTGAGAATACCCTTACGGACTAGGATCTGGCGTTCAACCGCCATGTCGTCAAATGTAGCCACGGTAAGTCCTAAAACACGCATGGCCCCTGTCGCAACAGGTCCTCGTGCAAAGAAAAGGCCAGGGATCTCCTATGAGTAATTCCTGAGCTCTGGATACCAAGCTCTCCTTGGCCAGTCTGGGACCATGAGGCTCGGCCGAATTTTCTTTGTATGAACCCAGAACTTTCGGAACGAGAGAAAACGTAGGGAATACATATACCGAATGAAAACACCCACGGTGTCACCAGTGTATTCACTGTTCCTGTTTGAGGGTCCCTTGACCTGTAATTATGAAGCTTCTTGTTGAAACGAGATGCCATCATTCCTACTTGAGGAAATCCCAACGACATGTCACCCCTTTGAAGACTACTTGAAGGAGGTCTCCCCACTCCTGAATGTAGACCGTCTGCTGAGGTGGTCTGCTTCTCAGTCGTCCACTTCTGGAACGAACATCGCTGACAAAGCGCTTGTATGTCTCTCCGTCCAGCGGAAAATCCTTGTGGCTTTTACCATCGTTGTAAACGGCCCTTAATTCTAAGCACAATACTTAGGTGTCCTGCGCTCTCCTATTAGGTGTATTGATGGTGGCAGCAAAATTGCAAATGAGGCTAAACCCGCAGCCTCACACGTCATTAACAGAAAAAAAGGGGGTTATGCAACTGCGCCTGAGAGTGCAGCACTACCAATGTCTAATGTACTCCGTCTATAAATAACGTGACTGTATTTCCAAATATAGAAAAATGTATTACAATATAATATTAAACAAAAATATCTGAAAAGGACGAAAAGAAAAATAGAACAGAAGAAGCAAAATGTTGTTTGTAGAGTCCAACCTTGGTGCTGCGACGGAACGTGGCGTCCCACCTCCTCGCTTCACACTACGAATGAAATCACTGTCTATGTCTGCATGTATTTGCATATCCGGCCCTTAATTCTAGCCCGGTTATGTGGTGACAAGTTTCCTAACTTGACCAACTTCCTTGGACGTTTTCCCCCTGAGTGACCGCCCCCCAGCCTCGGAGGCTTGCATCCGTGGTCACCAGGATCCAACGTGATCTCGAACCTGCGCCCCTCTAGGAGGTGAGAACTGCGCAGCCACCACAGGAGTGAGATTCCGGCTTTGGAAGACAGGATTATCCTCCGGTGTATGTGTAGGTGGGAACCGGACCACTTGTCCAACAGGTCCCTCTGGAACACCCTGGCATGGAAACTGCCAAATCGAGTGGCCTCGTAGGCTGCTACCATCTTTTCCAGCAACCGAATGTATTGATAAAATGACACTCTTGCTGGACTCGGAATTTGTTTGACCAGACTCTGGATCTCCAGAGCCTTCTCCACTGGAAGAAAAAAACTCTTTTTCTAGTATTATTCCCAAAACCGACAACCGCGTCGTCGGGACCAACAGTGATTTTGGAAAATTCAGGAGTTAACCCTGTTGTTGAAGAAGTGACAGGGAGAGTGCAATGTTTTGCACCAACTGGTTCCTTGAACTCGCCGTTATCAGGAAATCGTCCCAGTACGGGATAATTGTGATTTTGTACTAGCGACGGAGAACCATCATTACCACTATCACCTTGGTGAAAATCCTTGTAGCGGTGGACAGACCAACGGCAACGTCTGAAATTGGTAATGACACCCCTGAATTTTAAACTTCAGGCAAGCCTAATGTGGAGGAAAATGTAATTAGGCCTTCTTTGTGTCTACTGAGACCATGAAAAAAACTCCTTTTTCCAGATTGGAGATCACTGCCCTGAGAGATTCCATCTTGGATTTGAATTTCTTTAAGTAGAAAAAATAAGAATTTACTCACCGGTAATTCTATTTCTCGTAGTCCGTAGTGGATGCTGGGAATGCCGTAAGGACCATGGGGAATAGACGGGCTCCGCAGGAGACTGGGCACTCTAAAAGAAAGATTAGGTACTATCTGGTGTGCACTGGCTCCTCCCTCTATGCCCCTCCTCCAGACCTCAGTTAGGGAAATTGTGCCCAGAAGAGCTGACACAACAAGGAAAGGATTTGGAATCCAGGGTAAGACTCATACCAGCCACACCAATCACACTGTACAACTTGTGATAACCATACCCAGTTAACAGTATGAACAACGACTGAGCCTCATTTAACGGATGGCTCATAACATTAACCCTTTAGTGAAGCAATAACTATATACATGTATTGCAGAGAGTCCGCACTTGGGACGGGCGCCCAGCATCCACTACGGACTACGAGAAATAGAATTACCGGTGAGTAAATTCTTATTTTCTCTGACGTCCTAGTGGATGCTGGGAACTCCGTAAGGACCATGGGGATTATACCAAAGCTCCCAAACGGGCGGGAGAGTGCGGATGACTCTGCAGCACCGAATGAGCAAACTCAAGGTCCTCCTCAGCCAGGGTATCAAACTTGTAGAATTTAGCAAACGTGTTTGAACCCGACCAAGTAGCAGCTCGGCAAAGCTGTAAAGCCGAGACCCCTCGGGCAGCCGCCCAAGAAGAGCCCACCTTCTTTGTGGAATGGGCTTTCACTGATTTAGGATGCGGCAGTCCAGCCGCAGAATGTGCCTGCTGAATCGTGCAACAGATCCAGCGAGCAATAGTTTGCTTTGAAGCAGGAGCACCCAGCTTGTTGGGTGCATGCAGGATAAATAGCGAGTCAGTTTTCCTGACTCCAGCCGTCCTGGAAACATAAATTTTCAAAGCCCGGACTACGTCCAGCAACTTGGAATCCTCCAAGTCCCGAGTAGCCGCAGGCAGCACAATAGGTTGGTTCAAATGAAACGCTGATACCACCTTTGGGAGAAATTGGGGACGAGTCCTCAATTCCGCCCTGTCCATATGGAAGATCAGATATGGGCTTTTACATGACAAAGCCGCCAATTCTGACACACGCCTAGCCGAAGCCAAGGCCAAAAGCATGACCACTTTCCACGTGAGATATTTTAAATCTACGGTTTTGAGTGGCTCAAACCAATGTGACTTTAGGAAACCCAACACCACGTTGAGGTCCCACGGTGCCACTGGAGGCACAAAAGGAGGCTGAATATGCAGCACTCCCTTGACAAATGTCTGAACTTCAGGCAGTGAAGCCAGTTCTTTTTGGAAGAAAATCGACAGAGCCGAAATCTGGACTTTAATGGATCCCAATTTTAGGCCCATAGTCACTCCTGACTGTAGGAAATGCATTGACCCAGCTGAAATTCTTCCGTTGGGGCCTTCATAGCCTCACACCAAGCAACATATTTTCGCCATATGCGGTGATAATGTTTTGCGGTCACATCCTTCCTAGCTTTTATCAGCGTAGGAATGACTTCAACCGGAATGCCCTTTTCCATCAGGATCCGGCGTTCAACCGCCATGCCGTCAAACGCAGCCACGGTAAGTCTTGGAACAGACAGGGCCCCTGCTGTAGCAGGTCCTGTCTGAGAGGCAGAGGCCAAGGGTCCTCTGAGATCATTTCTTGTAGTTCCGGGTACCAAGTCCTTCTTGGCCAATCCGGAACGATGAGTATAGTTCTCACTCCTCTCTTTCTTATTATCCTCAGTACCTTTGGTATGAGAGGAAGAGGAGGGAACACATAAACCGACTGGTACACCCACGGTGTCACTAGAGCGTCCACAGCTATCGCCTGAGGGTCCCTTGACCTGGCGCAATATCTTTTTAGCTTTTTGTTGAGGCGGGACGCCATCATGTCCACCTGTGGCCTTTCCCAACGATTTACAATCAGCTGGAAGACTTCTGGATGAAGTCCCCACTCTCACGGGTGGAGGTCGTGCCTGCTGAGGAAGTCTGCTTCCCAGTTGTCCACTCCCGGAATGAACACTGCTGACAGTGCTATCACGTGATTTTCCGCCCATCGGAGAATCCTTGTGGCTTCTGCCATCGCCATCCTGCTTCTTATGCCGCCCTGTCGGTTTACATGGGCGACCGCCGTGATGTTGTCTGACTGAATCAGCACCGGCTGGTTTTGAAGCAGGGGTTTTGCCTGACTTAGGGCATTGTAAATGGCCCTTAGTTCCAGAATATTTATGTGTAGGGAAGCCTCCTGACTCGACCATTGTCCTTGGAAGTTTCTTCCCTGAGTGACTGCCCCCCAACCTCGGAGGCTTGCATCCGTGGTCACCAGGACCCAGTCCTGTATGCCGAATCTGTGGCCCTCGAGAAGATGAGCGAGTGCAGCCACCACAGCAGACACCCTGGCCCTCGGGGACAGGGTGATCAGCCGATGCATCTGAAGATGCGATCCGGACCACTTGTCTAACAGATCCCACTGAAAGATCCTTGCATGGAACCTGCCGAATGGAATTGCCTCGTAAGAAGCTACCATCTTTCCCAGGACTCGCGTGCAGTGATGCACCGACACCTGTTTTGGTTTCAGGAGGTCTCTGACCAGAGATGACAACTCCTTGGCCTTCTCCTCCGGGAGAAACACCTTCTTCTGTTCTGTGTCCAGAATCATACCCAGGAACAGCAGACGTGTCGTAGGAACCAGCTGCGACTTTGGGATATTCAGAATCCAGCCGTGCTGTTGTAGCACTTCCTGAGATAGTGCTACTCCGACCAACAACTGCTCCCTGGACCTCGCCTTTATAAGGAGATCGTCCAAGTACGGGATAATTATAACTCCCTTCTTTCGAAGGAGTATCATCATTTCGGCCATTACTTTGGTAAATACCCTCGGTGCCGTGGACAGACCAAACGGCAATGTCTGGAATTGGTAATGGCAGTCCTGTACCACAAAACGGAGGTACACCTGGTGAGGTGGGTAAATGGGGACATGTAGGTAAGCATCCTTGATGTCCAGTGATACCATGTAATCCCCCTCTTCCAGGCTTGCAATAACCGCCCTGAGCGATTCCATTTTGAACTTGAACTTCCTTATATAAGTGTTCAAGGATTTCAAATTTAGAATGGGTCTCACCGAACCGTCTGGTTTCGGTACCACAAACATTGTGGAATAGTAACCCCGTCCCTGTTGAAGGAGGGGAACTTTGATTATCACCTGCTGGAGGTACAGCTTGTGAATTGCCGCCAGTACTACCTCCCTGTCCTGGGGAGTAGCTGGCAAGGCTGATTTGAGGTAACGGCGAGGGGGAGACGTCTCGAACTCCAGCTTGTATCCCTGAGATACCACTTGTAGAACCCAGAGATCCACCTGTGAGCGAACCCACTGGTCGCTGAAGTTCCGGAGACGGGCCCCCACCGCACCTGGCTCCACATGTGGAGGCCCAGCGTCATGCGGTGGACTTAGTGGAAGCAGGGGAGGATTTTTGTTCTTGGGAACTGGCTGTATGGTGCAGCTTTTTCCCTCTACCCCTGCCTCTGGGCAGAAAGGACGCGCCTCTAACCCGCTTGCCTTTCTGAGGCCGAAAGGACTGTACTTGATAATACGGTGCTTTCTTAGGCTGTGAGGGAACCTGAGGTAAAAAAGTCGACTTCCCAGCTGTTGCTGTGGATACGAGGTCCGAAAGACCGTCCCCAAACAATTCCTCACCCTTATAAGGCAAAATTTCCATGTGCCTTTTAGAATCTGCATCACCTGTCCACTGCCGAGTCCATAATACTCTCCGGGCAGAAATGGACATTGCATTAATTCTAGATGCCAGCCGGCAAATGTCCCTCTGTGCATCTCTCATATATAAGACTACATCTTTAATATGCTCTATGGTTAGCAATATAGTGTCCCTGTCAAGGGAATCAATGTTATCAGACAGGGAATCAGACCACGCTGCAGCAGCACTACACATCCATGCTGAAGCAATAGCAGGTCTCAGTATAGTACCCGAGTGTGTATACACAGACTTCAGGATAGCCTCCTGCTTTCTATCTGCAGGCTCCTTTAAGGCGGCCGTATCCTGAGAAGGCAGTGCCACCTTTTTTGATAAGCGTGTGAGTGCCTTGTCCACCTTAGGGGATGTCTCCCAGCGTAACCTATCCGTTGGCGGGAAAGGGTACGCTATTAGTAACCGCTTAGAAATTACTAGTTTCTTATCTGGGGAACCCCACGCTTCTTCACACAATTCATTTAACTCATCAGATGGGGGAAAAGTCACTGGCTGCTTTTTCTCCCCAAACATAATACCCTTTTATTGTGGTAACCGGGTTAATGTCAGAAATGTGCAACACATTTTTCATTGCCGTAATCATGCATCGAATGGCCCTAGTGGATTGTACATTTGTCTCATCCTCGTTGACACTGGAGTCAGACTCCGTGTCGACATCTGTGTCTGCCATCTGAGGTAGCGGGCGTTTTTGAGCCCCTGACGGCCTCTGAGATGCCTGGGCAGGCGCGGGCTGAGATGCCGGCTGTCCCAAAGCTGCGTTATCGAACCTTTTATGCAAGGAGTTGACACTGTCGGTTAATACCTTCCACGTATCCATCCACTCAGGTGTCGGCCCCGCAGGGGGCGACATCACACTTATCGGCACCTGCTCCGCCTCCACGTAAGCGTCCTCATCAAACATGTCGACACAGCCGTACCGACACACACACACACACACACACAGGGAATGCTCTGACTGAGGACAGGACCCCACAAAGTCCTTTGGGGAGACAGAGAGAGTATGCCAGCACACACCAGAGCGCTATATAATGCAGAGGGATATACACTATACACAAAGTGAATTTTCCCACTATAGCTGCTTATATCACAATTTGCGCCTAAATTTATGTCCCCCCCTCTCTCTTTTTTTACTCTTTCTGTAGTGTATACTGCAGGGGAAAGCCTGGGGAGCGTCCTTCCAGCGGAGCTGTGAAGAGAAAATGGCGCTGGCTGTGCTGAGGAAGATAGCCCCGCCCCTTCAGCGGCAGGCTTCTCCCGCTCTTTAGAACGTTAATGGCGGGGGTTTCTGCACATATACAGTGTTATACACTGTATTATGTGCTCTTTTTGTGCCAAAAGGTATACTAATTGCAGCCCAGGGAACCCCCCCCGGAGCGTGTGGTGTGCTGTGGGAGCAATGGCGCACAGCTGCAGTGCTGTGCGCTACCTTATTGAAGACCGGAGTCTTCAGCCGCCGATTTTCTCCGGTTTCTTCCGTCTTCTGGCTCTGCAAGGGGGACGGCGGCGCGGCTCTGGGAATGGACGATCGAGGTCGGGCCCTGTGTTTGATCCCTCTGGAGCTAATGGTGTCCCGTAGCCTAGAAGCACAAGCTAGCTGCAAGCAGGTAGGTTTGCTTCACTCCCCTAAGTCCCACGTAGCAGTGAGTCTGTTGCCAGCAGATCTCACTGAAAATAAAAAACCTAACAAATACTTTTCTTTATAGTGAACTTAGGAGAGCCCACTAAGTGCATCCAGCTCAGGCCGGGCACAGATTCTAACTGAGGTCTGGAGGAGGGGCATAGAGGGAGGAGCCAGTGCACACCAGATGTAGTACCTAATCTTTTCTTTAAAGAAGTGCCCAGTCTCCTGCAGAGCTCGTCTATTCCTCATGGTCCTTACGGAGTACCCAGCATCCACTAGGACGTCAGAGAAATATGTTGACAGCGCTGCTATGGATTATGCACCAATAACTGTGCCCCTCCCCGATCAGCTCCCTGTTACTTTTAGAGGAGCTTGGAGGTCCCGGGCCAGCGTTCTCTGCAGCGGCGTGGAGGAGAAAAAATGGCGCTGACGAGCTGTGCGGCTAAGCCCCGCCCCTTCCCGGCGCACTTCAGCCGCTAAATTTGAAATTAAGAAAATGTCGGCGGGGTTGAAAAACAGTGCCGAGGCACCGAACTGCCTTCTGCCAGCTCCCAGACCCAGTAACATGCTGCCCAGGGCGCTCCTCCCCCAGCGCCCTGCGAGTGCCATTGGTGAAATGTGTGGGAGCATGGAGCGCAGCGCTGTACCTCGTTACTGGAGTCTTCTGCATACTCACCCGACTTCTTTCTTCTGGCTTCTGTGAGGGGGGTGACGGCGTGGCTCCGGGAACAAGCAGCTAGGCGCACCAAGTGTTCGAACCCTCTGGAGCTAATGGTGTCCAGTAGCCGAGAAGCAGAGCCTTTAACTAAGAAGTAGGTACTGCTTCTCACCTTCACTCCCACGCTGCAGGGAGCCTGTAGCCAGCAGGTCTCCCTGAAAATAAAAAACTTAAAGTCTTTTCCAGAGAAACTCAGGAGAGCTCCCCTAGTGAGTGTCCAGTCAGTCCTGGGCACAAAGTCTAACTGAGGTCTGGAGGAGGGGCATAGAGGGAGGAGCCAGTTCACACCCAGTCAGTCTTTTCAGTGTGCCCAAGCTCCTACGGATCCCGTCTATACCCTATGGTCCTTTTGGAGTCCCTAGCATCCTCTAGGACGTAAGAGAAAATAAGAATTTACTCACCGGTAATTCTATTTCTCGTAGTCCGTAGTGGATGCTGGGGACTCCGTCAGGACCATGGGGAATAGCGGCTCCGCAGGAGACAGGGCACAAAATTTAAAAGTTTGACCACTAGGTGGTGTGTACTAGCTCCTCCCCCTATGACCCTCCTCCAAGCCTCAGTTAGGATACTGTGCCCGGACGAGCGTACACAATAAGGAAGGATTTTGAATCCCGGGTAAGACTCATACCAGCCACACCAATCACACCGTACAACTTGTGATCTGAACCCAGTTAACAGTATGATAACGTAGAGCCTCTGAAAAGATGGCTCACAACAATAAACAACCCGATTTTTTTGTAACAATAACTATGTACAAGTATTGCAGACAATCCGCACTTGGGATGGGCGCCCAGCATCCACTACGGACTACGAGAAATAGAATTACCGGAGAGTAAATTCTTATTTTCTCTGACGTCCTAGTGGATGCTGGGGACTCCGTCAGGACCATGGGGATTATACCAAAGCTCCCAAACGGGCGGGAGAGTGCGGATGACTCTGCAGCACCGAATGAGAGAACTCCAGGTCCTCCTTAGCCAGGGTATCAAATTTGTAGAATTTTACAAACGTGTTCTCCCCTGACCATGTAGCTGCTCGGCAGAGTTATAATGCCGAGACCCCTCGGGCAGCCGCCCAAGATGAGCCCACCTTCCTTGTGGAGTGGGCATTGACAGATTTAGGCTGTGGCAGGCCTGCCACAGAATGTGCCAGTTGAATTGTGCTACAAATCCAACGAGCAATCGTCTGCTTAGAAGCAGGAGCACCCAGCTTGTTGGGTGCATACAGTATAAACAGCGAGTCTGATTTTCTGACTCCAGCCGTCCTTGAAATATATATTTTCAATGCTCTGACAACGTCCAGCAACTTGGAATCCTCCAAATCGCTAGTAGCCGTAGGCACCACAATAGGCTGGTTCAGGTGAAACGCTGATACCACCTTAGGCAGAAAATGAGGACGCGTCCTCAATTCTGCCCTGTCCGAATGGAAAATCAGATATGGGCTTTTATACGATAAAGCCGCCAATTCCGACACTCTCCTGGCTGAAGCCAGGGCCAGTAGCATGGTTACTTTCCATGTAAGATATTTCAAATCTACCAATTTGAGTGGCTCAAACCAATGGGATTTGAGAAAATCCAAAACTACATTGAGATCCCACGGTGCCACTGGGGGCACAACCGGGGGCTGTATATGTAGTACTCCTTTTACAAAAGTCTGGACTTCAGGAACTGAAGCCAATTCTTTCTGGAAGAAAATCGACAGGGCCGAAATTTGAACCTTAATGGACCCTAATTTGAGGCCCATAGATAATCCTGTTTGCAGGAAATGTAGGAATCGACCCAGTTGAAATTCCTCTGTCGGGGCCTTCCTGGCCTCACACCATGCAACATATTTTCTCCAAATGCGGTGATAATGTTGTGCAGTCACCTCCTTCCTGGCTTTGACCAGGGTAGGGATGACCTCTTCCGGAATGCCTTTTTCCCTTAGGATCCGGTGTTCAACCGCCATGCCGTCAAACGCAGCCGCGGTAAGTCTTGGAATAGACACGGTCTCTGCTGAAGCAGATCCCTTCTTAGAGGTAGAGGCCACGGATCTTCCGTGAGCATCTCCTGAAGTTCCGGGTACCAAGTCCTTCTTGGCCAGTCCGGAGCCACTAGTATCGTTCTTACTCCCCTTTGCTGTATAATTCTCAGTACCTTGGGTATGAGAGGCAGAGGAGGGAACACATACACTGACTGGTACACCCATGGTGTTACCAGAGCGTCCACAGCTATTGCCTGAGGGTCTCTTGACCTGGCGCAATACCTGTCCAGTTTTTTGTTGAGGCGGGACGCCATCATGTCCACCATTGGTCTTTCCCAATGGACTACAATCATGTGGTGAACACTGCTGACAGTGCTATCACATGATTTTCCGCCCAGCGAAGAATCCTTGCAGCTTCTGCCATTGCCCTCCTGCTTCTTGTGCCGCCCTGTCTGTTTACGTGGGCGACTGCCGTGATGTTGTCCGACTGGATCAACACCGGCTGACCCTGAAGCAGAGGTTTTGCCAGGCTTAGAGCATTGTAGATTGCTCTTAGTTCCAGTATACTTATGTGAAGAGACGTTTCCAGGCTTGACCCCACGCCCTGGAAGTTTCTTCCTTGTGTGACCGCTCCCCAGCCTCTCAGGCTGGCATCCGTGGTCACTAGGACCCAGTTCTGTATGCCGAATCTGCGGCCCTCTAACAGATGAGCACTCTGCAACCACCATAGCAGAGAGACCCTTGTCCTTGTCGACAATTTTATCCGCTGATGCATCTGCAGATGCGATCCGGACCATTTGTCTAGCAGATCCCACTGAAAAATTCGTGCATGGAATCTGCCGAATGGAATCGCTTCGTAAGAAGCCACCATTTTTCCCAGGACTCTTGTGCATTGATGCACAGACACTGTCCCTGGTTTTAGGAGGTTCCCGACGAGTTCGGATAACTCCCTGGCTTTCTCCTCCGGAAGAAATATCCAGAATCATCCCTAGGAACAGCAGACGTGTCGTCGGGATCAGTTGGGATTTTGGAAAATTCAGAATCCACCCGTGCTGTTGGAGCACTACTTGAGTTAGTGCTACTCCGACCTCCAGCTGTTCTCTGGATCTTGCCCTTATCAGGAGATCGTCCAAGTGAGGGATAATTAATACGCCTTCTCTTCGAAGAAGGATCATCATTTCGGCCATTACCTTGGTAAAGACCCTGGGTGCCGTGGACAATCCAAACGGCAGCGTCTGAAACTGATAATGACAGTTTTGTACCACGAACCTGAGGTACCCTTGGTGTGAAGGGCAAATTGGGACATGAAGGTAAGCATCCTTGATGTCCAAGGACACCATAAAATCCCCTTCTTCCAGATTCGCTATCACTGCTCTGAGTGACTCCATCTTGAACTTGAATTTTTGTATGTACAGGTTCAGAGATTTCAGATTTAGAATAGGTCTTACCGAGCCGTCCGGCTTCGGTACCACAAATAGCGTGGAGTAATACCCCTTTCCCTGTTGTAGGAGGGGTACCTTGATTATCACCTGCTGAGAATACAGCTTGTGAATGGCTTCCAATACCGTCGCCCTGTCTGAGGGAGACGTTGGCAAAGCAGATTTTAGGAACCGGCGAGGGGGAGACTTCTCGAATTCCAACCTGTAACCCCGAGATACTACCTGCAGGATCCAGGGGTCCACCTGCGAGTGAGCCCACTGTGCGCTGAAATTCTTGAGGCGACCCCCCACCGCCCCTGAGTCCGCTTGTAAGGTCCCAGCGTCATGCTGAGGCCTTTGCAGAAGCCGGGGAGGACTTCTGCTCCTGGGAAGAGGCTGCTTGCTGCAGTCTCTTACCCTTTCCTTTGCCTCGGGGCAAATATGAATGTCCTTTTGCTCGCTTGTTCTTATAGGAATGAAAGGACTGCGGCTGAAAAGACTGCGTCTTTTTCTGCTGGGAGGGGACTTGAGGTAAAAAGGTGGACTTCCCGGCTGTTGCCGTGGCTACCAAATCCGATAGACCGACCCCAAATAATTCCTCCCCCTTATACGGCAATACTTCCATATGCCGTTTGGAATCCGCATCGCCTGACCACTGTCGTGTCCATAGACTTCTTCTGGCAGATATGGACATCGCACTTACTCTTGATGCCAGAGTGCAGATATCCCTCTGTGCATCTCGCATATAAAGGAATGCATCCTTTAATTGCTCTATAGTCAATAAAATACTGTCCCTATCCAGGGTATCAATATTTTCAGTCAGGGAATCCGACCAAGCCACCCCAGCACTGCACATCCAGGCTGAGGCGATTGCTGGTCGCAGTATAACACCAGTATGTGTGTATATACTTTTTAGAGTATTTTCCAGCCTCCTATCAGCTGGATCCTTGAGGGCGGCCGTATCAGGAGACGGTAACGCCACTTGTTTGGATAAACGTGTGAGCGCCTTGTCCACCCTAGGGGGTGTTTCCCAGCGCGCCCTAACCTCTGGCGGGAAAGGGTATAACGCCAATAACTTCTTTGAAATTAGCAGTTTTTTATCAGGGGTAACCCACGCTTCATCACACACGTCATTCAATTCCTCTGATTCAGGAAAAACTACAGGTAGTTTTTTCAGACCCCACATAATACCCCTTTTTGTGGTACTTGCAGTATCAGAGATATGCAAAGCCTCCTTCATTGCCGTGATCATATAACGTGTGGCCCTACTGGAAAATACGTTCGTTTCTTCACCGTCGACACTAGATTCGGTGTCCGTGTCTGGGTCTGTGTCGACCGACTGAGGCAAAGGGCGTTTTACAGCCCCTGACGGTGTTTGAGACGCCTGTACAGGTACTAACTGGTTTGCCGGTCGTCTCATGTCGTCAACCGACTTTTGCTGCAGCGTGCTGACATTATCACGTAATTCCATAAACAAAGGCATCCATTCCGGTGTCGACTCCCTAGGGGGTGACATCACCATTACCGGCAATTGCTCCGCCTCCACACCAACATCGTCCTCATACATGTCGACACACACGTACCGACACACAGCATTCACACAGGGAATGCTCTGATAGAAGACAGGACCCCACTAGCCCTTTGGGGAGACAGAGGGAGAGTTTGCCAGCACACACCAAAGCGCTATAATTATATAGGAACAACCTTATGTAAGTGTTGTTTCCTTATAGCTGCTTAAATATATATAATATCGCCAAAAAATGCCCCCCCCCCCTCTGTTTTTTACCCTGTTTCTGTAGTGCAGTGCAGGGGAGAGCCTGGGAGCCTTCCTAGCAGCGGAGCTGTGTAGGAAAATGGCGCTGTGTGCTGAGGAGATAGGCCCCGCCCCCTATTCCGGCGGGCTCTTCTCCCGGTTTTTCTGAGACCTGGCAGGGGTGAAATACATCCATATAGCCTCATGGACTATATGTGATGTATTCTTTTTAGCCAGAAAGGTATTAACATTGCTGCCCAGGGCGCCCCCCCCAGCACCCTGCACCCTCAGTGACCGCCGGTGTGAAGTGTGCCTGAGCGCAATGGCGCACAGCTGCAGTGCTGTGCGCTACCTCATGAAGACTGAAAAGCCTTCAGCCGCCGGTTTCTGGACCTCTTCTTACTTCGGCATCTGCAAGGGGGGCGGCGGCGCGGCTCCGGTGACCCATCCAGGCTGTACCTGTGATCGTCCCTCTGGAGCTAGTGTCCAGTAGCCTAAGAAGCAAATCCATCCTGCACGCAGGTGAGTTCACTTCTTCTCCCCTAGGTCCCTCGTTGCAGTGAGCCTGTTGCCAGCAGGACTCACTGAAAATAATAAAACTATCAAAACTTTTACTCTAAGCAGCTCTTTATGAGAGCCACCTAGATTGCACCCTGCTCGGACGGGCACAAAAACCTGAGGCTTGGAGGAGGGTCATAGGGGGAGGAGCCAGTACACACCACCTAGTGGTCAAACTTTTAAATTTTGTGCCCTGTCTCCTGCGGAGCCGCTATTCCCCATGGTCCTGACGGAGTCCCCAGCATCCACTAGGACGTCAGAGAAATAACCAATTTTGCAACCCCAAGGGATCTGAGGGAAATATATTCTATGAATATGACACCCTCCATAAATATTACTACGTCTGTGTCACAGCTTTATGCAACCTTACTATACATATACACATATAGGTATAGCCCTTTCTTTTTAGTCAGATATTGGTGGTGCCGACAGGGTCACCCACACTCTTGTGTCCCCATATAATTTTCTCTTGGGAGAAACATCTACCGACATGTTAACACTTTTTCCCATTTACCATCAGGAGTTGGCGGTGCCGACAGGGTCACTCCCACAGCCGTTTGTGGCAGAGCACTTCGCCTCAGACATGCCGACACACGTGTAGGAAACACCCACCGACATTACACTGGCTATAAGGGAAGGACCCCAGTACATTCTGTCAGGGAACACAGGAGTTTACCAGCTCACCACCCAGCGCTCAATCCCTTATATATTGTGCTTTATTATTAACTTATCTTGCACCAATCAACTGTGCCCCCCTTCGTTTTTCACCGTTATGTACAGTAGTGTTTTGGAAGGACCAGCGTCTGTGGAGAGAAAATGGCGCCGATGTGAGCCGTGAGGGCTAAGCCCCGCCCCCTCAATGGCACGCTTCAGCCCCGCTATTTCTTTCATATATTTATACTGGCAGGGGTTGGATATAGTGCCTCGGCACTCATATTAGTGTTTGCCAGTCTTTATTTGAGGATTTATATGCTGCCCTCCCTCCCTCCTGTAGTGCCACTGTGTGTGGGAGCATGGCACGCAGCGCGATCGCTGTGTGGTACCTCAAAAGCAGTCACTGAAGTCGTCTGATCTTCTACTCACCTGTCTTCTGACTGTGTAAGGGGGGTGACAGCGGGCTCTGGGAGTGAACCCCTAGGCGTACCTAGTGTTCCAAACCCTCAGGAGCTAATGGTGACCTGTAGCCAAGAAGCAGAGCCTTTAACTCACAGAAGTAGGTCTGCTTCTGCCCCCTCACTCCCACGGTCCAGGGAGACTGTTGCCAGCAGTTCTCCCAGAAAATAACAAACCTAACATAAGTCTTTTCTGAGAAACTCAGTAGAGCTCCTCAGTGTGCATCCAGGCTGCCTGGGCACAGGTCTAAACTAGAGTCTGGAGGAGGGGCATAGAGGGAGGAGCCAGGTCACACCATTTGAAAGTCTTAAAGTGCCCATGTCTCCTGCGGATCCCATCTATACCCCATGGTTCTTGAAGTGTCCCCAGCATCCTCTAGGACATATGAGAAATATGTAAGTTTGAAACAGTCGTTGGGGTTGCTGTTTCTATGAACCTGAATTAAATATCTTGTTATTTTCACCTTTGAAATGTGTGCTGATCCCTTCTGTCACAAAGGACAGGTAAAGACTTACTTATTTATGAATAAATTGAATTTTTTGGGGAGTGGTATATCAATATATTCTATTTTATCAAAATAGATCTATCCACAAAAAAGGCACACAGACTTGGCAAAGAATAACCACAGTCCTGCGTTTCCGGTGTTTTGGTTTCTTTAGTCAGTCACCGGGGATATACAGCAACACACCATTTTCTCTGCATTAAATCAATTGGAGTTATTTAAGCCTCAGTGATATGTTGAATTGTATTGGAATTACATACATATCTTTACCATCCAAGTATTTCATTTAAAGAATCTAGACATGGCAACCAGCATCGTTTGTAGATGCATTCACTGTGACACCACTCTCCTACAACTCAGCAGACACACATTTGTGAAGAATTCGTTTTTTAATCAGCGATCACATTTTTTTAAACATACATATAAAATTCATTACTATCAGAATCAGACATGGCAGCGTGGGCTAGCTCCGGTCACAAGTGGCCTTTACAAAGTCGTCCAGTTAAATATTCTGCCAGATTCTGGTCTTGGCATCAACACAACAAGGCAGTGGAACGGTTACAGGATTTCCTGATAAAAACTGATTCTGCATCACCAGACAAAGCATTCCTCCGGCAGCATATAAATACAATATAAAAGTGGCAAGTAGTAGTAAAAGTGACTGTACGACAAAACTGATAAAATACTTCATGGTAACCTCACCACGTGACATTACGTGAGATCCTTCTGAGATTTTAAACGTCTTTATAAAAAGTAAAGCCACATTTGTCAATAAATATTTCATGGATTCTGCTTCACAATAGAAAATTAGTTTAAAAGTCATCCGCACCATAAATCTCACTTCTCCAAATGCCATCTAAAAATTTAAAGGATAAAAAACTAAAAAAGGAATCGAACACTAAAATAGATTCCACCACAGGGACGGAAGACCACATCCTCATAGCAAGTTCTTCCCATTGATATGGAGACCGATGGTGGAGAAGGGTAACAGACCTTGGCTGATGAAGCTACAGGCCGGTCTCAGCGCGGCAGTGATGGACATGACTGACCAATGTCTGTGTACCGCTGTTACGGGGCACTGACAGTACATGGCGCTTCTGCGGTCAGTTTGGGGAACACGTGAGAGCTCAGCACTTCCAGGTGTATTTGTAGTCACTCAGTTCTAGCTGACGTAGTGAGGATTTCCCAAGGGTAGACGACTGGGTACATTGTTCCAGTGTAAGGGGATGAAGGCCACAGTTTGCGAGTTCAGAGCCATCATTCTGCTGGGGAAAGAAAAGCAAAATGTAGTCACATATAACAAAACTACTAATAAATGTTATGCACAGATAGGTCCTCATACATCTTTGCTGCAGTCATGCCAAACAGGCCCTCTTGGCATGCCAGGTAGTGTGAGAATCTTCTAGCGCTGGGCGTATACCTATGTGCCACAGTGTCTCTGAATCTGTATATGAAATGCTACAATGTAGCTGGTGCTGCTGTATGCCGCATTTACAGTACCACCGTACTCACGGATTTTAGTTTGCGAGCGTGCATACAAAAATCTGCAAATCCAGGGCGAGATCGGGCTGTGAGGGGGCCGAATGGCGGTGCTGTTTAAAACATGTACACGCCGCTGCAATGGCAACTCACAGGTAACTGGATTGAGCCCAAAGTGGTTTACAACTGAACTTTAATAAAAACAAGATAGGTGAACGGCAGAAGTATTTAACATGCTGTCCTGAATCCGCTGTTAAACTACACATCCCAGCATGCCCTGCCACTTTTAGCATGGCCCAATAGCAAAACTTTGGTCGGTGACTGCACCTCATCAGTCATCACAATGCAGGCTTGATTTAGCGAGACAAGAGGTCCGCTGGCTGCTTCCATAGCCACATTAATAGACCCTTTCAACAATATAAAACCATGTGAAATTATTGGTGTCAAAGCCACTTTCACAAACATGCGGACATCGTATAGAATTTTGTATAATGTGTGCATGTTACTGAATGAAGAGAGGCTCCTATAATTAGATATTCTGGTCCTCCATGCAACTGCTAAACTAGCAGGAGGAAGAACGTGCAAGGTGCGTATGTCCAAGTTACGTGTGCTGCCCGGAAGATGGACATAACAGCGGGGCTGGCAGAGTAGCAAGATTCATCAAGGAGGTTCCCCCCATATTTACAGTGAGGCCCCCCCCCCACCCACTACAGTGCCCACCTGGCTGTTCTGGTCATGGGTAGACGTGTTTAACACCGTGGTTGGCTCATGGGTATAGAGGGTGCCTGAGAAACTGCCCATCTGTGCAGACTTGAGTAGCAGCGTCAGGGAATGCAGAGCATGAGGCATCACTGGCCCCATTATCTCCAGGCTGAACTGATCTTTGTATTCCGACCGTACCAGAGTCTTTACATTCACACTCCTGGCCTAGAGAACAGAAAAAGGGAAACAAGGAAGAGAATTATACACAGCACAAGGATTCATCTCATTAGGTCATAGTCATAATGGCTCCAGTAGCACGAGCCTCGGAGAAGATTGGATTGCTATCATCTTTATTTCCTTAGAACAGGATTACGTGGTCACCCATTCACCAAACGGTTGCTACATCTGGGTAATCGGCCACCTCACATATTAACAGTTTAGCTCCATTATAATAGGACTCGGGGGGGAAATGGAGAAAGCAGCAGATCAGCACCGAGCATAAGCTTTATAGCATGGACTATAAGAACAATTGTGACGCCTTCTGCACTGTCCCTTGCTGCTCATTACTGAATAAAGCGAGAGTACACTGCACCTTCAGCGTGTGCATGGTGGCCCCCCGGAATGCGTTTGGTGACAGCAGTGTGGGCGGAAGTCCGGCCTGAGCACCGGCTGCAGCTACTATGCTTTTGCAGTTGATGAGGAAATTGAGTAACGTGAACGTGTTTGTTCCTTTCACCAACACAACGGATTCAGGTCTGTGGTCCAGCTTCACTTCATTTCTCTCCTTACGTCTGGTTTAACTCTGGTCAAGGTGCATAAAGCCCAACATTCAAGCCATTACAATAAATAAAAAAAATTAAATAAAAATACATCCCATCCACTGATATAAGCTGTGCATTCTGGGCTCTAAACAGTCAAATGCTTAATCCCACTGTACCACCACCTAAAGGGCTGCACTGAGAATCTGCAGTTTTATGCAACCCTGATAAGTTTTGTTTGTTTTTTTAAAAAGCCACGTGTAAATTATATATTTTTCATTAAACTCTTGCAGAGTGCACAGCTCCGATTAAGGCTTCTCCACTAGCCCTCAGAGCACTCTATTAGTACATGTTTTCCATACTCTGTGCAGGAGTACAGGTGCAAACACTACTGTCTGGTGCCAACTACTTCACTTGTGATTTTGTGAGAAGACCTGGAAAACATGCTCTGTTCATATTTCCTGAGGGCCGGCTCTGAGAAACACTGGCTCAGATGAACAGTGATTATTGCCTTTAAACAAAGACTAGAGAGTGTCAAAATCTACCATACTGTATCCTATTTCTCCAACGTCCTAAGGGATAATGGGATGGTCTAGTATCATGGGGTATAGATGGGGTCCATTAGAGCCTGGACCTTTAAACTTCTTCAGAGTGTGCTGGCTCCTCCCCTCTATGCCCCTCCCAAAGACCCAGTTTAGAAAAATGTGCCCAAGGAGTCGGGTGCATTCTCTGGAGCTCCAGAGAGTTTTCTTCAAAAAGTCTGCCTGCGTCGTGGAACTTAGAGGGGGAACCGGTAGCAACCTCTTACGAGGGATGATGGTCCGGATTCCCGCTGACAGGACATAGCTCCTGAAGGGGGTTGCTTCGCTCACCCACAGCGGTGTGCGCTCTCCCCAACAGCATACCACCACCCTTAATTGCTAGGCTGAAGACGCTGAGTGGCAAGTACAGAATCGGAGTCCTGGTTAGCGGGTCCCCAGTTCAGATGGCGGCGGCCACACAGCTTAAGGCTGCTGTTGTCCTGCTGTACAAGCCCACCCTGGCGCTGAAAAGGGGTTTCAACCCCATTTTCTATGTAATTAGTCCCTACCAGTATAAACTATTGCGGGAACACCGCTCGCCATTAAGGGGGCAGCGCTTCCCGGATAGCGGGACAAGCGGCTCAGGGCCCATTTCCTGCTGCATCACAGACTCAAGCTGGCTGCAAGAAAGCACTGCTCCTCCTAGGGACCATCAAAAGCACCTTGTTTGGTACCAAGGGGGTTTGTGGTGGGGTGGAGTGATATACTGTATGTATATATAATAATCTAGGTCCCTTATATAAGGTTCCTAGTTACTGCCCAGCAAAGCACTGCTTTGGCTGTAGAGGGAGGAACCATCACATCTTTCCTCTCTGTCTCGTTCCTAACAGGCTCTCTAGGTTACTGTGTTTTTAACCTGTTCGCGCGTGCGTGTGTTCTGCTGTACAGTATGTCAGGCAAGAAAGTAATGTCAGTCCTGTAGCACAGCTTTCCCCTCCCCCGGGGGGGGTGGATCTCTGTTGTGTGCATAGTGCAGCCCCCCTTCTTAAGGAAGCAGCACTCAAGAGCCAGCGTGGCTGGACTCAATTAAAGGAATTATTACCGACATATCATCTGAACTGGCTACTGCCAGGCATGAGGGGCAAGATTTAAAAAAAAAAAAATCTATGTCTGATTTTATGTTACAGAATTCTGACCTGAAGTATGTCTCTTGGTGTGAGGTTTGGCAGTATTCTAATTTGGCCTTTCATCTGGGTAGATTCTCTCTCTTCCTACAGGCAGGAGTGGATATGGGCTTACGCTTAGGCTCCATTAAAGTTCAGATATCAGCGTTGTCTATTTTTTTCCAGAGACAGTTGGCTGTTATCCCGTAAGTCCAGACATTCTTGAAAGGTGTCCTTCGTATTCAACCTTTGTGCCTCCCACGGCGCCGTGGGATCTCAATTTGGTTCTCACGTTTCTCCAATCAGATTGGTTTGAACCTTTGCACAGGGTGGACATGAAGTACTTGACGTGGAAGACTGTCATGCTGTTGGCCTTGGCAAGGCGTGTTTCAGAAATTAGGGGCCCAGTCCTGTAAGAGCCCTTATCTAGTGTTTCACGAGAATAGGGCGGAGCTCAGGACTCGCCCGCAATTTCTGCCTAAGGTGGTGTCGGCGTTTTACATCAATCAACCGATAGTGGTTCCTGTGGTGTCTGACACATCTGTTATGACAAAGTCCCTGGACGTTGCTCAGGCTTTGAATGTATATGTTAAGAGGACTGCTCGTCACAGGAAATCCGATTCGCTTTTTGTTCTCTGATGCTACCAAGATTGATTACCCTGCATCAAAGCAGTCTATTGCGCGTTGGATCAGACTTACGATCCAACAGGCTTACTCTTCGGCAGCTTTGCCGATACCAAGGTCTGTTCAAGCCCACTTCACGCAGTCGGTGGGGGCTTCCTGGGTGGCTGCCCAAGGTGTCTCAGCTTTAGTTATGCCGAGCTGCTACTTGGTCGGGTTTGAACACTTTTGTTAAGTTTTATAGGTTCGATACTTTGGCTGCAGAGGACCTTCAGTTTGGGCAATCTGTTTTGCAGGGGTCTTAGCACTCCCACCCGGACTGAGAGCTTTGGGACTTCCCCATGATACTGGACCATCCTCTAGGACGTTAGAGAAAATAGGAATTTAATACCTACCGGTAATTCCTTTTCTTGTAGTCTGTAGGGGATACTGGGCGCCCGCCTCTGTGCTTAGTTTTTCTGCAAGTTTTGTTCTTGTTTGGCTCTGCTGTTGCTGTCCCTATTTTCAAGTTGCTGTTAGCGTTGCTATGCTCTTGTTGTGTTGTGTGCTGGTGCGTTTCTCACCACTTTGTCTATTTTCCTCCTCTCATAGTATGTCCATCTCCTCGGGCACAGGTTTCCTTGACTGTGTCAGCAGGAGGAGCCAGCACACTAAAGAAATTTAAAGTGCCAGGCTCCAATGGACCCCATCTATACCCCATGATACTAGACCATCCCAGCATCCCCTAAGGACTACGACAAAAAGGAATTACCGATAGGTATTAAAATAAGAATTTACTTACCGATCATTCTATTTCTCGTAGTCCGTAGTGGATGCTGGGGACTCCGTCAGGACCATGGGGAATAGCGGGCTCCGCAGGAGACAGGGCACATCTAAAAAGCTTTTTAGGTCACATGGTGTGTACTGGCTCCTCCCCCCATGACCCTCCTCCAAGCCTCAGTTAGGTACTGTGCCCGGACGAGCGTACACAATAAGGAAGGATCTTGAATCCCGGGTAAGACTCATACCAGCCACACCAATCACACCGTACAACTTGTGATCTGAACCCAGTTAACAGTATGATAACAAAACGAAGTAGCCTCCGAAAAGATGGCTCACAACAATAGTAATAACCCGATTTTTGTAACAATAACTATGTACAAGCATTGCAGACAATCCGCACTTGGGATGGGCGCCCAGCATCCACTACGGACTACGAGAAATAGAATTATCGGTAAGTAAATTCTTATTTTCTCTAACGTCCTAGTGGATGCTGGGGACTCCGTCAGGACCATGGGGATTATACCAAAGCTCCCAAACGGGCGGGAGAGTGCGGATGACTCTGCAGCACCGAATGAGAGAACTCCAGGTCCTCCTTAGCCAGAGTATCAAAATTTGTAAAATTTTACAAACGTGTTCTCCCCTGACTACGTAGCTGCTCGGCAAAGTTGTAATGCCGAGACTCCTCGGGCAGTCGCCCAGGATGAGCCCACCTTCCTTGTGGAATGGGCATCTACATATTTCGTCTGTGGCAGGCCTGCCACAGAATGTGCAAGCTGAATTGTACTACAAATCCAGCGTGCAATAGACTGCTTAGAAGCATGAGCACCCAGCTTGTTGGGTGTATACAGTATAAACAGCAAGTCAGACTTTCTGACTCCAGCCGTCCTAACTCATATATATATATTTTTTTTTTTTTAGGGCCCTGACCACGTCCAGTAACTTGGAGTCCTCCAAGTCCCTAGTAGCCGCAGGCACCACAAGAGGTTGTTTCAGGTGAAAACGCTGACACCCCTTTATGAAGAAACTGGAGACGAGTCCCAGTTCTGTCCTGTTCAAATGGAAAATTTTAATATGGGCTTTTGTAAGACAAAGCCGCCCATTCTGACAATCGCCTGGCCGAGGCCAGGGCTAACAACATGGTCACTTCCCATGTGAGATATTTGTCAACAGCATGGTCACATTCCATGTGAGATATTTCAAATCCACAGATTTGAGCGGTTCAAACCAATATGATTTTAAGAAATCCCAACACTATGTTGAGATCTCACGGTGCCCCTAGGGGCACAAAAAAGCTGTATATGCAATACATCCTTTACAATCTGGACTTCAGGAACTGAAGTCAATTCTTTCTGGAAGAAAATCTACAGGCCCGAAATTTAAATGTTAATGAACCCCAATTTGAGGTCCAAAACACTCCTGTTTTCAGGAAGTGTAGAAATCGACCTAGTTGAATTTCCGTCGTGGAGCCTTCCTGGCCTCACCCACGCAACATATTTTCACCACATGTGGTGATGACGTTGTGCGGTCACCTCCTTCCTGGCTTTGACCAAGGTAGGTATGACCTCTTATGGAATGCCTTTTCCCCTCAGGATCCGGCATTCAACCGCCATGCCGTCAAACGCAGCCGCGGTAAGTCTTGGAATAGACATGGTACTTGCTGAATCAAGTCCCTTCTTAGCTCCCCAGGCCCTTAGTCCTCTGTGAGCATTTCTTGAAGTTCCGGGTACCAAGTCCCTCTTGGCCAATCCGGAGCCACTAGTATAGTTCATACTCCTCTATGTCTTATAATTCTCAATACCCTGGTTATGAGAAACAGAGGAGGGAACACATACACAGACTGGTACACCCACGGTGTTACCAGAACATCCACAGCTATCGCCTGAAGGTCTCATGACCTGGCGGAATACCTGTCCCGTTTTTTGTTCGGGCGGGACGCCATCATGTCCACCTTTGGTCTTTGCCAACGGTCCACAATCATGTTGAAAAACTTCCCTATGAAGTTTCCACTCTCCCGGGTGGAGGTCATGCCTGCTGAGGAAGTCTGCTTCCCAGTCGTCCACTCCCGGAAAGAACACTGCTGACAGTGCTATCACATGATTTTCCGCCTAGCGAAAAATCCTTGCAGTTTTCACTGCCCTCCTGCTTCTTGTGCCGCCCTTCTGTTTACGTGGGCGACTGCCGTGATGTTATCCCACTGGATCAATACCGGCTGACCTTGAAGCAGAGGTCTAGCTAAGTTTAGAGCATTATAAATTTGCTCTAAGCTTATTTATGCGGAGAGAATTCTCCAGACTTAATCACACTTCCCTGGAAATTTTTTCCCTGTGTGACTGTTCCCCAGCCTCTCAGGCTGGCCTCCGTGGTCACCGGCATCCAATCCTGAATGCCGAATCTGCGGCCCTCTAGAAGATGAGCACTCTGTAATCACCACAGGAGAGACACCCTTTTCCTTGGATATAGGGTTATCCGCTGATGCATCTGAGGATGCGATCCGGACCATTTGTCCAGCAGATCCCACTGAAGAGTTCTTGCGGGAAATCTGCCGAATGGAATTGCTTCGTAATAAGCCACCATTTTTACCAGGACTCTTGTGCAATGATGCACTGACACTTTTCCTGGTTTTAGGAGGATCCCGATTAGCTCGGATAACTCCCTGGTTTTCTCCACTGGGAGAAACACGTTTTTCTGGACTGTGTCCAGAATCTTCCCTAGGAACAGTAGACGTGTCGTCGGAAAAAGCTGCGATTTTGGAATATTTAGAATCCACTCGTGCTGTCGTAGAACTACTTAAGATAGTGCTACTCCGACCTCCAACTGTTCTCTGGACCTTGCCCTTATCAGGAAAGCGTCCATGTTTCTTTTAAGAAAAATCCTCATTCCGGCCATTATCTTGGTAAAGACCCGGGGCGCCGTGGACAATCCAAACGGCAGCGTCTGAACTGATAGTGACAGTTCTGTACCAGGAACCTGAAGTACCCTTGGTGAGAAGGGCAAATTTGGACCTGTAGGTAAACGTCCCTGATATCCAGTGACATCATATCGTCCCCTTCTTCCTGGTTCGCTATCACTGCTCCGAGTGACTCCATCTTGATTTGAACGCTTGTATGTAAGTGTTCAAATATTTCAGATCTCACCGAGCCGGTTGGCTTCAGTACCACAATATAGTGTGGAATACTACCCCCTTCCTTGTTGTAAGAAGGGTACTTTGATTATCACCTGCTGGGAATACAGCCTGTGAATTGTGTGAGGGGGAGACGTCTCGAATTTCCAATGTACACCTGGGATATTACATGTAGGATCCCGGAGTTCCCTTGCGAGTGTTGCTGAAACTCTTGAGATGACCCCCTACCGCACCTGAGTCCGCTTGTACGGCCCCAGCGTTATGCTGCGGACTTGGCAGAAGCCGTGAGGAGCTTCTGTTCCTGGGAATGAGCTGCTTGCTGCAGTCTTCTTCCCTTTCCTCTCCCCCTGGGCAGATATGACTGGCCTTCGCCCGCCTGCCCGTATGGGGACGAAAGGACTGAGACTGAAAAGACTGTCCTTTTCTGCCAATATGTGACTCGGGGTAACAAAAGGTGGATTTTTCAGCTGTTGCCATGGCCACCAGGTCCAATGGACCGCCCCTTTATACGGCAATACTTCCATATGCCGTCTGGAATCTGCCTCACCTGACCACTGTCGTGTCTTCGTCTGGCAGATATGTACATCACATTTACTCTTGATGCCAGAATGCAAATATGCCTCTGCGCATCACACATATATAGAAATGCATCCTTAAAATGCTCTATAGACAATAAAATCCTGTCCCTGTCAAGGGTATCAAAATTTTCAGTCAGGAAATCCGACCAAGCCCCCTCAGCGCTGCACATCCAGGCTGAGGCGATTGCTGGTCGTAGTATAACACCAGTATGTGTGTATATACTGTTATGATATTTTCCAGCTTCCTATCAGCTGGCTCCTTGAGGGCGGCCGTATCTGGAAACGGTAACGCCATGTTTTTTTATAAGCGTGTGAGCGCCTTGTCCACCCTAAGGTGTGTTTTCCAACTCGCCCTTACTACTGGCGGGAAAAAGGGTATACCGCCCATAACTTTCTGTCGGAGGAACCCCACGTATCATCACACACTTCATTTAATTTATCCGATTCAGGCAAAACTACAAGTAGTTTATTCCCACCCTACAAAATACCCTTATTTGTGGTACTTGTGGTATCAGAAATACGTAACACCTCCTTCATTGCCCTTAACATGTAACTTGTGGCCCTAAAGGAAAAATACGTTTGTTTCTTCACCGTCGACACTGGGGTCAGTGTCCGTGTCAGTGTCTGTCGACCGACTGAGGTAAATGGGCGTTTTTACAAGCCCCTGACGGTGTCTGAGACGCCTGGACCGATACTAATTTGTCCGCCGGCTGTCTCATGTCGTCAACCGGCTTGCAGCGTGTTGACATTATCACGTCATTCCATAAGTAAGCCATCCATTCTGGTGTCGACTCCCTAGAGAGTGACATCACCATTACAGGCAATTTTCTCCGTCTCCTCACCAACATTTTCCTCATACATGTCGACACACACGTACCGACCTACAGCACACACATACAGGGAATGCTCTGATAGAGGACAGGACCCACTAGCCCTTTGGGGAGACAGAGGGAGAGTTTGCCAGCACACACCAAAAGCGCCATAATGTATATAACAACCCTAGAAGGTGTTGTTTCTATATATGGGCTCTTAATATATAATTATATCGCCAATTTATGCCCCCCTTCTCTTTAACCCTGTTTCTGTAGTGCAGGGGAGAGTGGGAGCCTTCCTCACCAGCGGAGCTGGTCAGGAAAATGGCGCTGAGTGCTGAGGAGAATAAGCTCCGCCCCTTTCACGGCGGGCTTTTCTCCCGGTTATTAGGAAAACTGGCCTGGGTTAAATACATACATATAGCCTTAATGGCTATATGTGATGTATTTATTTGCCAAATAGGTATTTATATTGCTGCCCAGGGCGCCCCCAGCAGCGCCCTGCACCCTCCGTGACCGTGTCAGTGAGCCGTGTAGCAACAATGGCGCACAGCTGCAGTGCTGTGCGCTACCTCTCTGAAGACTGTGAAGTCTTCTGCCGCCTGTTTCCGGACCTCCGTTCCGCCGTCTTTCTTCAGCGTCTGTAAGGGGGATCGGCGGCGCGGCTCCGGGACGAACCCCAGGCTGACCTGTGTTCCGACTCCCTCTGGAGCTCAGTGTCCAGTAGCCTAAAACTTCAATCCTCCTGCACGCAGGTGAGTTGCAAGTCTCTCCCCTAAGTCCCTCGTTGCAGTGATCCTGTCGCCAGCAGGAATCACTGATTAGAAACCTAAAAAAAAACTTTACTAAACAGCTCCTTAAGAGAGCCATCCAGTTTGCACCCTTCTCGGACGGGCACAAAAACCTAACTGAGGCTTGGAGGAGGGTCATGGGGGGAGGAGCCAGTACACACCATGTGACCTAAAAAGCTTTTTAGATGTGCCCTGTCTCCTGCGGAGCCCGCTATTCCCCATGGTCCTGACGGAGTCCCCAGCATCCACTAGGACGTTAGAGAAATTCCTATTTTCTTATATAAAGCCAAATTTCACTTAAAGGTCCTGAGCGGAAATAAAACCTTGGGCTACCATTTGTCTTTAAGGACAGTGTTTGCACTGAAGATTGTACTCGCTAATGTGACGTTTGAACACCTGCGCTCCTAGTATGATCCAATTAGCCATCGGTTGCCGTCTATCACGAATTTCAAGTCCGAATCCTGATCCATATCAAAGACCAAACCTGGGGAAGGAGTACAGCACCTGCACCTTCAGTGAGCACAGCTCGGGTATTACTACCATGAAAGGATACAGTTTGATGGATATTGCATCTGGCTTTTTTATTTGGTCTTCGACTCCCATCTCTTCCAACCACGAGAAGCTTTCGTCCTCGTCACTGTCTAATGGTGCCCTGAAAGTAGAAGTTGCCATATGCATTACTGGTAATGCTAGAACATTTCTGTACAATTCCTACCAACAAGTCTAATATCAGGCTTTTATATTGAGCAGGGACTCTAAGTGTCAGTGTGACTTTGTCAAGAAAAAAAAAAAAAAAAAAAAGTCTACAAAGCAGAAATGGCAGGTGGCCCACCAAAAGTTGTGCATCGGGTCTGCACCTTGAACACAGGGAATCTGTCAGTTTATGCACCAGCTGGCATATCTGGCCTGTCATGGCGGCCTCACAGATGACCAGGATATGAACCTCAATACACGTAAGCAGCAGGATTTTAGAAAAATCACCTACATGGATTTGGCTTGCAGCAGTCTGAATAAATAGGTCACTTTCATACAGTTATCTCATGGAACAGTCAATGATTCATTTAAAACAGACCTCTACGGCAAGTCTGGCTAACCTGTAGGTCTTCAGCTGTTAAAAAACTACGAATCCCAGCATGCCCTGCAACAGTTTTGCTATTAGGGAATGTCAAAACTGGCAGGGCATGCTGGGATATGTAGTTTCACAACAGCTGGAGAGCCACCAGTTGGCCAGGCCTGCTCTACAGTGACAATTGACATACTCTTCTCTGTCGATCTCCTGAGTCCTGTCATCCAATTGGGTTGTCGACTCCGCACTCTTCTGTTTTCTACTGGCATCATTCACCACCAATGGTAGAGAAAATTCAATTCCTGGAAAACACTTTGCTTTTAAGTCCTTTTAAAACATTTTACTATATTTACCATTGAAAAATATTTGTCAAATAGGTCACAATCAGTAAATAACATACTTTTTAGCCAGAAACAGATGCATTAGACACTAGCACAGTGTCAGACCAATTATCAGATTGTCAACGTATTTACCTTCATTTTTCATCGCTTCTCTTAAGCCCTGTGTGGTAGGAGACATGACTGCTGTAATTACATCACACCCTGCGACACCAGACGCCCGGAACAGCACGGTGAACTGATAAGCGCACACGTAGAAGTACGGACACAGTTTCGCTCTGAGCAGATTATACAGAGAGGTGAAACCGAGAGCCCTGCGGAGGGAAAGAAAGAAAGAAAGAAAGAAAGAAAGAAAGAAAGAAAGAAAGAAAGAAAGAAAGAAAGAAAGAAAGAAAGAAAGAAAGAAAGAAAGAAAGAAAGAAAGAAAGAAAGAAAGAAAGAAAGAAAGAAAGAAAGAAAGAAAGAAAGAAAGAAAGAAAGAAAGAAAGAAAGAAAGAAAGAAAGAAAGAAAGAAAGAAAGAAAGAAAGAAAGAAAGAAAGAAAGAAAATGTATCAAGTTAAAAAACAAAAAAAAATATCTAAAAAAAAAAAAAAAAAAAAATCAGAAGCGCTTGGGAGAGAGGAAATAAAATGTGATCCTACCCACCCGGTCACAGACCTATTGTGAAGATAAGTCTTCGTTAGCAGTTGCCCAATGCTTACCATTCGCTCATTAACACCTGCTGCAAGGATTCATCTTGAGACCAAGGATTATTTTTTCCAGTCAATTTCCGGTCTGCGCCGATCCTGGGAAAGAGCTGCAGCCACGGAAGTGAGGGATGAAGCCAGTACACTAACGCTTGCTGGAACGCACATCGCAGGTCAGTGGACTGTTTTGGTTCCTATAGAGAGTGGCATAAGTCAGGAACCATGTAATACCACTGTGGACTAGATGGAACAGATACCTTGGGGTCGATTCGATTCAGCAACAGTTGCATAGTGCCGGGAATTAACTCCCGGCGCTATTCAATACAGCGACTAGTTACCCTCAATTGTCGGGAATTCTTCTCTCAGCCCCGGGGAGTGAGAGAAGAAAACTGACAAAAGAGCTGCCGTGCGGCTGGTGCGAGACTGATTCTGTCGGGAATCAGCATCGCCGCGGGTAGTTAAGTCGGAGAATGCTTGGTCTCCCGACAAAACAACCTGTTAAGTCAGCGAGAACGGGCATTCTCCGACTTAACTTTAGCTGAATTGAATAGCGTCGGGAGCTAATTCCTGCGCTATTCAACTGTTGCTGAATTGAATCAACCCCCTTGTCTGCAAGACTGTCCTTTGTACTCATACTCTTACGTGTTACAAGTACACCTCCTCTACATAATGCTAATTACTAAGAAGCCAACCTGACTGGTTAACGTCACTAAAAAACACACATTCCATGGATATTCAGGTATTATTCTCCTACTAAGGCAGAATTCCATGTCAAAGAGCAGATTATTCAGTCTAATGAGAGTCGGAACCATTTTTTTTTTTTAAATGAGGAAACACTGGAAAGAAAAACTTAATGACACATTTTACTTTTTGGGTAACACTTCAATAGAATACCACATTATAAATTTGCATGCCACATTCTTACAATATACACTTATTAGCTTAATTATTCCATCAAAAGACAGTAACAATTTCAGATTTCAGCACTTTTAAAGAACACTCCGATGCATCCCGACACCATAATATTAAACTAGGGACTGTAGTGTTACTGCTAGACTTCCTTAGCAGAGAACTGAAGGCTGCTCCTTTTAAAAAACGGTAAAATGTGCCCTGCCCTTACTGCAGCCCCCTACGGACTTCCTACTGCTGCGTCGACGTCCGGCTGACTTCACACTGCTCTGCAGCTGTCGCACGGACTGCAAGCTAATCTTATGTTGAACTCCAGAGATGGAGAAGCAGAAGGGGACGCCCCATTAGAGGGAACTTTGTGGCTCTCAAGATGCCAACTACAACAGCCTCTGCAAACACCACAGCACTGTGGTGTGGCATGGTGTACCACCATCCAAGAGTAACCAGCTGGAAGTACTTGAGCCAATCAGAAAGTGCCTGCCGTCTGAATAAAGCAAGGAATCTAACCGTTTACAATCAGCGTTTCCCTTTTACATCTTGTAAAGTAAACACATTCAAAGAATTTGGTTAAAAGATCTCTATGCCACATAATGGTCAGGGAGAGCAACTCACAGATAGTGTGTCACCATTTACAATCTATTACTGTATATAGAGGTTCTCTGTATTTTAAATAGGATTCTGTATGAGGGAAAGGTGAACAAGGAGAAACCTAAAAATGAACGTGTTGTACACATAAGAGGTTACCGGTATACTGTGAGGCAGGCTGACAGGAGCAGCACGACAATGCAAAACCAGGCCCTGAGCTTCTTCCTGGGCTTTTAAGTGGTCAGTCCAGGAAAAAGGCTGGGAAGACGTGAACAGCAGGCGGGTCTTTAGGCTCCAGTCAGCCGGATAAGTAAGTGATCCCTTAGGCTGTTCCAATACTGTAAGGGGCTTTTCAGGAGCCTGGAAGAAATGCAGATTGTTACATTTAACTAGTAACATCTACAACACAAAATCCTCCAAACAGTAATATCTCAAACAATGTATCTGTAAAGCATCGTAGTAAATAAGGAATACATGGTATTTACTTGAATCTTTATGGTTGCAGCAGGTTCGGTATCCAAGCTTTCTCCGCACATTACATCTTTTTCTGAAACAAACTGAGAAAACACAAATTAAGATTTACTTTTGTGAAGCCCGAACAGCTCTTCAGCCCCTAGATCACGGTCTGTCCCGTCTGAATGCCCTCCCTTATAGACTGCAAGCTCTCAGGAAACAGGGCTCTCTTTCCCTCACTTATACATCATCTCTTACTTATTGCCAAACAGCATAACCTCTGTGTTCAGCCAACGCCACTTGTGAGGGTATTAAGACCGTATGTGCTGCAGCACTTACACAGCTTGCCGTGTCTTGTACTGAAAGTCTGCACTTTTTCCCCCGTTATGTTTGCACAGTGTCTACTTTTTGGTAAGTGCTGCGGACCCCTGTGGTGCCACATCAAGGATAATAAAAATAAGATTTTACTTACCGATAAATCTATTTCTCGGAGTCCGTAGTGGATGCTGGGGTTCCTGAAAGGACCATGGGGAATAGCGGCTCCGCAGGAGACAGGGCACAAAAAGTAAAGCTTTTCCAGATCAGGTGGTGTGCACTGGCTCCTCCCCCTATGACCCTCCTCCAGACTCCAGTTAGGTACTGTGCCCGGACGAGCGTACACAATAAGGGAGGATTTTGAATCCCGGGTAAGACTCATACCAGCCACACCAATCACACCGTACAACTTGTGATCTAAACCCAGTTAACAGTATGATAACAGCGGAGCCTCTGAAAGATGGCTTCCTTCAACAATAACCCGAATTAGTTAACAATAACTATGTACAATTATTGCAGATAATCCGCACTTGGGATGGGCGCCCAGCATCCACTACGGACTCCGAGAAATAGATTTATCGGTAAGTAAAATCTTATTTTCTCTATCGTCCTAGTGGATGCTGGGGTTCCTGAAAGGACCATGGGGATTATACCAAAGCTCCCAAACGGGCGGGAGAGTGCGGATGACTCTGCAGCACCGAATGAGAGAACTCCAGGTCCTCCTTAGCCAGAGTATCAAATTTGTAAAATTTTACAAACGTGTTCTCCCCTGACCACGTAGCTGCTCGGCAAAGTTGTAATGCCGAGACCCCTCGGGCAGCCGCCCAAGATGAGCCCACCTTCCTTGTGGAGTGGGCCTTTACAGATTTAGGCTGTGGCAGGCCTGCCACAGAATGTGCAAGTTGGATTGTGCTACAGATCCAACGAGCAATCGTCTGCTTAGACGCAGGAGCACCCATCTTGTTGGGTGCATACAATATAAACAACGAGTCAGATTTTCTGACTCCAGCTGTCCTTGCAATATATATTTTTAATGCTCTGACAACGTCCAGTAACTTGGAGTCCTCCAAGTCACTTGTAGCCGCAGGCACTACAATAGGCTGGTTCAGATGAAATGCTGACACCACCTTAGGGAGAAAATGCGGACGAGTCCGCAGTTCTGCCCTGTCCGAATGGAAAATCAGATATGGGCTTTTGTAAGATAAAGCTGCCAGTTCTGACACTCTCCTGGCCGAAGCCAGGGCTAGAAGCATGGTCACTTTCCATGTGAGATATTTCAAATCCACCTTCTTTAGTGGTTCAAACCAATGAGATTTTAGAAAGTCCAAAACCACATTGAGATCCCACGGTGCCACTGGAGGCACCACAGGAGGCTGTATATGTAGCACTCCCTTAACAAAGGTCTGGACTTCAGGGACTGAAGCCAATTCTTTTTGAAAGAAAATCGACAGGGCCGAAATTTGAACCTTAATAGATCCCAATTTGAGACCCATAGACAATCCTGATTGCAGGAAATGTAGGAATCGACCCAGTTGAAATTCCTCCGTCGGAGCACTCCGATCTTCGCACCACGCAACATATTTTCGCCAAATTCGGTGATAATGTTGCACGGTTACTTCCTTCCTTGCTTTAATCAAAGTAGGAATGACTTCTTCCGGCATGCCTTTTTCCTTTAGGATCCGGCGTTCAACCGCCATGCCGTAAAACGCAGCCGCGGTAAGTCTTGAAACAGACAGGGACCCTGCTGAAGCAAGTCCCTCCTTAGAGGTAGAGGCCACGGATCTTCCGTGATCATCTCTTGAAGTTCCGGGTACCAAGTCCTTCTTGGCCAATCCGGAACCACTAGTATCGTCCTTACGCCTCTTTGCCGTATAATTCTCAATACTTTTGGTATGAGAGGCAGAGGAGGAAACACATACACCGACTGGTACACCCAAGGCGTTACCAGCGCGTCCACAGCTATTGCCTGCGGATCTCTTGACCTGGCGCAATACCTGTCCAGTTTTTTGTTGAGGCGAGACGCCATCATGTCCACCATTGGTCTTTCCCAACGGGTTACCAGCAAGTGGAAGACTTCTGGATGAAGTCCCCACTCTCCCGGGTGAAGATCGTGTCTGCTGAGGAAGTCTGCTTCCCAGTTGTCCACTCCCGGGATGAACACTGCTGACAGTGCTATCACATGATTCTCTGCCCAGCGAAGAATCCTTGCAGCTTCTGCCATTGCACTCCTGCTTCTTGTGTCGCCCTGTCTGTTCACATGGGCGACTGCCGTGATGTTGTCCGACTGGATCAACACCGGTTTTCCCTGAAGCAGAGGTTCTGCCTGGCTTAGAGCATTGTATATTGCTCTTAGTTCCAGAATGTTTATGTGAAGAGACGTTTCCAGGCTCGTCCATACTCCCTGGAAGTTTCTTCCTTGTGTGACTGCTCCCCAGCCTCTCAGGCTGGCGTCCGTGGTCACCAGGATCCAATCCTGTATGCCGAATCTGCGGCCCTCCAATAGATGAGCACTCTGCAACCACCACAGAAGAGACACCCTTGTCCTTGGAGACAGGGTTATCCGCAGGTGCATCTGAAGATGCGACCCTGACCATTTGTCCAACAGATCCCTTTGGAAAATTCTTGCGTGGAATCTGCCGAATGGAATTGCTTCGTAAGAAGCCACCATTTTTCCCAGGACTCTTGTGCATTGATGTACAGACACCTTTCCTGGTTTTAGGAGGTTCCTGACAAGCTCGGATAACTCCTTGGCTTTTTCCTCCGGGAGAAAAACCTTTTTCTGAACCGTGTCCAGAATCATCCCTAGGAACAGCAGACGAGTTGTCGGCATTAACTGGGATTTTGGAATATTCAGAATCCACCCGTGCTGTTTTAGCACTTCTTGCGACAGTGCTAATCCCATCTCTAGCTGTTCTCTGGACCTTGCCCTTATTAGGAGATCGTCCAAGTATGGGATAATTAATATGCCTTTTCTTCGAAGAAGAATCATCATCTCGGCCATTACCTTTGTAAAGACCCGAGGTGCCGTGGACAATCCGAACGGCAGCGTCTGAAACTGATAGTGACAGTTTTGTACAACGAAACTGAGGTACCCCTGGTGTGAGGGGTAAATTGGAACGTGGAGATACGCATCCTTGATGTCCAAGGATACCATAAAGTCCCCCTCTTCCAGGTTCGCTATCACTGCTCTGAGTGACTCCATCTTGAACTTGAACTTCTTTATGTACAGGTTCCAGGACTTCAGATTTAGAATAGGCCTTACCGAGCCATCCGGCTTCGGTACCACAAAAAGAGTGGAATAATACCCCTTCCCTTGTTGTAGAAGAGGTACCTTGACTATCACCTGCTGAGAGTACAGCTTGTGAATGGCTTCCAAAACCGTCTCCCTTTCGGAGGGGGACGTTGGTAAAGCAGACTTCAGGAAACGGCGAGGTGGATCTGTCTCTAATTCCAACCTGTACCCCTGAGATATTATCTGCAGGATCCAGGGATCTACCTGCGAGTGAGCCCACTGCGCGCTGTAATTTTTGAGACGACCACCCACCGTCCCCGAGTCCGCTTGAGAAGCCCCAGCGTCATGCTGAGGCTTTTGTAGAAGCCGGGGAAGGCTTCTGTTCCTGGGAAGGAGCTGCCTGTTGCTGTCTCTTCCCTCGACCTCTGCCTCGTGGCAGATATGAATAGCCCTTTGCTCTCTTATTTTTAAAGGAACGAAAGGGCTGCGGTTGAAAAGTCGGTGCCTTTTTCTGTTGGGGAGTGACTTGAGGTGGAAAGGTGGATTTCCCGGCTGTAGCCGTGGCCACCAAATCTGATAGACCGACTCCAAATAACTCCTCCCCTTTATACGGCAAAACTTCCATATGTCGTTTTGAATCCGCATCGCCTGTCCACTGTCGCGTCCATAAAGCTCTTCTGGCCGAAATGGACATAGCACTTACCCGTGATGCCAGTGTGCAGATATCCCTCTGTGCATCACGCATATAAAGAAATGCATCCTTTATTTGTTCTAACGACAGTAAAATATTGTCCCTGTCCAGGGTATCAATATTTTCAATCAGGGACTCTGACCAAACTACCCCAGCACTGCACATCCAGGCAGTCGCTATAGCTGGTCGTAGTATAACACCTGCATGTGTGTATATACTTTTTTGGATATTTTCCATCCTCCTATCTGATGGATCTTTAAGTGCGGCCGTCTCAGGAGAGGGTAACGCCACTTGTTTAGATAAGCGTGTTAGCGCCTTGTCCACCCTAGGAGGTGTTTCCCAGCGCTCCCTAACCTCTGGCGGGAAAGGGTATAATGCCAATAATTTCTTTGAAATTATCAGCTTTTTATCAGGGGCAACCCACGCTTCATTACACACGTCATTTAATTCTTCTGATTCAGGAAAAACTATAGGTAGTTTTTTCACACCCCACATAATACCCTGTTTAGTGGTACCTGTAGTATCAGCTAAATGTAACGCCTCCTTCATTGCCAAAATCATATAACGTGTGGCCCTACTGGAAAATACGGTTGATTCGTCACCGTCACCACTGGAGTCAGTGCCTGTGTCTGGGTCTGTGTCGACCGACTGAGGCAAAGGGCGTTTCACAGCCCCTGACGGTGTTTGAGTCGCCTGGACAGGCACTAATTGATTGTCCGGCCGTCTCATGTCGTCAAACGACTGCTTTAGCGTGTTGACACTATCCCGTAGTTCCATAAATAAAGGCATCCATTCTGGTGTCGACTCCCTAGGGGGTGACATCTTCATATTTGGCAATTGCTCCGCCTCCACACCAATATCGTCCTCATACATGTCGACACACACGTACCGACACACAGCAGACACACAGGGAATGCTCCTAACGAAGACAGGACCCACTAGCCCTTTGGGGAGACAGAGGGAGAGTTTGCCAGCACACACCAAAAGCGCTATATATAACAGGGATAGCCTTATAATAAGTGCTCCCTTATAGCTGCTTTATATATATCAAAATATCGCCATAAATTTGCCCCCCCCTCTCTGTTTTACCCTGTTTCTGTAGTGCAGTGCAGGGGAGAGACCTGGGAGCCGTCCTGACCAGCGGAGCTGTGAGAGGAAATGGCGCCGTGTGCTGAGGAGATAGGCCCCGCCCCTTTTCCGGCGGGCTCGTCTCCCGCTATTTAGTGAATCCAGGCAGGGGTTAAATATCTCCATATAGCCTCTGGGGGCTATATGTGAGGTATTTTTAGCCTTTTTATAGGTTACATTTGCCTCCCAGGGCGCCCCCCCCCAGCGCCCTGCACCCTCAGTGACTGCGTGTGAAGTGTGCTGAGAGGAAAATGGCGCACAGCTGCAGTGCTGTGCGCTACCTTTAGAAGACTGCAGGAGTCTTCAGCCGCCGATTCTGGACCTCTTCTGACTTCAGCATCTGCAAGGGGGCCGGCGGCGCGGCTCCGGTGACCATCCAGGCTGTACCTGTGATCGTCCCTCTGGAGCTGATGTCCAGTAGCCAAGAAGCCAATCCATCCTGCACGCAGGTGAGTTCACTTCTTCTCCCCTCAGTCCCTCGTTGCAGTGATCCTGTTGCCAGCAGGACTCACTGTAAAATAAAAAACCTAAGCTAAACTTTTTCTAAGCAGCTCTTTAGGAGAGCCACCTAGATTGCACCCTTCTCGGCCGGGCACAAAAATCTAACTGGAGTCTGGAGGAGGGTCATAGGGGGAGGAGCCAGTGCACACCACCTGATCTGGAAAAGCTTTACTTTTTGTGCCCTGTCTCCTGCGGAGCCGCTATTCCCCATGGTCCTTTCAGGAACCCCAGCATCCACTAGGACGATAGAGAAATGAGAAACAAAAGGTAAGGATTTAACTCCTGTATTTACATTATCATGAAGGAACGTTTCTACCACTGAATCAGCTGACCAGAGTTAATGTGATATGAAGTAGGCAGCCCTGTAAGTCCGGGTTTTACAGCTGGCAGCCTGCATGTCATATACAGCCCACCGAGTCGGGACAGGATCCGCACTAAGATTTCAAACACCACTATCATAACGGGATGTAGTTGCTTTAATGGCGGTCGGGATATCGAAATACAGAACATCAAAATCCTGAATGCTCGGAATGCCTGCAAACAGAGGCTATTCCCACTCGTGGGTGTCCACCCATAGAATGGGAATAGAACCTGCGGTGAGCGCAACGACCGGCCGGGATCCCGTGGTCTGAATGCAGACCTCTGGAATCCTGACAGCCGGCATTACAGCTCCGACCCATCATAACATACAGTAACGAGATACCTGATACATCATGTGACAGCTACCACTCTGCCGACACATTCCATACACACATACCAGCAAACATTTTAAGTTAATAATTTTAATGCCCGGCAGTGTTGTAAAAGACCCCTCTTGTGCTTACACAGCAGCTGGGGTGGTCGCATGTTGAATACCCCTGCTGTAATGGAACCGGGTCATGCTGTGTATCCCCACTGATAATTAATGCCAACAGCCAACTAGCGCAGCAGGCAGAGGCAGGGTGGCTGGGGTGAGCAGATATGCTGGGGAGGGGGTTGGAAAAACAGCGACTGTCCTTGGAATTTGGTAGGCTGACCACACTATCATTTAAACTGGGACACTAATGAATTACACAGGTTCTATGGCTGGCTGGCTTCAAGTATGTATGTCACCTGGCTTTAATCAGCCCCAGAACCTGTGTAATATATCAGTGTCCGAGTTTAAAGGGACAGTATGGTCAACCTAAACTCGGGGACAGCTGGCAGCAAGGGACACATACAAAAGGGACAGTATGGTCAACCTAAACTCGGGGACAGCTGGCAGCAAGGGACACATACAAAAGGTATTCCCAGCTGCTGCCGGGGGAGGTCACGTGTGCACACAGCTGCATCATAACACGTCACATGTGCACCTGCCCGTGACGTCCCTGACTCTGATTGGCTGCTTCGTTTGCGGGTGATTCGAAAACCCGTCGGGGTCCCGGTTGCGGAGGATCGCGGTGTCCCGGCACTGGCAGCTCCCCCTCACCCCTCTCTCACCTCAGCGGGCGGCGGGTTCTCCTGCTCCGTGCCCGGCAGCGCCCAGCTCAACGCCGGCAGCTCGCACTCCGCCACACTCCCGGCTCTCCTCTTCCCCGGCACCGTGTTGTCCAAGCTGGCGAACGGGTTCCTCCGCTTCACCGCCCCGCTCTGCTGCCGCCCCGGGGAGAAGGGCCGCACCCCGGCCGCCCGCTTTGTGGCATCCCCCGGGGAGAAGAGCGCCGCCTTGACCCCAGCCTCGCTCCGGCTCCTCCGCCGGCTCAGCCGCAGGACCTCCGAGGGCTTCTTGAAGCTAGGGGAGTAGCCGGACAGCAGCGCGGACATGGCGGCAGCTGCGGAGACACTGACTACTGACTGAGCCTGGCGCACTTTCCCACAGCGTCACGTGACTGCGCCCGAGGACCCGCCCACAATAGCCAGCCAGCAGCAGCACTACCACTGGTCACCGCTGGGGGCCGCTGCTGAGCCAGAGACACTGACTGAGCGTAGACTTGGACGCTAACGTCAGCATCACGTGCCGGCGGCCCCGTCACTCCCCTCCCCATAACAACCAGTAGCAGTAACACCATCGCTAGGGGACGCTGGTGCGGAGACACTGACTGAGGGGTCTGTTTACTAAACGTGGATGGAGATAAAGTACCAGCCAATCAGCTCCTGTCATTTTTTTTCAAACACAGCTTGTGACATTGCAGTTAGGAGCTGATTGGCTGGTACTTCATCTCCGTCCGCTTTATCTCCATCCAAGGCTTAGTAAATAGTAGAGATGAGCGCCTGAAATTTTTCGGGTTTTGTGTTTTGGTTTTGGGTTCGGTTCCGCGGCCGTGTTTTGGGTTCGAACGCGTTTTGGCAAAACCTCACCGAATTATTTTTGTCGGATTCGGGTGTGTTTTGGATTCGGGTGTTTTTTTCCAAAAACACTAAAAAACAGCTTAAATCATAGAATTTGGGGGTCATTTTGATCCCAAAGTATTATTAACCTCAAAAACCATAATTTACACTCATTTTCAGTCTATTCTGAATACCTCACACCTCACAATATTATTTTTAGTCCTAAAATTTGCACCGAGGTCGCTGTGTGAGTAAGATAAGCGACCCTAGTGGCCGACACAAACACCGGGCCCATCTAGGAGTGGCACTGCAGTGTCACGCAGGATGTCCCTTCCAAAAAACCCTCCCCAAACAGCACATGACGCAAAGAAAAAAAGAGGCGCAATGAGGTAGCTGTGTGAGTAAGATTAGCGACCCTAGTGGCCGACACAAACACCGGGCCCATCTAGGAGTGGCACTGCAGTGTCACGCAGGATGGCCCTTCCAAAAAACCCTCCCCAAACAGCACATGACGCAAAGAAAAAAAGAGGCGCAATGAGGTAGCTGTGTGAGTAAGATTAGCGACCCTAGTGGCCGACACAAACACCGGGCCCATCTAGGAGTGGCACTGCAGTGTCACGCAGGATGGCCCTTCCAAAAAACCCTCCCCAAACAGCACATGACGCAAAGAAAAAAAGAGGCGCAATGAGGTAGCTGACTGTGTGAGTAAGATTAGCGACCCTAGTGGCCGACACAAACACCGGGCCCATCTAGGAGTGGCACTGCAGTGTCACGCAGGATGTCCCTTCCAAAAAACCCTCCCCAATCAGCACATGATGCAAAGAAAAAGAAAAGAAAAAAGAGGTGCAAGATGGAATTATCCTTGGGCCCTCCCACCCACCCTTATGTTGTATAAACAAAACAGGACATGCACACTTTAACCAACCCATCATTTCAGTGACAGGGTCTGCCACACGACTGTGACTGATATGACGGGTTGGTTTGGACCCCCCCCAAAAAAGAAGCAATTAATCTCTCCTTGCACAAACTGGCTCTACAGAGGCAAGATGTCCACCTCATCTTCACCCTCCGATATATCACCGTGTACATCCCCCTCCTCACAGATTATCAATTCGTCCCCACTGGAATCCACCATCTCAGCTCCCTGTGTACTTTGTGGAGGCAATTGCTGCTGGTCAATGTCTCCGCGGAGGAATTGATTATAATTCATTTTAATGAACATCATCTTCTCCACATTTTCTGGATGTAACCTCGTACGCCGATTGCTGACAAGGTGAGTGGCGGCACTAAACACTCTTTCGGAGTACACACTTGTGGGAGGGCAACTTAGGTAGAATAAAGCCAGTTTGTGCAAGGGCCTCCAAATTGCCTCTTTTTCCTGCCAGTATAAGTACGGACTGTGTGACGTGCCTACTTGGATGCGGTCACTCATATAATCCTCCACCATTCTATCAATGTTGAGAGAATCATATGCAGTGACAGTAGACGACATGTCCGTAATCGTTGGCAGGTCCTTCAGTCCGGACCAGATGTCAGCATCAGCAGTCGCTCCAGACTGCCCTGCATCACCGCCAGCGGGTGGGCTCGGAATTCTGAGCCTTTTCCTCGCACCCCCAGTTGCGGGAGAATGTGAAGGAGGAGATGTTGACAGGTCGCGTTCCGCTTGACTTGACAATTTTGTCACCAGCAGGTCTTTCAACCCCAGCAGACCTGTGTCTGCCGGAAAGAGAGATCCAAGGTAGGCTTTAAATCTAGGATCGAGCACGGTGGCCAAAATGTAGTGCTCTGATTTCAACAGATTGACCACCCGTGAATCCTTGTTAAGCGAATTAAGGGCTGCATCCACAAGTCCCACATGCCTAGCGGAATCGCTCCGTGTTAGCTCCTTCTTCAATGCCTCCAGCTTCTTCTGCAAAAGCCTGATGAGGGGAATGACCTGACTCAGGCTGGCAGTGTCTGAACTGACTTCACGTGTGGCAAGTTCAAAGGGCATCAGAACCTTGCACAACGTTGAAATCATTCTCCACTGCACTTGAGACAGGTGCATTCCATCTCCTATATCGTGCTCAATTGTATAGGCTTGAATGGCCTTTTGCTGCTCCTCCAACCTCTGAAGCATATAGAGGGTTGAATTCCACCTCGTTACCACTTCTTGCTTCAGATGATGGCAGGGCAGGTTCAGTAGTTTTTGGTGGTGCTCCAGTCTTCTGTACGTGGTGCCTGTACGCCGAAAGTGTCCCGCAATTTTTCTGGCCACCGACAGCATCTCTTGCACGCCCCTGTCGTTTTTAAAAAAATTCTGCACCACCAAATTCAAGGTATGTGCAAAACATGGGACGTGCTGGAATTTGCCCATATTTAATGCACACACAATATTGCTGGCGTTGTCCGATGCCACAAATCCACAGGAGAGTCCAATTGGGGTAAGCCATTCCGCGATGATCTTCCTCAGTTGCCGTAAGAGGTTTTCAGCTGTGTGCGTATTCTGGAAAGCGGTGATACAAAGCGTAGCCTGCCTAGGAAAGAGTTGGCGTTTGCGAGATGCTGCTACTGGTGCCGCCGCTGCTGTTCTTGCGGCGGGAGTCCATACATCTACCCAGTGGGCTGTCACAGTCATATAGTCCTGACCCTGCCCTGCTCCACTTGTCCACATGTCCGTGGTTAAGTGGACATTGGGTACAACTGCATTTTTTAGGACACTGGTGAGTCTTTTTCTGACGTCCGTGTACATTCTCGGTATCGCCTGCCTAGAGAAGTGGAACCTAGATGGTATTTGGTAACGGGGGCACACTGCCTCAATAAATTGTCTAGTTCCCTGTGAACTAACGGCGGATACCGGACGCACGTCTAACACCAACATAGTTGTCAAGGACTCAGTTATCCGCTTTGCAGTAGGATGACTGCTGTGATATTTCATCTTCCTCGCAAAGGACTGTTGAACAGTCAATTGCTTACTGGAAGTAGTACAAGTGGGCTTACGACTTCCCCTCTGGGATGACCATCGACTCCCAGCGGCAACAACAGCAGCGCCAGCAGCAGTAGGCGTTACACGCAAGGATGCATCGGAGGAATCCCAGGCAGGAGAGGACTCGTCAGACTTGCCAGTGACATGGCCTGCAGGACTATTGGCATTCCTGGGGAAGGAGGAAATTGACACTGAGGGAGTTGGTGGGGTGGTTTGCGTGAGCTTGGTTACAAGAGGAAGGGATTTACTGGTCAGTGGACTGCTTCCGCTGTCACCCAAAGTTTTTGAACTTGTCACTGACTTATTATGAATGCGCTGCAGGTGACGTATAAGGGAGGATGTTCCGAGGTGGTTAACGTCCTTACCCCTACTTATTACAGCTTGACAAAGGGAACACACGGCTTGACACCTGTTGTCCGCATTTCTGGTGAAATACCTCCACACCGAAGAGCTGATTTTTTTGGTATTTTCACCTGGCATGTCAACGGCCATATTCCTCCCACGGACAACAGGTGTCTCCCCGGGTGCCTGACTTAAACAAACCACCTCACCATCAGAATCCTTCTGGTCAATTTCCTCCCCAGCGCCAGCAACACCCATATCCTCCTCATCCTGGTGTACTTCAACACTGACATCTTCAATCTGACTATCAGGAACTGGACTGCGGGTGCTCCTTCCAGCACTTGCAGGGGGCATGCAAATAGTGGAAGGCGCATGCTCTTCACGTCCAGTGTTGGGAAGGTCAGGCATCGCAACCGACACAATTGGACTCTCCTTGTGGATTTGGGATTTCAAAGAACGCACAGTTCTTTGCGGTGCTTTTGCCAGCTTGAGTCTTTTCAGTTTTCTAGCGAGAGGCTGAGTGCTTCCATCCTCATGTGAAGCTGAACCACTAGCCATGAACATAGGCCAGGGCCTCAGCCGTTCCTTGCCACTCCGTGTGGTAAATGGCATATTGGCAAGTTTACGCTTCTCCTCCGACAATTTTATTTTAGGTTTTGGAGTCCTTTTTTTTCTGATATTTGGTGTTTTGGATTTGACATGCTCTGTACTATGACATTGGGCATCGGCCTTGGCAGACGACGTTGCTGGCATTTCATCGTCTCGGCCATGACTAGTGGCAGCAGCTTCAGCACGAGGTGGAAGTGGATCTTGATCTTTCCCTAATTTTGGAACCTCAACTTTTTTGTTCTCCATATTTTATAGGCAGAACTAAAAGGCACCTCAGGTAAACAATGGAGATGGATGGATTGGATACTAGTATACAATTATGGACGGACTGCCACGGTTAGGTGGTATAAAAAAACCACGGTTAGGTGGTATATATTGTAATACAATTATGGATGGACGGACTGCCTGCCGAGTGCCGACACAGAGGTAGCCACAGCCGTGAACTACCGCACTGTACACTGGTTGATAAAGAGATAGTAGTATACTCGTAACAACTAGTATGACTGACTATGACGGTATAAAGAATGAAAAAAAAACCACGGTTAGGTGGTATATATTGTAATACAATTATGGATGGACGGACTGCCTGCCGAGTTCCGACACAGAGGTAGCCACAGCCGTGAACTACCGCACTGTACACTGGTTGATAAAGAGATAGTAGTATACTCGTAACAACTAGTATGACTGACTATGACGGTATAAAGAATGAAAAAAAAACCACGGTTAGGTGGTATATATTGTAATACAATTATGGATGGACGGACTGCCTGCCGAGTTCCGACACAGAGGTAGCCACAGCCGTGAACTACCGCACTGTACACTGGTTGATAAAGAGATAGTAGTATACTCGTAACAACTAGTATGACTGACTATGACGGTATAAAGAATGAAAAAAAAACCACGGTTAGGTGGTATATATTGTAATACAATTATGGATGGACGGACTGCCTGCCGAGTTCCGACACAGAGGTAGCCACAGCCGTGAACTACCGCACTGTACACTGGTTGATAAAGAGATAGTAGTATACTCGTAACAACTAGTATGACTGACTATGACGGTATAAAGAATGAAAAAAAAACCACGGTTAGGTGGTATATATTGTAATACAATTATGGATGGACGGACTGCCTGCCGAGTTCCGACACAGAGGTAGCCACAGCCGTGAACTACCGCACTGTACACTGGTTGATAAAGAGATAGTAGTATACTCGTAACAACTAGTATGACTGACTATGACGGTATAAAGAATGAAAAAAAAAACCACGGTTAGGTGGTATATATTATAATACAATTATGGATGGACGGACTGCCTGCCGACTGCCGACACAGAGGTAGCCACAGCCGTGAACTACCGCACTGTACACTGGTTGATAAAGAGATAGTAGTATACTCGTAACAACTAGTATGACACTATGACGGTATAAAGAATGAAAAAAAAACCACGGTTAGGTGGTATATATTATAATACAATTATGGATGGACGGACTGCCTGCCGACTGCCGACACAGAGGTAGCCACAGCCGTGAACTACCGCACTGTACACTGGTTGATAAAGAGATAGTAGTATACTCGTAACAACTAGTATGACACTATGACGGTATAAAGAATGGAAAAAAAACCACGGTTAGGTGGTATATATTATAATAATACAATTATGGATGGACGGACTGCCTGCCGACTGCCGACACAGAGGTAGCCACAGCCGTGAACTACCGCACTGTACACTGGTTGATAAAGAGATAGTAGTATACTCGTAACAACTAGTATGACTGACTATGACGGTATAAAGAATGAAAAAAAAACCACGGTTAGGTGGTATATATTATAATACAATTATGGATGGACGGACTGCCTGCCGACTGCCGACACAGAGGTAGCCACAGCCGTGAACTACCGCACTGTACACTGGTTGATAAAGAGATAGTAGTATACTCGTAACAACTAGTATGACACTATGACGGTATAAAGAATGAAAAAAAAACCACGGTTAGGTGGTATATATTATAATACAATTATGGATGGACGGACTGCCTGCCGACTGCCGACACAGAGGTAGCCACAGCCGTGAACTACCGCACTGTACACTGGTTGATAAAGAGATAGTAGTATACTCGTAACAACTAGTATGACACTATGACGGTATAAAGAATGAAAAAAAAACCACGGTTAGGTGGTATATATTATAATAATACAATTATGGATGGACGGACTGCCTGCCGACTGCCGACACAGAGGTAGCCACAGCCGTGAACTACCGCACTGTACACTGGTTGATAAAGAGATAGTAGTATACTCGTAACAACTAGTATGACTATGACGACGGTATAAAGAAAGAAAAAAAAATACCACGGTTAGGTGGTATATAATTATACAATTATGGATGGACGGACTGCCTGCCGAGTGCCGACTGCCGACACAGAGGTAGCCACAGCCGTGAACTACCGCACTGTACTGTGTCTGCTGCTAATATAGACTGGTTGATAAAGAGATAGTATACAACAATATACTACTATACTGGTGGTCAGGCACTGGTCACCACTAGTCACACTGGCAGTGGCACTCCTGCAGCAAAAGTGTGCACTGTTTAATTTTAAATTAATATAATATTATGTACTCCTGGCTCCTGCTATAACAACCTGCAGTGCTCCCCAGTCTCCCCCACAATTATTATAAGCTTTTATACATTGATGTGCAGCACACTGGGCTGAGCTGAGTGCACACAGACTGAGTCACACTGTGTGACTGCTGTGTATCGTTTTTTTCAGGCAGAGAACGGATATAGCAGAGAACGGATATATTAAATAAAAGTTAACTTAACAACAACTGCACTGGTCACTGTGGTAAACTCTGTCTGCACAATCTCTCTCTCTCTCTCTCTCTTCTAATCTATTCTAATGGAGAGGACGCCAGCCACGTCCTCTCCCTATCAATCTCAATGCACGTGTGAAAATGGCGGCGACGCGCGGCTCCTTATATAGAATCCGAGTCTCGCGAGAATCCGACAGCGTCATGATGACGTTCGGGCGCGCTCGGGTTAACCGAGCAAGGCGGGAAGATCCGAGTCGCTCGGACCCGTGAAAAAAAAAGTGAAGTTCGTGCGGGTTCGGATTCAAAGAAACCGAACCCGCTCATCTCTAGTAAATAGACCCCTGACTCACTGGCCGGTATTCAATTCTTATCACCCCCTTCCACACCCATTCTATTTCTGCTGACATGCATGGTATCATCATTTCAGCTCGCTACCCCCGATGTAGCGAGGGCGCCCAACCCTTTACGCCGCTAAACCTGATTACTATGGGCGCGATATACGCAATCACGGGGATCACTATAGAAAGGAGATTGGGTGTGATGTCATTTGAATACCGGCCACTGAGTGTGGCGCTCATCGCCTAGCGTCATGTGACTGACTGTGCCTAAGGCCCCGCCCCCAACCACTTTAAGGGGCCGATTTATCAGCATCCGCATCTCATGATGCGGATGACAGGTAATATCGGCCAAATTCGCAATGCGATAATTGATTACATCGTATGTATCAATTATCACATGCAGGGACAGAGCTTGCAAGAAAGTTCTGTCCCTGTGACGCGTCTTCGCAGCATTATCAGGGTATTTTTCGTAAAAAACACCCTGATGTCTTGCTGCGCATGCGATGCCGGCCGTCGCTACTGCCACCGTGACTTCCCCCTGTCGCAACTACCCACGCGCCGCAAACAGCCGTCCCCCCGGGGAGTTCTACTTACCAGTCCCAGGAGACGGTGTCCACTGCTTCCAGGAGGCTGCCGGGCACCGGATCCTGCTTCTATGCTGTGACCCCTGGTGCTGTAAAGTAAGTTGCCGCTTTGCAGCGTCACTTTACTGCAATTGAGTCACAGCGCAGCACATAGAGGACCCGATGCCCGACAGCGCTCACCACTGGGATCACAGGCAGCGGCACAGACATTATATGATGACGAACAGTGGCAGAACCCGGAGCAGTAGAGAACCTGGGCATGCAAAGGTAAGTTATCCGCAGAGAGGGGGGGCTGTGCACAATACAAAATATAGGGGAAACAGATCATTCAAAATGGGGGAAGCCGTGGACAATAAACAAAACATAGGGAGGGAGAGGACAATACCTATGGATGACGTATCAGTGAGGCCTGGTAATACCAGTATGTAAGGGATGGTAGTGTGCAGGAACTGGCAGTGCCAATGAGTCAGGTTTGTCTGATAGTTCCGATGGAACATCAAATGATTCCCAACCCTAATCGCAAGTGCAGGTAAATATAGTTTTAAATGAATGCTGGGACTTGTAGCTTCGCAACAGCTGGAGAGCCATAGGTTGGCCAGCCCAAACTGGAAAATATTAATATACAAATAGAGTGCGCTGTCAACGGCAGCCTGTACAGGGAAGGTCAGTTCCCTTCAAAATATATATATATAAAGAAGAAGAAAAGTACTGGCGCCGGCTGAAATTCAAAACACAATATATAAAAAATATAAAATATATCTTTAATACATTTATCTAGGAGATTTTCTATCTCTCAAGGGTAAAACAACAACAATAAATATGAACACTGTAGGATGCCACAAAGAATTAACCCTTTCAATTTGAATGTCCATAGTTCCTGGCTAGGACACTAATCCACATTTGCCCACAAGTTATTTCGTGTAAAGCTTTTTACCAGACTTGCTTCCGGATAGAGTCCCCTAGGAATCCCATGCAAATGGAGTACAGATAGCAATTGGAGATAAGTCCGGGTCTGTGGAGAAACTTGTGCCGGAATTTGATCCAGTGGATGCTGATGGGTCCAGATAACGCCAGGAGGTGGATATGGGTGCTGGTACTTGTGGTCCTACAAGGAAAATCCCAACGCGTTTCGCTGGTCTAATGGATGCCAGCTTCCTCAGGAGCATAAGTCCAGTGTCCAACTTATGAACTATATATACCCTTAATAATTAGGGATTGATTAGAAACATCTGTTAACCCTGCTAACACATAATAAAGTCTATTCCACAAAATCAATGTTTAGCTACAGCAGAAGGCAATCAATCATAGAGTGTTATTAATAGAGATCTTTATTTATAAAAACGAGTTTTCAAAATATCATAAAAATTTAAATTTAAAATACAGAGTTTGTATCATGTGATCGCTCCCGATCACATGATGCTAAGTAGCCAATGAGACCAGTGTTGCTGATTCAGTGTAATCGCGCCCAGGACCACGTGACCGGCTCCGATCACGTGGTCACACTGGCGCGTCATGCGTCTCACAGACCCAGAGAGGGTCTGTGAGACGTACATACATACATTTAAGTCCAATAGAGATAGAAATAAGTAATAGACATTTGGTATAGAATAATTTCTGGGTGGAGACTTCCACTCTGAAGAATGAAGGAATTTTTTCTGTATACTGAACAGATCCTTAATTTATACATAGGATATGTTGGATAGATGGAGATTGTGGGACCATCTATTACCCATATATTCATCCATATTATAGATATTCATGTATAACTGTGGTTTATATGTGTGTCTCTCTGGAATATATGTAACTAAAGGCTAGATAAGAAAAATGATATGTGCTTGTAATCTAACAACAGCACTGTCCTTTCATCTAGTATGATGATAACAGCAACATATGTTTCATATAGTTTGATAGACTAGAAACTCTATATGTTGTTTCAATTGAGGTCTCTCTGACATCCCTGTATAAATATGGTTGGATGCTTTATCCGTTTATATGTGTCGCCAACTTTAAACTATAATAAATGAATACCTTGGGGTTTATTTTATTTTATTTATTTTTTCCATCCTCCATACTAATATGTGTTTTCACCCAAATTGTGCCTGTTGTTTTTAGTATCCACAAATGATAATGAGTACTGTATTCCAAAGATTTAGGAGTACGGGATGCATTTCCCTATTCTTGTGTGTGCGCTCCACGGAGCGGTGTGATCTCTTCCTGGTCCGTGAACCGCATGACGTACCAGCGGGATCACGTGATCGGAGATAGTCACGTGGTCCCGGGCGGGATTACATGAGACAAGCAGCAGCGTGGGACGACCCTCTCTGGGTCTGTGAGACGCATGACGCGCCAGTGTGACCACGTGATCGGAGCCGGTCACGTGGTCCTGGGCGCGATTACACTGAATCAGCAACACTGGTCTCATTGGCTACTTAGCATCATGTGATCGGGAGCGATCACATGATACAAACTCTGTATTTTAAATTTACATTTTTATGATATTTTGAAAACTCGTTTTTATAAATAAAGATCTCTATTAATAACACTCTATGATTGATTGCCTTCTGCTGTAGCTAAACATTGATTTTGTGGAATAGACTTTATTATGTGTTAGCAGGGTTAACAGATGTTTCTAATCAATCCCTAATTATTAAGGGTATATATAGTTCATAAGTTGGACACTGGACTTATGCTCCTGAGGAAGCTGGCATCCATTAGACCAGCGAAACGCGTTGGGCTTTTACCCAAAAACACCAGTAATTTACTTACTGCCTAAGGTCCATAAATGTTTGGTGGACCCCCCGGGAAGACCAATCATCTCGGGAGTGGAATCCACCACTGCAAATTTATCTCAATACATCGACTCTTTCCTGCAGCCTTTAGTTAAAAAAAAACAATCCCACCTTTCAGATACTAGAGATTTTTTACTCAATTTGGAAAAAATTAAATGGGAGGAGGGACTCACTTTAGTTACTGCTGATGTGAGTTCCCTCTATACTATCATTAACCATGACCAAGGTATTGAGGCAACCAAGTATTTTTTAGGAAATTCGGACATGTCTAAAGATTTACAGGAATTTGTATTGGAAGGCATTCGCTTTATTCTTACAAACAATACGTTTCTGTTCAAGGATGATTTTTACATCCAAAAAACAGGGACCGCCATGGGCACCAGGTTCGCTCCGAGTTACGCTAATCTGTTCATGGGGTTGTGGGAACTTGAAACCATCTGGACTAATAACCCCTTCGGAGCGAACCTGGTGTCCTACATGCGTTACATTGACGACATCTTTCTAATTTGGAGGGGCGGAAACGATCTCCTTAATGAGTTTCTAACATCCCTGAATACCAATAATAAAAATATTAAGTTATCTTTACTACCAGTTCAAGCACCATCAACTTCTTGGACATTACTGTGTACGTCAAAAATGGAGAATTACATACCATGAACTACACTAAGCCAACTGATTCCGTTTCTTACATTCCCATGACCAGCTGTCATCATGATAGCTGGCTCAACTCCATACCAAAGAGTCAGATCAACCGTCTGAGACGGAATTGCACTGAACAGGAAGTCTTCACTAAACAAGCAGATGAAATGAAATCTAAATTTAAGGCCTGCGGTTATGATGAGAGGAATATCAACTTAGAAATTGCTAAATTTACGGAATCTAACCGGGAGGAATTATTAAAAACTAAACGAAAAAAAGATACCAATCATGATCAGTATCAATGGGCATTTATAACAGAATTTACCAGCCAACATAGATCAATGGAGAAAATCATCAGAAAACACTGGGACATACTTAAAAATGATCCAGTTATTGGCTCCAATATTCCAGATAAACCTATATACATTTATAGAAAAGCCCCGAATTTAAAAACAAAATTGGTATCAAGTATGCTCCCCCCGACTTCTAGAGATCCGATTATTAAATCCCACGGCTTCCATAGATGCGGCTGTTGCCAAGGATGTAAAAATGTGGAATACACTGGCATCAGCAAGTTTGAGAAAATTGAAATTAATGGGAATGAAGTCCCAATAAAGGACTTCATAACATGTAACACAAAAAATGTTATATATGTCATTCAATGCTCCTGCGATAAGTTTTACATAGGCCGCACGTCTAGACAATTAAAAATCCGCTTATCTGAACATCTTAGGAATATTAAAAAAGGCCTTGAATCACATGCCCTCTCTCACCATTTTAAAGAGGTCCATGAAAGCTCTACCAAGTTTATTAAAGCATTTTATGGCATCAGGACTGTTAAGGGTAACATTAGAGGTGGGAGTATAGCGAAATCTTTAGCAAAATTAGAAATGAATTGTATTTATTCCTACAAAACTCTAGTGCCACAGGGCCTCAATAAGGACTTCGAGCTAAAATGGTTTCTTTAAAATAGGAAGTGTTTATGGTATTTAGGTTGTTCGATCATCTTCTCGTGTTTTTTCTAGAGATCCCATTATTCACCTTTCATGGATACACACTATGTGGAACCTTATAATCCTTTGGACTGAGTTATCCTATGGACTTTATGAAAACAATATGGACAACGTCCCAGACGAAAAATAAGAAGAGGAAAGATGAAAGATCTTTTATTACTTATATACCTGTTGACACATTCTGTATGTAATAATTGAGCGATTATTGGTATTATAAGTTTTACCTGTAAATCTTAAAATGTGTATTTCTTATACATTAATGATAAGATGCTGTGTAGTAGTTTGCATTTTTCACAGTCTGTATGCCACGGGGGATATGTACCGCTGGATAAAGCATCTTTTTATGTCCCTGGTATGATACTTTTCTATTTAATTCCATGCGGAACGCACAAAACGAGCGTTGGAACGCAAATGGCGTCATCGCCTGGCGTCCGCTTCCGGGAATAGGCCGTGGAACGCATGCATGCGCCGTGGAACGCATGCATGCGCGACTAGGAAACCAGCGGCGAGCGCTATGCGCAGACGCCGTTTAGCTGGGATATTTAGTAGTAGGGAACTGTCCCCACTGCTCGTTGTTTATGAGGGAATAATTTATCTAGCCCACATCCCTCTGTTCTTTGCTTCCTGTCCGATTATATAATGTTTTTTTAATTTGTTTAAATAACAGGTTTTATATTAAATGCTGGCTTGGGAGAGGATTTTCCCTAAACCAGTATGTCAGGTCTGGACTTGTCTGTGTCCCCAGAGGGGGCGCTAGTGGGTCAGTGGAGGTATAAGGGAGGAAACGAGGAGGCTGGATGTTGTTTCAGCGCATCAGCGCAATGATATTTATTTGCAGATGATAATAACAGAAATGGCAGCAGAAATAATAATCACAGATGTAAAATGTCAATCACACAGCGTAATAGCTGAAAAGTCTATGGCAACTGGATGGCAGATGACTGTAGAAATAATAACCGGAAATGTAATAAACAGAAGAACGGGTGCTTGTAAAGTGGTTCTGGTTTGGAAACCAGTGCAGATATAAAACAGGAAACTTTAGGCAGCAAGGTGTTAAATGGCAAACCTGGTAGCAGAGGCAGGAGTCTGACTTCACAGTGCAGGTATTGAAGCACTGGCAGCAGCAAGCTGTATCACAGGTGTTTGGAATGAGACACACCTGGAGTCAGTCTCAACTGCAGGCTGAAGCACACAAGGTGGTGATGAGTGTGAAGCCTGTTTGCAGGTATTGCTGGGCCTTGAAGTTCCACGGAGCTTGTGCAGATAACCAGGAGTACAGGTCTTTAGCCAGAGAGCCAGGAACACAGGAGTAACGGAACAGATCCTTACACATGGGTCGCAGGAGTGACACAAAGTCCAGGATGCCTGCAGACTGATCCTGCAGTCTCTTATATACCCCTTGGTGCACAGGGATTGGGTGAGTGAGGGAAAGTGGGTGCGGCCAAGCACCGGATTGGCCGCTGTATGCTGGCTGTTTGTAGACTGTCATGGCGGCGCCCATGCCGCGGCCTAGCGGGAACGCGGCGCGCTACACGCCCGCTGTCACAGGAGTGTTCCCAGGCCCGTGATGGCGTCCCATGGCAGAGACACAGATGACAGGTGACCGCAGGGAGCCAGGACGGAGTCCGCAGCGGCGGACGGATGTCGGCTTGGTGAGTCGATTCCTGACAGTACCCCCCCCTTTAAGGGTGGACACCGAACACCCACGTGGCTTGGAAGGATGAGTGCTGTGGAAAACACGGACCAACCTTGGAGCATGGACATCAGATGAGTTTACCCAACTCCTCTCCTCTGGGCCATAACCGGACCAATCGACCAGGTACTGAAGACGTCCATACCGGCAACGGGAGTCCAGAATTTTACCGATCTCGAATTCCACGCCCCGCTGAGTTCGAATTTTGGGGCCAACTGGAAGAGAACTCTGAAAACGGTTCAGACTAGAGGTCTGAGGAGAGAAATATGAAAAGCGTTAGGTATACGAAGAGAAGGTGGTAACTTCAGTTTGTAGGCCACAGGGTTGATGACTCTTTCAACAGGGAAAGGACCAATGAAACGGGGTGCAAACTTCATGGACGGAACCCTAAGACGGAGGTTACGGGTTGATAGCCAAACCTTGTCCCCAGGTTTCAGGTGAGGAACCGCACGTCTCTTGCGGTCAGCAAAGAATTTGTACCGGCTGGAGGCCTTTTTGAGAGATACATGAATCTTTTTCCAAATTGATGAAAACTGAGACAGAGCAGTAGTGGCAGCAGGAACATCCATATGAGGGAGTTCTTGGAAGTCAGGAACACGGGGATGTTGCCCATATACTGCAAAGAATGGTGTTGTTTCAGTAGCAGTATGGTATCGGAAGTTGTGGGCAAACTCGGCCCATGGGAGCAGATCGAACCAGTCATCCTGGGAAGATGAAACATATAATCTTAAAAACGTCTCTAGATCTTGATTAACTCTCTCTGTCTGCCCATTCGTCTGAGGATGGTATGATGACGAAAACTTCAGTTTGACCTGCATGGCAGCACAGAGGGCCCTCCAAAACCTCGCTACAAACTGTACCCCCCGATCAGATATTATTTCAGAGGGTAGACCATGTAAGCGGAAAATCTCCCGTAGGAAGATTTGGGCAAGTTTCGGGGCAGACGGGAGACCCTGGAGAGGGACAAAATGAGCCATCTTGGTAAATCTGTCCACTACAACCCAGATGGTATTATATCCTTGGGAAGGAGGAAGGTCGGTGATAAAATCCATGGACAGGTGTGACCAGGGACGACTAGGAACAGACAATGGTTGTAACTGACCTGCTGGAGACTGACGAGGAGTCTTATGCTGCACACACTTAGGACAGGATGCCACGAAATCCTTGATGTCAGCCTTCATCTTTGGCCACCAGTACGTCTCAGAGAGAAACTTGAAGGTCTTCAGAACACCAGGATGACCGGTGAACTTGGATTGATGAGCCCAAGATAGCAACTTGGGACGGAGCTCTGGGGAAACAAAAGTCTTACCAGGAGGAGGAGCTGGGGAGACTTGAGATGCAGCGAATACCACTGGACTCAGGATGGAATGAGGCACTGAGTCAGGCGTTTCCTCTTCGGATTCCATGGATCGGGATAGAGCGTCAGCTTTAACATTCTGCGAACCTGGGCGGAAATGAAGCTTAAAATTAAAACGTGAGAAAAACATAGCCCACCTGGACTGGCGAGGATTAAGGCACTGAGCTGCCTTTAAGTATAGCAGGTTTTTATGATCCGTGTAGATATTAAACGGATGTTTGGCCCCTTCTAGGAGGTATCTCCATTCCTCGAGAGCCAGCTTGATCGCCAGTAGTTCTTGGTCTCCAACGGAGTAGTTAGCTTCTGCAGGAAGGAATTTGCGAGAATAAAACCCACAAGGGTGGACTTTCCCATCGGTTCCCTTCTGGGAGAGAACGGCTCCAACCCCAACTGTAGAGGCGTCCACCTCCAATTCGAACGGTTTGTTAACATCTGGCTGAGACAGAACTGGGGCAGACATAAAGGCCAGCTTGATCTTCTGGAAGGCTGCTAAGGCTTCTTCTGTCCAGTTGGAATGGTTTGCCCCTTTCCGAGTCAGGTTGGTAATAGGAGCGATGAGAGTGGAGAATCCCCGAATAAATTTCCTATAGTAGTTGGCAAAACCCAGGAACCGCTGGATAGACTTGAGAGAATTTGGAATGGACCAATTGGCAATAGCTTCCAATTTTGTCGGGTCCATCTGAAGATCCGATCCGGAAATTATATAACCCAGGAAGGGTATAGAGGGTACTTCAAAGGTGCATTTAGATAGTTTTCCGTAAAGACGGTTCTCACGAAGACGTCGGAGAACTTCTCGGACTTGTAGACGATGAGATGGAAGATCTTGGGAGAAGATGAGGATATCATCCAAGTAAACAACGAGGTACTTATACAGGACATCACGAAAAATTTCGTTCACAAAGTGTTGGAACACTGCTGGAGCATTACTCAATCCAAATGGCATTACTAGGTATTCATAATGGCCATCTCGAGTGTTAAAAGCTGTTTTCCACTCGTCACCACTCCGGATTCTGATGAGATTGTAGGCACCGCGGAGATCTAACTTGGTGAAGATGCGGGCTCCTTTGACTCTGTCAAATAATTCGGTAATGAGTGGTAATGGATAACTATTTTTGATGGTAATGTCATTGAGACCCCGGTAGTCAATGCATGGACGCAGTCCTCCATCCTTCTTTTTAACAAAGAAGAAACCTGCGCCAGCGGGTGATGATGACGGACGGATGAATCCCTTCTGAAGATTCTCTCTGATGTAAACGCTCATCGCCTCAGTTTCAGGAACAGACAACGGGTAGGTGCGCCCCCTAGGTGGCTTCTTGCCAGGAAGGAGATCGATGGGACAATCCCATTCCCTATGGGGCGGCAGGACATCAGCGGCCTTTTCACAGAAGACGTCTGAGAAATCTTGATAGGCAGCTGGGAGACTTGACTGTGTCTTAACTTCGGTAGACTTTATGGGACACACTTGGGCTAAACAAGATTGATGACACTGTGAACCCCAAGAGGTAAGCTGCAACGTTGACCAGTTAAACTGTGGATTATGTAGCTGGAGCCAGGGCATGCCCAAGACGATCTCCTGGGTGGCTTGAGGGATGACCAAGAACTTAATCAGTTCAGAGTGTAGGAATCCAACTCCCAGGACCACTGGGGCAGTTTGATGGGAAATATTCCCCTTGGAGATTCGGCTTCCATCCACAGCGGTAATATAAACTGGACAGGAAAGTTCACAAGTAGATAAGCAGAATTTATTTACCGCAGCTTGGGTGATGAAATTTCCTGCAGCTCCACAGTCCACCAATGCTGATGCGGACTGGAGCCCAACTGAAGTCTCTAACGTCACTGGAAGGATAAGGTCTGGATTAGAAGGAGCTTGACAAAAAGATCCCAACTTGACTCCTCCTTTGCAAGTCAGGATCTGGCGTTTCCCGAACGCACTGTGCAGGAGTTAATCTGGTGGCCCGCAGCCGCACAGTACAGACAGAGTCTCTCACGTATTCTTCTTGCCCGCTCTTCAGGAGTTAGGCGGGACCTATTTATCTGCATAGGCTCGTCAGAAGAGGGAGACTGAAACTGTACAGAAGGTATTATCCTTGATCTGCGTGGCTCACTCCGAGCGCGTTCATTATTGCGTTCGCGGATGCGAGAGTCCAACTTAATGCACAAGGAGATCAGGTCAGATAATTGAACAGGAAGGTCGCGGGTCGCCAGTTCATCCTTGATCCGGTCAGAAAGTCCATGCCAGAAGGCTGCTACCAGGGCCTGATTATTCCACTGAACCTCAGCGGCCAACGTCTGGAACAGAATAACATATTGTCCCATACTACGGGTACCTTGGCAGAGTTGAATCAGGTCAGCGGAAGCTGATGTTGCACGACCAGGCTCGTCAAAGATCCGTCTGAAAGTTGACACGAAGTCTGTGTAGTTGTTAATCAAAGGGTCAGCACGTTCCCACAGAGGAGACACCCAATTCAGAGCAGATCCAGAAAGTAAGGAGATGATGTAGGCAACCTTGGATCTTGGCGTGGGGAAATTATGTGGCAACAACTCAAACTGGATTTCACATTGGTTGAGAAACCCGCGACATAACTTTGGACTGCCATCATACTTGCTCGGCACGGGCAGGTGCAGACGTGACACTGGAGCTGATGCAGTCGGCATAGAGGAACTCACGGCACTGGCAGGTGCTGGAGTAACAGGAACAACAGGAGTGAGGACACTAGGCAGGGATTGCTGTAGTGTATCTATCCGGGAGGACATCCCTTGCAGAAATTGAAACATCTGCTGCTGCGCAGCCTCTTGACCATCCAGACGGGAGACCAGGTTTTGCAAGGCCTCTGACCCCACACTCCGTCCACCATCTGAGTCCATCGATCCTGGACTTACTGTCAGGTCTGGACTTGTCTGTGTCCCCAGAGGGGGCGCTAGTGGGTCAGTGGAGGTATAAGGGAGGAAACGAGGAGGCTGGATGTTGTTTCAGCGCATCAGCGCAATGATATTTATTTGCAGATGATAATAACAGAAATGGCAGCAGAAATAATAATCACAGATGTAAAATGTCAATCACACAGCGTAATAGCTGAAAAGTCTATGGCAACTGGATGGCAGATGACTGTAGAAATAATAACCGGAAATGTAATAAACAGAAGAACGGGTGCTTGTAAAGTGGTTCTGGTTTGGAAACCAGTGCAGATATAAAACAGGAAACTTTAGGCAGCAAGGTGTTAAATGGCAAACCTGGTAGCAGAGGCAGGAGTCTGACTTCACAGTGCAGGTATTGAAGCACTGGCAGCAGCAAGCTGTATCACAGGTGTTTGGAATGAGACACACCTGGAGTCAGTCTCAACTGCAGGCTGAAGCACACAAGGTGGTGATGAGTGTGAAGCCTGTTTGCAGGTATTGCTGGGCCTTGAAGTTCCACGGAGCTTGTGCAGATAACCAGGAGTACAGGTCTTTAGCCAGAGAGCCAGGAACACAGGAGTAACGGAACAGATCCTTACACATGGGTCGCAGGAGTGACACAAAGTCCAGGATGCCTGCAGACTGATCCTGCAGTCTCTTATATACCCCTTGGTGCACAGGGATTGGGTGAGTGAGGGAAAGTGGGTGCGGCCAAGCACCGGATTGGCCGCTGTATGCTGGCTGTTTGTAGACTGTCATGGCGGCGCCCATGCCGCGGCCTAGCGGGAACGCGGCGCGCTACACGCCCGCTGTCACAGGAGTGTTCCCAGGCCCGTGATGGCGTCCCATGGCAGAGACACAGATGACAGGTGACCGCAGGGAGCCAGGACGGAGTCCGCAGCGGCGGACGGATGTCGGCTTGGTGAGTCGATTCCTGACACAGTACATATTCAAATATGTTTTTAATCCTATTGAATGTAAATGAGCTCATTAGTGTGAGGTCACTTCCCACACACTCCATTGGCTGGTGCCCAGATAAATAGCATGGGGCTGCACAGTGTCCACATGTCTTGAGGAAGGCTCCTGTAGAGCCGAAACGCGTCGACAAACACTGGGCACTGTGCTACCTCGTTTTCTCTAAGAAGCTAACTTTTGAGGTATTTTATACAATTTAAATGGATTTTATGAAATTCTGGACCTTTTAAAAAAAATTATTTTTTCGGTGTAATTCATTTTTCTATTTTGAGCTCCTTCTTGTGGAGTAACCAAGTGTTATTTCATGTGTATGTTTTTTGTTTTCCCAACTTTGGGTTGTTTTTATTAAAATTTAAAAAGAACAATCGGACTGATTGGTACTTTCCCTTTTTTTGTGATTTGGAATTGCCATACCATATACTGGGTTTTTTTTGGAGTCCGAAACAGTGGTGGACTTAAAAGATACCTTTATGGGAACATCTTCACCATATATTCCGTGAGTGTGGTACGCACCTTTATCGACACAACCATATAGGAGTAAAGATACCTTTACACACCTGTCTTTCCCCACTTTAAAGTGAGTTGAGGTATGCTCTCCCATACATACCACATGGTGAAGGACACTGTAAGAGGGTGAAGAATTTCTAAAGAAACCTTTTTGTGCACACATTCATCTCCTCTATTGTGAGTTGGGGTACGCATTCTATACAGATTCTCTGTCCATGGTAATGTCCCCCCCTATCCTGATAGGATAAGGATAACTTTATCTATTTAATAAGGAAACTGGATATACAACAATACTACACATTGTATGCCTGCTTCTTTTTTTTCCATACAAAATCACTGGGTATGATCTGCTCCCATTGGGAACCATCTTTTTGAGCCACTTTCAGAAGTTGGGAAGTGCATCTTGGATCCTAAAGAAACCTTGATAGGATTGTCTCCACTTCTTGTCCTGTGAGTGTGGTACGCATCTCCATCTGACATAGCAGTAATAGGATAAAAAGATACCTTTATATATTTGACTCGCTTTCATCTTAAAGTGAGTCTAGGTATGCTCTTCCACGCATACTTTATGGTGAAGGATACACAAAGAGGGTGAAGAATTTCTAAAGAAACCTTTCTGTGCATATATTTGCCCCTCCCAGTGTGAGTTGGGGTACGCGCCATATATAGACTCCCTCCTTACGCTACTACTTTAACTTTTTCCTATTGGGATTAGGTTAATTCTGTGTATGAAAAGAACTCTTTATGCAAAACAATACTATACATTGTATGTCTGTTTTTTTGTTTCCATACAAAAACCACTGGTCATCGTCTATACCAATTGAGGACATCCTGTGAATAATTGAGGAACAATCGATTGTTAACACCTTCAAGGGACGTATATATACATCTATTACCCATTTTTCTCCATTTTGGCGCTTATACTTAAAAAAATTTGTCTTTTCCTTGTGAAAAACACTCTATGATTGATTGCCTTCTGCTGTAGCTAAACATTGATTTTGTGGAATAGACTTTATTATGTGTTAGCAGGGTTAACAGATGTTTCTAATCAATCCCTAATTATTAAGGGTATATATAGTTCATAAGTTGGACACTGGACTTATGCTCCTGAGGAAGCTGGCATCCATTAGAACAGCGAAATGCGTTGGGATTTTCCTTGTAGGACCACAAGTACCAGCACCCATATCCACCTCCTGGCGTTATCTGGACCCATCAGCATCCACTGGATCAAACTCCGGCACAAGTTTCTCCACAGACCCGGACTTATCCCCAATTGCCATCTGGACTCCATTTGCATGGGATTCCTAGGGGACTCTATCCGGAAGCAAGTCTGGTAAAAAGCTTTACACGAAATAACTTGTGGGCAAATGTGGATTAGTGTCCTAGCCAGGAACTGTGGACATTCAAATTGAAAGGGTTAATTCTTTGTGGCATCCTACAGTGTTCATTTTTATTGTTGTTGTTTTACCCTTGAGAGATAGAAAATCTCCAAGATAAATGTATTAAACAGTGATCGCGCTGATCCAAAAAAAAAGTGGGTCCCAGGGACCCCTCACTTTTAAAAATTGGGGTCCTACCGGTCTTTTTCTGGGTCCCATCGGAATGAAGGTTCTTATTAATCTTATTCTTGTTAGGACACTACAAAACTATTGCAAGGTGGGGGGATGGGGTGATAGTGCTGCTGGGCTGTGTAGCATGCAGGACACCCTGCACCAGAGCTGTAACTAGACATTTTGGTGCCCTTAGGCAAAAAGTGAATTGGTGTTCCACCTCACTAGACCGCAAAGTATAGGCAGTGCGCGCCGGAGGCGCGACTCAAAATTTGAGGTGGCGTGGCTTCATGGGGAAGGGGCGTGGCCACATAATAGTGCCAATTCACATTACACCACACAGTGGTGCGCTTATACAGATTGCACCAAGTAGAACCTCCTATGCACACTGCGCCATGTAGAGCACGTTATACATATTGCACCAGGTAGAGCACATTATACATATTGCACCAGGTTACAGCACGTTATACACTTTGCTCCAGGTACAGCTCGCTATACACTTTGCTCCAAGTAGAGCACATTATACACATTGCGCCAGGTGGAACACGTTATACACATTGCACCAGGTAGAGCACTTTATACACATTGCGCCAGGTAGAGCACGTTATACACATTACGCCAGGTAGAGCACTTTATACACATTGCGCCAGTTAGAGCGCATTAATATAGACATTGCGCCCAGTAGAGCTCGTTATACACAATGCGCCCGGTAGAGCACGTTATATACATTGCACCAGGTAAAGCAAATATAAACATTGCACAAGGTAGAGCACGTTATACAAAATGCGCCCGGTAGAGCACGTTACACACAATGCACCATGTAGAGCACATTACACATAATGCGCCCGGTAGAGCACGTTATACACAATGCAGCAGGTAGAGCACGTTATACACATTGCAGCAGGTAGAGCACGTTACACACATTGCACCAGGTAGAGCACGTTACACACAATGCACCATGTAGAGCACATTACACATAATGCGCCCGGTAGAGCACGTTACACACATTGCAGCAGGCAGAGCACGTTACACACAATGCGACAGACAGAGCACGTTACACACACTGCGCCAGGCAGAGCACGTTACACACATTGCGCCAGGCAGAGCACGTTATACACATTGCGCCAGGTACAGCACGTTATACACATTGCGCCAGGTAGAGCACGTTACACACATTGCGCCAGGTGACCACTTAGACACATTGTAGCCACCATCTCGGAGCCCCAGTTGTTGTCCCCAGACACAGTGATCACGGGTGTCAGTGGAGGGGGTGTCAGATGGGTGTGTGTATAATGGGCACTGTGAACACGTTGTGGGGAGTGCGTATGATTGGCACTGTGTGAGTGTGTAATGGGCAATGTGTGGATATTGGGTGTGTGTATGATGGGCACTGTGTGGTTGGTGGGGTGCATGTGATGGCACTTGGAGGGTGTATGGAGGGTGTGGGTATATGGGGGTGGGGTAACTATGCTGGTCAATGTGTGCATTTGTGTTGGTGTATGCTGGGCACTGCCCTCACCCCCAGTGTTGTAATCGTTAGCTGTTGCCATCCCTCTCAAACCCCTCCAATAGCCGGGCTTCCGGGAGGACTGTTAGACTGGGAGGAGGAGCTGTTGGTGCCTTTCACTCCCGTATGCAGCTGCGGCACCCGGCATACTCAGAAGGCGGACCGAACTGCGGCGTTAACAGGCTTTCTCGGCGGCCACCTGTCTCCTCCCCATCCCGGCGCTGCTTTGTTGGTGAAACCTCAGTCAGTTGTTCTGGTTCATGGCCCTACTCAAATGAGCTTACAATCTAAGAGGTGTTGGGACACTTGAGACATAAAATTGCAGAATAACCATTATAGCCGGTAGAGGTTTCAGGTATTGTAAGGTAGTGGTGTTGGCAATAATAAAGGGATATTGGCGACTGGTATTCCAGTACAACTACTGCTGGTGCGATGTCTGATATCTGAGGCACTGCTTTTTCCTGATTTGTAGGTTGACCCTCACAAAATGGCTGCCCCCTCTGTGTAAAAGCTACGTCTCCATGATGCCGCCTTCTGTTATTCGTGTCACCCCAGCTGTGTATGGTATAGATCAGAGATGAACCACCTGCAGCATACCTCCCAAAAGTGCTTAATGTAGGCAGAGAGAGGAGGGTGATGGTGAATTGGGTACAGGGTGCTTTTAGGGAATGTAATGGTGCAGTGGTCAGGGGCGCTATTTGCTTGCCTGCATGCTATTGTCCCAGTTTTACCTCATAAAAAGTTGAGAGGTGTGCTGTAGGTGTCTGGTTGTTGAACTACAAGTTCCAGCATGGAGAGCAGGCTGCTGCAGCTGGGACGCTATAGGTTAGCGGTCTGGTTAGATGGGTCTAACACTGAGCCTGGTGGTGTTACAGTTTCTCAGCGTTTGCACAATATGCATGTGTAATGATGAGCATATGAAGCACAGAATAATAAGGGCCGCAGTACGTTGCGCTGATAAACAAATGAACTTGCATGTCAAACTCTTCATCTTAATTACCTGGCCGCAGTTAACAGGCTTTCTCGGCGGCCACATGTCTCCTCCCCATCCCGGTGCTGCTATTCACTTATACCCCTCACCACCGCGGCCACTCAGGACTCAGCATTGCGGATGTCGCGTCTAGCCTTGGAATTCACCGGCGTATGCCCCCGCATCCTGAGTGGCCGCGGCGGTGAGGGGGAGAAGTGAATAGCAGCGCCGAGAAAGCCTGTTAACGCCGCAGTTCGTCCCGCCTTCTGAGTACGCCGGGTGCCGCAGCTGCATACGGGAGTGAAAGGCACCAACAGCTCCTCCTCCCCGTCTAACAGTCCTCCCGGAAGCCCGGCTATTGGAGGGGTTTGAGAGGGAGACTATTGCGATTGGCCGTGACTTCAAAGAAGCCACAAGATTGGCAGCGGGACCCGGCAGAGAGATCAAAGGAGTACAGGACTACCTACAACGGAGCGCGTCCCCAGGGACGCACTCATTTTGTAAAATCGAGTCCCCGATCCTCATTATGGGGTAAAATACGCGCTATAGCGCGTTTTTGCGATCACTGATTAAAGATATATTTAATATTTTTTATATATTGTGTTTTGAATTTCAGCCGGCGCCAGTACTTCATCAAACTGGAAAATATGCCCTTTTAGGGGTCCCTGATGACTGAAGTTGGATTAACACTGATCTATGTGACTCTGACTGTACAATGGCCCTCATTCCGAGTTGATCGCTCGCTAGCTACTTTTTGCAGCAGTGCAAACGCATTTTCACCGCCCACGGGGGAGTGTATTTTCACTTTGCAAGGTTGCGAACGCCTGTGCAGCCAAGCGTTACAAAAACATTTTGTGCAAAACAAGACCAGGCCTGAAGTTACTTATCCTGTGCGATGATCCTGGCGACAAAGGTCCCGGAATTGACGTCAGATACCAGCCCTGCAAACGCCTGGTCACGTCTGCGTTTTTCCTACCACTCCCAGAAAACGGTCAGTTGACACCCATAAACGCACTCTTCCTGTCAATGTCCCTGTGATCGGCTGTGCGAATGGAATCGTCGCTAGAAGCATTGCCCAGCAACGATGTTGTTTGTACCCGTACGATGCGCGTGCGCATTGCGGTGCATATGCATGCACAGTTTTGACATTTTTTTACCTGATCGCTGCGCTGCAAAAATCGGCAGCAAGCGATCAACTCGGAATGACCCCCATGACTGTTGCAGACGGGGTGGTTTGAGGTTTCTCATAAACTGCTGATCTGCTGAGAATTTCATACACAACAGTCTCAAGAATTTACAGAGAATGGTGAGCAAACAACAAACATCCCGTGAATGGCCGTTCTGAGGAAGACTGGTTAATGGGGGTAATTCCAAGTTGATCGCAGCAGGAAATTTTTTTAGCAGTTGGGCAAAACCATGTGCACTGCAGGGGGGCAGATATAACATGTGCAGAGAGAGTTAGATTTGGCTGGGTTATTTCTCTAACGTCCTAGTGGATGCTGGGGACTCCGAAAGGACCATGGGGAATAGCGGCTCCGCAGGAGACTGGGCACAAAAGTAAAAGCTTTAGGACTACCTGGTGTGCACTGGCTCCTCCCCCTATGACCCTCCTCCAAGCCTCAGTTAGTTAGATTTTTGTGCCCGAACGAGAAGGGTGCAGTCTAGGTGGCTCTCCTGAGCTGCTTAGAAAAAAGTTTAGTTTTAGGTTTTTTATTTTCAGTGAGACCTGCTGGCAACAGGCTCACTGCATCGAGGGACTAAGGGGAGAAGAAGCGAACTCACCTGCGTGCAGAGTGGATTGGGCTTCTTAGGCTACTGGACATTAGCTCCAGAGGGACGATCACAGGCCCAGCCATGGATGGGTCCCAGAGCCGCGCCGCCGTCCCCCTTACAGAGCCAGAAGAGCAGAAGAGGTCCGGAAAAATCGGCGGCAGAAGACGTCCTGTCTTCAATAAGGTAGCGCACAGCACCGCAGCTGTGCGCCATTGCTCTCAGCACACTTCACACTCCGGTCACTGAGGGTGCAGGGCGTTGGGGGGGGGGCGCCCTGAGACGCAATAAAAACACCTTTTTTGGCAAAAAATACATCACATATAGCTCCTGGGCTATATGGATGCATTTAACCCCTGACAATTTTTCCATAAAAAAGCGGGAGAAAGGCCGCCGAGAAGGGGGCGGAGCCTATCTCCTCAGCACACTGGCGCCATTTTTTCCTCACAGCTCCGTTGGAGGAAGGCTCCCTGACTCTCCCCTGCAGTCCTGAATTACAGAAACAGGGTAAAACAAGAGAGGGGGGGCACTAATTGGCAGATAAATATATACAGCAGCTATATCAGGGAAAAACACTTATATAAGGTTATCCCTATATATATATAGCGCTCTGGTGTGTGCTGGCAAACTCTCCCTCTGTCTCCCCAAAGGGCTAGTGGGGTCCTGTCCTCTGTCAGAGCATTCCCTGTGTGTGTGCTGTGTGTCGGTACGTTGTGTCGACATGTATGAGGAGGAAAATGGTGTGGAGGCGGAGCAATTGCCTGTGTTAGTGATGTCACCCCCTAGGGAGTCGACACCTGACTGGATGGTCTTATGGAAAGAATTACGTGATAGTGTCAGCACTTTACAAAAGACTGTTGACAACATGAGACAGCCGGCAAATCAGTTAATACCTGTACAGGCGTCTCAAACACCGTCAGGGGCTCTAAAACGCCCGTTACCTCAGGTCGATACAGACACTGACACGGACACTGACTCCAGTGTCGACGGTGAGGAAACAAAAGTATTTTCCAGTAGGGCCACACGTTACATGATCACGGCAATGAAGGAGGTTTTGAACATTTCTGATACTACAAGTACCACAAAAAAGGGTATTATGTGGGGTGTGAAAAAACTACCCGTAGTTTTTCCTGAATCAGATGAATTAAATGAGGTGTGTGATGAAGCGTGGGTTTCCCCCGATAAAAAACTGCTAATTTCTAAAAAATTATTGGCATTATACCCTTTCCCGCCAGAGGTTAGGGCGCGTTGGGAAACACCCCCTAGGGTAGATAAGGCGCTCACACGCTTATCAAAACAAGTGGCGTTACCGTCTCCTGATACGGCCGCCCTCAAGGAACCAGCTGATAGGAAGCTGGAAAATATCCTAAAAAGTATATACACACATACTGGTATTATACTGCGACCAGAAATCGCCTCAGCCTGGATGTGCAGTGCTGGGGTGGCTTGGTCGGTTTACCTGACTGAAAATATTGATACCCTGGACAGGGACAATATATTATTGACTATAGAGCATTTAAAGGATGCATTTCTATATATGCGAGATGCACAGAGGGATATTTGCACTCTGGCATCAAGAGTAAGTGCGCTGTCCATTTCTGCCAGAAGAGGGTTATGGACGCGACAGTGGTCAGGTGATGCGGATTCCAAACGGCATATGGAAGTATTGCCGTATAAAGGGGAGGAGTTATTTGGGGTCGGTCTATCGGACCTGGTGGCCACGGCAACGGCTGGGAAATCCACCTTTTTACCCCAGGTCACCTCTCAGCAGAAAAAGATACCGTCTTTTCAGGCTCAGTCCTTTCGTCCCCATAAGGGCAAGCGGGCAAAAGGCCACTCATATCTGCCCCGGGGCAGAGGAAGGGGAAAAAGACTGCAGCAGACAGCCTCTTCCCACGAACAGAAGCCCTCCCCCGCTTCTGCCAAGTCCTCAGCATGACGCTGGGGCCTTACAAGCGGACTCAGGCACGGTGGGGGCCCGTCTCAAGAATTTCAGCGCGCAGTGGGCTCACTCGCAAGTGGACCCCTGGATCCTGCAGGTAGTATCTCAGGGGTACAAATTGGAATTCGAGACGTCTCCCCCTCGCCGGTTCCTGAAGTCTGCTTTACCAACGTCTCCCCCCGACAGGGAGGCGGTATTGGAAGCCATTCACAAGCTGTATTCCCAGCAGGTGATAATCAAGGTACCCCTCCTACAACAGGGAAAGGGGTATTATTCCACGCTGTTTGTGGTACCGAAGCCGGACGGCTCGGTGAGACCCATTTTAAATCTGAAATCCTTGAACACTTACATAAAAAGGTTCAAGTTCAAGATGGAGTCACTCAGAGCAGTGATAGCGAACCTGGAAGAAGGGGACTATATGGTGTCTCTGGACATCAAGGATGCTTACCTCCATGTCCCAATTTGCCCTTCTCACCAAGGGTACCTCAGGTTTGTGGTACAGAACTGTCACTATCAGTTTCAGACGCTGCCGTTTGGATTGTCCACGGCACCCCGGGTCTTTACCAAGGTAATGGCCGAAATGATGATTCTTCTTCGAAGAAAAGGCGTCTTAATTATCCCTTACTTGGACGATCTCCTGATAAGGGCAAGGTCCAGAGAACAGTTAGAGGTCGGAGTAGCACTATCTCAAGTAGTACTACGACAGCACGGGTGGATTCTAAATATTCCAAAATCGCAGCTGATTCCGACGACACGTCTGCTGTTCCTAGGGATGATTCTGGACACAGTCCAGAAAAAGGTGTTTCTCCCGGAGGAGAAAGCCAGGGAGTTATCTGACCTAGTCAGGAACCTCCTAAGACCAGGCCAAGTGTCAGTGCATCAATGCACAAGGGTCCTGGGAAAGATGGTGGCTTCTTACGAAGCGATTCCATTCGGCAGATTCCACGCAAGAACTTTTCAGTGGGATCTGCTGGACAAATGGTCCGGATCGCATCTTCAAATGCATCAGCGGATAACCCTGTCTCCAAGGACAAGGGTGTCTCTCCTGTGGTGGTTACAGAGTGCTCATATCCTAGAGGGCCGCAGATTCGGCATTCAGGATTGGGTCCTGGTGACCACGGATGCCAGCCTGAGAGGCTGGGGAGCAGTCACACAGGGAAAAAATTTCCAGGGCTTGTGGTCAAGCATGGAAACGTCACTTCACATAAATATCCTGGAACTAAGGGCCATTTACAATGCCCTAAGTCAGGCAAGGCCTCTGCTTCAGGGTCAGCCGGTGCTGATCCAGTCGGACAACATCACGGCAGTCGCCCACGTAAACAGACAGGGCGGCACAAGAAGCAGGAGGGCAATGACGGAAGTTGCAAGGATTCTTCGCTGGGCGGAAAATCATGTGATAGCACTGTCAGCAGTGTTCATTCCGGGAGTGGACAACTGGGAAGCAGACTTCCTCAGCAGACACGATCTTCACCCGGGGGAGTGGGGACTTCACCCAGAAGTCTTCCACATGATTGTGAACCGTTGGGAAAAACCAAAGGTGGACATGATGGCGTCCCGCCTCAACAAAAAACTGGACAGATATTGCGCCAGGTCAAGGGACCCTCAGGCAATAGCTGTGGACGCTCTGGTAACACCGTGGGTGTACCAGTCAGTATATGTGTTCCCTCCTCTGCCTCTCATACCCAAGGTACTGAGAATCATAAGAAGGAGAGGTGTAAAGACTATACTCGTGGCTCCGGATTGGCCAAGAAGGACTTGGTACCCGGAAATTCAAGAGATGCTCACGGAAGACCCGTGGCCTCTACCTCTAAGAAAGGACCTGCTCCAGCAGGGACCATGTCTGTTCCAAGACTTACCGCGGCTGCGTTTGACGGCATGGCGGTTGAACGCCGGATCCTGAAGGAAAAAGGCATTCCGGATGAAGTTATCCCTACCCTGATCAAAGCCAGGAAGGATGTAACTGTGCAACATTATCACCGTATTTGGCGTAAATATGTTGCGTGGTGTGAGGCCAGGAAGGCCCCTACAGAGGAATTTCAACTGGGTCGATTCCTACATTTCCTGCAAACAGGACTGTCTATGGGCCTCAAATTAGGGTCCATTAAGGTTCAAATTTCGGCCCTGTCAATATTCTTCCAAAAAGAACTAGCTTCAGTTCCTGAAGTTCAGACGTTTGTCAAGGGGGTACTGCATATACAGCCTCCTTTTGTGCCTCCAGTGGCACCTTGGGATCTCAATGTAGTTTTGGGATTCCTAAAATCACATTGGTTTGAACCACTCACCACTGTGGACTTAAAATATCTCACATGGAAAGTGGTAATGCTGTTAGCCCTGGCTTCAGCCAGGCGTGTATCAGAATTGGCGGCTTTATCCTATAAAAGCCCTTACCTAATTTTTCATACTGAACCAACCTATTTACAACTTTGCCGAGCAGCTACTTGGTCAGGAGCAAATACGTTTGTAAAATTCTACAAAATTGATATCCTGGCTGAGGAGGACCTGGAGTTCTCTCATTTGGTGCTGCAGAGTCATCCGCACTCTCCCGCCCGTTTGGGAGCTTTGGTATAATCCCCATGGTCCTTACGGAGTCCCCAGCATCCACTTAGGACGTTAGAGAAAATAAGAATTTACTTACCGATAATTCTATTTCTCATAGTCCGTAGTGGATGCTGGGCGCCCATCCCAAGTGCGGATTGTCTGCAATACTTGTACATAGTTATTGTTACAAAAATCGGGTTATTATTGTTGTGAGCCATCTTTCAGAGGCTCCTCTGTTATCATGCTGTTAACTGGGTTCAGATCACAGGTTATACGGTGTGATTGGTGTGGCTGGTATGAGTCTTACCCGGGATTCAAAATCCTTCCTTATTGTGTACGCTCGTCCGGGCACAGTATCCTAACTGAGGCTTGGAGGAGGGTCATAGGGGGAGGAGCCAGTGCACACCAGATAGTCCTAAAGCTTTCTTTAGATGTGCCCAGTCTCCTGCGGAGCCGCTATTCCCCATGGTCCTTACGGAGTCCCCAGCATCCACTACGGACTATGAGAAATAGAATTATCGGTAAGTAAATTCTTATTTTTTTCTATATCTTATTTAATATATGTCTATACTAGCGTTTGCCCGCGGCTTCGCTCATGTGGATGTCTGTTATTGCTCAGCGGAACTAATTTTACAAAGACAGTAGTGCCATCTAATATTGTGATGTATATTTTATATTGTGCACATTGATCACAATTTTTTTTTGTAAACAATATTTGCAGGTTTTCCTAAAGGGATTAACACAAAAAGATGCTTGGGGCTACTAACTCGTGAGCAAGCCACGTAAAGCTGCCCATGGGAGAAACAGCTGGTCCTGAGCTCTACGCCTGCAGCCCTGAGCGTTTGCCCCTGAGACTTGTTGATCGTCATAGTGAAGCAGACGCTTATAGGAAACTGCAGGTGCTTGAATTGAAGAAGTCATTTATTTCAGTATTGCTACAGTAACTTCAGAATTTTATATTTAAATGAATACAAGTTATTACAAAGTAACAGAAATGTTGCGCTGTTATGTTCTTATTTGTTTATCACTGGCCGTGAACAGCTGCTTGATTCATTGCGGTGTACATTATCTGTATACATATATTTAAATCAAAGGCTTGGTTTTATTTTATTAATATACATATCAGTTTATTACATATCAAAGACATTAAACTTTCACAAAATGATGTCAACCAAAGTAATAGTCCATCATTGCTGGAACTGTACTGTGAGCACAAATCCGGACAACTGACGTCTTCATGAAAACACTGCAATTGTCAGGAAAATTCCCAGTTCTAACAAAGAATAAAGATCCAAGGGTTTCAAAATACATATGAATCTTTGCCTTCTATATCAGAGAATATCTGTAATTATTCAGGAAATCAGGATAGTAACAGGCGTATTCCATACAGCTTCCGCGTCACCACTCTACAGCTGGACAACCTGCTGCTTCCGCATTTCATTCCTCTGAACCATTGCCATGAAGACCTTAGCCTCGTACAGTGGGACCGGCTCATCCAGCTGAGGCCTAGTACAGACAGAGCGGGACAATAGACAATTGAGGACAGAGCACACATACATACATCTGCTTCACATAAAAACAAATCACTTTCTCTCTCACGTTAAACAAATAAAATTTCTCTGACGTCCTAAGTGGATGCTGGGACTCCGTAAGGACCATGGGGAATAGCGGCTCCACAGGAGACTGGGCACAACTATAAAGAAAGCTTTAGACTACTGGTGTGCACTGGCTCCTCCCACTATGACCCTCCTCCAGACTTCAGTTAGAATCTTGTGCCCGGCTGAGCTGGATGCACACTAGGGGCTCTCCTGAGCTCCTAGAAAGAAAGTATATTTAGGTTTTTTATTTTACAGTGAGATCTGCTGGCAACAGACTCACTGCAGCGAGGGACTAAGGGGAGAAGAAGTGAACCTACCTAACAGGTGGTAGTTTGGGCTTTTTAGGCTACTGGACACCATTAGCTCCAGAGGGATCGACCGCAGGACACGACCTTGGTGTTCGTTCCCGGAGCCGCGCCGCCGGCCCCCTTACAGAGCCAGAAGCAAGAAGTGTTCCGGAAAATCGGCGGCAGAAGACTTCAGTCTTCAACAAGGTAGCGCACAGCACTGCAGCTGTGCGCCATTGCTCCTCATGCACACCTCACACTCCGGTCACTGATGGGTGCAGGGCGCTGGGGGGGGCACCCTGAGGGCAATATAAGACACCTTGGCTGGCAAATCTACATCATATATAGTCCTAGAGGCTATATAGATGTAAAAATACCCCTGCCAGTATTCCAGAAAAAGCGGGAGAAGTCAGCCGGAAAAGGGGCGGGGCCATCTCCCTCAGCACACTGGCGCCATTTTTCCCTCACAGCTCCGCTGGAAGGAAGCCCCCTGGCTCTCCCCTGCAGTCTGCAAGCTACAGAAGGGTAAAAAGAGAGGGGGGGGGCACTAAATTTAGGCGCAGGATATATATATATATATATATAAAAAGCAGCTATAAGGGAAAACACTCATTTATAGTGGGATCCCTGTGTTATATAGCGCTCTGGTGTGTGCTGGCATACTCTCTCTCTGTCTCCCCAAAGGGCTTTGTGGGGTCCGGTCCTCTGTCAGAGCATTCCCTGTGTGTTTGCGGTGTGTCGGTACGGCTGTGTCGACATGTTTGATGAGGAGGCTTATGTGGAGGCGGAGCAGATGCCTGTAAATGTGATGTCACCCCCTGAGGGGTCGACACCTGAGTGGATGGTGATGTGGAAGGAATTACGCGACAGTGTCGACTCCTTGCATAAAAGGTTTGACGACATACCAAATGTGGGACAGCCGGCTTCTCAGCCTGTGCCTGCCCAGGCGTCTCAAAAGCCATCAGGGGCTCTAAAACGCCCACTACCTCAGATGGCAGACACAGATGTCGACACGGATACTGACTCCAGTGTCGACGACGATGAGACTAATGTAACTTCCAGTAGGGCCACACGTTACATGATTGAGGCAATGAAAAATGTGTTGCACATTTCTGATGTTACCCCCGGTACCACAAAAAAGGGTATTATGTTTGGAGAGAAAAAACTACCAGTAGCTTTTCCTCCATCTGAAGAGTTAAATGAAGTGTGTGAAGAAGCGTGGGCTTCCCCTGAAAATCTATATATACACACACAGGTGTTATACTGAGACCAGCTATTGCTTCAGCATGGATGTGCAGTGCTGCAGCTGCATGGTCAGATTCCCTGTCAGAAAATATTGATACCCTAGACAGGGACACTATATTGCTAACCGTAGAGCATATAAAAGACGCACTTTTATACATGAGGGATGCACAGAGGGATATTTGCCGGCTGGCATCCAAAATTAGTGCAATGTCCATTTCTGCCAGGAGAGGGTTATGGACTCGGCAGTGGACAGGAGATGCAGATTCCAAAAGGCACATGGAAGTTCTGCCTTATAAGGGTGAGGAGTTTTTCGGGGATGGTCTCTCGGACCTCGTTTCCACAGCAACAGCTGGGAAGTCTACATTTTTACCCCATGTTCCCTCACAGCCAAAGAAAGCACCGTATTATCAGGTACAGTCCTTTCGGCCCAATAGGGGCAAGCGGGTTAAAGGCGCGTCCTTTCTGCCCAGAGGCAGAGGTAGGGGAAAAAAGCTGCAGCATACAGCCAGTTCCCAGGAGCAAAAGTCCTCCCCCGCTTCCTCTAAGTCCACAGCATGACGCTGGGGCTCCACAGGCGGAGCCAGGTACGGTGGGGGCCCGTCTCAAATATTTCAGCAATCAGTGGGCTCGCTCACGGGTGGATCCCTGGATTTTTCAGATAGTATCTCAGGGGTACAAGCTGGAATTCGAGACGTCTCCCCCCCCCCCCCCCCCCCCCCGCCGTTTCCTCAAATCTGCCTTGCCAACCACTCCCTCAGGCAGGGAGGCAGTGTTACATGCAATTCACAAGCTGTATTCACAACAGGTGATAGTAAAGGTACCCCTACTTCAACAAGGACGGGGTTACTATTCCACAATGTTTGTGGTACCGAAACCGGACGGTTCGGTTAGACCCATTTTAAATTTGAAACCCTTGAACACTTATATAAAAAAATTCAAGTTCAAGATGGAATCGCTCAGGGCGGTTATTGCAAGCCTGGACGAGGGGGATTACATGGTATCACTGGACATCAAGGATGCTTACCTGCATGTCCCCATTTACCATCCTCACCAGGAGTACGTCAGATTTGTGGTACAGGATTGTCATTACCAATTCCAGACGTTGCCGTTCGGTCTATCCACGGCTCCGAGGGTCTTTACCAAGGTAATGGCCGAAATGATGATACTCCTTCGAAAGAAGGGAGTTTTAATTATCCCGTACTTGGACGATCTCCTGATAAAGGCGAGGTCCAGAGAGCAGTTGTTGGTCGAGGTAGCACTATCTCGGGAGGTGCTACAACAGCACGGCTGGATTCTAAACATTCCAAAGTCACAGCTGGTCCCTACGACACGTCTACTGTTCCTGGGGATGGTTCTGGACACAGAACAGAAAAAAGTGTTTCTCCCGGAGGAGAAGGCCAAGGAGCGGTCATCTCTAGTCAGAGGCCTCCTAAAACCAAAACAGGTGTCGGTGCATCACTGCACGCGGATCCTGGGAAAGATGGTAGCTTCCTACGAAGCGATTCCATTCGGCAGGTTTCATGCAAGAACCTTTCAGTTCAACCTGTTGGACAAGTGGTCCGGATCGCATCTTCAGATGCATCGGCTGATAACCCTGTCTCCAAGGACAAGGGTGTCTCTGCTGTGGTGGCTGCAGAGAGCTCATCTTCAAGAGGGCCGCAGATTCGGCATACAGGACTGGGTCCTGGTGACCACGGATGCCAGCCTTCGAGGCTGGGGGGCAGTCACACAGGGAAGAAACTTCCAAGGACTATGGTCAAGTCAGGAGACTTCCCTGCACATAAATATTCTGGAACTAAGGGCCATTTACAATGCCCCAAGTCAGGCAAAATCCCTGCTTCAAAACCAGCCGGTACTGATCCAGTCAGACAACATCACGGCGGTCGCCCATGTAAACCGACAGGGCGGCACGAGAAGCAGGACGGCAATGGCAGAAGCCACAAGGATTCTCCGATGGGCGGAAAATCACGTGTTAGCACTGTCAGCAGTGTTCATTCCGGGAGTGGACAACTGGGAAGCAGACTTCCTCAGCAGGCACGACCTCCACCCGGGAGAGTGGGGACTTCATCCAGAAGTCTTTCAAATGATTGTAAACCGTTGGGAAAGGCCACAGGTGGACATGATGGCGTCCCGCCTAAACAAAAATCTAGAAAAGTATTGCGCCAGGTCAAGAGACCCGCAGGCGATAGCTGTGGACGCTCTAGTGACACCGTGGGTGTACCGGTCGGTTTATGTGTTCCCTCCTCTTCCTCTCATACCAAAGGTACTGAGGATAATACGGAGAAGAGCAGTAAGAACTATACTCATTGTTCCGGATTGGCCAAGAAGAGCTTGGTACCCGGAACTTCAAGAAATGATCTCAGAGGACCCATGGCCTCTACCGCTCAGACAAGACCTGCTGCAGCAGGGGCCCTGTCTGTTCCAAGACTTACCGCGGCTGCGTTTGACGGCATGGCGGTTGAACACCGGATCCTGAAGGAAATGGGCATTCCGGAGGAAGTCATTCCTACGCTGATTAAAGCTAGGAAAGAAGTAACCGCAAACCATTATCACCGCATATGGCGAAAATATGTTGCGTGGTGTGAGGCCAGGAAGGCCCCAACGGAGGAATTTCAGCTGGGCCGTTTCCTGCACTTCCTACAGTCAGGGGTGACTATGGGCCTTAAATTGGGTTCCATTAAGGTCCAGATTTCGGCTCTATCGATTTTCTTCCAGAGAGAACTGGCTTCACTACCTGAAGTTCAGACTTTTGTTAAGGGAGTGCTGCATATTCAGCCCCCTTTTGTGCCTCCAGTGGCACCTTGGGATCTCAACGTGGTGTTGGATTTCCTAAAGTCACATTGGTTTGAGCCTCTGAAAACCGTGGATTTGAAATATCTCACGTGGAAAGTGGTCATGTTGTTGGCCTTGGCCAGGCGTGTATCAGAATTGGCGGCTTTGTCATGAAAAAGCCCTTATCTGATTTTCCATATTGATAGGGCAGAATTGAGGACTCGTCCCTAGTTTCTCCCTAAAGTGGTATCAGCTTTTCATCTGAACCAACCTATCGTGGTGCCTGCGACTACAAAAGACTTGGAGGCTTCCAAGTTGGACGTAGTCAGGGCCCTGAAAATCTATGTTTCCAGGACAGCTGGAGTCAGAAAGACTGACTCGCTCTTTATCCTGTATGCGCCCAACAAGTTGGGTGCACCTGCTTCAAACCAGACTATTGCTCGCTGGATCTGTAGTACGATTCAGCTTGCACATTCTGCGGCTGGACTGCCGCATCCTAAATCAGTGAAAGCCCATTCCACGAGGAAGGTGGGCTCTTCTTGGGCGGCTGCCCGAGGGGTCTCGGCTCTTCAACTTTGCCGAGCAGCTACTTGGTCGGGGTCAAACACGTTTGCTAAATTCTACAAGTTTGACACCCTGGCTGAGGAGGACCTAGAGTTTGCCCATTCGGTGCTGCAGAGTCATCCGCACTCTCCCGCCCGTTTGGGAGCTTTGGTATAATCCCCATGGTCCTTACGGAGTCCCAGCATCCACTTAGGACGTCAGAGAAAATAAGAATTTACTCACCGGTAATTCTATTTCTCGTAGTCCGTAGTGGATGCTGGGCGCCCATCCCAAGTGCGGATTGTCTGCAATACTTGTATATAGTTATTGCTTAACTAAAGGGTTATTGTTGAGCCATCTGTTGAGAGGCTCAGTTGTTATCATACTGTTAACTGGGTATTGTATCACGAGTTATACGGTGTGATTGGTGTGGCTGGTATGAGTCTTACCCGGGATTCAAAATCCTTCCTTATTGTGTCAGCTCTTCCGGGCACAGTATCCTAACTGAAGTCTGGAGGAGGGTCATAGTGGGAGGAGCCAGTGCACACCAGTAGTCTAAAGCTTTCTTTATAGTTGTGCCCAGTCTCCTGCGGAGCCGCTATTCCCCATGGTCCTTACGGAGTCCCAGCATCCACTACGGACTACGAGAAATAGAATTACCGGTGAGTAAATTCTTATTAATAATTCTGTGTGAACGTAAAGTGCAGTTATTAAAGGGCTGAATATTACTGCGGTGAGAATCTACCTGAAGTGACCGTGTTTATAATGAAGTAGGAGGTCGCAACATTAAGGCAGGAAGTTGCGTCTCTAACCGAAGGAGGTGTAGTGACAGGTTTGCTCCATACAACTGAAGTTGTGTTCATGGACTTAATGTCTGCTGTCCAGCGTGTCACTAACACCGCAGGGAGTGTACGTATGCAGGGATCGATATACAGGTGTCTCAAATAATCCAGCGTCTACTCGGAATAAAACAAAGCCAAGTAGCGCTCAACAGTCAGTGAATAGAATTATTTATTTAGAAAACTGTAACAATAAACCTCCCGGGAGTATGATACAAATTGATAAACATAAAAATGGAAACTGTTGGATACAATGTTCCTAAAACATCCAGTAAAAGCTTTAATAACAAAAATACTGAATGGGAGTTCTTTTGGTATTTAAACCCCAAAGGTAGCGTACTGGATAAATTATGCAAGGTTTGCACTGTTACAGTTGACTAAAATAAAAGTCTGTGTGCATGAACAAGTCACTCACTTCATATATGTAGATCCCGGGCGATCCTTAATCCATTTAAATGTGTGCCAGGTCCGGCACTCCTGTAGGACGTGGATCCCTGGTTATCTGCAATGTTGTGCTCATATGCACATGTGAGCAATCGTTGCCAGGCAAGTTTACAAATGCTTTGATCCCAGCCACTGGATTAGTAGCAGCGTGGGGAGCCCGGAACAATCTCCGTCAGCCGGCTGGTAACCCGTGTGGGGGAGAACGATGACTGCATACAGGTGGTTTGTTTTGTGGAACTGCCTTTGCCTCACATTTGTCACAGCGAGGCCCGCTCTTAGCCGCTCGTGGGAGCCCAGCCAGGTCACTGCCAATTTGAGAGCACAGCCAGCACACTGCCGTACAGCTTACGCACAGCTGCCAGGGCTCCAGAGCCATCATCCACCAGTCGGCTGTGATCCGACAGCTCTGGGAGCAGCTGCATTCTGCTCAAGCCCGGCGGCGAATGCAGTCATCGCTCTCCCCCACACGGGTTACCAGCCGGCTGACGGAGATCGTTCCGGGCTCCCCACGCTGCTACTAATCCAGTGGCTGGGATCAAAGCATTTGTAAACTTGCCTGGCAACGATTGCTCACATGTGCATATGAGCACAACATTGCAGATAATCAGGGATCCACGTCCTACAGGAGTGCCGGACCCGGCACACATTTAAATGGATTAAGGATCGCCCGGGATCTACATATATGAAGTGAGTGACTTGTTCATGCACACAGACTTTTATTTTAGTCAACTGTAACAGTGCAAACCTTGCGCTACCTTTGGGGTTTAAATACCAAAAGAACTCCCATTCAGTATTTTTGTTATTAAAGCTTTTATTAGATGTTTTAGGAACATTGGTGGTCATTCCGAGTTGTTCGCTCGCTGCCGATTTTCGCAGTGCAGTGATCAGGTGAAAAAACGGCAAAAATGCGCATGGTACGCAGCGCGCATCCGCTAAGTACTTTCACACAAAACTTTGTAGATTTACACAAGCTCGAGCGACGTTTTTTCATTGCTCGAGTGATCGGTGAGTGATTGACAGGAAGTGGGCGTTTCTGGGCGGAAGCTGGCCGTTTTGAGGGAGTGTGCTAAAAAACGCAGGCGTGCCAGGTAAAAAGGCAGGCGTGGCTGGAGAAACGGGGGAGTGGCTGTCCGAACGCAGGGCGTGTTAGTGACGTCAAACCAGGAACTAAACGGACTGAGGTGATCGCAATCTGTGAGTAGGTCTGGAGCTACTCAGATACTGCAAGGAATTTTTTAGTAGCAGTTCTGCTAATCTTTCGTTCGCTATTCTGCTAAGCTAAGATACACTCCCAGAGGGCGGCGGCCTAGCGTGTGCAATGCTGCTAAAAGCAGCTAGCGAGTGAACAACTCGGAATGAGGGCCATTGTATCCAACAGTTTCCATTTTTATATTTATCAATTTTAACATACTCCTGGGAGGTTTATTGTTACAGTTTATTAAATAAATAATTCTATTCACTGACTGTTGAGCGCTACTTGGCTTTGTTTTATTTAGTGCGTTATCTAGGGATTGGCAATTCCCCTTTCCAAGTGGCTGCTGACAATCAGCATACATCACCATTCACCGAACGCTTGGCTTTCTCTTTCCCTGCAGCGTCTAATCGGAGACCATTTTGTATTTAGTCATACATTACAGTGCATGGTCTTACCTGAATATCCCGCTTGCTAGTTTGTCCATCACATCTTTCAGGATATGTGAGGTAATGGTTAAGGAAAGTATTGCACTTTGCCCAGAAATGAGGCATTTATGTTTGTTCAATTATCAAAAAACAATATTTAACGACTTTATTGGGGGGTTGGGCAATTAAATTAAATGCGATGTAAGAGATGTGACACATACAGTTGTGGACGAAGAACCAAGGAGACAGAGGTGATGTATATGCAGCAGGAGGAGTCTAGTACAAGTAGACGCCTCCTGCTGCAGTAGTGATCCCATGCTGCGTCGTAGGATGCAGCATGGGATCACTGTGATGCCATTAAGCGGCTTGTGGCACCCATGGAGACGCGCAAGCCACCCACTGCAGATGCTTGTAAGAGGCCAGAAAATATCCGTCCGTCCTCTTCCCTCCAGCTAAATGGCCACTGTCCCCAAACTGTCAATCATTGAAAGTCTGATGCTGTACTACTTCCGACATTGCAGGATGCACATGTGCAAAGTACGGATAATTGTTACTTTGTGAGGAAAGCAGCAACTCCATCCACATCTGAATTACCACCCATTATGTCACCATTTGCACGGCAACAACGGTACCCATCACCGTTCTTACTATGTGCGTTTTACCTCACACCCCCATACAGGTGCGCAGCCACGTCTACAGTGTTGAGTTACCATATGTAAGGGTGCTGTGCACGCTCTATCTCATACATACACCAGTTACACCCAGTGGTTGAAGTGGGTGGGTATGGAATACCGGCACTTCGTTACGGACCCAGTAGTTTTTTTTTGTTTTTTTTTAACTGTTAGTGCTTGCTGCGCCTGTTGAAGCAGGAGGCAGGCGGGTGGAGTGGAGAGCCTGCTGTAGAGGATGCCACTGCGTCGCTGTAGCCTGCCGGGGGCCCACATGTGGTGCACCCGGTTCCTGTAACCCGCTGCCTGCTGGAGTCCGCAGACAAAGAATGAAAGGGAAGGACAGGTAGATAGAGCGAGAGAGGGAGTGAGAGGTACATAGAGTGAGAGAGGGAGGGAAGGACAGGTAGACAGAGTTAGTGAGAGAGGGAGGGAAGGAGAGGTATATGGCTGATAGACGGAAGGAGAGGTACATAGAGAGGGAGGGAAGGAGAGGTATATGGCTGATAGAGGAGAGGTACATAGAGAGGGAGGGAAGGAGAGGTATTTGGCTGATAGAGGGAAATAGGGAGTGAAAGATACATAGAGTGAGAGAGGGAGGGAAGGAATAGAGAATACAGGTTGGATAACTTTAATCATAAAATACAAGCAGGAAACCCCTCGCAACGAGCATGGAACCCAGACCACGAAACCCCTGACAACAAGCATGAAACCCTTGGTTGTTTGCAAACCCCTGGCAATGAACATGGAACCCAGAGCATGAAACCCTTGGCAACAAGATTTGACCCCTGGCAATGAGCAGGTAATTTAAAAAACTGATTCATGCCCTTTACATTGTCATTTTTGATCCTTATAGTAATGCCCCTTACACATTATTCCACACACTGTAATGCCCATTACACATTATGCCACACACTGTAATGCCCATTTCACATTATGCCACACCTTATGCCTTACACTGTAATGCCCCTTACACATTATGCCACATACAGTTATGCCCCTGACACCATTATATGCTCCACACACAATAATGTCTCTTACAAATGATGCCCCACAGTAAGGCATCTAATTATTTTTTCCCCTGTGTTTTTGTTTTTCCCTTTTTGTATAAGGGGCTCTACCTGGCGTAAATGTGTAGAAGAGGTACTACTGTGTGGTGTAATGTGACTGACAGACACTACCGTGCGGTGTAATGTGAATTGGTACTTTTCTGTGACCACGCCCCTTCCTCACGAAGCCATGCCCCTATTTTTTGACACACGCCTTCGGCGTGCACTGGCCCTTTCTGTTTTCCATACCTTCACTTCAAAATTTCCACTTCGACCACCTCATATGACTGAACTGACCCCTAAGGCTCCAGGAACAGACAATTGTGAGGGACAGAAGGGAATATTGCAAATGTCAGGGCCCCGGGCATCTCTTGGAATCACTCCCACCAACTTAATACCAAGAAGAGCTCAGTTACCATTGCAAATGGCTGGTCCACCTACATGTGTACCCTCTAAACGGCCCTGATGATGTGAGGTACCCATTGCAAGTTTTGGAAGGGGTCAGAGCTGCGTAGCTGGAATGTATTTGATAAGAAAAATAAAACTAGAAACTACAGTCTGAAGATGAAATCTATACATGGATTTGTAAAGGTTTAGCAGCCAGTGACAAAGGGCCGTTACCCCTCGGCCATCTTGCAGGTTATGCTGGCCACTCCACATGACCATGGATGCATGTCACTGGGTAACTACATATAGTGACTGAGGATTCTGCAAAGCTCCAGCTTCCCAACACTCAGGCAGCATCAGTCACAGTGCGCGGAGCGGCCAGCTGCTGCATGGAATGTGGGTTAGTCATCGGCTTTACCTTTATGAATGAGTCCAGTAATCAGCCAGGTTGTGGTTGCTATGTTACCAGATCACTGAATAAGGATATGGAGATATTTTCCTTGCTGTGCGTTGGACAGGTTCCAGACTTCCTCATTGAGAAAAGAAAGCGACGCTCCTTTAAGGAAAAGATTATGGCTATCCGGCGGGTCCAGCTACAACACATTGAAAATAATAATATTTAGTAATGGGGTCTTCATAAGTAACCCTCAAAGCTATGCACACCGCTAGAGCCGGTCACCAAGCCTGGGCAGCTGAAGGGTTGGACATGCTATACATTACCTGAAGCTGCTCCTCTCTGGTCACCCAGTGACCTCCCGCAGAGAGAAGGGTGATGATGTCATGTTTGTGAGGCAGAAGCTGCGGCTTTATGACAGGGTCTTCTGTGTTGTACAAGATGACTGGGGACAAGAGAGGAATGACTTACATAGGGCCTGATTCAGCCTGGATCCCAAAAGCAAAATCTTTCTCTAATGGGTAAAACCATGTGCACTGCAGGTGGGGCAAATGTAACATGTGCAGAGAGAGTTAGATTTGAGTGGGGTGTGTTCAAACTGACATCTAAATTGCAGTGTAAAAATAAAGCAGACAGTATTTACCCTGCATAGAAACAATATAACCCACCCAAATCTAACTCTCTCTGCACATGTTACATCTGCCCCACCTGCAGTGCAGCATGGTTTTGCCTATTAGAGTAAGATTTTGCTTTTGCGATCCATGATGAATTAGGCCCATAGTCTCCTATATGGTCAGTGAAAGGTAAACTGCTTGCCTGTGCCAGACCCTGCCGCTCTTCCAATACTAAATTCTCTGCACACAGTGGGGTCAATCCTGGGGGCAGGGTGCGTGGCACGGGAACTGAGGGACCTTAGTACATTCCTAAGTATAATATTGTAAATTTATAAATACTTGATAATAATAATAATAATAATAATAATAATAGCAGTAATGAATACTAACAATAGTAATGTATATAATAATAATAATAATAGTAATGAATAATAATAGTAATGTATATAATAATAATAATAATAATAGTAATGTAGAAATAAAAGTAATGTAAATAATAATAACAACTAATAATATTGAATAATAACAATAGTAATATATATAATAACAACAGTAATGTATATAATAATAATAATAATAATAATAATAGTAATGAATAACAAACAAATAACAGCAGGATTCTTGCACTGGCATCTCGGGCATATTACTATGGTAGTTACACACTGGGCTGCCATCAGAAATTGTGGGACAAGGACTGACCAAAAAGACAGCCGCCCCCCCCCCCCCCCCCCCCCCCAATAAGATTCTGCCACACCACTCCACACCTATGTGATGTCATATATTGTGATATTACATATAGGTGGAGTGTTGCGGACCTACAGGAACGGTTCACCACGAGCTGATGCGCAGTTGAAGGCTTGTTTTAAGAAGTCTTCATTCTGCATCAACCCGCTGTTGTTTCACAGCCTGGTGGAGCTCTACAGATATTGTCAGTAGGAGCCAGGGGTGGGCCCCCCTCTCTGTAAGGGCCCGGGACACCAGTCCCCACAGTCCCCCCCTGATGGCTGCCCTAGTTACACACATCTGACTGACCTCCAGCATCGATAACAATGTCCACGCCCAGGCCACCGGTCTCCTCCAAGCATTTCTCTGCGAGGTCAACGTTCCCTTTAGACAGGTCTATAACACAAGCTGGGCAGGAGGGGGAAAAGGAGGATTGTAAGAGAGAGATCATTCATTGGCCACATTACTTCTTCATAGGCAGTAAGGGGAAGATGCCGTGTATATGTAACTATAGTGCATAGGAAACAGTGGGGCAGATGTATTAACCTGGAGAAGGCATAAGGAAGTGATAAACCAGTGAGATGTGCAAGGTGATAAAGGCACCAGCCAATCAGCTCCAATATGTAAATTAACAGTTAGGATCTGATTGGCTGGTGCCTTTATCACCTTGCATATATCACTGGTTTATCACTTCCTTATGCCTTCTCCAGGTTAATACATCTGCCCCGTGGAGCTCTACAGTACTAGTCCCAGTATGACACTGCATTACATTAGGAAGCACGTTCTGCCTTAACCTGATTTAGTAATAGGTTGACTGATAAGATTATACATACATAACAGGGGCACATTTAGCATTGCATATTTGTGGCTTATTCTCTGAAAACACCCGTCATAGGTATGGGGGGTGCGATGCTGTGAGATTTACCAAGCTCAGGAATATGAAGCATTCCCGAGCCTGGCCACCGAAGCTACCACCACCTGAGTCCGTTGCAGCCTATGGGCTACACATCGTGGATGTAGTACCGGAGGGTTCCCCTGGAAACCTCAGCTGAAAATGGCCACCGTGCATGTGCCAGGCAGCCCTTGCAGCAGATCGCAGGGATGGGCTCCATGACCCTGCAAGTGCATGTTGATAAATGTAAACATATTAATATTGCGCATCGATCGCATTGAATATGCAATTCATGATAAATGGGCCCCTTGGTTTCTAATCAACAAATCCATATTCACATAGGGGGGTCAGAATAACCCCGTTGAGCAATGAATTCCCATTTTTTTCTTGGACTAAAATGACATACTGTACAGTAACGTTAGTATATGTAATATATCTTCTGTATCACTAAATTGTGGGCCAATGCTGACAGTAGAGATCACATGACCAACATCTACCAATAGTAACCAGTCTATTGGTCAGAATGCACCATGTATAAAGATACTGATTACAGAGACGTCAAAGCACAAAGTATATATAACTGTACACTTACCCACAACTGGCTGCCGTATTCCTATACAAATAGAGATATTTTAGAAACTATAAACCACAAAATCACAAGCAATGCAAATGAACAGTTAAATTTTTTTAAGGCTGGGAAACTAGCAACGCTAAAAACCTGTGGGCTGATTCAGAGCCACCGCAGCCATGTTCGTATCTGTGTCTTTTGCCCGAGTTGTGTCTAGGACTTTATGTTCATGCCTCTAACGAAACCATTCTCTTGTGTACATCTGTGCGTCCAAATGTTCAAGTACTGAGACACCCACCGTCCGCATCCGTAGGAACTGAAATACTACCTGCTGAGTCTTTAGATCGATCACACCAACGAAACCTGCACCAGCCCTGTCCTAGGTGCAGATTGTCTGTGTGAGTATGGCGTCCTGTGTGAGTGATTCTGCATCTCAGAACGCAATCATTATCTGCGACATACCTGCGACACTGCCATAAGACACAACATACCCATGCGTCTATATGGTCACCCCTCTGTTACCTCCCAGTCAATGCTCAAGGGCACCCCATGTATTTCTGCTACCGTGCATGTATCTGCGCGTGTGACACTGTACTAACACGGGGGGTCATTCCGAGTTGATCGTAGCTGTGCTAAATTTAGCACAGCTACGATCATCTTCCCTGACATGCGGGGGGGATGTCCAGCACAGGACTAGTCCGCCCCGCATGTCAGTCCGGCCCCCCCGCAGAAGTGCAAAGGCATCGCACAGCGGTGATGCCTTTGCACTTCAAGAGTAGCTCCCGCCCAGTGCAGCTTTAGCGTGCTGGCCGGGAGCTACTCATCGCTCCCCGGCCCGCAGCGGCTGCGTGTAACATCATGCAGCCACTGGGGCCCGCCCCCCCTGCGTTAGCCGGACCGCACCCATGAAACGGCGGCCGTCTGGCATGCGTTGGCGCACTACGGCGCCGACACATGTGCAGTAAGGACCCGTTCGCTCTGCTGCGTTAAAACGCAGCAAACGAACGGGTCAGAATGACCCCCACAATCAGGAGGGATGTGCGTTGCGACTGAGACGCATGCGCACACAAAAAACCATCCCAGCTGCATCACACTCATGCCCCTTTCACATCGCACAAATAACCCGGTATCGACACGGCATATTGCCGTGTCGAAACGGGTCAGTGTGCGATGTGAAAGCTCCTTTGCTGAATTAGCGGGTCGCCTGACCCGGTAATTCAACCCGGTATAAAAGAAGGGTTATTACCGGGTTGAATACCGGGTCAGGTGCAGTGTGAATGGGAGCCGTTCCGATGCGACACGGTTCCCATTCACAGCACAGGGAGAGGCGGCGCAGGAGATGAGCTCATCTCCCAGCGCCGCCTCCACCCCCGCCCCTGCTGCGCCCCCCCGCTGCTATGGCAACCGACCCGGTATTTTGCCGGGTCGGAAAGCCAGCAAAGGAGCGCAAATGCCGGATCCCACCCGGTAAGTACACGTTTCTCTTCCCGGGTGGGATCCGGCATTTGCGATCTGAAAGCAGCATCAGAATCAGGCACTAGATGTCGGTTTCAAAAAAATAAAATACATTTCTTTTTTTTTTAGAATAAAATTTTAAGTTGATATGAAGAAGCCAATGGGATGACTATTGAGTCACTGTCTTTAATAGCCATGCTACTGATCATTTTATACAATATTTAAAGGATGAGCTGCACTCACTTCTCTTTCAGATGCAAATCACTTACTTAGTGGTCATCAATTTCCTTGGACACATGGGGTGAAACTGGGGCGTTTCCAGAAACATACCCTCTGCCCCGTACTCAAAGATATCCAAACCCATCTGACTGTACATTTAGTTAGAACTCATTCATGCACTGTCGGCTATTGTTGACGCAGTTTTGCCAGCTCTCACCTACTGTGGGCCTGAGTTTCTCCAGATACTGTCTGTCCTCTTCGCTGCGGGCCGTGCAGAACACTGTGGCTCCTCTGTGGTGCGATAACTGAACAGCAAGTGTACCGAAGGGCTGCGAGAAGACAGACATATTCATATCTGTTATATGTGAGTTTGGAGAGAACAAGCTTTATGTTTGTTTGTTGCTATTTTAGGATTAACGCGTCTGCATACTGTGGTACATTGGGGGTCATTCCGAGTTGTTCGCTCGTTATTTTTTTTTTCGCAACGGAGTGATTAGTCGCTAATGCGCATGCGCAATGTCCGCAGTGCGACTGCGCCAAGTAAATTTGCTATGCAGTTAGGAATTTTGCTCACGGCATTACGAGGTATTTTCTTCGTTCTAGAGATCGGAGTGTGATTGACAGGAAGTGGGTGTTTCTGGGCGGAAACTGGCCGTTTTATGGGTGTGTGCGAAAAAACGCTACAGTTTCTGGGAAAAACGCGGGAGTGGCTGGAGAAACGGAGGAGTGTCTGGCCGAACGCTGGGTGTGTTTGTGACGTCAAACCAGGAACGAAACTGACTGAACTGATCGCAGTTGCCGAGTAAGTCTGGAGCTACTCAGAAACTGCTAAGAAGTGTCTATTCGCAATTCTGCTAATCTATCGTTCGCAATTTTGATAAGCTAAGATTCACTCCCAGTAGGCGGCGGCTTAGCGTGTGCAAAGCTGCTAAAAGCAGCTTGCGAGCGAACAACTCGGAATGACCCCCAATATGACTGCACAGGAATATCACCCAGGTTTATAAATTCTCAACAATCTGATCTCTTTGTTCAGTAGGTGGACATATCAATCAATTACAAATGATATCTCATCTGCGCATGCTCAATATACAAAACAATTGTGAAATGAAAAGATATTTTAATTAAAATTCACAGAATGTCTATGCAATACAAAACAATTGTGAAATGAAAAGATATTTTAATTAAAATTCACAGAATGTCTATGCGCACCCTAAGGGGTAGCTTTATCAAACATTCCAAAGACAACAAATGTAGGTGTTGCCCAAACTAACCAATCAGATTCTACCTATCATTTATCTGGTACATTCTATAAAAATGATAGCTAGAATCGGATTGGTTACAATGGGCAATACCTCCACTAGTCATTTTCTGAAGATTTGATACATTTTCCCCTTATTGTTATAGATTATGTATCACATCAGTATGAGTAATAGAATAACTAGTATTAGGCTGAGGCCAGAATTTTTTATTTTTTATTCTTTACTTATTACTTGCAATTTGACCTAATTTAAAGTTGCCTTGTTACCTTTACATGACAGAAAGAGGCATTTTAAGGCTGAACCAATATATGTGGCCATTTTCATCCACTAAGGATCCAAGATACGTAGGCTGCACCAATATGCATTCAACTCTTTGGGCGTGACATATTATTCGAATACCGGCCCAATCTCCTTTCTAAAGTGATTCCTGTTATTGCGCATATTGCACCCATCGTAATCAGGTTTAGCAGCGTAACGTGTTCGGTGCCCTCGCTACCGCAGGGGTAGCGAGCGGAAATGATTATGCCACACCCGTCAGCAGAAACAGAATGGGTATGGAAGAGGGTTAAAATAATTGAATACCGCCTTTTGTTTCCTACACATATGTTCTCATTGAAAAACTTGTAAAATGCAATACAATTACCGTATATACTCGATTATAAATCGACCCGAATATAAGCCGAGGCACCTAATTTTACCACAAAAACCCTGGGAAAACGTATTGACTCGAGTATAAGCCTAGGGTGGGAAATGCAGCTCTAGCCGTACACAGCCCTCATACTGCCAGATATGCCCCCACAGTGCCAGATATGCCCCACAGTGCCAGAAATGCCCCCTCAGTGCCAGATATGCCCCCCCAAGTGCCAAATATGCTCCCCCAGTGCCAGGTACAACTTACCCTCCCCGCTCCCCTGCTGTTTTGTGAAGGAGGGACACAGAGCACAACGCGCGCCTCTCCTGTGTCCCTCCTGCGTCTCCAGCGGTGGGTCTGTTAAATGAAGTGCCGGTTCCTGAGCCAATCAGAGCTCACAAATGGGTACTTCATTTAATAGACCCGCCGCTGCCGCCGGAGACGCAGAAGGGACACAAGAGAAGCGCGTTGTGCCCTCCATGTCCCTCCTTCCCAGGCACTGACTCGAGTATAAGCCGAGACTCGAGTATAAGCCGAGGGGGATTTTTCAGCATAAAAAGAGTGCTGAAAAAGTCAGCTTATACTCGAGTATATACGGTATTTTAGGTCCCAGTTACAACACTTTTCCCCTGTCTGAGATCCTCTCTGGGATACATGAATTACAGGCTGAGAAATTATAGTTAAAGACGTACACTTGCTCCATCCAGGACCAGCACAGACTTCCCTGGTGTTAGGTGTGCGAGTGTGTGCAGGGCGGTATACACGCACAGTCCATCCCGTATAGTTCCCGCCGCCTCCACCCAGCTCACCTTCTCTGGTTTGTGAACTGGTAAAACAAATGAACGGGACAAATGTACTAATGTTAATCAATTGTGAGTAACAGTTTTATAGTGGCACGGTTTACAGCGGCTGTTATAAAGTTCATGGTACAGTCACACCTGCAAGTTTACCAAGAATCCATCACTGAGACGATGCATAATGCTGGTCACACACATGTAGATATGGTCAGCCAATATGACAAAGAGCACTGAGGCTGGAAACGCGTCAGGAGAGGAAGGACTGTCCAGCAGACCAGAATTTGAAACGCAGGAGACGGGAGGATGCGGAACTCACTAACCCTACATTTCTTTATATGTCTATTTACAGCAGACTCACGGTAGGAAACCATTCTTGTACATTTTAGCATTCTAGTGTGACTTATTGTTTTATCATATAATGTGCGACACTATTTCGAATCCTATCATTCCAATTATGTCTTCGTCAGCTGGAGGTAATTAGAGTGGGATGCTAAACTACATGCAAAATGGATTTTACACGCTTAATTTACATATCTCCCTCCCACGCACAATAAGACTCTCCTCTAGCCTCCAAACGTTCAAGCGTTCCCTGAAAACTCACCTATTCAGGCAAGCCTATCAAATTGCTGAACCGCCCACATAATCTATCTAATAACATCCTATCAGGACTGTCTTTGCAATCTGGTGACTGATATGCTATAGATAGGAAGCATACACAAGGATAGGCGCTATTTCGCTATAGAGTGTAAACTTGTGAGCAGGGCCTTCCTACCTCTATGTCTGTCTGGTATTACCCAGTTTGTTCTAAAAGTGTTGATTCCAATTGTAAAGCGCAACGGAATATGCTGCGCTATATAAGAAACTGTAAATAAATAATAAATAAAATATGTCTTATATAACCACATTACCGTATGGGGCTTTTAGCTTGTAGGTGAATGGATACACATTTGTTGGAACTTCACTTCATATATGTGGGACTTTTTAAGATTTTCTATCACTAAAGATGTATGTGAACACTAGTGTGATTTATTTTTGTTATATATACAGATGTAGCCACGCTCATTATCCTCCATGTGGCGTGTAGTGCGAAAAACTAGTCGTGGCGCATTCAGTCACAGTGTAATTAATTGAGTCTCCGGCGGGTGCAATACTGGTGTTCGTCCACCAGGTGTCGCTTTTGAAAACCACCATTGCGTCTCCATTGTAAAGTCAAATGATGCTTGTAGTATAAGAACTTTTTTCTTTAGATGCCGCATATCATTTCTCTAACGTCCTAAGTGGATGCTGGGGACTCCGTAAGGACCATTGGGAATAGCGGCTCCGCAGGAGACTGGGCACAAAAGTAAAGCTTTAGAACTACCTGGTGTGCACTGGCTCCTCCCCCTATGACCCTCCTCCAAGCCTCAGTTAGATTTTTGTGCCCGAACGAGAAGGGTGCACACTAGGTGGCTCTCCTGAGCTGCTTAGTGAAAAGTTTAGTTTTAGGTTTTTTATTTTCAGTGAGACCTGCTGGCAACAGGCTCACTGCATCGAGGGACTAAGGGGAGAAGAAGCGAACTCACCTGCGTGCAGAGTGGATTGGGCTTCTTAGGCTACTGGACATTAGCTCCAGAGGGACGATCACAGGCCCAGCCATGGATGGGTCCCAGAGCCGCGCCGCCGGCCCCCTTACAGAGCCAGAAGAGGTCCGGAAAATCGGCGGCAGAAGACGTCCTGTCTTCAACAAGGTAGCGCACAGCACTGCAGCTGTGCGCCATTGCTCTCAGCACACTTCACACTCCGGTCACTGAGGGTGCAGGGCGCTGGGGGGGGGGGGCGCCCTGAGACGCAATAAAAACACCTTGGATGGCAAAAAATGCATCACATATAGCTCCTGGGCTATATGGATGAATTTAACCCCTGCCAGAATACATAGAAAAACGGGAGATAAGGCCGCCGAGAAGGGGGCGGAGCCTATCTCCTCAGCACACTGGCGCCATTTTCCCTCACAGCTCCGTTGGAGGGAAGCTCCCTGGCTCTCCCCTGCAGTCACTACACTACAGAAAGGGTTAAAAAAGAGTAGGGGGGCACTAATTACGCGCAGTATTAAAGATACAGCAGCTATAAGGGGAAAAACACTTATATAAGGTTATCCCTATATATATATAGCGCTTTGGTGTGTGCTGGCAAACTCTCCCTCTGTCTCCCCAAAGGGCTAGTGGGGTCCTGTCCTCTATCAGAGCATTCCCTGTGTGTGTGCTGTATGTCGGTACGTTTGTGTCGACATGTATGGGGAGAAAAATGATGTGGAGATGGAGCAGATTGCCTGTAATAGTGATGTCACCCCCTAGGGGGTCGACACCTGAGTGGATGAACTGTTGGAAGAATTACGTAACAGTGTCAGCTCTGTATAAAAGACAGTGGTTGACATGAGACAGCCGGCTACTCAGCTTGTGCCTGTCCAGACGTCTCATAGGCCGTCAGGGGCTCTAAAGCGCCCGTTACCTCAGATGGCAGATATAGACGCCGACACGGATACTGACTCCAGTGTCGACGGTGAAGAGACAAATGTGACTTCCAGTGGGGCCACACGTTACATGATTGAGGCAATGAAAAATGTTTTACACATTTCTGATAATACGAGTACCACCAAAAAGGGGTATTATGTTCGGTGAGGAAAAATAAGAATTTACTTACCGATAATTCTATTTCTCGTAGTCCGTAGTGGATGCTGGGGACTCCGTAAGGACCATGGGGAATAGCGGCTCCGCAGGAGACTGGGCACATCTAAAGAAAGCTTTAGGACTATCTGGTGTGCACTGGCTCCTCCCCCTATGACCCTCCTCCAAGCCTCAGGATACTGTGCCTGGACGAGCGTACACAATAAGGAAGGATTTTGAATCCCGGGTAAGACTCATACCAGCCACACCAATCACACGTATAACCTGTGATCTGAACCCAGTTAACAGCATGATAACAGAGGAGCCTCTAGAAAAGATGGCTCACTACAGCAATAACCCGATTTTTTGGTAACAATAACTATGTACCAGTATTGCAGACAATCCGCACTTGGGATGGGCGCCCAGCATCCACTACGGACTACGAGAAATAGAATTATCGGTAAGTAAATTCTTATTTTCTCTAACGTCCTAAGTGGATGCTGGGGACTCCGTAAGGACCATGGGGATTATACCAAAGCTCCCAAACGGGCGGGAGAGTGCGGATGACTCTGCAGCACCAATTGAGAGAACTCCAGGTCCTCCTCAGCCAGGGTATCAATTTTGTAGAATTTTACAAACGTATTTGCTCCTGACCAAGTAGCTGCTCGGCAAAGTTGTAAAGCCGAGACCCCTCGGGCAGCCGCCCAAGATGAGCCCACCTTCCTTGTGGAGTGGGCATTTACAGATTTTTGGCTGTGGCAGGCCTGCCACAGAATGTGCAAGCTGAATTGTACTACAAATCCAACGAGCAATAGTCTGCTTAGAAGCAGGAGCACCCAGCTTGTTGGGTGCATACAGGATAAACAGCGAGTCAGATTTTCTGACTCCAGCCGTCCTGGAAATATATATTTTCAGGGCCCTGACAACGTCTAGCAACTTGGAGTCCTCCAAGTCCCTAGTAGCCGCAGGCACCACAATAGGTTGGTTCAGGTGAAACGCTGAAACCACCTTAGGGAGAAACTGAGGACGAGTCCTCAATTCCGCCCTGTCCGAATGGAAAATCAGATAAGGGCTTTTACAGGATAAAGCCGCCAATTCTGACACGCGCCTGGCCCAGGCCAGGGCCAACAGCATGACCACTTTCCATGTGAGATATTTTAACTCCACAGATTTAAGTGGTTCAAACCAATGTGACTTTTGGAACCCAAAAAACTACATTGAGATCCCAAAGTGCCACTGGAGGCACAAAAGGAGGCTGTATATGCAGTACCCCTTTTACAAACGTCTGAACTTCAGGGACTGAAGCTAGTTCTTTTTGGAAGAAAATTGACAGGGCCGAAATTTGAACCTTAATGGACCCCAATTTCAGGCCCATAGACACTCCTGTTTGCAGGAAATGTAGGAATCGACCCAGTTGAATTTCCTCCGTCGGGCCTTACTGGCCTCGCACCACGCAACATATTTTCGCCAAATGCGGTGATAATGTTTTGCGGTTACATCCTTCCTGGCTTTGATCAGGATAGGGATGACTTCATCCGGAATGCCTTTTTTCCTTCAGGATCCGGCGTTCAACCGCCATGCCGTCAAACGCAGCCGCGGTAAGTCTTGGAACAGACAGGGTCCTTGTTGGAGCAGGTCCCTTCTTAGAGGTAGAGGCCAAAGATCCTCCGTGAGCATCTCTTGAAGTTCCGGTTACCAAGTCCTTCTTGGCCAATCCGGAGCCACGAATATAGTGCTTACTCCTCTCCATCTTATCAATCTCAGTACCTTGGGTATGAGAGGCAGAGGAGGGAACACATACACTGACTGGTACACCCACGGTGTTACCAGAGCGTCTACAGCTATTGCCTGAGGGTCCCTTGACCTGGCGCAATACCTGTCGAGTTTTTCCCAACGGTTTATAATCATGTGGAAGACTTCTGGGTGAAGTCCCCACTCTCCCGGGTGGAGGTCGTGCTGAGGAAGTCTGCTTCCCAGTTGTCCACTCCCGGAATGAATACTGCTGACAGTGCTATCACATGATTTTCCGCCCAGCGAAGAATCCTTGCAGCTTCTGCCATTGCCCTCCTGCTTCTTGTGCCACCCTGTCTGTTTACGTGGGTGACTGCCGTGATGTTGTCCGACTGGATCAACACCGGCTGACCTTGAAGCAGAGGTCTTGCTAAGCTTAGAGCATTGTAAATGGCCCTTAGCTTCAGGATATTTATGTGAAGTGATGTCTCCAGACTTGACCATAAGCCCTGGATATTCCTTCCCTGTGTGACTGCTCCCCAGCCTCGCAGGCTGGCATCCGTGGTCACCAGGACCCAGTCCTGAATGCCGAATCTGCGGCCCTCTAGAAGATGAGCACTCTGCAACCACCACAGGAGGGACACCCTTGTCCTTGGTGACAGGGTTATCCGCTGATGCATCTGAAGATGCGACCCGGACCATTTGTCCAGCAGGTCCCACTGGAAAGTTCTTGCGTGGAATCTGCCGAATGGGATTGCTTCGTAGGAAGCCACCATTTTACCCAGAACCCTTGTGCATTGATGCACTGAGACTTGGCTCGGTTTTAGGAGGTTCCTGACTAGCTCGGATAACTCCCTGTCTTTCCCCTCCGGAAGAAACACCTTTTTCTGGACTGTGTCCAGGATCATCCCTAGGAACAGAAGACAAGTCGTCGGAACCAGCTGCGATTTTGGAATATTGAGAATCCAATCGTGCTGCCGCAACACTACCTGAGATAGTGCTACACCGACCTCCAACTGTTCCCTGGATCTTACCCTTATCAGGGAATCGTCCAAGTAAGGGATAACTAAAATTCCCTTCCTTCGAAGGAATATCATCATTTCGGCCATTACCTTGGTAAAGACCCGGGGTGCCGTGGACCATCCATACGGCAGCGTCTGAACTGATAGTGACAGTTCTGTACCATAAACCTGAGGTACCCTTGGTGAGAAGGGTAAATTTTGACATGAAGGTAAGCATCCTTGATGTCCCGAGACATCATGTAGTCCCCTTTTTCCAGGTTCGCAATCACTGCTCTGAGTGACTCAATCTTGAATTTGAACCTCTGTATGTAAGTGTTCAAAGACTTTAGATTTAGAATCGGTCTCACCGAGCCGTCCGGCTTCAGTACCACAACAGTGTGGAATAATACCCCGTTCCCTGTTGCAGGAGGGGTACCTTGATTATCACCTGCTGGGAATACAGCTTGTGAATGGCTTCCAAAACTGTCTCCCTGTCAGAAGGAGACATCGGTAAAGCCGACTTTAGGAAAACGGCGAGGGGGAGACGTCTCGAATTCTAATTTGTACCCCTGAGATATCACCTGAAGGATCCAGGGGTCTACTTGCGAGTGAGCCCACTGCGCGCTGAAATTCATTGAGACGGGCCCCCCACCGTGCCTGATTCTGCTTGTAAAGCCCCAGCGTCATACTGAGGGCTTGGCAGAGGCGGGAGAGGGTTTCTGTTCCTGGGAACTGGCTGATTTCTGCAGCCTTTTTTCTCTCCCTCTGTCACGGGGCAGAAATGAGGAACATTTTGCCCGCTTGTCCACGAAAAGACTGCGCCTGATAATACGGCGTCTTCTCATGTTGAGAGGCGACCTGGGGTACAAACGTGGATTTCCCAGCTGCTGCCGTGGCCACCAGGTCTGAAAGACCGACCCCAAATAACTCCTCCCTTATTAAGGCAATACTTCCAAATGCCGTTTGGAATACGCATCACCTGACCACTGACGTGTCCATAACCCTCTACTGGTAGAAATGGACAACGCACTTAGACTTGATGCCAGTCGGCAAATATTCCGCTGTGCATCACGCATATATAGAAATGCATCTTTTAAATGCTCTATAGGCAAAAATATACTGTCCCTATCTAGGGTATCAATATTTTCAGTCAGGGAATCCGACCACGCCAACCCAGCACTGCACATCCAGGCTGAGGCGATTGCTGGTCGCAGTATAACACCAGTATGTGTGTAAATACATTTTAGGATACCCTCCTGCTTTATCAGCAGGATCCTTAAGGGCGGCCATCTCAGGAGAGGGTAGAGCCCTTACAAGCGTGTGAGCGCTTTATCCACCCTAGGGGGTGTTTCCCAACGCACCCTAACCTCTGGCGGGAAAGGATATAATGCCAATAAAATTTTAGAAATTATCAGTTGTTATCGGGGGAAAACCACGCATCATCACACACCTCATTTAATTTCTCAGATTCAGGAAAACTACAGGTAGTTTTTCCTCACCGAACATAATACCCCTTTTTGGTGGTACTCGTATTATCAGAAATGTGTAAAACATTTTTCATTGCCTCAATCATGTAACGTGTGGCCCTACTGGAAGTCACATTTGTCTCTTCACCGTCGACACTGGAGTCAGTATCCGTGTCGGCGTCTATATCTGCCATCTGAGGTAACGGGCGCTTTAGAGCCCCTGACGGCCTATGAGACGTCTGGACAGGCACAAGCTGAGTAGCCGGCTGTCTCATGTCAACCACTGTCTTTTATACAGAGCTGACACTGTCACGTAATTCCTTCCAACAGTTCATCCACTCAGGTGTCAACCCCCTAGGGGGTGACATCACTATTACAGGCAATCTGCTCCGTCTCCACATCATTTTTCTCCTCATACATGTCGACACAAACGTACCGACATACAGCACACACACAGGGAATGCTCTGATAGAGGACAGGACCCCACTAGCCCTTTGGGGAGACAGAGGGAGAGTTTGCCAGCACACACCAAAGCGCTATATATATACAGGGATAACCTTATATAAGTGTTTTTCCCCTTATAGCTGCTGTATTGTTAATACTGCGCCTAATTAGTGCCCCCCTCTCTTTTTTAACCCTTTCTGTAGTGTAGTGACTGCAGGGGAGAGCCAGGGGAGCTTCCCTCCAACTGAGCTGTGAGGGAAAATGGCGCCAGTGTGCTGAGGAGATAGGCTCCGCCCCTTTTTCGCGGACTTTTCTCCTGCTTTTTTATGGATTCTGGCAGGGGTTAAAATTCATCCATATAGCCCTGGGGGCTATATGTGATGTATTTTCGCCAGCCAAGGTGTTTTTATTGCTGCTCAGGGCGCCCCCCCCCTAGCGCCCTGCACCCTCAGTGACCGAAGTGTGCTGAGGAGCAATGGCGCACAGCTGCAGTGCTGTGCGCTACCTTGGTGAAGACAGGATGTCTGCTGCCGCCGATTTTCCGGACCTCTTCTGTCTTCTGGCTCTGTAAGGGGGCCGGCGGCGCGGCTCTGGGACCCATCCATGGCTGGGCCTGTGATCGTCCCTCTGGAGCTAATGTCCAGTAGCCTAAGAAGCCCAATCCACTCTGCACGCAGGTGAGTTCGCTTCTTCTCCCCTTAGTCCCTCGATGCAGTGAGCCTGTTGCCAGCAGGTCTCACTGAAAATAAAATACCTAAACTAAAACTTTCACTAAGAAGCTCAGGAGAGCCCCTAGTGTGCACCCTTCTCGTTCGGGCACAGAGATCTAACTGAGGCTTGGAGGAGGGTCATAGGGGGAGGAGCCAGTGCACACCAGATAGTCCTAAAGCTTTCTTTAGATGTGCCCAGTCTCCTGCGGAGCCGCTATTCCCCATGGTCCTTACGGAGTCCCCAGCATCCACTTAGGACGTTAGAGAAAACTACCTGTAGTTTTCCTGAATCTGAGAAATTAAATGAGGTGTGTGATGATGCGTGGTTTTCCCCCGATAACAACTGATAATTTCTAAAATGTTATTGGCATTATATCCTTTCCCGCCAGAGGTTAGGGTGCGTTGGGAAACACCCCCTAGGGTGGATAAAGCGCTCACACGCTTGTAAGAACAAGGGCTCTACCCTCTCCTGAGATGGCCGCCCTTAAGGATCCTGCTGATAGAAAGCAGGAGGGCATCCTAAAAGGTATTTACACACATACTGGTGTTATACTGCGACCAGCAATCGCCTCAGCCTGGATGTGCAGTGCTGGGTTGGCGTGGTCGGATTCCCTGACTGAAAATATTGATACCCTAGATAGGGACAGTATATTATTGCCTATAGAGCATTTAAAAGATGCATTTCTATATATGCGTGATGCACAGCGGAATATTTGCCGACTGGCATCAAGTCAAAGTGTGTTGTCCATTTCTACCAGTAGAGGGTTATGGACACGACAGTGGTCAGGTGATGCGGATTCCAAACGGCATTTGGAAGTATTGCCTTATTAAGGGGAGGAGTTATTTGGGGTCGGTCTTTCAGACCTGGTGGCCACGGCAACAGCTGGGAAATCCACGTTTGTACCCCAGGTCGCCTCTCAACATGAGAAGACGCCGTATTATCAGGCGCAGTCTTTTCGTGGGCAAGCGGGCAAAAGGTTCCTCATATCTGCCCCGTAACAGAGGGAGAGGAAAAAGGCTGCAGAAATCAGCCAGTTCCCAGGAACAGAAACCCTCTCCCGCCTCTGCCAAGCCCTCAGTATGACGCTGGGGCTTTACAAGCAGAATCAGGCACGGTGGGGGCCCGTCTCAATGAATTTCAGCGCGCAGTGGGCTCACTCGCAAGTAGACCCCTGGATCCTTCAGGTGATATCTCAGGGGTACAAATTGGAATTCGAGACGTCTCCCCCTCGCCGTTTCCTAAAGTCGGCTTTACCGATGTCTCCTTCTGACAGGGAGACAGTTTTGGAAGCCATTCACAAGCTGTATTCCCAGCAGGTGATAATCAAGGTACCCCTCCTGCAACAGGGAACGGGGTATTATTCCACACTGTTGTGGTACCGAAGCCGGACGGCTCGGTGAGACCGATTCTAAATCTAAAATCTTTGAACACTTACATACAGAGGTTCAAATTCAAGATTGAGTCACTCAGAGCAGTGATTGCGAACCTGGAAGAAGAGGACTACATGATGTCTCGGTACATCAAGGATGCTTACCTTCATGTCCCAATTTACCCTTCTCACCAAGGGTACCTCAGGTTTATGGTACAGAACTGTCACTATCAGTTTCAGACGCTGCCGTAGGGATGGTCCACGGCACCCCGGGTCTTTACCAAGGTAATGGCCGAAATGATGATACTCCTTCGAAGGAAGGGAATTTTAGTTATCCCTTACTTGGACGATTCCCTGATAAGGGTAAGATCCAGGGAACAGTTGGAGGTCGGTGTAGCACTATCTCAGGTAGTGTTGCGGCAGCACGATTGGATTCTCAATATTCCAAAATCGCAGCTGATTCCGACGACTCGTCTTCTGTTCTTAGGGATGATCCTGGACACAGTTCAGAAAAAGGTGTTTCTCCCGGAGGAGAAAGTCAGGGAGTTATCCGAGCTAGTCGGGAACCTCCTATAACCGAGCCAAGTCTCAGTACATCAATGAGATGGTTCTGGAAAAAATGGTGGCTTCCTATGAAGCAATCCCATGCGGCAGATTCCACGCAAGAACTTTCCAGTGGGACCTGCTGGACAAATGGTCTGGGTCGCATCTTCAGATGCATCAGCGGATAACCCTGTCACCAAGCACAAGGGTGTCTCTCCTGTGGTGGTTGCAGAGTGCTCATCTTCTAGAGGGCCGCACATTCAGGACTGGGTCCTGGTGACCACGGATGCCAGCCTGCGAGGCTGGGGAGCAGTCACACAGGGAAGGAATTTCCAGAGCTTATGGTCAAGCCTGGAGACATCACTTCACATAAATATCCTGAAGCTAAGGGACATTTACAATGCTCTAAGCTCAGCAAGACCTCTGCTTCAAGGTCACCCGGAGTTGATCCATTCGGACAACATCACGGCAGTCACCCACGTAAACAGACAGGGTGACACAAGAAGCAGAAGGGCAATGGCAGAAGCTGCAAGGATTCTTCGCTGGGCGGAAAATCATGTGATAGCACTGTCAGCAGTATTCATTCCGGGAGTGGACAACTGGGAAGCAGACTTCCTCAGCAGACACGACCTCCACCCGGGAGAGTGGGGACTTCACCCAGAAGTCTTCCACATGTTTATAAAACTCGACAAGTATTGCGCCAGGTCAAGGGACCCTCAGGCAATAGCTGTAGACGCTCTGGTAACACAGTGGGTGTACCAGTCAGTGTATGTGTTCCCTCCTCTGCCTCTCATAACCAAGGTACTGAGAATTATAAGATGGAGAGGAGTAAGCACTATATCGTGGCTCCGGATTGGCCAAGAAGGACTTGGTAACCGGAACTTCAAGAGATGCTCACGGAGGATCCGTGGCCTCTACCTCTAAGAAGGGACCTGCTCCAGTAAGGACCCTGTCTGTTCCAAGACTTACCGCGGCTGCGTTTAACGGCAGGGCGGTTGAACGCCGGATCCTGAAGGAAAAAGGCATTCCGGATGAAGTCATCCCTATCCTGATCAAAGCCAGGAAAGATATAACCGCAAAACATTATCACCGCATTTGGCGAAAATATGTTGCGTGGTGCGAGGCCAGTAAGGCCCCGACGGAGGAATTTTCAACTAGGTCGATTCCTACATTTCCTGCAAACAGGAGTGTCTAAGGGCCTGAAATGGGGTTCCATTAAGGTTCAAATTTCGGCCCTGTCAATTTTCTTCCAAAAAGAACTAGCTTCAGTCCCTGAAGTTCAGACGTTTGTGAAAGGGGTACTGTATATACAGCCTCCTTTTGTGCCTCCAGTGGCACCTTGGGATCTAAATGTAGTTTTTGGGTTCCAAAAGTCACATTGGTTTGAACCACTTAAATATGTGGAGTTAAAATATCTCACATGGAAAGTGGTCATGCTGTTGGCCCTGGCCTGGGCCAGGTGCGTGTCAGAATTGGCGGCTTTATCCTGTAAAAGCCCTCATCTGATTTTCCATTCGGACAGGGCGGAATTGAGGACTTGTCCTCAGTTTCTCCCTAAGGTGGTTTTCAGCGTTTCACCTGAATCAACCTATTGTGGTGCCTGCGGCTACTAGGGACTTGGAGGACTCCAAGTTGCTAGACGTTGTCAGAGCCCTGGAAATATAGGTTTCCAGGACGGCTGGAGTCAGAAAATCTGACTCGTTGTTTATTCTGTATGCACCCAACAAGCTGGGTGCTCCTGCTGCTAAGCAGACTATTGCTCGTTGGATTTGTAGTACAATTCAGCTTGCACATTCTGTGGCAGGCTTGCCACAGCCAAAATCTGTAAAAGCCCATTCCACAAGGAAGGTGGGCTCATCTTGGGCGGCTGCCCGAGGGGTCTCGGCTTTACAACTTTGCCGAGCAGCTACTTGGTCAGGAGCAAATACGTTTGTAAAATTCTACAAATTTGATACCCTGGCTGAGGAGGACCGGGAGTTCTCTCATTTGGTGCTGCAGAGTCATCCGCACTCTCCCGCCCGTTTGGGAGCTTTGGTATAATCCCCATGGTCCTTACGGAGTCCCCAGCATCCACTTAGGACGTTAGAGAAAATAAGAATTTACTTACCGATAATTCTATTTCTCGTAGTCCGTAGTGGATGCTGGGCGCCCATCCCAAGTGCGGATTGTCTGCAATACTGGTACATAGTTATTGTTACCAAAAAATCGGGTTATTGCTGTAGTGAGCCATCTTTTCTAGAGGCTCCTCTGTTATCATGCTGTTAACTGGGTTTAGATCACAAGTTATATGGTGTGATTGGTGTGGCTGGTATGAGTCTTACCCGGGATTCAAAATCCTTCCTTATTCTGTACGCTCGTCCGGGCACAGTATCCTAACTGAGGCTTGGAGGAGGGTCATAGGGAGAGGAGCCAGTGCACACCAGGTAGTTCTAAAGCTTTACTTTTGTGCCCAGTCTCCTGCGGAGCCGCTATTCCCCATGGTCCTTACGGAGTCCCCAGCATCCACTACGGACTACGAGAAATAGAATTATCGGTAAGTAAATTCTTATTTTTAATCAGCAGAAACTGCTTGTGTCCTATTGGCATAGTTATGCGTATAAGATGCATTTACGGTAAAAAAAAAGAAAAGAAAAAAAAAAAAGACACCCAATGTTAGCAGAGCTGCCTGGGAGCTGACAGCACACTTACGCCATGCATCTTGCGGTGCATGCACAATGCTGACATGCCTTACAAATGAATGTGCCTTCTGGGTTCCCTTTCCCCAACCACATCCAGAATGAGCTATTCATTTACATACAGTAGTGTACTTGCCATGTTGTGTTTGTCATTTACTAAGCAGTACACCCAGTCCGTGAAATTACAAGTCTCACAGGGGGTGGGATTGGGAGTTGGGGTGGCTGCCTATTTAAGCAATGAGGAGGCCCGAGAAAAAGCACAGTAAACTCAGTCTCATAAACATAAGACTCTTGTAATTTAAAAAGCCACACTTGTATATCTGTATAAAAAGTAGCATTCACAGCTCTTTTTATCATTTTGACTGTATATCTGTGTGCATGTTTGAGCCTGTACATGAAGCATGACAGAACTTGTTTTGGGAAAATTAGAAAAAAGCTGTGGATGCTACTTTTTACACAGATATACAATATAAGTGTGTCTTATACGGGAATTGCTCGCGGGCATGGTAACCATTGGCGATACCACTATGCCAAGAGAGCCATGGAGACAGGTGACTGACACCTGCAGTGACATAGTGATGTCGCTCATTGTAAAAAAAAATAAGAATTTACTCACCGGTAATTCTATTTCTCGTAGTCCGTAGTGGATGCTGGGAACTCCGTAAGGACCATGGGGAATAGCGGGCTCCGCAGGAGACTGGGCACTCTAAAAGAAAGATTAGGTACTATCTGGTGTGCACTGGCTCCTCCCTCTATGCCCCTCCTCCAGACCTCAGTTAGGGAAACTGTGCCCGGAAGAGCTGACACAATAAGGAAAGGATTTGGAATCCCGGGTAAGACTCATACCAGCCACACCAATCACACCGTACAACTCGTGATACTATACCCAGTTAACAGTATGAATAACAACTGAGCCTCACGAAAAGATGGCTCATAACAATAACCCTTTAGTTAGGCAATAACTATATACAAGTATTGCAGACAATCCGCACTTGGGATGGGCGCCCAGCATCCACTACGGACTACGAGAAATAGAATTACCGGTGAGTAAATTCTTATTTTCTCTGACGTCCTAGTGGATGCTGGGAACTCCGTAAGGACCATGGGGATTATACCAAAGCTCCCAAACGGGCGGGAGAGTGCGGATGACTCTGCAGCACCGAATGAGCAAACTCAAGGTCCTCCTCAGCCAGGGTATCAAACTTGTAGAATTTTGCAAATGTGTTTGAACCCCGACCAAGTAGCAGCTCGGCAAAGCTGTAAAGCCGAGACCCCTCGGGCAGCCGCCCAAGAAGAGCCCACCTTCCTCGTGGAATGGGCTTTTACTGATTTAGGATGCGGCAGTCCAGCCGCAGAATGTGCAAGTTAAATCGTGCTATAGATCCAGCGAGCAATAGTCTGCTTTGAAGCAGGAGCACCCAGCTTGTTGGGTGCATACAGGATAAATAGCGAGTCAGTATTCCTGACTCTAGCCATCCTGGAAACATAGATTTTCAGGGCCCCGACTACTTCCAGCAACTTGGAATCCTCCAAGTCCCGAGTAGCCGCAGGCACCACAATAGGGTGGTTCAAATGAAACGCGGATACCACCTAGGAAGAAAATGGGAACGAGTCCACAATTCCGCCCTATCCATATGAAAAATCAGATAAGGGCTTTTACATGAGAAAGCCGCCAATTCTGATACACGCCTGGCCGAAGCCAAGGCCAACAGCATGACCACTTTCCGCGTGAGATATTTTTGCTCCGCGGTTTTAAGTGGCTCAACCAATGCGACTTTAGGAAATCCAACACCACGTTGAGATCCCAAGGTGCCACTGGAGGCACAAAAGGGGGCTGAATATGCAGCACTCCTTTTAACAAGAGTCCGAACTTTAGGCAGTGAAGCCAGTTCTTTTTGGAAGAAAATCGACAGAGCCAAAATCTGGACCTTAATGGAACCCAATTTTAGGCCCATAGTCACCCCTGACTGTAGGAAGTGCAGAAATCGACCAAGCTGAAATTCCTTCGTTGGGGCCTTCCAGGCCTCACACCAAGCAACATATTTCCGCCATATGCGGTGATAATGTTTTGCGGTCACATCCTTCCTAGCTTTAATCAGCGTAGGAATGACTTCCTCCGGACTGCCCTTTTCCTTTAGGATCCGGTGTTCAACCGCCATGCCGTCAAACGCAGCCGCGGTAAGTCTTGGAACAGACAGGGCCCCTGCAGTAGCAGGTCCTGTCTAAGCGGCAGAGGCCGAGGGTCCTCTGAGATCATTTCTTGAAGTTCTGGGTACCAAGCTCTTCTTGGCCAATCCGGAACAATGAGTATAGTTCCTACTCCTCTCCTTCTTATTATTCTCAGTACCTTGGGTACGACAGAAAGAGGAGGGAAACATATAAACCGACTGGTACACCCACGGTGTCACTAGAGCGTCCACAGCTATCGCCTGAGGGTCCCTTGACCTGGCGCAATATCTTTTTAGCTTTTTGGTGAGGCGGGACGCCATCATGTCCACCTGTGGCCGTTTCCAACGGTTCACAATTAGCTGGAAGACTTCTGGATGAAGTCCCCACTCTCCCGGGTGGAGGTCGTGCCTGCTGAGGAAGTCTGCTTCCCAGTTGTCCACTCCCGGAATGAACACTGCTGACAGTGCTATCACGTGATTCTCCGCTCAAAGAATCCTTGTGGCTTCTGCCATTGCTACCCTGCTTCTTGTGCCGTCCTGGCGGTTTACATGGGCGACCGCTGTGATGTTGTCTGACTGAATCAGAACCGGTTGTTTTTGAAGCAGGGGTTCTGCTTGACTCAGGGCGTTGTAAATGTCCCTTAGTTCCAGAATATTTATGTGTAGGGAAGTTTCCTGACTTGACCATTGTCCTTCAAAGTTTCTTCCCTGGGTGACTGCCCCCCAACCTCGGAGGCTTGCATCCGTGGTCACCAGGACCCAGTCCTGTATGCCGAATCTGCGGCCTTCGAGCAGATGAGCACTCTGCAGCCACCACAGCAGAGACACCCTGGCCCTCGGGGACAGGGTAATTAAACGATGCATCTGGAGATGCGATCCGGACCACTTGTCCAACAGATCCCACTGGAAGATCCTTGCATGGAATCTGCCGAAGGGACTTGATTCGTAAGAAGCTACCATCTTTCCCAGGACTCGCGTGCAGTGATGCACCAACACCTGCTTTGGTTTCAGGAGGTCCCTGACCAGAGATGATAATTCCTGGGCCTTCTCCTCCGGGAGAAATTCTTCTGTTCTGTGTCCAGAATCATGCCCAAGAACAGCAGACGCGTCGCAGGAATCAGCTGCGACTTTGGGATATTCAGAATCCAGCCGTGCTGATGCAGCACTTCCTGAGATAGTGCCACGCCGACTAGCAACTGCTCCTTGGACCTCGCCTTTATAAGGAGATCGTCCAAGTACGGAATAATCATGACTCCCTTCTTTCGGAGGAGCATCATCATTTCGGCCATTACCTTGGTAAATACCCACAGTGCCATGGACAGACCAGACGGCAACGTCTGGAATTGGTAATGACAGTCCTGTACCACAACCTTGAGGTACTTTGAACTTGAACTTTTTTATATAAATGTTCAAGGATTTTAAATTTAGAATGGGTCTCACCGAACCGTCTGGTTTCGGTACCACAACATTTTGGAATAGTAACCCCGTCCCTGTTGAAGGAGGGGTACCTTGATTATCACCTGCTGAAGATACAGCTTGTGAATTGCCGCCAGTACTACCTCCCTTTCTCTGAGGTCAGCAGTCAAGGCTGATTTGAGGTAACGGCGAGGGGGAATCGCCTCGAACTCCAGCTTGTATCCCTGTGATACTACTTGCAGAACCCAGGGATCCATCTGTGAGCGAGCCCACTGGTCGCTGAAGTTCCGTAGACGCGCCCCCACCGCACCTGGCTCAGCCTGTGGAGCCCCAGCGTCATGCGGTGGACTTAGAGGAAGCGGGGGAAGATTTTTGATCCTGGGAACTGGCTGTCTGGTGCAGCCTTTTTCCTTCTTCCCTTGCCTCTGGCAGAAAGGAAGCGCCTTTGACCCGCTTGCTTTTCTGAGGCCGAAAGGACTGTACCTGATAATACGGTGCTTTCTTAGGCTGTGAGGGAACCTGAGGTAAAAATTTTGACTTCCCAGCTGTTGCTGTGGATACGAGGTCCGAGAGACCATCCCCAAACAATTCCTCACCCTTATAAGGCAGAATCTCCATGTGCCTTTTAGATCCATGCTGAGGCAATTGCAGGTCACAGTATAGTACCTGAGTGTGTATATACAGACTTCAGGATTTCCTCCTGCTTTCTATCAGCAGGCTCCTTCAAGGTGGCCGTATCCTGAGACGGCAGTGCCACCTTTTTTGACAAACGTGTGAGCGCCTTATCCACCCTAGGGGATATCTCCCAACGTGACCTATCCGCTGGCGGGAAAGGGTACGCCATCAGTAACTTTTTAGAAATTACCAGTTTCTTATCGGGGGAAACCCACGCTTCTTCACACACTTCATTCAATTCATCTGATGGGGGAACAAAACACTGGCTGCTTTTTCTCCCCAAACATAAAACCCCTTTTTAGTGGTACTTGGGTTAATGTCAGAAATGTGGAACACATTTTTTATTGCCGAAATCATGCAACGGATGCCCCTAGTGGATTTTGTATATGTCTCAACCTCGTCGACACTGTAGTCAGACTCCGTGTCGACATCTGTGTCTGCCATCTGAGGTAGCGGGCGTTTTTGAGCCCCTGATGGCCTTTGAGATGCCTGGGCAGGCGCGGGCTGAGAAGCCGGCTGTCCCATGGCTGTTACGTCATCCAGCCTTTTATGTAAGGAGTTGACACTGTCGGTTAATACCTTCCACATATCCACCCACTCTGGTGTCGGCCCCGCAGGGGGTGACATCACATTTATCGGCACCTGCTCCGCCTCCACATAAGCCTCCTCATCAAACAAGTCGACACAGCCGTACCGACACACCGCACACACACAGGGAATGCTCTGACTGAGGACAGGACCCCACAAAGTCCTTTGGGGAGACAGAGAGAGAGTATGCCAGCACACACCACAGCGCTATTTAATCAGGGATTTACACTAATAGAAAGTGATTTATCCCTATAGCTGCTTTTTTATATACAGTTTGCGCCTAAATTTAGTGCCCCCCCCTCTCTTTTTAACCCTTTGAGCCTGGAAACTGCAGGGGAGAGCCTGGGGAGCTGTCTTCCAGCTGCACTGTGAAGAGAAAATGGCGCCAGTGTGCTGAGGGAGATAGCCCCGCCCCTTTTTCGGCGGACTTCTCTCGCTCTTATAATTGTATTATGGCAGGGGATTTTTACACATATATAGCTTATTAGGCTATATTATGTGTTGTTTGCCAAAGTTAAGGTACTCTAATTGCAGCCCAGGGCGCCCCCCCCCCAGCGCCCTGCACCCATCAGTGACCGGAGTATGTGGTGTGCATAGGGAGCAATGGCGCACAGCTGCAGTGCTGTGCGCTACCTTAATGAAGACCGAAGTCTTCAGCCGCCGATTTCCAAGACGTTCTTCTTGCTTCTGGCTCTGTAAGGGGGACGGCGGCGCGGCTCCGGGACCAGACGACCGAGGCTGGGCCTGTGTTCGATCCCTCTGGAGCTAATGGTGTCCAGTAGCCTAAGAAGCCCAAGCTAGCTGCAAGCAGGTAGGTTCGCTTCTTCTCCCCTTAGTCCCTCGTAGCAGTGAGTCTGTTGCCAGCAGATCTCACTGAAAATAAAAAACCTAACAAATACTTTCTTTACTAGGAGCTCAGGAGAGCCCCTAGTGTGCAACCAGCTCGGGCCGGGCACAGATTCTAACTGGGGTCTGGAGGAGGGGCATAGAGGGAGGAGCCAGTGCACACCAGATAGTACCTAATCTTTCTTTTAGAGTGCCCAGTCTCCTGCGGAGCCCGCTGTTCCCCATGGTCCTTACGGAGTTCCCAGCATCCACTAGGACGTCAGAGAAACTTACATTTTTTATAGTGCTGTGTGTCCCAACTCTATCGCGGATTGTACTGATTTTTCTTCCTTTAGAGAGCTGTGTAGAACTCTGAACTGTGCTTTTCTTTGTGTGCGTTGGAGATGCTGAGCAAATCTTTTTCTGTGTTCACATTTCTACTTAATGTAGGGATAATTTTATACAGCACTCCAGGGGAGCTTCCAGTTGTAAGGCATGTTGTCACTGGGTTCCTGCTGTTCTGATAATTTCGTACTCCACCCTGCAGTATTACTGTATAAAAAAAAAGAACTACTGTATTTACTGTGCATCTGCCCGCTTGTCAGGGCTTGCTTCATTGTACAGTATACTGTAGTGTCACATCCATCTGCTGCTATTCAAAACTGTACTGTAGTTATTCAAGAGTGGAACAATCTCGCCTTACTTCGCCAACCTGCTATTTGTATGGCGCTACTAAGATGCCTGTATGGCGCAACAGCAGCAACGAGGAGCATGGCTAAATCTGTATACCTGCTAAGGAGGAAAATACCCAACTCCACCGATATCCAATAAAAATGGAAGCTGTTTTATGAATTTATGTCATTGTGGATATTGGGGGTCATTCTGACCCGATCGCAAGCTGCAGTTTATCGCAGCGATCGGGTCAAAACTGCATGCGCCGGTGCCGCAGTGCGCCGGCGCATGCCAGGCGGTTGAGGGCCGTCACTGAGCTACGATCGCCTCTGCCTGATTGACAGGCAGAGGCGGTCGCTGTGCGGTGGGGGGAGGGGGCGGAACAGCGGCATTTGGCCGCCGTTTCGTGGGCGCGGTCCGGCTAACGCAGGCATAGCTGGACCGTGTGGGGGGCGGGCCGCAGCGGCTGCGTGACGTCACACGCAGCCGCTGCGGGCCGGGGAGCGAGGAGTAGCTCCTGGCCAGCACGCTAAAGATGTGCTGGTCGGGAGCTACTCCTATAGTGCAAAAGCATCGCCGCTGTGCGATGCTTTTGCACTTCTGCGGTGGGGAGCCAACACTGACATGCGGGGCGGGATAGCCCTGTGCTGGGCGTCCCCCCGCATGTCTATTGTCATGATCGTCATGCTAAATTTTGCAGGGCTACGATCAACTCGGAATGACCCCCATTATCTAATAACAAATTTAGGGCACAAACTGCTAGATTGTATACAATAGTTTATAGTGCAGCTCCTAACACAGTATAGACTGAAATTCTTAAAAACAACCTTAGCATCTGGTGGGTCTCAAGAGGAGACCACCTAGAGAGCGCAATTAATCAATTAGTCTTAGCTAAAAGACTGGATCAAAATAGTATATAAGGCAGACTATCTAGTTATGGATTACGAGCAGATTTATTATACGATCAATAAAATAGAATAATTAAGACATAATCCAGAATTATTAAATAAACAAAAATCTAAAAACACACTTAAAAGCATACAAACTGGTGTAGATAAATTGGACAATGTGCATACTCATATTGTAATCAATACTGACCACCCGTGCAGTTGCTGGGCAAAGAATTACGATTAGTAAAATCTCCAAGTAGAAATTGATTTACGCTCCTTTCCAACTCCTGGAAATATTAATAGATGGTAGTGTGTTGTGTATGTCATACGTGGAACGTAGCAAACACTTGTTCCAGCACAATCGGTAAATCGCGTAACACTCCATGCAGATGCCGACAGCAATGCAAAAAAAGAGGTCCTGGTGTCTTATGCACGTATAGGTAGTATCAATTGGGTCTATTCATGAAGCAGTGAAAAAAAGAGTGGAGAAGTGAGCCAGGAAAGATGTTGCTCATGGCAACCAATCAGCGGCTACGTATAATTTTTTAGAATTCCCATGATAAATGTTACTTTAAAGCAGATTGGTTGGCATGAGCAACTTCCTCACTGGCTCACTTCTCCACTCTTTCAATGCTGAAAGCCACTTGTGGACACTGACAGTGATTCCGTTTAGCAGCAGACAGGTAAATAGAACCTCAGGCAGTAATCTTGGAGACTGGAGTCTGATTAGAAGAACCCAACGCGTTTCTCTGCTATCACACATACTGCTTTCTTATTGGCTTTAAGAATAGCGCCTGTTTTAGCACCTAATTCTTTTTATTTTTATAATCCAGTCTGATTGAAATTGGTTGATCAGGATGGGAAAATCAGACTGGCCAATGACAGATATGTGAGGTCATCAGCCGACTTAAGGGTAGCGTAGAACGGTCACATGTGCAACCACATCCGGACGCTCACAGTAGTGCTTGAACAACTAGGAAGCGTAGTCTTTGGCGTGTGTGGTTAAATTGGTTACACATACAGCTATCTGCCTAGAAGTCAGATGGAACCATGTGTGGCCAATGTAAGACATTTATAAACACTAGAACGTCCAGAAGAGAGATGACCTACAACGCCCTTTCCATAAACCAGACTCCAGCATCTGTGGAATCACACAGTTTGCAGATCAGGAGTTTTGTGTCTGGAATAGGCAGATGACCCTGGAGAAGCATTCAGGAAAGACAGATCAGGACACGGCCCTGGAGCAGGAAGCACAGGATTAGTGAGCAGAGGAAGAGCAAGCCACAGACACAACCCAGGAAGCTGCAATTCTGCTTTCACTGGGGAGGTGGAAGAATGTGAAAATGGATTCAGAAAACAGAATAATGGGGGTCATTCCGAGTTGATTGCTCGCTAGCTATTTTTTGCAGGGCAGCAAACAGATAGTCGCCGCCTACAGAGGAGTGTATTTTTGCTTTGCAAGTGTGCGAACGCTTGTGCAGCCGAGCGGTACAAAAAAGTTTTGGCCAGTTTCTGAGTAGGTCTGAACTTACTCAGCCGCTGCGATCACATCAGCCTGTCCGAACCCGGAATTGACGTCAGACACCCGCCCTGCAAACGCTTGGACACGCCTGCATTTTTCAAACCACTCCCTGAAAACAGTCAGTTGACACCCATAAACGCCCTCTTCCTGTCAATCTTCTTGCGATCGACTGTGCGAATGGATTCTTCGTTAAATCCATCGCCTAGCAACGATCCGCTTTGTACCCGTATGATGCTCCTGCGCATTGCGGTGCATACGCATGCGCAGTTTTGCCGAGTTCTGACCCGATTGCAGCGCTGCAAAAAAAAAGCTAGCATGCGATCAGGTCGGAATGACCCCCAATATTCCTGACGTCTTCTGGTAAAAAGTATACTGTAGTATATATTTTTTGTTTTCGAAAATAAAAAAATATTTCATTTTTAGGCAGCTTATAGCCACTTTGCCCTCCCTCTCTGAATACTAAATGAATCCAGCAGGGAGTCCAGTCATTGGGGATCACTATTAAAGAAGGAGCTTCTGTACTAACGGGAATCACTATGAAAGAATGGCGGGAAGTGCACCCTCTCCACACAGCCAGCAGAACCACGACTTGGGAGGTACTCACTCCAGCCTATAGGTCTATACTCCCACTACAGCCCCGGTCCCGTACCCTAGTAGTGCACAGTTGCAAGTCACGTTTAGGGCTGGAAAAAGACGCACAGTGTGAAGCAATGAGCATACCTACAAAAAAATAAAATACAAGTTTTGCCTGAAAATAGCCGCAAGTCACGTTTATGCCCAATTCTGCGTAAGTCCAATAGTGTAATGTTCTTGTGCTCTTGCTTTCCTGCAAAATCAGTGTTTCAACACTTGTTCTGGGGATCAAATTAGGGGATAGGAGATGTTGCAGGATGGTTGGCAAATCTTGTGCAAAATAAAAATGTAATTAAAAACAGGACACGTGAGCACAGGCTGAGAAACGCAGGTTACCAAGACGGAACTCACCCAAATGGTGCTCATGAACCCAGACGGCTTCACACAGACCGGACTCTTCACAGTCCAGTGGCAAAATTCCTGTTGGACAAAATTGTGTTAAACTTACATTATTATTTGTTAACTGAGGGCCTATGACATGCTGGATTAGCACCTTAATCTTTTTTTTTCTTTTTTTTTTTCTTTCAAGCTTTATTGAGCGAAGGTCATTGCTCATAAACAGGCATGATCAATTCTGGGACAAAGGCAAGCAGAAAACTTTGGCCCACACTTAGATCAAAGGCAGATATCAGGACTGATGCAGCACTAGTACTACTATTATGTACAATGGGACGGGAACACCTCTGTTAAATTGTTATATCTCCCAAAATAAATCAAGTACTTACCTATAGCTTCGTCATCTGGCTGGAAGAATGACACCTTGGGTCCCACTACAACAACAAAAGGACATTTACAATATGGCATACACTGCCAGAATACCAGTGTCGGTATGCTGACCGGTGGTCTCATGACCGCCGGTTAAGCATACCACACCCGGCTCCACCAAGGGGTTGATTTAAACCCTTCAGTGGTATGCCCGGAAAAGTTCCGGGGCCAGCTGCGCTGTGCAGACTGGCAGCCCTGGAAATTTTCCGGGGCATGCCACTGCTGCCCCTCCTTCCTCCTTGCACTCCGAGCGGCGGTGGACTTTTGCAGAATGACGTGATCGTGTCATTCTGTAAAAGTTCACCGGCCGAACGGAGTGCAACGCAGGATGGGGGGAGAGGATTTTAGTGCTTGCGGGCTAGTGCCCGCCAACAAATGCTACCCCTAGGGATGGCCATCGGTGGGTTATCCATTGATGGTCACCATCGATGGATAACCTCGATGGTGTAAAACCATCTGGAATGGATCCATCGATGGTTTTACCCTTCGATGGTCATCCCTGCATTACTGTACAAATGCGGGCGAACCAGGGGGCGTGGCTTAGTTGGTGTCAGGGGTGGAGCTAAGTTCTGTGCCCTGACACTTTGAGAAAAAAAATAAGATTTTACTTACCGATAAATCTATTTCTCATAGTCCGTAGTGGATGCTGGGGACTCCGTCAGGACCATGGGGAATAGCGGCTCCGCAGGAGACAGGGCACAAAAGCAAGCTTTTAGGATCACATGGTGTGTACTGGCTCCTCCCCCTATGACCCTCCTCCAAGCCTCAGTTAGGTACTGTGCCCGGACGAGCGTACACAATAAGGAAGGATCTTGAATCCCGGGTAAGACTCATACCAGCCACACCAATCACACCGTACAACTTGTGATTTTAACCCAGTTAACAGTATGATAACAATGAAGTAGCCTCTAAAAAAGATGGCTCACAACAATAATAACCCGATTTTTTTGTAACAATAACTATGTACAAGTAATGGAGACAATCCGCACTTGGGATGGGCGCCCAGCATCCACTACGGACTATGAGAAATAGATTTATCGGTAAGTAAAATCTTATTTTCTCTAACGTCCTAGTGGATGCTGGGGACTCCGTCAGGACCATGGGGATTATACCAAAGCTCCCAAACGGGCGGGAGAGTGCGGATGACTCTGCAGCACCGAATGAGAGAACTCCAGGTCCTCCTCAGCCAGGGTATCAAATTTGTAGAATTTAGCAAACGTGTTTGCCCCTGACCAAGTAGCTGCTCGGCAAAGTTGTAAAGCCGAGACCCCTCGGGCAGCCGCCCAAGATGAGCCCACCTTCCTTGTGGAATGGGCATTTACAGATTTTGGCTGTGGCAGGCCTGCCACAGAATGTGCAAGCTGAATTGTACTACAAATCCAACGAGCAATAGTCTGCTTAAAAGCAGGAGCACCCAGCTTTTTGGGTGCCTACAATATAAACAGCAAGTCAGACTTTCTGACTCCAGCCGTCCTGGAATTATATATATATATATATATATATATATATATTTTCAGGGCCCTGACAACGTCTAGCAACTTGGAGTCCTCCAAGTCCCTAGTAGCCGCAGGCACCACAATAGGTTGTTTCAGGTGAAACGCTGACACCACCTTAGGAAGAAACTGGGGACGAGTCCGCAGTTCTGCCCTGTCCGAATGGAAAATCAAATATGGGCTTTTGTAAGACAAAGCCGCCAATTTTGACAATCGCCTGGCCGAGGCCAGGGCCAACAGCATGGTCACTTTCCATGTGAGATATTTCAAATCCACAGATTTGAGTGGTTCAAACCAATATGATTTGAGGAATCCCAACACTACGTTGAGATCCCACGGTGCCACTGGAGGCACACAAGGGCTGTATATGCAATACTCCCTTGACAAACGTCTGGACTTCAGGAACTGAAGCCAATTCTTTCTGGAAGAAAATCTATAGGGCCGAAACTTGAACCTTAATGGACACCAATTTTAGGCTCATAGACACTCCTGTTTGCAGGAAGTGCAGAAAACGACCTAGTTGAAATTTTTTCGTGGGGCCTTCCTGGCCTCACCCACGCAACATATTTTTACCACATGTGGTGATAACATTGTGCGGTCACCTCCTTCCTGGCTTTGACCAGGGTAGGTATGACCTCTTCTGGAATGCCTTTTCCCTTAGGATCCGGCGTTCAAACCGCCATGCCGTCAAACGCAGTCGCGGTAAGTCTTGGAACAGACAAGGTCCCTGCTGGAGCAGGTCCTTTCTTAAAGGCCGATGCCACGGTTCCTCTTGGAACAGACATGGTACTTGCTGAAAGCAAATCCCTTCTTAGCTCCCGAGGCCATTAGTCCTCTGTGAGCATCTCTTGAAGTTCCGGTTACCAAGTCCCTCTTGGCCAATCCGGAGCCACGAGTATAGTTCTTACTCCTCTATGTCTTATAATTCTCAATACCTTGGTTATGAGAAGCAGAGGAGGGAACACATACACCGACTGTTACACCCACGGTGTTACCAGGACGTCCACAGCTATCGCCTGAAGGTCTCGTGACCTGGCGCAATACCTGTCCCATTTTTTGTTCGGGCGGGACGCCATCATGTCCACCTTTGGTCTTTCCCAACGGTTCACAATCATGCGGAAAACTTCCCGATGAAGTTCCCACTCTCCCGGGTGGAGGTCGTGCCTGCTGAGGAAGTCTGCTTCCCAGTCGTCCACTCCCGGAATGAACACTGCTGACAGTGCTATCACATGATTTTCCGCCTAGCGAAAAATCCTTGCAGTTTTGCCACTGCCCTCCTGCTTCTTGTGCCGCCCTTTCTGTTTACGTGGGCGACTGCCGTGATGTTATCCCACTGGATCAATACCGGCTGACCTTGAAGCAGAGGTCTTGCTAAGCTTAGAGCATTATAAATTTGCTCTTAGCTCCAGTATATTTATGTGGAGAGAATTCTCCAGACTTGATCACACTCCTTGTGTGACTGCTCCCCAGCCTCTCAGGCTGGCCTCCGTGGTCACGAGCATCCAATCCTGAATGCCGAATCTGCGGCCCTCTAGAAGATGAGCACTCTGTAATCACCACAGGAGAGACACCCTTGTCCTTGGATATAGGATTATCCGCTGATGCGATCCGGACCATTTGTCCAGCAGATCCCACTGAAGAGTTCTTGCGTGAAATCTGCCGAATGGAAGCGCTTCGTAATAAGCCACCATTTTTACCAGGACTCTTGTGCAATGATGCACTGACACTTTTCCTGGTTTTAGGAGGATCCCGATTAGCTCGGATAACTCCCTGGCTTTCTCCTCTGGGAGAAACACCTTTTCCTGGACTGTGTCCAGAATCATCCCTAGGACCAGCAGACGTGTCGTCGGAACAACTGCGGTTTTGGAATATTTAGAATCCACCCGTGCTGTCGTAGAACTACTTGAGATAGTGCTACTCCGACCTCCAACTGTTCTCTGGACCTTGTTCTTATCAGGAGGTCGTCCATTTTCTTTGAAGACGAATCCTCCTTTCGGTCATTACCTTGGTAAGGACCCGGGGTGCCTTGGACAATCCAACGGCATCGTCTTGAAACTGATAGTGACAGTTCTGTACCACGAACCTGAGGTACCCTTGGTGAGAAAAGGCAAATTTTGGGACATGGAGGTAAGCATCCCTGATGTCCCGGGACACCATATAGTCCCCTTGTTCTTTGCTATCACTGCTCTGAGTGACTCCATCTGGATTTGAACCCTTGTAAGTGTTCAAATTTTTCAGATTTAGAATAGGTCTCACCTAGCCTTCAGTACCACCATATAGTGTGGAGTAATACCCCTTTCCTTGTTGTCGGAGGGGTAATTTTATTATCACCTGCTGGGAATACAGCTTGTGAATTGTTTTCAATACTGCCTCCCTGTCGGAGGGAGACATTGGTACAGCAGACTACAGGAACCTGCGAGGGGGGAAACCTCTCGACATTCCAATCTGTACCCCTTGGATACTACTTGTAGGATCCAGGGGTCCTGTACGGTCCCAGCGTCATGCTGAGAACTTGGTAGAAGCGGTGGAGGGCTTCTGTTCCTGGGAATGGGCTGCCTGCTGCAGTCTTCTTCCCTTTCCTCTATCCCTGGACAGATATGACTCTTATAGGGACGAAAGGACTGAGGCTGAAAAGACGGTGTATTTTTCTGCAGAGATGTGACTTAGGGTAAAAAAACGGTGGATTTTCCAGCAGTTGCCCTGGCCACCAGGTCCCATGGACCGACCCCAAATAACTCCTCCCCTTTATACGGCAATACATCTTTGTGCCGTTTGGAATCTGCATCACCTGACCACTGTCGTGTCCATAAACATCTTCTTGCAGATATGGACATCGCATTTACTCTTGATGCCAGAGTGCAAATATCCCTCTGCGCATCTCGCATATATAGAAATGCATCCTTTAAATGCTCTATAGTCAATAAAATACTGTCCCTGTCAAAGGTATCAATATTTTTAGTCAGGGAATCCGACCAAGCCACCTCAGCTCTGCACATCCAGGCTGAGGCGATCGCTGGTCGCAGTATAACACCAGCATGTGTGTGTATACTTTTTAGGATATTTTTCAGCCTCCTATCAGCTGGCTCCTTAAGTACGGCCCTATCCGTAGATGGTACCGCTACTTGTTCTGATAAGCGTGTGAGCGCCTTATCCACCCTGAGGGGTGTTTCCCACCGCGCCTTAACTTCTGGCGGGAAAAGGTATACCGCCAATAATTTTCTATCGGGGGAAACCCACGCATCATCACACACTTCATTTAATTTATCTGATTCAGGAAAAACTACAGGTAGTTTTTTCACCTCACACATAATACCCTTTTTTGTGGTACTTGGAGTATCAGAAATATGTAACACCTCCTTCATTGCCCTTAACGTGTGGCCCTAAAAGAAAATACGTTTGTTTCTTCACCGTCGACACTGAAATCAGTGTCCGTGTCTGGGTCTGTGTCGACCGACTGAGGTAAATGGGCATTTTACAGCCCCTGACGGTGTTTGAGACGCCTGGACAGATACTAATTTGTTCGCCGGCCCTCTCATGTCGTCAACCGGCTTGCAGCGTGTTGACATTGTCACGTAATTTCCATAAATAAGCCATCCATTCCGGTGTCGACTCCCTAGAGAGTGACATCACCATACAGGCAATTTGCTCCGCCTCCTCACCAATATTTTCCTCATACATGTCGACACACACGTACCGACATACAGCACACACATAGGGAATGCTCTGATAGAGGACAGGACCCACTAGCCCTTTGGGGAGACAGAGGGAGAGTTTGCCAGCACACACCAAAACGCTATAATTATCCAGGGACAACCTTTATATAAGTGTTCCTCCCTTATAGCCTTTTAATATATATACATATCGCCAAATCAGTGCCCCCCCTCTCTGTTTTAACCCTGTTTCTGTAGTGCAGTGCAGGGGAGAGCATGGGAGCCTTCCCACCAGCCTTTCTGTGAGGGAAAATGGCGCTGTGTGCTGAGGAGAATAGGCCCCGCCCCCTTTTCGGCGGGCTTCTTCTCCGGAGTTTTAGATATCTGGCAGGGGTTAAATACATCCATATAGCCTCAAGGGCTATATGTGATGTATTTTTCGCCATACAGGTATTATACATTGCTGCCCAGGGCGCCCCCCTCCAGCGCCCTGCACCCTCCGTGACCGCTGTGTGAAGTGTGCTGACAACAATGGCGCACAGCTGCAGTGCTGTGCGCTACCTGATGAAGACTGAGAGTCTTCTGCCGCCTGGTTCCGGACCTCTTCATCTTCAGCGTCTGCAAGGGGGGTCGGCGGCGCGGCTCCGGGACGAACCCCAGGGCGAGCCCTGTGTTCCGACTCCCTCTGGAGCTATGTCCAGTAGCCTAAGAATCCAATCCATCCTGCACGCAGGTGAGTTGAAAATCTCTCCCCTAAGTCCCTCGATGCAGTGAGCCTGTTGCCAGCAGGACTCACTGAAAATAAAGAACCTAAAAACTTTTTCTAAGTAACTCTTTAAGAGAGCCACCTAGATTGCACCCTTCTCGGCCGGGCACAAAAACCTAACTGAGGCTTGGAGGAGGGTCATAGGGGGAGGAGCCAGTACACACCATGTGATCCTAAAAGCTTGCTTTTGTGCCCTGTCTCCTGCGGAGCCGCTATTCCCCATGGTCCTGACGGAGTCCCCAGCATCCACTAGGACGTTAGAGAAAACAACAATTCAGTAGCACTAAACCATCAATGGCGGGAAACCATCTGGTTCTCCCCATCGATGGTAAAAGTATTCAACATCGGTCACAGTCCATCGATGATTTTGAATCATCGATGGCCGGTGGCCAACCTTAGCTACCCCTAGGCAGCAAGCATTCCCCATGGCAACAAGCATGGATCCCAGAGCATAAAACCCCTGGCAAAAAGAAAGCATGACAACGCATGAAACCCCTGGAAACGTGCATGAAACCCCCTGCAATACACAGGTAAAAAAAAATAAGATTTTACTCACCGGTAAATCTATTTCTCGTAGTCCGTAGTGGATGCTGGGGACTCCGTAAGGACCATGGGGATTAGCGGCTCCGCAGGAGACTGGGCACAACTAAAGAAAGCTTTAGGACTACCTGGTGTGCACTGGCTCCTCCCACCAAGACCCTCCTCCAGACCTCAGTTAGGATACTGTGCCCGGAAGAGCTGACACAATAAGGAAGGATTTTGAATCCCGGGTAAGACTCATACCAGCCACACCAATCACACCGTATAACTCGTGATACTATACCCAGTTAACAGTATGATAACAACTGAGCCTCTCAACAGATGGCTCAACAATAACCCTTTAGTTAGGCAATAACTATACACAAGTATTGCAGACAATCCGCACTTGGGATGGGCGCCCAGCATCCACTACGGACTACGAGAAATAGATTTACCGGTGAGTAAAATCTTATTTTTTCTAACGTCCTAAGTGGATGCTGGGGACTCCGTAAGGACCATGGGGATTATACCAACGCTCCCAAACGGGCGGGAGAGTGCGGATGACTCTGCAGCACCGAATGAGCAAACTCTAGGTCCTCCTCAGCCAGGGTTCCAAACTTGTAGACTCTTGCAAGAGTGTTTGACCCCGACCAAGTAACAGCTCGGCAAATTTGTAAAGCCGAGACCCCTCGGGCAGCCACCCAAGAAGAGCCCAGTTTCCTCGTGGAATGGGCTTTTACAGATTTAGGGTGCGGCAGTCCAGCCGCAGAATGTGCAAGTTGAATCGTGCTACAGATCCAGCGAGCAATAGTCTGCTTTGAAGCAGGAGCACCCAGCTTGTTGGGTGCATACAGGATAAATAGCGAGTCAGTCTTTCTGACTCCAGCCGTCCTGGAAACATATATTTTTCAGGGCCCTGACTACGTCCAGAAACTTGGAATCCTCCAAGTCCCAAGTAGCCGCAGGCACCACAATAGGTTGGTTCACATGAAAAACTGATACCACCTTAGGAAGGAATTGGGAACGAGTCCTCAATTCCGCCTTATCCATATAAAATACAGATAAGGGCTTTTGCATGACAAAGCCGCCAATTCTGATACACGCCTGGCCGACGCCAAGGCCCACAGCATGACCACTTTCCACGCGAGGTATTGTAGCTCCACGGATTTAAGTGGCTCAACTCAATGCAACTTCAGGAAATCCAACACTTGAGATCCCACGGTGCCACTGGAGGCACAAACGGGGGCTGACTATGCAGCACTCCCTTAACAAAAGTCTGAACTTCAGGCAGTGAAGCCAGTTCTATTTTGGAAGAAAATCGATAGAGCCGAAATCTGGACCTTAATGGAACCCAATTTTAGGCCCATAGTCACCTCTGACTTGTAGGAAGTGCAGAAATCGACCTAGCTGAAATTCCTCCTTTTGGGGCCTTACTGGCCTCACAGCACGCAACATATTTCCGCCATATGCGGTGATAATGGTTTGCGTTCACTTCTTTCCTAGCTTTAAATAGCGTAGGGATAACTTCCTCCGGAATGCCCTTTTCCTTCAGGATCCGGCGTTCAACCGCCATGCCGTCAAACGCAGCCGCGGTACGTCTTAGAACAGACAGGCCCCCTGCTGCAGCAGGTCCTGTCTGAGCGGCAGAGGCCATGGGTCCTCTGAGATCATTTCTTGGAGTTCAGGGTACCAAGCTCTTCTTGGCCAACCCGGAACAATGAGTATAGTTCTTACTCCTCTCCTTCTTATTATTCTCATTACCCTGGGTATGAGAGGCAAAGAAGGGAACACATACACCGACTGGTACACCCACGGTGTTACCAGAGCGTCCACAGCTATCGCCTGAGGGTCCCTTGACCTGGCGCAATATCTTTGTAGCTTTTTGTTAAGGCGGGACGCCATCATGTCCACCTGTGGCCTTTCCCAACGGTGTACAATCATTTGGAAGACTTCTGGATGAAGTCCCCACTCTCCCGGGTGGAGGTCGTGCCTGCTGAGAAAGTCTGCTTCTCAGTTGTCCACTCCGGGAATGAACACTGCTGACAGTGCTAACACATGATTTTCCGCCCATCGGAGAATCCTTGTGGCTTCTGCCATCGCCATCCTGCTTCTTGTGCCGCCCTGTCGGTTTCCCTGAGCGACCGCCGTGATGTTGTCTGACTGGATCAGCACCGGCCGGTGTTGAAGCAGGGGTCTAGCCTGACTTAGGGCATTGTAAATGGCCCAAAGTTCCAGAACATCTATGTGTAGGGAAGTCTCCTGACTTTTCCATAGGCCTTGGAAGTTTCTTCCCTGTGTGACTGCCCCCCAGCCTTGAAGGCTGGCATCCGTGATCACCAGGACCCAGTCCTGTATGCCGAATCTGCGGCCCCCTAGAAGATGAGCACTCTGCAGTCACCACCACAGTGACACCCTGGCCCTTGGAGACAGGGTTATCCGCCGATGCATCTGAAGATGCGACCCGGACCACTTGTCCAACAGATCCCACTGGAAGATCCTTGCATGGGACCTGGCGAATGGAATTTCTTCGTAAGAAGCTACCATCTTTCCCAAGGCTCGCGTGCATTGATGCACCGACACCTGTATTTGTATTAGGAGGTCTCCGTCTAGAGACGCCAACTCCTTGGATTTCTCCTCCGGGAGAAACCCTTTTTATCCTGTTCTGTGTCCAGAACCATACCCAGGAACAGTAGACGCGTCGTAGGAACCAGCTGCGACTTTGGAATATTCAGAATCCAGCCGTGCTGTTGTAGCACTTCCCGAGATAGTGCTACTCCGACGAACAACTGCTCCCTGGACCTCGCCTTTATAAGGAGATCGTCCAAGTACGGGATAAGTACTTCGGCCATTACCTTGCTAAATACCCTCGGTGCCGGGGACAGACCAACGGTAACGTCTGGAATTGGTAATGACAATCCTGTACCACAATTTTGAGGTACACCTGGTGAAGAGGGTAAATAGGGACATGCAGGTAAGCATCCTTGATGTCCAGTGATACCCTGAAATTCTCCAGGCTTGCAATAATCGCCCTGAGCGATTCCATTTTGAACTTGAACCTTCGTATATAAGTGTTCAAGGATTTCAATTTTAGAATGGGTCTCACTGAACCGTCTGGTTTCGGTACCACAACATTTTTGGAATAGTAACCCCGGCCTTGTTGAAGGAGGGGTACCTTGATTTCACCTGCTGGAAGTACAGCTTGTGAATTGCCGCCAGTACTACCTTTCTCCGAGGGCAGCAGGCAAGGCTGATGTGAGGTAACGGTGAGGGGGAGTCGCCTCGAACTCCAGCCTGTATCCCTGTGATACTACTTGCAGAACCTAGGGATCCACCTGTGGGCAAGCCCACTGGTCCCTGAAGTTCCCGAGACGCGCCCCCACCGCACCTGTCTCCACCTGTGGAGCCCCAGCGTCATGCGGTGGACTCAGAGGAAGCGAGGGAAGATTTTTGATCCTGGGAACTGGCTGTCTGGAGCAGCTTTTTCCTTCTTCCCTTGTCTCTGTGCAGAAAGGAAGCGCCTTTTACCCGCTTGCTTTTCTGAAGCCGAAAGGACTGTACCTGAAAATACGGTGCTTTCTTAGGCTTTTGTGAGGAAACCTGAGGTAAAATTTTTTCTTCCCAGCTGTTGCTGTGGATACGAGGTCCCAGAGACCATCCCCAAACAATTCCTCACCCTTATAAGGAAGAATCTCCATGTGCCTTTTAAAGGCAGCATCACCTGTCCACTGCCGGGTTTCTAATACCCTCCTGGCAGAATGGACATTGCATTAATTCTGGATGCCAGCCGGTAAATATCCCTCTGTGCATCCTTCCTATATAAGACGACGTCTTTAAAATGCTCTATGTTAGCAAAATATTATCCCTGTCTAGGGTATTAATATCATCTGACAGGGTATCAGACCACGCTGCAGCAGCACTATTTTGCTGAGGCAATTGCAGGTCTCAGTATAGAACCTGAGTGTGTGTATATACAGACTTCAGGATAGCCTCCTGCTTTTTATCAGCAGGCTCCTTCAAGGTGGCCGTATCCTAAGACGGCAGTGCCACCTTTTTTGACAAACGTGTGAGCGCCTTATCCACCCTAGGGGATATCTCCCAGCGTGACCTATCCTCTGGCGGGAAAGGGTACGCCATCAGTAACTGTTTAGAAATATTACCAGTTTCTTATTGGGGGAACCCACGCTTCTTTACACACTTCATTCATTCATCTGATGGGGGAACAAAACACTGGCTGCTTTTTCTCCCCAAAAATAAAACCCCTTTTATGTGGTACTTGGGTTCATGTCAGAAATGCGTAACACATTTTTCATCGCAGAGATCATGTAACGGATGTTCCTAGTGGATTGTGTATATGTCTCAACCTCGTCGACACTGGAGTCAGACTCCGTGTCGACATCTGTGTCTGCCATCTGAGGTAACGGGCGTTTTTTGAGCCCCTGATGGCCTTTGAGACGCCTGGGCAGGCGCGGGCTGAGAAGCCGGCTGTCCCACAGCTGCTACGTCATCCAGCCTTTTATGTAAGGAGTTGACATTGTCGGTTAATACCTTCCACCTATCCATCCACTCTGGTGTCGGCCCCACAGGGGGCGACATCCCATTTATCGGCCTCTGCTCCGCCTCCACGTAACCTTCCTCATCCAACATGTCGAGACAGCCGTACTGACACACCGCACACACACAGGGAATGCTCTGTCACAAAGTCCTTTGGGGGGACAGAGAGAGAGTATGCCAGCACACACCAGAGCGCTATATAATGCAGGGATTAACACTGTAACTGAGTGATTTTTCCCCCAATAGCTGCTTGTATACATATATTGCGCCTAAATTTAGTGCCCCCCCTCTCTTTTTAACCCTTTGAGCCTGAAAACTACAGGGGAGAGCCTGGGGAGCTGTCTTCCAGCTGCACTGTGAAGAAAAAATGGCGCCAGTGTGCTGAGGGAGATGGCCCCGCCCCTTTTTCGGCTGACTTTCTCCCGCTTTTTCTGGAATACTGGCAGGGGTAATTTTACATCTATATAGCCTCTAGGACTATATATGATGCAGATTTGCCAGCCAAGGTGTCATATATTGCCCTCAGGGCGCCCCCCCCCCCCCAGCGCCCTGCACCCATCAGTGACCGGAGTGTGATGTGTACATGAGGAGCAATGGCGCACAGCTGCAGTGCTGTGCGCTACCTCGGTGAAGACCGAAGTCTTCTGCCGCCGATTTTCCGGACCTCTTCTTGCTTCTGGCTCTGTAAGGGGGACGGCGGCGCGGCTCCGGGAACGAACACCAAGGTCGGGTCCTGCGGTCGATCCCTCTGGAGCTAATGGTGTCCAGTAGCCTAAGAAGCCCAAACTACCACCTGTTAGGTAGGTTCGCTTCTTCTCCCCTTAGTCCCTCGCTGCAGTGAGTCTGTTGCCAGCAGATCTCACTGTAAAATAAAAAACCTAAATATACTTTCTTTCTAGGAGCTCAGGAGAGCCCCTAGTGTGCATCCAGCTCAGCCGGGCACAAGAATCTAACTGAGGTCTGGAGGAGGGTCTTGGTGGGAGGAGCCAGTGCACACCAGGTAGTCCTAAAGCTTTCTTTAGTTGTGCCCAATCTCCTGCGGAGCCGCTAATCCCCATGGTCCTTACGGAGTCCCCAGCATCCACTTAGGACGTTAGAGAAAACAATTAAAAACCTGCCCTGGGAGGTGTGACCAATTTCCAAAAAGTCACTACTGAAGGGGTTACTTAGCTGCTCATCTGGTCCTGTGTATGCAGGTTAGGATTACGCACATTTTGCAGGATATTTTCATGTAGAGCACTCCCGATTCCCACACAATTCAATGAGAAATGGCATGTCCCGGATGTCTGCAGTGTACAACCCACACAAAGTCTCTGTAGTGATATTTAAATGCGCATATGCAAGTTTGTAAAAAAGTTGGAAAGCAACTTGTAACGCCTATCTGCAAGATAAAAAACTCTTTCCTATCAAAATACCACCCAAAATACATGTCCCACATCATTACCCCCATTTTTATGCTTTCAATTGAAAATCACCTGGAAAATGACACGATTGGGAGAGGTATCTTAGGGGTACTGCTCTGTGTCCTGGCATTTTTCCTTCAAATAAGGATTTTTCAAATTCACTAGGATTTAACACCTCATAAATATTAGTCAGGTATCAGAAATAATAGTCAGGCCTTATAAATATTAGTCAGGTTAGGTCTCATGAATAATAATCATACAGTACCTTAGTGACATCATTGGTCTGTAGCAATACATAGACTGCATGAATACTAAGGTGAGATTTGGATGTAAGGAGTATATAAGCTTACATTCCTTTAGAATATAAGCTCTCACGAGCAGGGCCCTCTTCCCTCATGTGCTTTTACGTCTCTTACTTAACCAATCTTCTTTTCAATACTCCCTTGGCATTTTCTGCCACCTCGATTTTCTGCCGCCCTTATTTCAGTGCTGTTTACTGACGCATCTATGTTTATATACCCTGTACTTGTCCTATATTGTATTGAATTGTGAGTCACTGTCTTCATATTTTGCTTATTTGTTTACTCTGTAATTGGGCGCTGTGGATCCCATGCGGCGCCATATAAATAAAGGATAATAATAATAATATACAGATCACAAAACATGGTGGTATTTTAATAATTAACATTAGTAAATCTATTTTTGTAGCTCCAATGCCGAACAATCAGCTAATATTTACTATCTTATTATTACCATAAATGTCACTAACTGGCAGAGCTGTTTTTGTAACTTTTTTACCTCAGTGGAGGTTATAGTCGATACGTGCACCCAATAAGCAAAGAGACACTTGGTTTCATTTGGTAATATTTACTAATTTTTCCCTAATACATAACAACCAATTAAACATTTTAACTTTCTTTGTTCAATTTATACTAGGCAGACAAAAGCTGACTGCTGATTGGTCGCTGTTTATTTCACTAAAATGCAATATCAATAAATAAATCTGACTAACTTGCAGCAACTGATCGATGGAAGTGGATTACTGACTGGTTCCCGTGTGTCGCTGCACCATTGCTCATAGGTGGTCATTCCGAGTTGATCGCTAGCTGCATTCGTTCCCTGTGCAGCGATTAGGCAAAAAAAGGCACTTCTGCGTATGCGGAGCAATACGCACGCGCGTCATACTATTGCAACGAACGATGTAGTTTCACACAAGGTCTAGCGAAGCTTTTCAGTCGCACTGCTGGCCGCAGAGTGATTGACAGGAAGAGGGCGTTTCTGGGTGTCAACTGACCGTTTTCGGAGTGTGTTCGGAAAAACGCAGGCGTGCCAGGAAAAACACAGGCGTGGCTGGGCAAACGCAGGGCGTGTTTGTGACGTCAAATCAGGAACTGAATTGTCTGAAGTCATCGCAAGCGCTGAGTAGGTTTGAAGCTACTTTGAAATTGCACAAAAATATTTTGTAGCCGCTCTGCGATCCTTTCGCTCGCATCTCTGCTAAGCTAAAATACACTCCCAGTGGGAGGTGGCATAGCGTTTGCACGGCTGCTAAAAACTGCTAGCGAGCGAACAACTCGGAATGACCACCATAGTTAATAGAAAGCATCCATTAGTGAAGTTACCAATAATTAGCACGTATCACTGTCAGTCAAATAATTTTGCTTAGGCTTTATCTAAAACAAGAGATACCCCCTCCCCAACCCGTCCGCGCCCCCCCCTCCTCCAAAAAAAAGAAGAAAAATGACATTAAAAAATAAAACAACAAAAAAAAAACCATACAACAAATGGAAAAGTCGACAGAGTGTGATGTAAGTTGTCTGCCATCACTCACCTTCCAGAATTACTCCGGCCACCTCTCTTCCCACTGCCGCAAATTCTTTTTCTGGATATAACTTTGATATTAGCTAATTTCGGGACAAAAGAATAAACATTACATTGTAGAGAGCAAATGAATGAGTAAACCTGTCGTTGATCAGCATTGATTGAGGTAATAGTTATTGCCGGTCAGAAGACCCCTGTGATTATTACAGTTCACATAATTTATGGAGAGTTGCTCCGTTTTATCATTTAAAACATTCACTAACCCTATACTACGTAAATGGCATGGTTGCAAGTATTCCGTTACCATGACAACGTAGTTGCCATTAAATGCATCCACGTTCTGTAAGCATATGTAAGTCATGCTCTATTATCAACCATTTTATATGTAAGAAGGCTCACTGAGGTGACATTCTGTAGGCTGTCAGACAGGAAGTCACAAGTGCTTCAAAAACTAATTCCCCCACGCTTGCAGACTTCTCATGTACCTGCAGTCCGGCTACTTACTTGGTGCCTATGTATGGATACTTTTGATTTTTATACATAGGAGGTCACTTGTGTCTTGTGGTGTAATGGGCCTTTAACAAACATTTGTGTCCATATAATGTCAGTAAACTAGAAGCCCCTATATACGGACCTGCAATCTACCGTATACCCTCCTCGTCACTTTCACCGTGTTAAGGTTTACTGCCTGGTTTGCAGACTTTATATACAGTACAATTCGGGGCCAGATTTAGGGGTCAGGATGTCCCTAGGTGCAAACATCATGCTGTGTATCTCGTTGTGCCCGATGTTACCTTTGTATTCACCGGACTTAGCGCACATGTTTTCACTTGCAGCCTCACATGATAGTCGCTGGGAGACGAGACAGGTTCCTGAAACACAAAAAAAAAAGTGCAGAAATACTGAGCCGATAATTTTTTTTTGTTTTTTTACAATCGTTATTCCAGGAACACAATATAGGCCAGATCTGAATTACACATGTGCAGATATAACTCTGGATGCCCGCTGAGAAGTGCAAACAGATAGAACGCATCTCTGGCTACATGCCCAGGACGTACCCCAACACACCCACATAAGGTTTATCGTACGTGCATAGCCATTATTGCTACCTAGCTGCTGCCCAGAAACAACCATTTAGCGACTTACGAGAAACTACTGTGGATTTGCGCGTATCCTTGCAAACACACGTTGGCAACCCGGGACACGTGCAGTAAGCGAACAGTCAATAGATGCAGCCACAAGGACGCAGTAAGCCAGCAATCACTAGATGCAGCCACAGGGACGCAGTAAGCCAGCAATCACTAGATGCAGTCACAGGGACGCAGTAAGCCAGCAATCACTAGATGCAGCCACAGGGACGCAGTAAGCCAGCAATCACTAGATGCAGCCACAGGGACGCAGTAAGCCAGCAATCACTAGATGCAGTCACAGGGACGCAGTAAGCCAGCAATCACTAGATGCAGCCACAGGGACGCAGTACGCCAGCAATCACTAGATGCAGCCACAGGGACGCAGTAAGCCAGCAATCACTAGATGCAGCCACAGGGACGCGGTAAGCCAGCAATCACTAGATGCAGCCACAGAGACGCAGTAAGACAACAATCACTAGATGCAGCCACAGGGACGCAGTAAGACAACAATCACTAGATGCAGCCACAGGGACGCAGTAAGCAAACAATCCCTAGATGCAGCCACAGAGATGCAGTAAGCGAACAATCCCTAGATGCAGCTACAAAGACACAGTAAGACATCAATCACTAGATGCAGCTACAGAGACGCAGTAAGCGAACAATCCCTAGATGCAGCTACAAAGACACAGTAAGACAACAATCACTAGATGCAGCCACAGAGATGCAGTAAGCGAACAATCCCTAGATGCAGCCACAGGGACGCATTAAGCGAACAATCACTAGATGCAGCCACTGAGACGCAGTAAGCGAACAATCCCTAGATGCAGCCACAGGGACGCATTAAGCGAACAATCCCTAGATGCAGCCACAGAGACGCAGTAAGCAAACAATCCCTAGATGCAGCTACAAAGACACAGTAAGACAACAATCACTAGATGCAGCCACAGAGATGCAGTAAGCGAACAATCCCTAGATGTAGCCACAGAGACGCAGTAAGCGAACAATCCCTAGATGTAGCCACAGAGACGCAGTAAGCAAACAATCCCTAGATGCAGCCACAGAGACGCAGTAATCAACCAATCCCTAGATGCAGCCACAGAGACGCAGTAATCAAACAATCCCTAGATGCAGCTACAAAGAGACAGTAAGCCAACAATCACTAGATGCAGCCACAGGGACGCATTAAGCGAACAATCACTAGATGCAGCCACAGGGACACATTAAGCGAACAATCCCTAGATGCAGCCACAGAGCCGCCGTAAGCCAACAATCACTAGATGCAGCCACAGGGACGCATTAAGCGAACAATCACTAGATGCAGCCACAGGGACACATTAAGCGAACAATCACTAGATGCAGCCACAGGGACGCAGTAAGCAAACAATCCCTAGATGCAGCCACAGAGACGCAGTAAGCGAACAATCCCTAGATGCAGCCACAAAGACGCAGTAAGCGAACAATCCCTAGATGCAACTACAAAGACACAGTAAGACAACAATCACTAGATGCAGCTATAAAGACACAGTAAGCCAACAATCACTAGATGCAACCACAGGGACGCATTAAGCGAACAATGACTAGATACAGCCACAGAGACGCAGTAAGCCAACAATTCCTAGATGCAGCCACAGGGATGCAGTAAGCTAACAATCCCTAGATGTAGCCACAGAGACGCAGTAAGCCAATAATTCCTAAATGCAGCCACAGAGACGCAGTAAGCCAACAATCCCTAGATGCAGCCACAGAGACGCAGTAAGCTAACAATCCCTAGATGCAGCCACAGAGACGCAGTAAGCAAACAATCCCTAGATGCTGCTACAAAGACACAGTAAGACAACAATCACTAGATGCAGCCACAGAGACGCAGTAAGCAAACAATCCCTAGATGCAGCCACAGAGACGCAGTAAGCTAACAATCCCTAGATGCAGCCACAGAGCCGCAGTAAGCAAACAATCCCTAGATGCAGCCACAGAGACGCAGTAAGCTAACAATCCCTAGATGCAGCCACAGAGATGCAGTAAGCGAACAATCCCTAGATGCAGCCACAGGGACACAGTAAGCAAACAATCCCTAGATGCAGCCACAGAGATGCAGTAAGCGCAAACAATCCCTAGATGCAGCCACAGAGATGCAGTAAGCTAACAATCCCTAGATGCAGCCACAGAGACGCAGTAAGCCAACAATTCCTAAATGCAGCCACAGCGACGCAGTAAGCCAACAATCCCTAGATGCAGTCACAGGGACGCAGTAAGCCAACAATCACTAGATGCAGCCTCGGGGATGCAGTAAGCTAACAATCCCTAGATGTAGCCACAGGGACGCAGTAAGCGAACAATCCCTAGATGCAGCCACAGAGACGCAGTAAGCCAACAATCCCTAGATGCTGCTACAAAGACACAGTAAGCAAACAATCACTAGATGCAGCCACAGAGACGCAGTAAGCTAACAATCTCTAGATGCAGCCACAGAGACACAGTAAGCAAACAATCCCTAGATGCTGCTACAAAAACACAGTAAGCAAACAATCACTAGATGCAGCCACAGAGACGCAGTAAGCGAACAATTCCTAGATGCAGCCACAGAGACGCAGTAAGCAAACAATCCCTAGATGCAGCCACAGAGACGCAGTAAGCTAACAATCCCTAGACGCAGCCACAGAGCCGCAGTAAGCCAACAATCCCTAGATGCAGCCACAGAGACGCAGTAAGCTAACAATCTCTAGATGCAGCCACAGAGTCGCAGTAAGCAAACAATCCCTAGATGCAGCCACAGAGATGCAGTAAGCGAACAATCCCTAGATGCAGCCACGGAGATGCAGTAAGCGAACAATCCCTAGACACAGCCACAGGGACGCAGTAAGCGAACAATTCCTAAATGCAGCCTCAGGGATGCAGTAAGCTAACAATCCCTAGATGCAGCCACAGAGACGCAGTAAGCCAACAATTCCTAAATGCAGCCTCAGGGATGCAGTAAGCTAACAATCCCTAAATGCAGCCACAGAGACGCAGTAAGCCAACAATCCCTAGATGCAGCCACAGGGACGCAGTAAGCCAACAATCCTTAGATGCAGCCACAAGGACATGGTAGCTGATCTAACATAGGCTGAGTGCAGTAAGGGAGATTACAAGTATCCGCGAACACACACAAAGACGCAGATGCACCCGGGAAAGACATTATTTGCAGTTGGTCAGGAGGAAGTGCAAATAGCAGTGGATGATGATGATGGTCCCTGACAGTAATGAACCACCTGTTACTGGCTGTTTACAAATGCTTGTTGCGCCGACGCCGATAGGTGACGCTTATGGGTGCGTGTTTAATATGATATAATTAATGTAATATTGCACTTGTATAAGTTAATTGATGCATACTTTGGAGTGTTTCTCATGGAAGGGGAGATGTATCAAGTAAAGAGATAAAGTAGAGAAATTGGCCAAAAGCAACCAATCGCTTCTGCCTGTCATTTCAAAGACTGTGCTAGATAAATGACATAAACTGATTGGATGCTTTCTCCACGTGATCTCTCTCCAAGGCTTGATACTTCTCCTCCTCGATACCATCAGGCAATAGGGATAATCAGCGCAGGTAACTGGCGAAAGTACCTTTTCCTGAAACACAAATTTCTCCTCGTCTTGCGGTGTGCCCAGTTGGTAGTATAACCCCTTCATGCTGACCTAAAACACAGACATAGTCGCTCATTATATAGTGTATTTATTATAAAATGGAAACCGGACAGCTTTACTAACAAACATTAATCTAGGTTATATTCTATATTAAACATGAATGACACTCCCAGACTTAGTGGGAGAGAAATGTAACCTTCTAAAGATGACAAGTGGAGATGTTGTCATAGCAACCAGTTAGATTCTGGCTATCATTTTATAGAATGTACATGATAAACGATAACTGGAATCTGATTGGCTGCAATGAACAACTTTCCCAACTAGTCACCTTTAAAAGGTTTACAAAATCTCCCCTTTAAACAAAAAGCAGGTAAATAACACTGATGCAAGTTCTGTATGTACAATGAGTCTAATGCAGACCTGATCGTAACAGCAAATTTGTTAGCAGATGGGCAAAACCATGGGGGTCATTCCGAGTTGATCGCTAGCTGAAAATGTTCGCTGCGCAGCGATGAGGCAAAAAAAGGCACTTCTGCGCATGCGGCGCAATGCGCGACGTACTTTCACAACGTCTGAAGCATTTTTACACAAGGTCTAGCGAAGCTTTTCAGCGCACTGCTGGCCGCAGAGTGATTGAGAGGAAGAGGGCGTTTCTGGGTGTCAACTGACCATTTTCAGGGAGTGTTCGAAAAAACGCAGGTGTGCCAGGAAAAATAAGAATTTACTTACCGATAATTCTATTTCTCGGAGTCCGTAGTGGATGCTGGGGTTCCTGAAAGGACCATGGGGAATAGCGGCTCCGCAGGAGACAGGGCACAAAAAGTAAAGCTTTAGGATCAGGTGGTGTGCACTGGCTCCTCCCCCTATGACCCTCCTCCAAGCCTCAGTTAGGATACTGTGCCCGGACGAGCGTACACAATAAGGAAGGATTTATGAATCCCGGGTAAGACTCATACCAGCCACACCAATCACACTGTACAACCTGTGATCTGAACCCAGTTAACAGTATGATAACAGCGGAGCCTCTGAAAGATGGCTCACAACAATAATAACCCGATTTTTGTAACTATGTACAAGTATTGCAGATAATCCGCACTTGGGATGGGCGCCCAGCATCCACTACGGACTCCGAGAAATAGAATTATCGGTAAGTAAATTCTTATTTTCTCTATCGTCCTAGTGGATGCTGGGGTTCCTGAAAGGACCATGGGGATTATACCAAAGCTCCCAAACGGGCGGGAGAGTGCGGATGACTCTGCAGCACCGAATGAGAGAACTCCAGGTCCTCCTTAGCCAGGTTATCAAATTTGTAGGATTTTACAAACGTGTTTGCCCCTGACTAAATAGCCGCTCGGCAAAGTTGTAAAGCCGAGACCCCTCGGGCAGCCGCCCAAGATGAGCCCACCTTCCTTGTGGAATGGGCATTTACATATTTTGGCTGTGGCAGGCCTGCCACAGAATGTGCAAGCTGAATTGTATTACACATCCAACTAGCAAAAGTCTGCTTAGAAGCAAGAGCACCCAGTTTGTTGGGTGCATACAGGATAACAGCAAGTCAGTTTTCCTGACTCCAGCCGTCCTGGAACCTATATTTTCAGGGCCCTGACCACATCTAACAACTTGGAGTCCTCCAAGTCCCTAGTAGGCGCAAGACACCACAATAAGCTGGTTCAGGTGAAACACTGACACCACCTTAGGGAGAGAACTGGGGACGAGTCCGCAGCTCTGCCCTGTCCGAATGGACAAACAGATATGGGCTTTTTTTGAGAAAAAAAACACCAATTTGACACTCGCCTGGTCCAGGCCAGGTCCAAGAGCATGTTCACTTTTCATGTGAGATGCTTCAAATCCACAGATTTGACTGGTTTTAAACCAATGTGTTTTGAGGAATCCCAGAACTACGTTGAGATCCCACAGTGCCACTGGAGGCACAAAAGGGGGTTGTATATGCAATACTCCCTTGACAAACTTCTGGACTTCAGGAACTGAAGCCAATTCTTTCTGGAAGAAAAATCGACAGGGCCGAAATTTGAACCTTAATGGACCCCAATTTGAGGCCCATAGACACTCCTGTTTGCAGGAAATGCAGGAATCGACCGAGTTGAAATTTCTTCGTGGGGCCTTCCTGGCCTCACACCACGCAACATATTTTCGCCACATGTGGTGATAATGTTGTGCGGTCACCTCCTTTCTGGCTTTGACCAGGGTAGGAATGACCTCTTCCTGAATGCCTTTTCCCTTAGGATCCGGCGTTCCACCGCCATGCCGTCAAACGCAGCTGCGGTAAGTCTTGGAACAGACATGGTACTTGCTGAAACAAGTCCCTTCTTAGCGGCAGAGGCCATAAGTCCTCTGTGAGCATCTCTTGAAGTTCCGGGTACCAAGTCCTTCTTGGCCAATCCGGAGCCATGAGTATAGTTCTTACTCCTCTACGTCTTATAATTCTCAGTACCTTAGGTATGAAAAGCAGAGGATGGAACACATACACCGACTGGTACACCCACGGTGTTACCAGAACGTCCACAGCTATTGCCTGAGGGTCTCTTAACCTGGCGCAATACCTGTCCCGTTTTTTGTTCAGACGGGACGCCATCATGTCCACCTTTGGTAATTCCCAACGGTTTACAATCATGTGGAAAACTTCCCCATGAAGTTCCCACTCTGCCGGGTGGAGGTCGTGCCTACTGAGGAAGTCTGCTTCCCAGTTTCCATTCCCGGAATGAAACACTGCTGACAGTGCTATCACATGATTTTCCGCCCAGCGAAAAGTCCTTGCAGTTTTTGCCACTGCCCTCCTGCTTCTTGTGCCGCCCTGTCTATTTACGTGGGCGACTGCCGTGATGTTTTATCCCACTGGATCAATACCGGCTGACCTTGAAGCAGAGGTCTTGCTAAGCTTAGAGCATTATAAATTTACCCTTAGCTATATTTATGTGGAGAAAAGTCTCCAGACTTGATCACACTCCCTGGAAATTTTTTCCTTGTGTGACTGCTCCCCAGCCTCTCGGGCTGGCCTCCGTGGTCACCAACATCCAAAACTGAATGCCGAATCTGCGGCCCTCTAGAAGATGAGCACTCTGTAACCACCACAGGAGAGACACCCTTGTCCTTGGATATAGGGTTATCCGCTGATGCATCTGAAGATGCGATCCGGACCATTTGTCCAGCAGATCCCACTGAAAAGTTCTTGCATGAAATCTGCCGACTGGAATTGCTTCGAAGGAAGTCACCATTTTTTTACCATGGCCCTTGTGCAATGATGCACTGATTTTAGGAGGTTCCTGACTAGCTCGGATAACTCCCTGGCTTTCTCTTCCGGGAGAAACACCTTTTTCTGGACTGTGTCCAGAATCATCCCTAAGCACAGGAGACTTGTTGTCGGGATCAGCTGCGATTTTGGAATATTTAGAATCCACCCCTGCTGTTGTAACAGTATCCGAGATAGTGCTACTCCGACCTCCAACTGTTCCCTGGACTTTGCCTTTATCAGGAGATCGTCCAAGTAAGGGATAATTAAGACGCCTTTTCTTCGAAGAAGAACCATCATTTCGGCCATTACCTTGGTAAAGACCCGGGGTGCCGTGGACAATCCAAACGGCAGCGTCTGAAACTGATAGTGACAGTTCTGTACCACGAACCTGAGGTACCCTTAGTGATAAGGGCAAATTTGGGACATGGAGGTAAGCATCCCTGATGTCTCGGGACACCATATAGTCCCCTTCTTCCCGGTTCGTTATCACTGCTCTGAGTGACTCCATCTTGATTTGAACCTTTGTAAGTGTTCAAATTTTTTTAGATTTAGAATAGGTCTCACCTAGCCTTCTGGCTTCAGTACCACAATATAGTGTGGAATAATACCCCTTTTCTTGTTGTAGGAGGGGTAATTTAATTATCACCTGCTGGGAATACAGCTCGTGAATTGTTTCCCATACTGCCTCCTTGTCGGAGGGAGACCTTGGTAAAGCAGACTTCAGGAGCCTGCGCAGGGGAAACGTCTCGACATTCCAATCTGTACCCCTGGGATACTACTTGTAGGATCCAGGGGTCCTGTACGGTCTCAGCGTCATGCTGAGAGCTTGTCAGAAGCGGTGGAACGCTTCTGTTCCTGGGAATGGGCTGCCTGCTGCAGTCTTCTTCCCTTTCCTCTATCCCTGGGCAGATATGACTCTTATAGGGACGAAAGGACTGAAGCTGAAAAGACGGTGTCTTTTTCTGCAGAGATGTGACTTAGGGTAAAAAACGGTGGATTTTCCAGCAGTTGCCGTGGCCACCAGGTCCGATGGACCGACCCCAAATAACTCCTCTTCCTTTATACGGCAATACACCTTTGTGCCGTTTGGAATCTGCATCACCTGACCACTGTCGTGTCCATAAACATCTTCTGGCAGATATGGACATCGCACTTACTCTTGATGCCAGAGTGCAAATATCCCTCTGTGCATCTCGCATATATAGAAATGCATCCTTTAAATGCTCTATAGTCAATAAAATACTGTCCCTGTCAAGGGTATCAATATTTTTAGTCAGGGAATCCGACCAAGCCACCCCAGCTCTGCACATCCAGGCTGAGGCGATCGCTGGTCGCAGTATAACACTAGTATGTGTGTATATACTTTTTATGATATTTTCCAGCCTCCTGTCAGCTGGCTCCTTGAGGACGGCCCTATCTATAGACGGTACCGCCACTTGTTCTGATAAGCGTGTGAGCGCCTTATCCACCCTAAGGGGTGTTTCCCAACGCGCCCTAACTTCTGGCGGGAAAGGGTATACCGCCCATATTTTCTATCGGGGGGAACCCACGCATCATCACACACTTCATTTAATTTATCTGATTCAGGAAAAAATAAGAATTTACTTACCGATAATTCTATTTCTCATAGTCCGTAGTGGATGCTGGGACTCCGTCAGGACCATGGGGGATTAGCGGGCTCCGCAGGAGACAGGGCACATCTAAATAAAGCTTTTAGGATCACATGGTGCGTACTGGCTCCTCCCCCTATGACCCTCCTCCAAGCCTCAGTTAGGTACTGTGCCCGGACGAGCGTACACAATAAGGAAGGATCTTGAATCCCGGGTAAGACTCATACCAGCCACACCAATCACACCGTACAACTTGTGATCTGAACCCAGTTAACAGTATGATAACAACAAATGAAGTAGCCTCTGAAAAGATGGCTCACAACAATAGTAATAACCCGATTTTTGTAACAATAACTATGTACAAACATTGCAGACAATCCGCACTTGGGATGGGCGCCCAGCATCCACTACGGACTATGAGAAATAGAATTATCGGTAAGTAAATTCTTATTTTCTCTAACGTCCTAGTGGATGCTGGGACTCCGTCAGGACCATGGGGATTATACCAAAGCTCCCAAACGGGCGGGAGAGTGCGGATGACTCTGCAGCACCGAATGAGAGAACTCCAGGTCCTCCTTAGCCAGAGTATCAAATTTGTAAAATTTTACAAACGTGTTCTCCCCTGACCACGTAGCTGCTCGGCAAAGTTGTAATGCCGAGACCCCTCGGGCAGCCGCCCAAGATGAGCCCACTTTCCTTGTGGAGTGGGCCTTTACAGATTTAGGCTGTGGCAGGCCTGCCACAGAATGTGCAAATTGGATTGTGCTACAGATCCAACGTGCAATCGTCTGTTTAGACGCAGGAGCACCCATCTTGTTGGGTGCATACAATATAAACAACGAGTCAGATTTTCTGACTTCAGCTGTCCTTGAAATATATATTTTTAATGCTCTGACAACGTCCAGTAACTTGGAGTCCTCCAAGTCGCTAGTAGCCGCAGGCACCACAATAGGCTGGTTCAAGTGAAAAGCCGAAACCACCTTAGGGAGAAAATGAGGACGTGTCCGCAGTTCTGCCCTGTCCGAATGGAAAATCAGATATGGGCTTTTGTACGATAAAGCCGCCAACTCTGAAACTCTCCTGGCTGAAGCCAGGGCCAATAACATGGTTACCTTCCATGTAAGGTATTTTAAATCTACCGATTTTAGAGGCTCAAACCAATGAGATTTGAGAAAATTCAAAACTACGTTCAAATCCCACGGTGCCACTGGAGGCATCATTGGGGGTTGTATATGTAGTACACCTTTGACAAAAGTTTGTACTTCAGGAACTGACGCCAATTCCTTCTGGAAGAAGATTGATAAGGCCGAAATTTGAACTTTAATGGACCCCAATTTTAGGCCCATAGACAATCCTGCTTGCAGGAAATGTAAGAATCGACCCAATTGAAATTCTTCCGTTGGGGCCTTTTTGGCCTCACACCACGCAACATATTTTCGCCAAATGCGGTGATAATGTTGTACAGTCACTTCCTTCCTAGCCTTCATCAAGGTAGGAATAACTTCCTCTGGAATGCCCTTTTCTTTTAGAATCCGGCGTTCAACCGCCATGCCGTCAAACGCAGACGCGGTAAGTCTTGGAACATACAAGGTCCCTGCTGAAGCAGATCCCTTCTTAGAGGTAGAGGCCACGGATCCTCCGTGAGCATCTCTTGAAGTTTCGGATACCAAGTTCTTCTTGGCCAGTCCGGAGCCACTAGTATTGTTCTTACTCCCCTTTTCCGTATAATTCTCAGTACCTTTGGTATGAGAGGCAGAGGAGGGAACACATACACTGACTGGTACACCCACGGTGTTACCAGAGCGTCCACAGCTATTGCCTGAGGGTCTCTTGACCTGGCGCAATATCTGTCCAATTTTTTGTTGAGGCGAGACGCCATCATTTCCACCTTTGGTTTTTCCCAACGGTTCACAATCATGTGGAAGACTTCTGGATGGAGTCCCCACTCTCCCGGGTGAAGGTCGTGTCTGCTGAGGAAATCTGCTTCCCAGTTGTCCACTCCCGGGATGAACACTGCTGACAGTGCTATGACATGATTTTCCGCCCAGCGCAGAATCCTTGCCGCTTCTGTCATTGCTCTTCTGCTTCTCGTGCCGCCTTGTCGGTTTACGTGGGCGACTGCCGTGATGTTGTCCGACTGGATCAACACCGGCTGACCTTGAAGCAGCGGTTTTGCCAGGCTTAGAGCATTGTAGATCGCTCTTAGCTCCAGTATATTTATGTGAAGGGACGTCTCCAGGTTTGACCACACGCCCTGGAAGTTCCTTCCCTGTGTGACTGCTCCCCAGCCTCGTAGGCTGGCATCCGTAGTCACCAGGACCCAGTCCTGTATGCCGAATCTGCGGCCCTCTAACAGATGGGCACTCTGCAACCACCACAGGAGAGACAACCTTGTTCTTGGTGACAGTGTTATCCGCTGATGCATGTGCAGATGCGATCCGGACCATTTGTCCAGCAGATCCCACTGAAATGTTCGTGCATGGAATCTGCCAAATGGAATTGCTTCGTAAGAAGCCACCATCTTTCCCAGGACTCTTGTGCATTGATGTACTGACACAGTTCCTGGTTTTAGGAGGTTCCTGACAAGTTCGGATAACTCCCTTGCTTTCTCCTCCGGGAGAAACACCTTTTTCTGAACCGTGTCCAGAATCATTCCCAGGAACAGCAGACGTGTTGTCGGGGTCAATTGAGATTTTGGAAGATTCAGAATCCACCCGTGTTGCTGAAGCACTACCTGGGTTAGTGCTACACCGACTTCCAGCTGTTCTCTGGACTTTGCCCTTATCAGGAGATCGTCCAAGTAAGGGATAATTAATACGCCTTTTCTTCGTAGAAGAACCATCATTTCGGTCATTACCTTGGTAAAGACCCGAGGAGCCGTGGACAAACCAAACGGCAGCGTTTGAAACTGATAATGACAGTCTTGTATCACGAACCTGAGATACCCTTGGTGTGAGGGGTAAATTGGGACATGCAGATAAGCATCTTTTATGTCCAGGGACACCATGAAGTCCCCTTCCTCCAGATTCGCTATCACTGCTCTGAGTGACTCCATCTTGAACTTGAATTTCTGTATGTACAGGTTCAAGGATTTCAGGTTTAGAATAGGTCTTACCGAACCGTCTGGCTTCGGTACCACAAATAGTGTGGAATAATACCCCTTTCCCTGTTGTAGGAGGGGTACCTTGACTATCACCTGCTGAGAATACAGCTTGTGAATGGCTTCCAATACCGACGTCCTTTCTGAGGGAGACGTTGGTAAAGCAGACTTTAGGAACCGGCGAGGGGGAGACCTTTCGAACTCCAACATGTAACCCTGAGATATTATCTGCAGGATCCACGGGTCCACTTGTGAGCGAGCCCACTGATTGCTGAAAATCTTGAGTCGACCCCCCACCGCTCCTGAGTCCGCTTGTAAAGCCCCAGCGTCATGCTGATGGCTTTGTAGAACCCGGGGCGGGCTTCTGGTCCTGGGCAGGGGCTGCTTGCTGCCCTCTCTTACCCTTTCCTCTGCTTCGCGGCAGATAAGACTGTCCTTTTGGTCGCTTGTTTTTATAGGAGCGAAAGGACTGCGGCTGAAAAGACGGTGTCTTTTTCTGTTGGGAGGGGGTCTGAGGTAAAAAAGTGGATTTGCCGGCAGTTGCCGTGGCCACCAGGTCCGAAAGACCGACCCCAAATAATTCCTCTCCTTTATATGGCAATACTTCCATATGCCTTTTGGAATCCGCATCACCTGACCACTGTCGCGTCCATAAACTTCTTCTGGCAGATATGGACATCGCGCTTACCCTTGATGCTAGAGTACAAATATCCCTCTGAGCATCTCGCATATAAAGAAACGCATCCTTTAATTGCTCTAGAGTCAATAAAATACTGTCCCTATCCAGGGTATCAATATTTTCAGTCAGGGAATCCAACCACACTACCCCAGCACTGCACATCCAGGCTGAGGCTATTGCCGGTCGCAGTATAACACCAGTATGTGTGTATATACTCTTCAGTGTAGTTTCCAGCCTCCTATCTGCTGGATCCTTGAGGGCGGCCGTATCAGGAGACGGCAACGCCACTTGCTTTGATAAACGTGTGAGCGCCTTATCCACCCTAGGGGGTGTTTCCCAGCGCGCCCTAACCTCTGGTGGGAAAGGGTATAATGCCAATAACTTCTTGGAAATTAGCAGTTTTCTATCTGGGTTAACCCACGCTTCATCACACACGTCATTCAATTCCTCTGATTCTGGAAAAGCTACAGGTAGTTTTTTCACCCCCCACATAATACCCCTTTTTGAGGTACCAGCAGTATCAGAGATCTGCAAAGCCTCCTTCATTGCCGTGATCATATAACGTGTGGCCCTATTGGAAAATACGTTTGTTTCTTCACCGTCGACACTAGATTCATCTGTGTCGGTACCCGTGTCGACTGACTGAGGTAAGGGACGTTTTACAGCCCCTGACGGTGTCTGAGACGCCTGAGCCGGTACTAACTGGTTTTCCGGCCGTCTCATTTCGTCAACTGACTTTTGTAATGTGCTAACATTATCACGTAATTCCATAACTAAAGCCATCCATTCCGGTGTCGACTCCCTAGGGGGTGACATCACCATTACCGGCAATTGCTCTGCCTCCACACCAACATCGTCCTCATACATGTCGACACACACGTACCGACACACAGCAGCCACACAGGGAATGCTCTAATCGAAGACAGGACCCTCTTAGCCCTTTGGGGAGACAGAGGGAGAGTTTGCCAGCACACACCAAAAGCGCTATAAATGTATATAAACAACCCTAGAAGGTGTTGTTTTTGATATAGGCGCTTTTAATATATCAATATCGCCAAATTATGCCCCCCTTCTCTTTGTTACCCTGTTTCTGTAGTGCAGTGCAGGGGAGAATCCTGGGAGCCTTCCTCACCAGCGGAGCTGAGCAGGAAAATGGCGCTGAGTGCTGAGGAGAATAAGCTCCGCCCCTTTTTCGGCGGGCTTTTCTCCCGGGTTTTAAGAAAACTGGCCTGGGTTAAATACATACATATAGCCTTAATGGCTATATGTGATGTATTTTTCGCCACTAAAGGTATTTAATATTGCTGCCCAGGGCGCCCCCAGCAGCGCCCTGCACCCTCCGTGACTGAATCAGTGAGACGTGTAGCAACAATGGCGCACAGCTGCAGTGCTGTGCGCTACCTTCATGAAGACTGAGGAGTCTTCTGCCGCCTGCTTTCCGGACCTCCGATCTTCAGCGTCTGTAAGGGGGGTCGGCGGCGCGGCTCCGGGACGAACCCCAGGATGACCTGTGTTCCGACTCCCTCTGGAGCTAAGTGTCCAGTAGCCTAAGACTCCAATCCATCCTGCACGCAGGTGAGTTGGAAATCTCTCCCCTAAGTCCCTCGATGCAGTGATCCTGTTGCCAGCAGGATTCACTGAGATTTAAACCTAAAAAAACTTTGTCTAAGCAGCTCTTTAGGAGAGCCACCTAGATTGCACCCTTCTCGGACGGGCACAAAAACCTAACTGAGGCTTGGAGGAGGGTCATAGGGGGAGGAGCCAGTACGCACCATGTGATCCGAAAAGCTTTATTTAGATGTGCCCTGTCTCCTGCGGAGCCCGCTAATCCCCCATGGTCCTGACGGAGTCCCAGCATCCACTAGGACGTTAGAGAAACTACGGTAGTTTTTTCACATCCCACATAATACCCTCTTTTGTGGTACTTGTAGTATCAGAAATATGTAACACCTCCTTCATTGCCCTTAACGTGTGGCCCTAATAAGGAATACGTTTGTTTATTCACCGTCGACACTGGATTCAGTGTCCCTGTCTGTGTCTGTGTCGACCGACTAAAGTAAACGGGCGTTTTAAAACCCCTGACGGTGTTTTTGAGACGTCTGGACCGGTACTAATTGTTTGTCGGCCGTCTCATGTCGTCAACCGACCTTGCCGCGTGTTGACATTATCACGTAATTCCCTAAATAAGCCATCCATTCCGGTGTCGACTCCCTAGAGAGTGACATCACCATTACAGGCAATTGCTCCGCCTCCTCACCAACATCGTCCTCATACATGTCGACACACACGTACCGACACACAGCACACACACAGGGAATGCTCTGATAGAGGACAGGACCTACTAGCCCTTTGGAGAGACAGAGGGAGAGTTTGCCAGCACACACCAAAAACGCTATAATTATATAGGGACAACCTTATATAAGTGTTTTCCCTTATAGCATCTTTTTTATATATTTCTAACGCCAAATTAGTGCCCCCCCTCTCTGTTTTAACCCTGTTTCTGTAGTGCAGTGCAGGGGAGAGCCTGGGAGCCTTCCCTCCAGCCTTTCTGTGAGGGAAAATGGCGCTGTGTGCTGAGGAGATAGGCCCCGCCCCTTTTTCGGCGGCCTCGTCTCCCGCTCTTAACGGATTCTGGCAGGGGTTAAATATCTCCATATAGCCCCCGGAGGCTATATGTGAGGTATTTTTAGCCAAAAATAGGTTTTCATTGCCTCCCAGGGCGCCCCCCTTCCAGCGCCCTGCACCCTCAGTGACTGCCGTGTGAAGTGTGCTGAGAGGAAATGGCGCACAGCTGCAGTGCTGTGCGCTACCTTAAGAAGACTGAGGAGTCTTCATGCCGCCGATTATGGACCTTCTTCTTGTTTCAGCATCTGCAAGGGGGCCGGCGGCGAGGCTCCGGTGACCATCCAGGCTGTACCTGTGATCGTCCCTCTGGAGCTAATGTCCAGTAGCCAAAGAAGCCAATCCATCCTGCACGCAGGTGAGTTCACTTCTTCTCCCCTAAGTCCCTCGTTGCAGTGATCCTGTTGCCAGCAGGACTCACTGTAAAATAAAAAACCTAAGCTAAACTTTTCTAAGCAGCTCTTTAGGAGAGCCACCTAGATTGCACCCTTCTCGGCCGGGCACAAAAATCTAACTGAGGCTTGGAGGAGGGTCATAGGGGGAGGAGCCAGTGCACACCACCTGATCCTAAAGCTTTACTTTTTGTGCCCTGTCTCCTGCGGAGCCGCTATTCCCCATGGTCCTTTCAGGAACCCCAGCATCCACTAGGACGATAGAGAAAACGCAGGCGTGGCTGGGAGAACGCAGGGCGGGTTTGTGACGTCAAATCCGGAACTGAACAGTCTGAAGTGATCGCAAGCTTGGAGTAGGTCTGGAGCTACTCTAAACCTGCACAGTTTTTTTTAGTAGTCGCTCTGCGATCCTTTCGTTCGCACTTCTGCTAAGCTAAAATACACTCCCAGAGGGCGGCGGCTTAGCGTTTGCACGGCTGCTAGCGAGCGATCAACTCGGAATGACCCCCCATGTGCACTGCAGGTGGGGCAGATGTAACATGTGCAGATAGAGTTAGATTTGGGTGGGGTGTGTTCAAACTGAAATCTAAATTTCAGTGTAAAAATAAAGCAGCCAGTATTTACCCTGCACAGAAACAAAATAACCCACCGAAATCTAACTCTCTCTGCACACGTTACATCTGCCTCCCCTGCAGTGCACATGGTTTTGCCCAACTGCTAACAAATTTGCTGCTGCGATCAGGTCTGAATTAGGCCCAACGTTTGTTTAGCAGCTGTCACTGACACTTTGTATTTGTTACTTTGTTACAGTATGAACCTCATATACTACTATGCATAGAACATCTCTGTATCAGTAGGAAATATATGAGTACTGCAGCACGGACAGCAGTGTGCCAAACCTCCACACAGGCAACTGAACCTTTCCTATGCAGCACTGTCTGCCATAGAACATCATCTGCAGCACATAAATACCACAGCGGCTGATGTCCCTTCTTCCCCAGTCCCAGGAATATGACATATGCCTGGAATGCGGAAACAGGCAGAGAACTGCTGAATAAGCAAGAGGGTGCAAAATAACAGGAACCCTTCTCTCTTCCCAGGCCCGGCCTCTGCTCACCCGGTGTCCCCTGAGCTGAATGAATGGGAAAGCTTTCCTTGTTCTGCTGCCAAACTGCAAGAGAGGACTGGAGGAGGGGGAGGAGCATCACAAGGGGGCGGTAATGCCCTCATTAACTAGTTACTGTCAGTGCAGTCTGCTGCACAATGCCACGCTGTAGTGTGCATGCCTATCTGCACGATGAAATATAAACAATATTATTCAATTTAAACAGTATTTTACACAAATACACATTTTGGCTAAAACTCACATCAGTGGTGTACAGTATATAATATTGCATGCTTTCATAGATATCAAATACAGTGTTGACCTTTGGTGACTTGATGCAGATGTCATATTTACCAAGTTGCATTGTGGTCCTGATGCAGAGATAGACGCTAATGCAGCTGCAAGTGCGATTTTCTTTGCCTAGCGACTACTGATATCAGCAAGTGACGAAGCCGTCCAGAAATAAAGAGAGGCCCAATCGGAGCTACCGCAACTCATTCACAAATTGCATACACATTGTCAGCCTATATTCAAGAACAAGGAACATCTGGCTTAAGGGTAGACCTATGGCTACGCAGACAGGACCTGAAAGTAGTCCTGCCAGCGCCATGTTGTTGTACAGTAGAGCTGGTAGCTGGCGTCAGAGAGGCCATGACACGTCAACGTTTTAACAACCACTCCCCACTAACACCACGTTTACACCCCTAAATGGTCACTTCCTGTCAATCACTCATTGCGTGAGGGATCGCAGCGGCATCTTGACATATGCGAACGCAGCACATGAGCAGTCTGCCAATAATCGCTCCGTTGCATGGATCATTGGCTTTACGCACATCTCTGAATCAAGCCAAGTGTGACAAGCGGCATATAAGAACACATGTATCACTGTATGGCTTTTCGCAGGATAGCATAACAGTGACAATGTGCTAGATAAGGCGCTTCCTGGATACATATTCCATCTGGTTGGATATGAAATCCCGGAAGTCGGGATGCTGGCTGTCATTATCCTGATAGCGGCATCTCGCCTGCCACTCTATGGGTGTCGTGGACACCCAGGAGTGGGAATAGCCCTGGCGAAGCTGTCGGCATTCTCAGCTGTCGGGATTCCTGCGTCTGGATCCTGACAGACGGGATATTAACTACATCCCATTCCATTTGCTTTTAATGGTCTTTCTTCAAGAAGCAGATTGGTATTACCAGGGGACACACTCAGCTTGATGTGCTCCTGTGAGAAAACACCTGAGCAGAGACACAACACAAGCGTAGATACCCTATACGTAATGTAAGACATTATGGGGGTAATTCCAAGTTGATCGCAGCAGGAATTTAGTTAGCAATTGGGCAAAACCATGTGCACTGCAGGGGAGGCAGATTTAACATGTGCAGAGAGAGTTAGATTTGGGTGGGGTGTGTTCAACTTCAATCTGCAATCTAATTTGCAGTGTAAAAATAAAGCAGCCAGTATTTACCCTGCACAGAAATAAAATAACCCTGTCACGATCCGGGTATCTGGACGCCATTTCTTACCCATCGGATGCCTCCTAAGGCTGGCTCAGCGCTCCAGGACCGGATCCCATCTGTTATCCTAATGTTCACATTCCTGCATCCTCTCCTGTCTCTCTGAGACGCTGTCACAGTAACGCCTTATTACATCTGGCATGGCGTCTCCCGCGGCCTCCGCCGCCGTCCCTGAGCTTCTGCATGCAGAGTGTCAGAGTGGCGATTACGTCAGCCGCGGCCTCCGCTGTGTCCGCGTGGTTGGATGTGCACTTGTCAGCCTGGCGTCTCCTGTCTCCAGTGGCCGGCGCCGCCATTACTGTTTTCATTACCACATGGATTACAAACCAAACTTCCCTCCAAGTGTCTGCATGGGCGCAGCCATCTTGGATTCTGTCAGCTGATCATTTCCTCCAATCTGTTGTCAGTATTTTTAATCTGCATAATTGCCAAGCCAATCCCTTCCTTGCTGCAGGTATAAATACACTGTGCCTGAGCAAGGAAGGCGTCAGTGCTTTGGTTGTCAAACCTAGTTCCTGTTTGTCTCTCTCCTGTGATTGTCTTCCAGGTTCCAGCTCCTGTCTCAAGACTTCCACCATAGAGACCCGCACCAGCATTCCACCTGCGGTGTAGCCTGACTCTCCAATCCATTGTGGATTCATCTGTTTCCAGCTACAACATTACCTGCTTCCAGCTTAGCTTCCAGCAGAGTACAGCTTTCCTTAAAGGGCCGGTGTCCTTTCTACACTTTACCACTCTCCACCGGTATTATTATTTCTCCGCTCTCAAGTTCTACATTTCAGTTCATATTTCATCGCTCCCAAGTTCATTTATTATTTAACTGGTTCCAGCCAGTATCCACTCCGTGCTAACAACAGTCTGGTTCCAGCCAGTATCCACAGCAGCTGTTTTACCTTCAGCAACCCAGCTTTTCCTGGAACACCAGCTGGCACAATCCTGGGTTATCTCCATTGCTACAGTCGGGCCTGGTAAGGACTTTCCATCTAGAAGATCATAAGAACTATCTCACACTACCAGTGCCCTGTGGCTCCTGCCATCCTGTAGTACCCAGGAACTGTATTTATTCTTTGCTGACTTTTACGTTTTCTTTTACTGCTGCTGTATTGCGGAGTTGTCATAATAAACATCATTGACTTTTATCCAAGTTGTCGTGGTCACGCCTTCGGGCAGTTATTATCCATGTTACTTACATGTCCAGGGGTCTGATACAACCTCCCAGGTTCCGATACATCTCAGCCCCTACAACTGAGGCTGCCTCCCGTCAGCTCAGGCCCTCAGTTGTGACAGTAAGCACTGACCTAATGAATCCAGCCGGAGACCAGGATCAAGCGGCCAGGCCGATGCAAGAACTGGCAGCCCGACTAGAACATCAGGAGGCTGCACAGGGCCACATCATCCGCTGTCTCCAGGATCTCTCTACTCGGCTGGATGGGATTCAGACAACTCTCCGTGGATCAGGCGCGTCTGGTGCGTCAACCACAGTGACTCCAGCTATAACCCCACCCACCTTACCCATTTCTGCTCCACGTCTTCATCTTCCAACGCCAGCAAAATTTGACGGATCTCCAAGATTCTGCAGGGGATTTCTCAACCAGTGTGAGATTCAGTTTGAGCTACAACCTGGCAATTTTCCCAGTGACCGTACAAAAATTGCCTACATTATTTCTCTTCTCAGTGGCTCAGCCCTTGATTGGGCATCACCGTTATGGGAGAGGTCCGACACCCTGCTATCTTCCTACACTGCCTTCGTGTCAACATTCAGGCGCATCTTCGACGAGCCAGGCCGGGTAACCTCAGCTTCATCCGAGATTCTCCGTTTACGCCAGGGGTCACGTACTGTAGGACAATATCTGATACAGTTCCAGATCCTGGCATCCGAACTGGCATGGAACGACGAGGCCCTGTATGCTGCATTCTGGCATGGCTTATCTGAGCGTATTAAAGATGAGTTAGCTACCAGAGACTTACCTTCTAAGTTAGATGAGCTAATCTCACTCTGCACGAAAGTTGATTTACGTTTCAGAGAGAGAGCAACTGAGCGTGGAAGATCATCTGCTCCAAAATCTTCTGCTCCTCCTCCTCGTCAACTGTCACCATCTAAAGATGAGCCCATGCAACTTGGCCGTTCCCGTTTAACTCCTGCTGAGCGCCGAAGACGTCTCTCCGAGTTTCTCTGTCTCTATTGTGCAGCTCCGTCTCACACCATTAATGCCTGTCCCAAACGTCCGGGAAACTCCAAATCCTAGCTCGCCAAGGAGAGGGCCGGCTAGGAGTAATGATCTCCTCTCCATCTCCTCAAGATTGTAATCTCCCAGTCTCGCTTCAAGTTGCTCAACGTTATCGGAACGTCATTGCCCTCCTTGATTCCGGAGCAGCTGGGAACTTTATTACCGAAGCCTATGTTAAACGGTGGTCCCTACCCACCGAGAGACTTCCTTCGTCCATTTCTTTAACTGCCGTGGATGGCAGCAAAATTTTTGATGCAGTTATTTCTTTAAGGACTCTACCAGTTCGTCTGAGAGTGGGAGTTCTTCATTCCGAACTTATTTCTTTTTTAGTGATTCCAAGAGCCACACATCCTGTGGTCCTGGGCCTTCCATGGCTCCGTCTTCACAATCCTACAATTGATTGGACGACTACGCAAATCCTGGCATGGGGTTCCTCCTGTGCTGAGACATGTTTGTTTAAAGTATTGCCTGTCTGTTCTTCCTCCCCCAGGTCGTCTGATGTTCCACCTCCTCCATATCAAGATTTCACGGATGTGTTCAGTAAAGCTTCTGCTGATATCCTTCCTCCTCATAGAGAATGGGACTGTCCGATTGATCTCGTTCCAGGGAAGGTTCCACCTCGAGGCCGAACTTATCCGTTGTCTCTGCCTGAGACGCATTCTATGGAGGAATATATTAAAGAGAACCTAGCAAAGGGGTTCATTCGACCTTCTTCTTCTCCAGCCGGCGCAGGCTTCTTTTTTGTAAAAAAGAAAGATGGTGGTCTGCGGCCGTGCATCGACTACAGAGGTTTGAACGACATTACCATCAAGAACCGTTATCCTTTACCCCTGATTACTGAGCTCTTTGACAGAGTTAGCGGAGCTACCATCTTTACAAAGCTGGACTTGCGAGGTGCATACAATCTCATCCGGATCCGTGAGGGTGACGAGTGGAAGACCGCCTTTAACACCCGTGACGGACATTATGAGTACCTCGTCATGCCCTTCGGATTGAGCAATGCTCCAGCTGTCTTCCAGCATTTTGTCAATGAGATCTTCAGAGACATTCTATACCGTCATGTCGTGGTCTATCTAGACGATATCCTCATTTTTGCCAACGATTTAGAGGAACATCGTTTTTGGGTTAAAGAGGTTCTGTCCCGTCTCTGTGTCAATCATCTCTATTGCAAATTAGAAAAATGCGTCTTTGAAGTCAAGTCCATTCCGTTTCTAGGGTACATTGTGTCCGGTTCCGGACTAGAGATGGATCCTGAGAAACTACAAGCAATCCAAAATTGTCCGGTACCCTTAACCCTCAAAGGGGTCCAGAGGTTCTTAGGGTTCGCCAACTATTACCGAAAGTTTATACGAGACTTTTCCACCATTGTGGCGCCTATTACTGCTTTCACTAAGAAGGGTGCTAACCCGTCCAAGTGGTCTGAAGAAGCCATGCAAGCATTTCATCTTTTAAAACAAAGGTTCATCTCTGCGCCTGTTCTGAAACAGCCTGACATCGACTCTCCTTTCATCTTAGAGGTGGATGCCTCCTCCGTTGGAGTAGGAGCGGTGTTATCTCAGAGGGCTAAAGATGGCCATTTACACCCTTGCAGTTTCTTCTCCCGGAAGTTCTCCCCAGCTGAGCGCAACTATGCCATTGGCGACCAGGAGTTGCTAGCCATCAAGCTCGCTCTAGAAGAGTGGAGGTATCTGTTGGAGGGAGCTTCTCATTCAATCACCATACTTACAGACCACAAGAACCTTTTATACCTGAAGGGCGCACAATGTCTCAACCCTCGTCAGGCCAGATGGGCACTTTTCTTTTCCAGGTTCGACTTTAAACTCCAGTTCTGTCCGGGCTCTCAGAATCGCAAGGCCGATGCCCTTTCCCGCTCATGGGAGCAAGAAAATGAGTCAGAGTCTTCAGACAAGCATCCTATTATAAATCCGTTGGCATTCTCCACGGTAGGGATGGACTCTACGCCCCCATCAGGGAAAAGTTTTGTGAAGCCGATGCTAAGGAAGAAGCTCATGCATTGGGCCCATGCTTCCCGTTTTGCCGGACATACAGGTATCCAAAAAACCCTGGAATTTATCTCTAGGTCCTATTGGTGGCCAACTCTGAAAAAGGACGTCTTGGAGTTTATTGCATCTTGCCCAAAGTGTGCCCAACATAAAGTATCCCGCCAGTCGCCTGCGGGGCAACTGGTTCCACTATCCGTTCCCCGTCGACCATGGACCCACTTGTCGATGGATTTCATTACAGACTTACCCATGTGCAACAAGTTCAATACCATCTGGGTGGTAGTTGACCGGTTCACCAAGATGGCACACTTCATTCCTCTCACCGGTCTTCCGTCAGCTTCCAAGTTGGCTCAAGTATTCATACAAGAGATCTTCCGACTCCACGGTCTTCCTGAAGAAATTATCTCAGATCGAGGAGTTCAATTCACAGCCAAATTCTGGCGAAGTTTATGTCAAGTCCTCCAAGTCAAGCTAAAGTTTTCCACGGCTTACCATCCTCAGACCAATGGTCAAACCGAGAGGGTGAATCAGGACTTGGAGGCCTTCCTCCGCATCTATGTGTCCTCCTCTCAAGATGACTGGGTTCAATTACTTCCCTGGGCCGAGTTCTGTCATAACAACCAGTATCATTCTTCATCTGCTTCAACACCATTCTTCACTAACTTTGGATTCCACCCTAAAGTCCCTGAGTTCCAACCGCTTCCAGCAACTTCTGTTCCCGCAGTGGATATCACCTTGCATCAGTTTGCCAATATCTGGAAGAGCGTACGATCAGCTCTGCTCAAGGCATCGTTCAGGTACAAGAAGTTTGCGGATAAGAAGCGTCGAGCAGTTCCTGCTCTCAAGGTGGGTGATCGGGTATGGTTATCCACGAAGAATTTGAGGTTAAGAGTTCCCAGTATGAAGTTTGCACCTCGCTATATCGGTCCTTTCAAGATTGAACAAGTCATCAATCCTGTTGCTTACAGACTCCAGTTGCCTCCCTTCTTAAAAATACCCAGGACATTCCATGTTTCCCTGTTGAAACCGCTGATCTTGAATCGGTTTCATTCCTCACTTCCTCCAACTCCGAAAGTCCAAACTCAACGAGGCGTTGAGTATGAAGTGGCCAAGATCCTGGACTCACGTCACCGTTACGGTCAACTACAATATCTTATTGACTGGAAGGGTTATGGTCCTGAGGAACGTTCATGGACCAATGCTTCTGATGTCCATGCTCCTGCCTTGGTCCGGAGATTCCATTCCAAGTTTCCTCAAAAGCCAAAGAAGTGTCCTGGGGCCACTCCTAAAGGGGGGGGGGGTGCTGTCACGATCCGGGTATCTGGACGCCATTTCTTACCCATCGGATGCCTCCTAAGGCTGGCTCAGCGCTCCAGGACCGGATCCCATCTGTTATCCTAATGTTCACATTCCTGCATCCTCTCCTGTCTCTCTGAGACGCTGTCACAGTAACGCCTTATTACATCTGGCATGGCGTCTCCCGCGGCCTCCGCCGCCGTCCCTGAGCTTCTGCATGCAGAGTGTCAGAGTGGCGATTACGTCAGCCGCGGCCTCCGCTGTGTCCGCGTGGTTGGATGTGCACTTGTCAGCCTGGCGTCTCCTGTCTCCAGTGGCCGGCGCCGCCATTACTGTTTTCATTACCACATGGATTACAAACCAAACTTCCCTCCAAGTGTCTGCATGGGCGCAGCCATCTTGGATTCTGTCAGCTGATCATTTCCTCCAATCTGTTGTCAGTATTGTTAATCTGCATAATTGCCAAGCCAATCCCTTCCTTGCTGCAGGTATAAATACACTGTGCCTGAGCAAGGAAGGCGTCAGTGCTTTGGTTGTCAAACCTAGTTCCTGTTTGTCTCTCTCCTGTGATTGTCTTCCAGGTTCCAGCTCCTGTCTCAAGACTTCCACCATAGAGACCCGCACCAGCATTCCACCTGCGGTGTAGCCTGACTCTCCAATCCATTGTGGATTCATCTGTTTCCAGCTACAACATTACCTGCTTCCAGCTCAGCTTCCAGCAGAGTACAGCTTCCCTTAAAGGGCCAGTGTCCTTTCTACACTTTACCACTCTCCACCGGTATTATTATTTCTCCGCTCTCAAGTTCTACATTTCAGTTCATATTTCATCGCTCCCAAGTTCATTTATTATTTAACTGGTTCCAGCCAGTATCCACTCCGTGCTAACAACAGTCTGGTTCCAGCCAGTATCCACAGCAGCTGTTTTACCTTCAGCAACCCAGCTTTTCCTGGAACACCAGCTGGCACAATCCTGGGTTATCTCCATTGCTACAGTCGGGCCTGGTAAGGACTTTCCATCTAGAAGATCATAAGAACTATCTCACACTACCAGTGCCCTGTGGCTCCTGCCATCCTGTAGTACCCAGGAACTGTATTTATTCTTTGCTGACTTTTACGTTTTCTTTTACTGCTGCTGTATTGCGGAGTTGTCATAATAAACATCATTGACTTTTATCCAAGTTGTCGTGGTCACGCCTTCGGGCAGTTATTATCCATGTTACTTACATGTCCAGGGGTCTGATACAACCTCCCAGGTTCCGATACATCTCAGCCCCTACAACTGAGGCTGCCTCCCGTCAGCTCAGGCCCTCAGTTGTGACAAACCCACCCAAATCTAACTCTCTCTGCACATGTTACATCTGCCTCCCCTGCAGTGCACATGGTTTTGCCCAATTGCTAACTAAATTCCTGCTGCGATCAACTTGGAATTACCCCCTATATGTATAGGGAAAATACACCATTGGTAACTTTTGTTGGCCCTTTCATTTTAAAAACACTGGGCACCACAACTACATAGAGAATACATGACATGACCGTCTCCTCCAGGGGTCTCTCAGGACTTAGAGTACCACTGGTTTACAAGAAAACATACTGGGGAATACTGGGTACTACACACTATGTGACTGGTGCCGCCGATCCGATAAACACTCTAATCTGATGGAGCGATTATATGGCTGGTGCTTCGTGTGCAGTTTCACTCTATGCATTTTACACAGTTGTGGACACAAAACTAAAAAAGTTGTGAATCCCTAGCAAACGGCGCAAAGAAGAGCAGCCCGTAGGCCGGTTCACCACAACAGAACCTCACCAAAAAGTTCAGATAGCACAAGTTTAAATACAAATGTGTGGGACACCAGAATAACAGGCGCTTTACAGTATATATATATATAAAGGTATACTTAGTAACACGTCCCTGGAATGTGCAGGAAAGATGGAGCTTCAAATTGTCATGTGGACGGGCGTATTTCCCTTTTCTGAAGCAATTCTTTCTCCTCAGATCGATGTTAACATGGAAAAAATGGTATATATATATATATATATATATATATATGTATATATATGTGTAATAATGTTTAAATAATGAATAAGTCTCTCTCAATGTCAGAGATATTAAACACAGAAAAGGCAATATTCATCCATCGATGAGGCATACCCCAACTCACTTTCCAAAACGAAAGAAGAAAGCCTATCAAGGTATCTTTTTCTATCCACCTCTGTGTTTAGAAATCACAGATTTAGGTGATAAACCCTCTTTGCCAAGGAAATAAGCATACCTCACTCACACAAAAAGTGGGTGTTTGAAACACATAAAGGTATCTTTCATACTCATGGATGTCTTGATAAAGGCCTATGACAGGCCGAAACATGTTGACCAGCTGTGAGTGTGGACCTTCTACTATACCATTTAGGTATGAACTGTCATTGCTTTTATCTAAATTCTTTTATTTAAGTCTTGGACTTAAAACATTTTCTGTATGTTTTTGGATGCAATATCCACGCTGCTATAACATCTAATGGACTGTGCATACCTTTTTATTGTGCTCACCCCTTATGTACGGGGCGTTTTTTAATAAAATACAAACCTTTTTCATGTGGACATATCGTGAACCATATTCTTTTTTGATTTTGGGATCTATCCACACATGAGGAAAATTAGTGCCAATCATTAACACGTTTGATCATCGAAAGAAACCCAGATGTGCTTGAATATAATCTTTATTTCCGTGAGTAGGGTACGCCTTACATTCAACTTACAGAGTATGAAAGATACCTTTATGTGTTTCAACCACCCCCTTTTTGTGTGAGTGAGGTACGCTTATTTCCTTGGCAAAGAGGGTTTATCACCTAAATCTGTGATTTCTAAACACAGAGGTGGATAGAAAAAGATACCTTGATACGCTTTCTTCTTTCGTTTGGAAAGTGAGTTGGGGTACGCCTCATCGATGGATGAATATTGCCTTTTCTGTGTTTAATATCTCTGACATTGAGAGAGACTTATTCATTATTTAAACATTATTACACATATATATATATATACCATTTTTTCCATTTTAACATCGATCTGAGGAGAAAGAATTGCTTCAGAAAAGGGAAATACGCCCGTCCACACGACAATTTGAAGCTCCATCTTACCTGCACATTCCAGGGACGTGTTACTAAGTATACCTTTATATATATATACTGTAAAGCGCCTGTTATTCTGGTGCCCCACACATTTGTATTTAAATTTTACACAGTTGTACTTAGAGGGTAAACAGCCAAATTGTATAAATATATGACTGAAAAGCACAGAAAGAAGCTTAAGTCAGCTCTGCGCTCAGGATGCTGTATATGTAGCGTGAAGTACAAGTGGTGTGTGTGTGTGTATATATATATAAATATATAATATTTAGCGCTTTTGAACATTTCAGCTACAGTAATAATGGATCCCAAACGTCCCTACACTGAACCCGGGCTATTTGGGGTCACTACTGCTTTAAGGAAGGGGCCTAGAAACAGAATCGCAACTGGAAGGTCATGACGTCACGAGGGAACCCAATCGCTAGCCGAGGCTTGCGTCATCACGACGTACAAGAAAAGCGTACCCTGTGGCCGCCATCTTGGATTCGGGCAACTGTAGGAAATTGCATTACACATCAGGCACACACCCATTAAAACATGAATTACCCGCACGATGCTCGGCTGGCAACTCCGCGATACGACGATTTGGCCGCTCAGTCGGTGTAATGATTGACCGCCAGTCCCTGAGATTACATACCGGGGACAAGAGCCTGGTGACGGCAGTCAGAATGTATAGCTAACCCGTCCCTCATCATTCACATACCGTGTATTCCCAATTCCGTGCTCAACGGAGAGACGAGATAAGCGCCGGCGCCCTGACTGCAAATGGCCGCCGGCTGCCGCTGTCGCAGTCACGTGCTCCGGGGCACCCGGATGCGGACGTCACATGGCCTTGCCGCAGATGTGGTAGAATGAGCCGTCCCATAGGCAGGGAAGAGGGAGGGGCGTGGCCTCTGGCGTGCTGTGTGACACGGTTTGGGGGGCTGCTGCTGCTGCTGTCCGTATCATCGTAGTGAGGAGGTTGGGGGGCGCTGCGCACACCACGTCCCGCCGCGGCCCACAGCCATGTTCTCCTGAGCCAGTCCCGGGCCAGACTCACTCTGCGGGGAGCTATGAGGTGAGGGCTTGGGGGTGACCCGGAGGGCGTCACTCATTCAGCTGTATATAGAGGGGGAGGAGCGTGTATGGCAGCATCAGTTATAGCATCTGTATGCATTGGTGTGAGGAGATAGGGAATGTCCTTACCATGGTGTGGAGGGGTCACCACTTTGGGTGCCTCTGGTGATGGCAAGGAGGTCTCTTTGTAGGGTGCCTCTAGAGGTGATGGAGAGGTCTCACTGTAGGGGGCTTGTTGAGATAAGGAGGTCACGCTGTATGTTGTCTCTAAAGATGATGTGGAGGTCTCCCTGTAGGGTGCCTCTAGAGGTGATGGAGAGGTCTCACTGTAGGGGGCCTGTTGAGATAAGGAGGTCACGCTGTATGTTGTCTCTAAAGATGATGTGGAGGTCTCCCTGTAGGGTGCCTCTAGAGGTGATGGAGAGGTCTCACTGTAGGGGGCCTGTTGAGATAAGGAGGTCACGCTGTATGTTGTCTCTAAAGATGATGTGGAGGTCTCCCTGTAGGGTGACTCTGGAGATAAGGAGGTCTCCCGTTATGGAGTCTCTAGAGGTGATGGAGAGGTCTCCCGGTAGGGTGCCTCTGAAAATAAGGCAATATCCCTATGTGGTGCTTCTAGAGATGATGGAGAGGTCTCCCTGTTGAGTTGATGGAGAAGTCTCCCTGTAGGATGCTTATGGAGATGATGGGGAAGTCTTCTTGTAGGGTGCTGTTAGAGATAATGGAGGGGTCTCCCCGAAGGGAGCTTTTAGGGATGGTGGAGGGGTCTCCCTGAAGGGTGCCTCTGCAGATGGTGGAGGGGTCTCCCTGAAGGGTGCCTCTGCAGATAGTGGAGGGGTCTCCCTGACGGGTGCCTCTGCGGATGGTGGAGGGGTCTCCCTGACGGGTGCCTCTGCGGATGGTGGAGGGGTCTCCCTGACGGGTGCCTCTGCGGATGGTGGAGGGGTCTCCCTGACGGGTGCCTCTGCGGATGGTGGAGGGGTCTCCCTGACGGGTGCCTCTGGGGATGGTGGAGGGGTCTTCCCCTGAAGGGTGCCTCTAGAGATGGTGGAAAGGTCTTTCTTACAGGGTGCGTTTAGAGATGATGGAGCGGTCTCCTTTTGGGCTGTGTTCTCCCCAGATTCCTTATAACCTCAAATAAATTAGCTGGTGGAGGCGGGGGGCATGCATGTAGAGATGATGGAGGGGTCTAACTATAGGTTGCTTCTAGAGGTGATAGAGGGGTCACTCTCTAAACTGCTTCAAGAGATGATGGTGAGGTCTCCCTACAGTATTGCTGTTGAGATGATGGACTGGTCTTCCTACAGGGTGCATAAAGAGATGATTGAGAGGTCTTTAGAGATGATGAAGTGGGCTTCCTATAGGGGTGCATGTAGAGGTGATAGAGGGGATCACCTTGTAGGGTGCATCCATAGACTATGAAGAGGACATCCTGTAGGGTACAACCTGAGATGATCATTGGTCCACCTGTAGGATTACAGTATTTTTTTTTCCTTTGGGGGAGGGGGGGATCCTTCTAAAGGTGTCCTTTAGACGATGGATGGTTTCTTATTATAGCTGCATCTTGATCTTTTAAAACAATGAGATATGTCTTACATATGCAAATGGTTACCAAACATTAGCAACCAGATGTTTGGGATGTGGTCGTTATCAGGAGCACATTTGCACCCAGAGATCTAGGTTCTGTGTGTGTATGGTGGTGGAGGGGAGAGGGGGGGTGGTCAAGGGGAGAATTGGAGCTTAATAGTACCAATTGGCTGGCAGGGTATGCTGGGACTTGTGGTTATACAGCTTCGACAGAGCTTTAGTTTTCTATTATTCACTATTTGGCAAAGCATACAGGTTATGTGTGATGTGTTCTAGATAAATGATTAATACTTTGTATATATGTGTTTGTCCGGCGCGGTGAGGCTTTAATCCCATGCTGACCTGGCTACTGAAATTGTGTGTAAACGAGGACACAGATGTGATTGAACTGTGAAATTAATGGAAGGCATTTTTACTATTCATCTAATCAATAATGTAATACGTCTGAGACAATAGCACATTTGGTCATACCAAAGCTGAATTGTTTACTAATGTATATCGTCACCACATCATGTACTTATTTATGCTGTACATAGCTTGCAGCAGCGGTGTCAAGGGAGGTATTCTGGTGGATTAGTGGTAAAGGAAAATGCATTAGTGTTAAAATGTAACTTTGTGTCCGTGTTGTGTAATCATTAGTAAATGCTGCCTGGAAGAAATATCTTTCCATTGATGTTTAAATAAGGGTCAGGGGGAACTTGGCAAGCTGTGAATGTAAGAAGCTTACCCCGGTGGGCAGTGGGGAGAGAATGCACATGGAAATTACAGGGTAATTGGGCAGAAGAGAACCCGTTCTCCGCCAGAGAGTCGGAGGAGGGAGACTAAAAATATATTACCATGATAGAAGTTGCTTTTGTGTATTGGGATCGTAGTCATTCTCTACTATTGCTTGTTTTGGGGACGGCAACTAATTAGCGAAATGCATCGGAATGTATAGGAGACTTAATTATGTTGTATACTATTGCTAATTAAGAAACCTAAGTCTGGCCAAATGCATACAGATTTGTTGTCTGAGTGCTTAGGAGATTTCACTTATTGTTGCATATATGTGGTGAATGACGTAATAGAATGCCTTTAGGGTGCTGAAATCCTACGCAAAGCCTGTTGGTTTGGTGGCAATTTCACGGCTGCTCATTGTCCCTCAATGACCGTATTATAAAAAATTGTTTGCTTTATTATAATAATTAATAATAATAATAATCTGATATACCGCTCTTTCGCCAAAAGGACTCAATAATAACTGAATATAATAAAAGGGATTGAAGTGTAACACTTAACGAAATGTATTATTTGTGTAGTGATCGTATCATAACAATCTGATATTTAAATAATCTGATATTTCAAAACAGACATGGCATAATATGAGTGCATGCTGTAGGGCAATTCTTTTTTTTTGGAGGGGGGGGTTGAGGGGGCTTAGAGGAGTAAAGCTGCATACACACTTGGCGTTTTTGCCCAGCCTGTATGCACAGCGATCATCGCTGGGCTGAAAATCGTGCAGTGCATACACACTTAGCTATTTTCTCCCCCTGCCCAGCGATGTCAGCGGGGGTGAACAGCTTTCCATAGCAGGATACTGGTAATACCAGCAGAAGAACGGCGGTCGCCGGCGATGAAGCGGGAGCACCGGGGCATACACACTGGGCGGTTTTGAGCTGAAAGCAGCTCAAAACACCAAAAGTGAACTGCTTTCAGCTCAGAATCGCCCAGTGTGTATGGGCCTTAAGAGTTTGGTTTTGGGCTTAACCCCTTGACCTAGGAGTTCAGTTATTGGCAATGTGTCACTGCTCACATGCTCGGAATTGCAGGAGCCCAATATCCCACCTAAGAAGATGCTTTGCTTGTGTTACTGGTGTCCAGATGACATTACAGATGTGTTACTGTTTTCCAACGCTCTAATTACTAAATATGCAACTAAAATAAAAGAAATGTACATAAATCTTGTGCGGAGATACTCCACCCTTCAATTTTATGCCTGTACATCGCACACAGATCTCCCAGTCTTTAATTTGATGGTTGTGTATTGTCCTGTCCCAGATCTGCTGCACATTTCCTGCTGAGATCTCACTCAACTTTCAGACGGGATGCGGTCATGTGAACGGCACTCAGGATCCCGGCGGTCACCATACCGACACCGGATTCCAGAGTGCTCAAAATGCCGGCACTCAGAATGCCTACCCACATGTTCTGTTCCCACTTGTGGGTGTCTACGGTGAGCCCGTTGCATGGTGAGCGCGGAAGGGGCTTTGCTGAGCTCCCCAAACCCCCCCCTGCCGGCATTCTGCTGACATGATCCCGGGGTCGGTATGTTGACTGCCGGGATCCCGGCAGCCGGCAAAACGTGCCCGACCCTTTCAGAGCATACATCATGCAGAGGTCCCCTCTCTCCATACCGGTTGATCATATATTGCGCAGGTTATGTAATCATTGTACGGAAATCCTATCTAGCTAGAAAAAAAAACCCTGTTTGGTTGGCTTCAAGTTAAGGGATCAGTCCAATCAGTAGGCGAGTTGGCGCCACACACAGGTGAATAGTATGGCTTGTGACTCTCTTAAAATTTTGTAGGATCCTGGGGTGCCTTCAGGTCAGTTGACTCTCTCAATTTAGAAACGCATATATGACCCAAAGTGGGGCTGTTATCTTGTAGTGCAGAGTTCTCGTGGAATTTGTGTGTTCTTTCTTCTAGTCTAGATTGACCCTTTATTTACACGCACCTGTGATGGGCTAGTAAATTGATTCTGTGCTACTTCCATTCGGGATCCGGATTGAAAGTCGACAGTAACTAGGTCGACAATGTCCAGGTCGACCACTATTGGTCGACAGTAACTAGGTCGACAGGGTCTTTAGGTCGACATCTTCTAGGTCGACAGGTCAAAAGGTCGACATGAGTTTTTCATAATTTTTTTCTTTTTTCGCTGACGTCCTAGTGGATGCTGGGGACTCCGTAAGGACCATGGGGAATAGACGGCTCCGCAGGAGACTGGGCACATCTAAAGAAAGCTTTAGGACTATCTGGTGTGCACTGGCTCCTCCCCCTATGACCCTCCTCCAAGCCTCAGTTAGATTTCTGTGCCCGGCTGAACTGGATGCACACTAGGGGCTCTCCTGAGCTCCTAGGAAGAAAGTGTTTGTTAGGTTTTTTATTTTCAGTGAGACCTGCTGGCAACAGGCTCACTGCATCGAGGGACTAAGGGGAGAAGAAGCGAACCTACCTAAGTGGTGGTAGCTTGGGCTTCTTAGGCTACTGGACACCATTAGCTCCAGAGGGATCGAACACAGGACCCGACCTCGTCGTCCGTTCCCGGAGCCGCGCCGCCGTCCCCCTTACAGAGCCAGAAGCAAGAAGGTGGTCCGGAAAATCGTCGGCTGAAGACTTCGGTCTTCTCCAAGGTAGCGCACAGCACTGCAGCTGTGCGCCATTGCTCCTCATGCACACCACACACTTCGGTCACTGATGGGTGCAGGGCGCTGGGGGGGGGTGCCCTGAGCAGCAATACTGACACTTGGCTGGCAAACTGGCACCATATATAGCCCCAGAGGCTATATAGGTGCTTTTTAACCCCTGCCAGAATCCATAAAAATGCGGGAGAAAGTCCGCGAAAAAGGGGCGGAGCTATCTCCTTCAGCACACTGGCGCCATTTTTCCCTCACAGCTCCGTTGGAGGGAAGCTCCCTGGCTCTCCCCTGCAGTCAATACACTACAGAAAGGGTTAAAAAGAGAGGGGGGGCACAATTTAGGCGCAGTATACAATATATATAGGCAGCTATAGGGGAAAACACTCTTATATGTGATATCCCTGTGATATATAGCGCCCTGGTGTGTGCTGGCATACTCTCCCTCTGTCTCCCCAAAGGGCTTTGTGGGGTCCTGTCCTCTGTCAGAGCATTCCATGTGTGTGTGCTGTGTGTCGGTACGGCTGTGTCGACATGTATGAGGAGGATAATGATGTGGAGGCGGAGCGAATGCCTGTAAATGTGATGTCACCCCCTGCGGGATCGACACCGGTGTGGTTGGACTTATGGAAGGATTACGTGAAAGTGTCAACTCCTTACACAAAAGGTCGACGACACAGAACAGCCGGCTACTCAGCTTGTGCCTGTTCCAGCGTCTCAAATGTCATGGGGGGCTCTAAAAACGCCCGCTACCTCAGTTGGCAGAAACATGTCGACACGGATACCGACTCCAGTGTCGACGACGATGAGACTAGTGTACCCTCCAAATAGGTCCACCCGTTACATGATTGAGGCAATGAAAAATGTATTACACATTTATGATAATACCCCAGGTACCACATAAAAGGGTATTATGTTTGGTGAGAGAAAACTACCAGTAGTTTTTCCTGCATCTGAGAAATTAAATGAGGTGTGTGAGGAAGCGTGGTCTTCCCCCGGTAAGAAATTGATAATTTCTAAACGGTAATTGGCAGCGTACCCTTTCCCGCCAGAGGATAGGTCACGTTGGGAAACACCCCATAGGGTAGATACAGCGCTTACACGCTTATCAGAAAAGGTGGCACTACCGTCTCCGGATACGGCCGCCCTGAAGGAACCTGCTGATAAAAAGCAGGGGGTTACCCTAAAAGATATAGTCACACACTCGGGCATTATATTGCGACCAGCCATTGCTTCGGCATGGATGTGCAGTGCTCCCGCTGCGTGGTCAGATTCCCTGTCGGAAAATTACTACGGATAGGGACAATATTTTGCTGACAATAGAGCATATAAAAGACGTGGTCTTATACATGCGTGATGCACAGAGGGATATTTGCCGGCTGGCATAAAAAATAAGCGCTAGGTCCATTGCCGCCAGACGGGGGTTATGGACTCGGCAATGGTCAGGCGATGCCGACTCGAATCGGCACATGGAAGTTTTGCCCTATAAGGGGGTAAAACTGTTTGGGAATGGTCTTTCAGACCTCGTTTCCACAGCTACTGCTGGGAAATCGACTTTTTTGCCACAGGCTACCCCACAACAAAAGAAAGCACCGTATCATCAAGTACAGTCCTTTCGGCCCCAGAAAAGCAAGAGGGCTAGAGGCTCATCCTTTCTGCCGAGAGGCAAAGGTAGAGGAAAAAGCTGCAGCATACAGCTAGTTCCCAAGAGCAGAAGTCCTCCCTGCGTCCGGTAAGTCCACAGCATAACGCTGGGGCTGCTCAGGCGGACCCGGGTACAGTGGGGGCCCGTCTCAGAAATTTCAGAGCCCAGTGTGCTCTCTCACATGGATCCCTGGGTCCTTCAAGTAGTATCTCAGGGGTACAGGCTGGAGTTCGAGACGTTCTTACCCCCGCCGTTTCCTAAAATCTGCCTTACCGGCACCTCCCTCTGCCAGGGAGGCGGTGTTGGTGGCTATTCAACACTATAATCACAACAAGTGATTGTCAAGGTGCCCCTCCTTCAGCAAGGAAGGGGTTACTATTCCACAATGGTTGTGGTACCGAAACAGAACGGTTCGGTGAGACCCATCTTAAAATTAAAATACTTGAACTTTTATATCAGAAGATTCAAGTTCGAGATGGAATCGCTCAGGGCGATTATTACGAGCCTGGCCGAGGGGGATTACAGGGTCTCCCTGGACATCAAGGATGCGTACCTGCATGTCCCCATTTACCCTCCTCACCAGGAGTACCTCAGATGTGTGGTACAGGACTGTCACTATCAGTTCCAGATGCTGCCGTTGGAGTTGTCTACGGCACCGAAGGTCTTTACCAAGGTAATGGCCGAAATGATGATACTCCTTCGCAAGAAGGAAGTTTTTATTATCCCGTACTTGGACGATCTCCTGATAAAGGCGAGGTCAAAAGAACAGTTGGTAGTGGGGGTAGCACTCTCTCGGGAAGTGCTACAACAGCACGACTGGATTCTCAATATTCCAAAGTCACAGCTGGTCCCGACGACACGTCTTCTGTTCCTGGGAATGATTCTGGACACAGACCAGAAAAGAGTGTTTCTTCCAGTGGAAGCACACGAGTCCTGAAAAAAAATGGTAGCTTCGTACGAAGCATAATTCCATTCGGAAGGTTCCACGCAAGGACGTTCCTGTGGGACAAATGGTCCGGGTCCCATCTACAGATACAACAGCGGATAACCCTGTCGGCAAGAAACAGGGTGTCGCTGCTGTGGTGGCTGCAGAGGGCTCATCTACTAGAGGGCCGCAGATTCGGAATACAGGACTGGGTCCTGGTGACCACGGAGTCCAGCCTTCGGGGCTGGAGTGCAGTCACACAGGGAAGAAATTTCCAAGGAGATTTCGCTTCACATAATTATTCTGGAGCTAAGGGCCATTTACAATGCCCTAAGCCAAGCAAGGCCCCTGCTTCAGAACCAGCCGGTACTGATCCAATCAGACAACATCACGGCGGTCGCCCATGTAAACAGACAGGGCGGCACAAGAAGCAGGATGGCGATGGCAGAAGCCACAAGGATTCTCCGATGGGCGACCTACACCCGGGAGAATGGGGACTTCTTCCAGAAGTTTTCCAAATGCGGGTAAACCGTTGGGAATGACCACGGGTGGACATGATGGCGTCCCGCCTCAACAAAAAGTTGAAAAGATATTGCGCCAGGTCAAGGGACCCTCAGGCGATCGCTGTGGACGCTCTAGTGACACCGTGGGTGTACCAGTCGGTTTATGTGTTTCCTCCTCTACCTCTCATACCCAGGGTACTGAGAATAATAAGAATGCGAGGAGTGAAAACCATACTCGTGGTTCCGGATTGGCCAAGAAGAGCTTGGTACCCGGAACTTCAAGAGATGCGGGCAGAGGACCTTTGGCCTCTGCCGCTCAGACAAGACCTGCTGCAGCAGGGACCCTGTCTGTTCCAAGACTTACCGCGGCTGCGTTTGACGGCATGGCGGTTGAACACCGGATCCTAAAGGAAAAGGGTATTCCGGAGGAAGTCATCCCTACCCTGATCAAAGCCAGGAAGGATGTCACCGCAAGACATTATTACCGCATTTGGCGGAAATATGTTGCTTGGTGTGAGGCCATGAAGGCCCCGAAGGAGGAATTTCAACTGGGTCGATTCCAACACTTCCTGCAAGCAGGGGTGACGTTGGGCCTCAAATTGGGGTCCATCAAGGTCCAGATTTCGGCTCTGTCGATTTTCTTCCAGAAAGAACTGGCTTCACTGCCTGAAGTTCAGACTTTTGTCAAAGGAGTTCTGCATATTCAGCCTCCTTTTGTGCCCCCAGTGGCACCTTGGGATCTCAATGTGGTTTTGGCATTCCTGAAATCACATTGGTTCGAACCACTTAAGACTGTGGAATTAAAATATCTCACGTGGAAAGTGGTCATAAGATGGATAGGGCAGAATTGAGGACTCGTCCTCAGTTTCTCCCGAAGGTGGTCTCAGCTTTTCACTTGAACCAACCTATTGTGGTGCCTGCGGCTACTAGGGACTTGGAGGATTCCAAGTTGCTGGACGTAGTCAGGGCCCTGAAAATTTATGTTTCCAGGACGGCTGGAGTCAGAAAAACTGACTCGCTGTTTATCTTGTATGCACCCAACAAGCTGGGTGCTCCTGCTTCTAAGCAGTCTATTGCGCGCTGGATTTGTAGCACTATTCAGCTGGCGCATTCTGCGGTAGGATTACCGCAGCCTAAATCAATTAAAGCCCATTCCACAAGGAAGGTGGGCTCATCTTGGGCGGCTGCCCGAGGGGTCTCGGCTTTACTACTTTGCCGAGCAGCTACTTGGTCAGGGGCAAACACGTTTGCTAAATTCTACAAATTTGATTCCCTGGCTGAGGAGGACCTGGAGTTCTCTCATTCGGTGCTGCAGAGTCATCCGCACTCTCCCGCCCGTTTGGGAGCTTTGGTATAATCCCCATGGTCCTTACAGAGTCCCCAGCATCCACTAGGACGTCAGAGAAAATAAGATTTTACTCACCGGTAAATCTATTTCTCGTAGTCCGTAGTGGATGCTGGGCGCCCATCCCAAGTGCGGATTGTCTGCAATACTTGTACATAGTTATTGTTACAAAAATCGGGTTTTGTTGTGAGCCATCTCTTCAGAGGCTCCAATTGTTATCATACTGTTAACCGGGGTTCCTATCACGTGTTATATAGTGTGATTGGTGTGGCTGGTATGAGTCTTACCCGGGATTCAAAATCCTTCCTTATTGTGTCAGCTCTTCCGGGCACAGTTCCTAACTGAGGCTTGGAGGAGGGTCATAGGGGGAGGAGCCAGTGCACACCAGATAGTCCTAAATCTTTCTTTAGATGTGCCCAGTCTCCTGCGGAGCCGTCTATTCCCCATGGTCCTTACGGAGTCCCCAGCATCCACTACGGACTACGAGAAATAGATTTACCGGTGAGTAAAATCTTATTTTTTGAACCTTTTCATACTTAACGATCCACGTGGACTACGATTGGAACAGTAATCTGTGCAGAGCGAAGCGGTAGCGGAGCGAAGGCACCATGCCCGGAGCATGGCGAGCGAAGCGGTGCACTAATTGGGGTTCCCGGTCACTCTATGAAGAAAACGACACCAAAATAACATTAAAAACTCATGTCGACCTAAAGACCCTGTCGACCAATAGTGGTCGACCTAGTTACTGTCGACTTTCAATACCACACCCTTCCATTCTGTGTAGGCCAGGCATGTCCAAACTGCGGCCCTCCAGCTGTTGAGAAACTACACATACCAGCATGCTCTGACACAGCTCTAGCATTCTCTGACAGCAAAACTGTGTCAGGGCATGCTGGGATATGAAGTTTCACAACAACTGGAGGGCCGCAGTTTGGACATGCCTGGTGTAGGCTAATTATTAGCAAAGTTTCTATGACTTGTTAACAAATAGTATATATAGGGCGATATTCAATTGTTTTGCACCCCCGATCTCCTATCGAAATTGATGGCAGATCGTGGGACGCAATTCAGTTGTTTGTGTTTTTTTTGTTGTTGCCCTGATCGTGCCCATAAAGGTCGGCTTTAGCCACGTTTAGCAGCTGTACTTGACCAAAGTGCTGGGCGAGATCACGAAAAGTACCAGTTGGGCACCCAAATGGGTCACTTTTCACACATTTCAGCTAATCACCCCCGGGGGATGCGAGCTGAAATGCATACGCCATCACGCCCGAATGGAGTTACAATGAAATTGCTCTGTTTGGTGCCATCTAGTGGCTGCCGGTGGACAAACAATTGAAATTCGCCCATAGTGTTCACGCTAGGCTGTTATAGCAGGGAGCCGTGCCCTGCCTGATTTTTAAAGGACAAAAAATCACCATGCCCATTTGGCGGCGCCCTGCTAGATTAGCCTGCCCGCTGCGCACAGCATCTATTCACATAAAAGGTAGAGCTTATGGGAAGCCCAGCACCTCCCCATCAGTGACGCCAACTGCTGTGACGTGTCCCCATTAGTGACGTTGAGGGGGCCGGACCGCCCTCTAGGCGCCACCATGTTTGTGGTAACTGTTGTATTGTGTGAAATTGAAGTGTTTATTCTGATGGGTTAATCAATTGTTTTTGCACCATCTAAAGTAATGGCCGATAAGTGGGGTTCTATTTAATTGTTTCATTTAACGCACTGATCACACCCTGCAGTTGTGGGTTTAGCTGCATAAAATTGCTTATCCCGTCTAAAGTGCTTGGTAAAAGTGCATTTTGGGCACCCATACGGGTCACTTTGCACTTTTCTGCTCGCCATCACAGGGGGCTGCGAACACAAATGCCAGCACCCGTCAGCTTTCGCACCCGAACGGCGCAACAATTGAATTGCTCTGCTGCGTGCCCGGAACTGACAGCTGCCGTCGCAAACATTTGAACGATTAAATATTAGTTTAATTTCACCGCAGTGGGATATGCAAATGTAGAATCTGTAGGCAATCCATAGTATGTAAATGGCTTAGCCTGATGTGCTCTCTGTTTTCTTCCTCTTTTATTACTGCTGACTATTTTCCTTTTCACAAGAACACTGGGCAGTTCCTTGTTTCGGAATGATCGAATTGAAAGCGGTTTGGAAATGTCCCTTTTGTGATTGCTGTTACAGCAGCTTCTGCCATGAGTGTAGCCTCCGAGCGATGTCTTGCTGCTCCATCTACTGTGAGAATGGTGATGATGGTAGCGCCACCTGGGTCTGTGATGGTCTAGAATACTTTACACTCAGCGTGAACCAGCCCTCGCATCGTACACCTCCTGCTGGTGCACTAGGTCGAGGACTGAATTCCCTGCACACAGCACGCTGAGAACTCGATGTTTAGTGTGACCGTTTGTAACTTGCCGTGGACTCGAGTTGCCAGGCTGCTGATTTATCTATGAGCAGAGACCTGTACTGCAGAGCTCGTAACCGGGGAGCAGACGAGACCATACAGTGCTAATGGTTCTCATGCAGAATGGAGCTATTGTTTAACCTGTGAAATGTAAAATGACATAATTCTAGCTTCTGGCAATTCCTTTCTGACACGTGAGACAGCGCTGGCTGCATGGGCTTGCAGAACGCTGTCTCCTTGGCATGCCCTTCCTTTTCCCGTTGTGACTCCCCTTATACATCCCCTCTGCTGCTAAAATTGTACTTTGTGACTCGCAGTCGCCCAGTAATGAGCGACATCCTATACAATGCGTCTATGTGAGTTCTTACGACATGGCAATAAATGAATTTGGATGAGTACGTTACTGAGCAGTTAGTAAGCACAAATGACGCAACCACTCATGTTGTTTGTAATTGGCAGGGTGTCATTGCGTACATCTCCAGCTAGAATAATGGTAATAAGAAGCGGAAGTCTGCACATCTGTGTATAGAGACATGCTGCATTTGTAGCTGGAGCAGTTGTTAATGAATCAGATTGGGCTACTTTTCATTATGTTGGGTTAACAATTGAAAAGTAAGTTAAGGATTTGAGCCTCGTTTTATTTAGATGCGTGTTTGACATTACTACATGTTTATCAGATTCCCAGGAACTAGACCGTGCTTATTCCACTATCTTATCAGCCAGCTTCCTGCTACGTCCTTTTCCTTCCCCTCCTCACATCATGTCACTGTCCCTGTCACATCAATTCAGTCCTCACTAATAAATAACCCATCTCCTGATATACTCTGACTGCTGGGGTACCCAGCCCCTACCCCTCTATAACTCTGCGTGTATCTTCCTGCTGCCTCCATTCCCCTCCTCACATCGTGTCACTGCCCCTGTCACATCAATTCAGTTCTCACTAATACATCACCCATCTCCTAATATCCTCTGACTGCTGGGGTACCCATCCCCTACCCCTATATAACTCTGCCTGTATCTTCCTGCTGCCTCCATTCCCCTCCTCACATCGTGTCACTGCCCCTGTCACATCAATTCAGTTCTCACTAATACATCACCCATCTCCTAATATCCTCTGACTGCTGGGGTACCCAGCCCCTACCCCTATATAACTCTGCCTGTATCTTCCTGCTGCCTCCATTCCCCTCCTCACATCATGTCACTGTCCCTGTCACATCAATTCAGTTCTCACTAATACATCACTCATCTCCTAATATCCACTGACTGCTGGGGTACCCAGCCCCTACCCCTATATAACTCTGCCTGTATCTTCCTGCTGCCTCCATTCCCCTCCTCACATCGTGTCACTGCCCCTGTCACATCAATTCAGTCCTCACTAATACATAACCTATCTCCTGATATCCTCTGACTGCTGGGGTACCCAGCCACTACCCCTATTTCTCTAACGTCCTAGTGGATGCTGGGAACTCCAAAAGGACCATGGGGGATAGCGGGCTCCGAAGGAGGCTGGGCACTAGAAAGATTTAGGACTACCTGGTGTGCACTGGCTACTCCCACTATGACCCTCCTCCAAGCCTCAGTTAGATTTTGTGCCCGGCCGAGGTTGGATGCACACTAGGGGCTCTCCTGAGCTCTTAGAAGAAAGATAGTCTTAGGTTTATTATTTTCAGTGAGACCTGCTGGCAACAGGCTCACTGCAGCGAGGGACTAAGGGGAGAAGAAGCGAACTCGCCTGCTTGCAGCCGGATTGGGCTTCTTAGGCTACTGGACACCATTAGCTCCAGAGGGATCGACCGCAGGCCCAGCCTTGATGTTCGGTCCCGGAGCCGCGCCGCCGTCCCCCTTACAGAGCCAGAAGCAAGAAGATGGTCCGGAAAATCGGCGGCATGAAGACATCAGTCTTCACCAAGGTAGCGCACAGCACTGCAGCTGTGCGCCATTGCTCCTCTCACACTTCACACTCCGGTCACTGAGGGTGCAGGGCGCTGGGGGGGGGCGCCCTGAGGCAGCAATAAAAACACCTTGGCTGGCAAAAATACCTCAATATATAGCCCCAGGGGCTATATATGAGGTAAATACCCCTGCCAGATTCCATAAAAAAGCGGGAGAATAGGCCGCAGAAAAGGGGCGGAGCTATCTCCCTCAGCACACTGGGCGCCATTTTCCCTCACAGTTCCGCTGGAAGGAAGCTCCCTGGCTCTCCCCTGCAGACTACTCTACAGAAAAGGGTAAAAAAGAGAGAGGGGGGGCATTTAATTTGGCGCAGTATATAGTTATATTAAAAAGCAGCTATAAGGGACATAACTCAGTTAGTCCCTGCCTTATATAGCGCTCTGGTGTGTGCTGGCATACTCTCACTCTGTCCCCCCAAAGGGCTTTTGTGGGTCCTGTCCTCTATATAGAGCATTCCCTGTGTGTGTGGAGTGTGTCGGTACGGCTGTGTCGACATGTTTGATGAGGATAATGAGGTGGAGGCGGAGCAGATGCCTTTAGAAGGGATGTCACCCCCTGGGGGGGGCAGACACCTGAGTGGATGTGCTTATGGAAAGAAATGAGTGCACATATAGACTCATTACATAAGAAATTTGACGACATGCCAACTGCGGGACAGCCGAGTTCTCAGCTCGTGCCTGTCCAGGTGTCTCAAAAGTCATCAGGGGCTCTGAAACGCCCGCTATCTCAGATGGCACAAGTAGATGTCGACACGGATACTGACACCAGTGTCGACGAGGAGGAGTCAAATTTAATGCCCATTAAGGCCATTCACTGCATGATTGAGGCAATGAAAGAGGTGTTAAATATCTCTGATTTACATCCAGGTACCACAAAAAAGGGTATTATGTTTGGGGAGAAAAAACTACCTGTAGTTTTTCCCCCGTCAGATGAATTAAATGAAGCGTGGGCTTCCCCTGATAAGAAATTGGTAATTCCTAAGAAGGTACTAATGGCGTTCCCTTTCCCGCCAGAGGATAGGTTACGTTGGGAAACACCTCCTAGGGTGGATAAAGCGCTCACACGTTTGTCTAAAAAGGTGGCACTACCGTCTCAGGATACGGCCGCCCTTAAGGAACCTGCTGATAGAAAGCAGGAGGCGATCCTGAAGTCTGTATATACACACTCAGGCATTATACTTAGACCAGCTATTGCGTCAGCATGGATGTGCAGTGCTGCCGCTGGTGGTCGGATAAACTGTCAGAAAATATTGACACACTAGACAGAGACACGATTCTGCTAACAATTGACCATATCAAAGACTCAGTCTTATATATGAGAGATGCACAGAGGGAAGTCTGCCGGCTGGCATCTAAAATAAGTGCATTGTCCATCTCTGCTAGGAGATGCTTATGGACTCGCCAGTGGACTGGAGATGCAGATTCCAAAAGGCACATGGAAGTTTTGCCTTATAAGGTGGAGGAATTATTTGGGGATGGTCTCTCCGACCTAGTTTCCACAGCAACGTCTGGGAAGTCAGCATTTTTACCCCATGTTCCCTCACAGCCTAAGAAGGCGCCATTTTATCAGGTTCAGTCTTTTCGGACCCAGAAAAACAAGCGGGGAAAAGGAGGGTCTTTTCTCTCTAGAGGCAGAGGTAGGGGAAAAAGGCTGCAACAAACAGCAGGTTCCCAGGAGCAAAAGTCCTCCCCCGCTTCCTCTTCCAAGTCCGCCGCATGACGGTGGGGCTCCACAGGCGGAGCCAGGTACGGTGGGGGCCCGCCTCATGAATTTCAGCGATCAGTGGGCTCGCTCACAGGTGGATCCCTGGATCCTTCAAATAGTATCTCAGGGGTACAAGCTGGAATTCGAGGCGGCTCCACCCCACCGGTTCCTAAAATCTGCCTTGCCGATTGCTCCCTCAGGCAGGGAGGTGGTGCTAGCTGCGATTCACAAGCTGTATTCCCAGCAGGTGATAATCAAGGTACCCCTACTTCAACAAGGCCGGGGTTACTATTCCACACTATTTGTGGTGCCGAAACCGGACGGTTCGGGGAGACGCATTTTAAATTTGAAATCCTTGAACACATACATAAAAAAATTCAAGTTCAAGATGGAATCGCTCAGGGCGGTTATTTCAAGCCTGGAGGAGGGGGATTACATGGTATCCCTGGACATCAAGGATGCTTACCTGCATGTTCCCATTTACCATCCTCACCAGGAGTACCTCAGATTTGTGGTACAGGATTGCCATTACCAATTCCAGACGCTGCCGTTTGGACTCTCCACGGCACCGAGGGTATTTACCAAGGTTATGGCGGAAATGATGATACTCCTTCGAAAAAAGGGAGTTTTAATTATCCCATACTTGGACGATCTAATAAAGGCACGATCCAAGGAACAGTTGTTAGTGGGAGTGGCACTATCTCAGGAAGTGCTGCGCCAGCACGGCTGGATTCTGAATATCCCAAAGTCACAGCTGGTCCCGACGACACGTCTAATGTTCCTGGGAATGATTCTGGACACAGTCCAGAAAAAAGTGTTTCTCCCGGAGGAGAAAGCCAGGGAGTTGTCTTCTCTAGTCAGAGACCTCCTAAAACCAAAACAGGTATCGGTGCATCACTGCACGCGGGTCCTGGGAAAGATGGTAGCTTCTTACGAAGCAATTCCATTCGGCAGATTCCATGCCAGGATTTTTCAGTGGGACCTGTTGGACAAGTGGTCCGGATCGCATCTTCTGATGCATCGCTTGATAACCCTGTCCCCAAGAACCAGGGTGTCTCTTCTGTGGTGGCTGCAGAGTGCTCATCTTTTGGAGGGCCGCAGATTCGGCATACAGGACTGGGTCCTGGTGACCACGGATGCCAGCCTACGAGGCTGGGGGGCAGTCACAAAGGGAAGAAACTTCCAAGGACTATGGTCGAGTCAGGAGACTTCCCTTCACATAAATATTCTGGAACTAAGGGCCATTTACAATGCCCTAAGTCAAGCAAAATCCCTGCTCCTACACCAGCCGGTGCTGATCCAGTCAGAAAACATCACGGCAGTCGCCCATGTGAATCGACAGGGCGGCACAAGAAGCAGGATGGCAATGGCAGAAGCCACAAGGATTCTCCGATGGGCGGAAAATCATGTACTAGCACTGTCAGCAGTGTTCATCCCGGGAGTGGACAACTGGGAAGCAGACTTTCTTAGCAGGCACGACCTCCACCCGGGAGAGTGGGGACTTCATCCAGAAGTCTTCCAAATGATTGTAAATCAGTGGGGTCGTCCACAGGTGGACATGATGGCGTCCCGCCTAAACAAAAAACTAGAAATAAAATCACATTGGTTTGAGCCACTAAAAACCGTGGATCTGAAATATCTCACGTGGAAAGTGGTCATGTTATTGGCTTTGGCTTCAGCCAGGCGTGTGTCAGAATTGGCGGCTTTATCATGTAAAAGCCCTTATCTGATTTTCCATATGGATAGGGCAGAATTGAGGACTCGTCCCCAATTTCTCCCAAAGGTGGTGTCAGCGTTTCACCTGAACCAGCCTATTGTGGTGCCTGCGGCTACTAGGGACTTGGAGGACTCCAAGTTGCTAGACGTTGTCAGGGCCCTGAAAATATGTTTCCAGGACGGCTGGAGTCAGAAAATCTGACTCGCTGTTTATCCTGTATGCACCCAACAAGCTGGGTGCTCCTGCTTCTAAGCAGACTATTGCTCGCTGGATTTGTAGTACAATTCAGCTTGCTCATTCTGTGGCAGGCCTGCCACAGCCAAAATCTGTAAATGCCCATTCCACTAGGAAGGTGGGCTCATCTTGGGCGGCTGCCCGAGGGGTCTCGGCTTTACAACTTTGCCGAGCAGCTACTTGGTCAGGGGCAAACACGTTTGCAAAATTCTACAAATTTGATACCCTGGCTGAGGAGGACCTGGAGTTCTCTCATTCGGTGCTGCAGAGTCATCCGCACTCTCCCGCCCGTTTGGGAGCTTTGGTATAATCCCCATGGTCCTTACGGAGTTCCCAGCATCCACTAGGACGTTAGAGAAAATAAGAATTTACTCACCGGTAATTCTATTTCTCGTAGTCCGTAGTGGATGCTGGGCGCCCATCCCAAGTGCGGTTTATCTGCAATACTTGTACATAGTTATTGTTAACTAAATCGGGTTATTGTTGAGCCATCTGTTGAGAGGCTCAGTTGTTTCATACTGTTAACTGGGATTCATATCACAAGTTGTACGGTGTGATTGGTGTGGCTGGTATGAGTCTTACCCGGGATTCAAATTCCTTCCTTATTGTGTACGCTCGTCCGGGCACAGTGTCCTAACTGAGGCTTGGAGGAGGGTCATAGTGGGAGGAGCCAGTGCACACCAGGTAGTCCTAAATCTTTCTAGAGTGCCCAGCCTCCTTCGGAGCCCGCTATCCCCCATGGTCCTTTCGGAGTTTCCAGCATCCACTACGGACTACGAGAAATAGAATTACCGGTGAGTAAATTCTTATTATAACTCTGCCTGTATCTTCCTGCTGCCTCCATTCCCCTCCTCACATCATGTCACTGCCCCTGTCACACCCAGCCCTGTTCTCACTGACACATCACTCATCTCCTGATATACTCTGTGCTGCTGGGAGATCCTTTTTCTTCCTCTTCCACTAAATAACTCACTGTCAGTGACTTACTGCTGCCTCCATTCCCCTCCTCACATCATGTCACTGCCCTGTCACATCAATTCAGTCCTCACTAATACATCACCCATCTCCTAATATCCTCTGCTGGGGTACCCAGCCCCTTCCCCCATATAACTCTGCCTATATCTTCCTGGTGCCTCCATTCGCCTCCTCACATCATGTCACTGCCCCTGTCACATCAGTTCAGTTCTCACTAATACATCACCCATCTCCTAATATCCTCTGCTGGGGTACCCTGCCCCCTATATAACTCTGCCTGTATCTTCCTGCTGCCTCCATTTCCCTCCTCACATCATGTCACTGTCCCTGTCATATCAATTCAGTCCTCACTAATACATCACTCATCTCCTAACATCCTCTGACTGCTGGGGTACCCAGCCCCTACATAACTCTGCCTGTATCTTCCTGCTGCCTCCATTCCCCTCCTCACATCGTGTCACTGCCCCTGTCACATGCAGCCCTATCCTCACTGACACATCACCCATCTCCTAATATCCTCTGGATGCTGGGGTACCCAGCCCCTACCCCCATATAACTCTGCCTGTATCTTCCTGCTGCCTCCATTCCCCTCCTCACATCATGTCACTGTCCCTGTCACATCAATTCAGTCCTCACTAATACATCACCCATTTCCTAATATCCTCTGCTGGGATACCCAGCCCCTTCCCCCATATAACTCTGCCTGTATCTTCCTGCTGCCTCCATTCCCCTCCTCACATCATGTCACTGCCCCTGTCACATCAATTCAGTTCTCACTAATACATCACTCATCTCCTAATATCCTCTGACTGCTGGGGTACCCAGCCACTACCCCTATATAACTCTGCCTGTATCTTCCTGCTGCCTCCATTCCCCTCCTCACATCGTGTCACTGCCCCAGTCACACCCAGCCCTGTCCTCACTGACACATCACTTATCTCCTGATATCCTCTGGCTGCTGGGGTACCCAGCCCTTTCCCCCTATATAACTCTGCCTGTATCTTCCTGCTGCCTCCATTCCCCTCCTCACATCATGTCACTGCCCCTGTCGCATCAATTCAGTCCTCACTAATACATCACCCATCTCCTAATATCCTCTGACTGCTGGGGTACCCAGCCCCTACCCCTATATAACTCTGCCTGTATCTTCCTGCTGCCTCCATTCCCCTCCTCACATCGTGTCACTGTCCCTGTCACATCAATTCAGTCCTCACTAATACATCACTCATCTCCTAACATCCTCTGACTGCTGGGGTACCCAGCCCCTACCCCTATATAACTCTGCCTGTATCTTCCTGCTGCCTCCATTCCCCTCCTCACATCGTGTCACTGCCCCTGTCACATGCAGCCCTATCCTCACTGACACATCACCCATCTCCTGATATCCTCTGGATGCTGGGGTACCCAGCCCCTACCCCCATATAACTCTGCCTGTATCTTCCTGCTGCCTCCATTCCCCTCCTCACATCATGTCACTGTCCCTGTCACATCAATTCAGTCCTCACTAATACATCACTCATCTCCTAATATCCTCTGACTGCTGGGGTACCCAGCCCCTACCCTTATATAACTCTGCCTGTATCTTCCTGCTGCCTCCATTCCCCTCCTCACATCATGTCACTGCCCCTGTCACATCAATTCAGTCCTCACTAATACATCACCCATTTCTCTGACGTCCTAGTGGATGCTGGGAACTCCGTAAGGACCATGGGGAATAGCGGGCTCCAAAGGAGGCTGGGCACTCTAGAAAGATTTATGACTACCTGGTGTGCACTGGCTCCTCCCACTATGACCCTCCTCCAAGCCTCAGTTAGATTTTGTGCCCGGCCGAGGTTGGATGCACACTAGGGGCTCTCCTGAGCTCTTAGAAAGAAAGATAGACTTAGGTTTTTTATTTTCAGTGAGACCTGCTGGCAACAGGCTCACTGCAGCGAGGGACTAAGGGGAGAAGAAGCGAACTCGCCTGCTTGCAGCCGGATTGGGCTTCTTAGGCTACTGGACACCATTAGCTCCAGAGGGATCGACCGCAGGCCCAGTCCTTGGTGTTCGGTCCCGGAGCCGCGCCGCCGTCCCCCTTACAGAGCCAGAAGCAAGAAGAGGTCCGGAAAATCGGCGGCAGAAGACATCAGTCTTCTCCAAGGTAGCGCACAGCACTGCAGCTGTGCGCCATTGCTACTCACACACACTTCACACTCCGGTCACTGAGGGTGCAGGGCGCTGGGGGGGGGCGCCCTGAGAAGCAATTATAACACCTTGGCTGGCAAAAATACCACAATATATAGCCCTAGAGGCTATATATGTGGAAAATACCCCTGCCAGAATCCAGAAAAAAGCGGGAGAATAGGCCGCGGAAAAGGGGCGGAGCTATCTCCTGCAGCACACTGGCGCCATTTCTCCTTCACAGATCCACTGGAAGGAAGCTCCCTGGCTCTCCCCTGCAGTCTACACTAAAGAAAAGGGTAAAAAAAGAGAGGGGGGGGGGGGGGGCACTAAATTTAGGCGCTGTATAAATTATATATAAAAAAGCAGCTATAAGGGACATAACTCAGTTAGTCCCTGCATTATATAGCGCTCTGGTGTGTGCTGGCATACTCTCACTCTGTCCCCCCAAAGGGCTTTTGTGGGTCCTGTCCTCTGTTGGAGCATTCCATGTGTGTGTGCGGTGTGTCTGTACGGCTGTGTCGACATGTTTGATGAGGATAATGATGTGGAGACGGAGCAGATGCCTTTAGAAGGGATGTCACCCCCTGCGGGGCAGACACCTGAGTGGTTGAGCTTATGGAAAGAAATGAGTGCACGTATAGACTCCTTACATAAGAAATTTGACGACATGCCAAATGTGGGACAGCCGACTTCTCAGCTCGTGCCTGCCCAGGCGTCGCACAGGTCATCAGGGGCTCTAAAACGCCCGCTACCTCAGACCGCAGACCCAGATGTCGACACTGATACTGACACCAGTGTCGACGACGATGAGTCTAATCTGATGCCCACTAAGGCCATTCACTGCATGATTGAGGCAATGAAAGAGGTGTTACACATTTCTGATATAAATACAGGTACCACTAAAAAGGGTATTATGTTTGGGGAGAAAAAACTACCCGTAGTTTTTCCCCCATCAGATGAATTAAACGAAGTGTGTGAAGAAGCGTGGGCTTTCCCTGATAAAAAATTGGTAATTCCTAAGAAGGTACTAATGGCGTTCCCTTTCCCGCCAGAGGATAGGTCACGTTGGGAAACACCTCCTAGGGTGGATAAAGCGCTCACACGTTTGTCAAAAAAGGTGGCACTACCGTCTCCGGATACGGCCGCCCTCAAGGAACCTGCTGATAGAAAGCAGGAGGCGATCCTGAAGTCTGTATATACACACTCAGGCATTATACTTAGGCCAGCTATTGCGTCAGCTTGGATGTGCAGTGCTGCCGCTGCGTGGTCAGATAAACTGTCAGAAAATATTGACACATTAGACAGAGACACGATCCTGTTAACCATAGACCATATCAAAGACTCAGTCTTATATATGAGAGATGCACAGAGGGAAATCTGCCGACTGGCATCTAAAGTTAGTGCATTGTCCATTTCTGCTAGGAGAGGCTTATGGACTCGCCAGTGGACAGGAGATGCAGATTCTAAAAGGCACATGGAAGTGTTGCCATATAAAGGTGAGGAATTATTTGGGGATGGTCTCTCGGACCTAGTTTCCACAGCAACGTCTGGGAAGTCAGCATTTTTACCCCATGTCCCCTCACAGCCTAAGAAGGCGCCGTTTTATCAGGTTCAGTCCTTTCGGACCCAGAAAAACAGGCGTGGAAAAGGCGGGTCTTTTCTATCCAGAGGCAGAGGTAGGGGAAAAAGGCTGCAACAAACAGCAGGTTCCCAGGAGCAAAAGTCCTCCCCCGCTTCTTCTGCCAAGTCCGCCGCATGACGGTGGGGCTCCACAGGCGGAGCCTGGTACGGTGGGGGGCCGCCTCAAGAATTTCAGCGATCAGTGGGCTCGCTCACAGGTGGATCCCTGGATCCTTCAAATAGTATCTCAGGGGTACAAACTGGAATTCGAGGCGTCTCCACCCCACCGGTTCCTAAAATCTGCCTTGCCGATTGCTCCCTCAGACAGGGAGGCGGTGCTAGTGGCAATTCACAAGCTGTATTCCCAGCAGGTGATAATCAAGGTACCCCTACTTCAACAAGGCCGGGGTTACTATTCCACACTATTTGTGGTACCGAAACCGGACGGTTCGGTGAGACCCATTTTAAATTTGAAATCCTTGAACACATACATAAAAAAATTCAAGTTCAAGATGGAATCGCTCAGGGCGGTTATTGCGAGCCTGGAAGAGGGGGATTACATGGTATCCCTGGACATCAAGGATGCTTACTTGCATGTCCCCATTTACCATCCTCACCAGGAGTACCTCAGATTTGTGGTACAGGATTGCCATTACCAATTCCAGACGCTGCCGTTTGGACTGTCCACGGCACCGAGGGTATTTACCAAGGTGATGGCGGAAATGATGATACTCCTTCGAAAAAAGGGAGTTTTAATTATCCCGTACTTGGACGATCTCCTAATAAAAGCGAGGTCCAAGGAACAGTTGTTGGTGGGAGTAGCACTATCTCAGGAGGTGCTGCACCAGCACGGCTGGATTCTGAATATCCCGAAGTCACAGCTGGTACCGACGACACGGCTACTGTTCCTGGGTATGATTCTGGATACAGTCCAGAAAAAAAAAAGTGTTTCTCCCGGAGGAGAAAGCCAGGGAGTTGTCATCTCTAGTCAGAGACCTCCTGAAGCCAAAACAGGTATCAGTGCATCGCTGCACGCGGGTCCTGGGAAAGATGGTGGCTTCTTACGAAGCAATTCCCTTCGGCAGGTTCCATGCCAGAATCTTTCAGTGGGACCTGTTGGACCAGTGGTCCGGATCGCATCTTCTGATGCATCGCTTGATAACCCTGTCTCCAAGAACCAGGGTGTCTCTACTGTGGTGGCTGCAGAGTGCCCATCTTCTAGAGGGCCGCAGGTTCGGCATACAGGACTGGGTCCTGGTGACCACGGATGCCAGCCTTCGAGGCTGGGGGGCAGTCACACAGGGAAGAAACTTCCAAGGACTATGGTCGAGTCAGGAGACTTCCCTTCACATAAATATTCTGGAACTAAGGGCCATCTACAATGCCCTAAGTCAAGCAAAATCCCTGCTCCTACACCAGCCGGTGCTGATCCAGTCAGACAACATCACGGCAGTCGCCCATGTAAATCGACAGGGCGGCACAAGAAGCAGGATGGCGATGGCAGAAGCTGCAAGAATTCTCCGATGGGCGGAGAATCATGTACTAGCACTGTCAGCAGTGTTCATTCCGGGAGTGGACAACTGGGAAGCGGGTTCACTATGGCTGGCCGGCGGTCGGGCTCCCGGCGACCAGCATACCGGCGCCGGGAGCCCGACCGCCGGCTGACCGACAGTGTGGCGAGCGCAAATGAGCCCCTTGCGGGCTCGCTGCGCTCGCCACGCTACGGGCACGGTGGCGCGCTACGCGCGCCACTATTTTATTCTCCCTCTATGGGGGTCGTGGACCCCCACGAGGGAAAATAGGTGTCGGTATGCCGGCGGTCGGGCTCCCGGCGCCGGTATACTGAGCGCCGGGAGCCCGACCGCCGGCATACAGAAGACCACCCCTGGGAAGCAGACTTCCTCAGCAGACACGACCTCCACCCGGGAGAGTGGGGACTTCATCCAGAAGTCTTCCAGATGCTGGTAAACCGTTGGGAAAAACCACAGGTGGACATGATGGCGTCCCGCCTCAACAAAAAGTTAAAAAGATATTGCGCCAGGTCAAGGGACCCTCAGGCGGTAGCTGTGGACGCTCTAGTGACACCGTGGGTGTACCAGTCGGTTTATGTGTTCCCTCCTCTGCCTCTCATACCAAAGGTATTGAGAATAATAAGAAAGCGAGGAGTAAACACCATTCTCGTGGTTCCGGATTGGCCAAGACGAGCGTGGTACCCGGAACTTCAAGAGATGCTCTCAGAGGACCCGTGGCCTCTACCGCTCAGACAGGACCTGCTACAGCAGGGGCCCTGTCTGTTCCAAGACTTACCGCGGCTGCGTTTGACGGCATGGCGGTTGAACACCGGATCCTAAAGGAAAAGGGTATTCCGGAAGAAGTCATTCCTACGCTTATTAAGGCCAGGAAAGATGTTACGGCAAAGCATTATCACCGCATATGGCGGAAATATGTTGCATGGTGCGAGGCCAAAAAGGCCCCAACAGAGGAATTTCAACTACTGTAGGTCGATTTCTGCATTTCCTGCAAGCAGGAGTGAATATGGGCCTAAAACTAGGCTCCATTAAAGTACAGATCTCGGCTCTGTCGATTTTCTTTCAAAAAGAATTAGCTTCAGTACCTGAAGTTCAGACATTTGTGAAAGGAGTGCTGCATATTCAGCCCCCATTTGTGCCTCCTGTGGCACCTTGGGATCTCAACGTGATGTTGAGTTTCTTAAAATCACATTGGTTTGAGCCACTAAAAACCGTGGATCTGAAATATCTCACGTGGAAAGTGGTCATGTTATTGGCCTTGGCTTCAGCCAGGCGAGTGTCAGAATTGGCGGCTTTATCATGTAAAAGCCCTGATCTGATTTTCCATATGGATAGGGCAGAATTGAGGACTCGTCCTCAATTTCTCCCTAAGGTGGTTTCAGCGTTTCACTTGAACCAGACTATTGTGGTACCTGCGGCTACTAGGGACTTGGAGGACTCCAAGTTGCTGGACGTAGTCAGGGCCCTGAAAATATGTTTCCAGGACGGCTGCAGTCAGAAAATCTGACTCGCTGTTTATCCTGTATGCACCCAACAAGCTGGGTGCTCCTGCTTCTAAGCAGACTATTGCTCGTTGGATTTGTAGTACAATTCAGCTTGCACATTCTGTGGCAGGCCTGCCACAGCCAAAATCTGTAAAAGCCCATTCCACAAGGAAGGTGGGCTCATCTTGGGCGGCTGCCCGAGGGGTCTCGGCTTTACAACTTTGCCGAGCAGCTACTTGGTCAGGGGCAAACACGTTTGCAAAATTCTACAAATTTGATACCCTGGCTGAGGAGGACCTGGAGTTCTCTCATTCGGTGCTGCAGAGTCATCCGCACTCTCCCGCCCGTTTGGGAGCTATGGTATAATCCCCATGGTCCTTACGGAGTTCCCAGCATCCACTAGGACGTCAGAGAAAATAAGAATTTACTCACCGGTAATTCTATTTCTCGTAGTCCGTAGTGGATGCTGGGCGCCCATCCCAAGTGCGGATTGTCTGCAATACTTGTAAATAGTTATTGTTAACTAAAGGGTTATTGTTGAGCCATCTGTTGAGAGGCTCAGTTGTTTTCATACTGTCAAACTGGATATAGTATCACGAGTTGTACGGTGTGATTGGTGTGGCTGGTAAGAGTCTTACCCGGGATTCTAAATCCTTCCTTATTATGTCAGCTCGTCCGGGCACAGTGTCCTAACTGAGGCTTGGAGGAGGGTCATAGTGGGAGGAGCCAGTGCACACCAGGTAGTCATAAATCTTTCTAGAGTGCCCAGCCTCCTTTGGAGCCCGCTATTCCCCATGGTCCTTACGGAGTTCCCAGCATCCACTACGGACTACGAGAAATAGAATTACCGGTGAGTAAATTCTTATTTTCCTAATATCCTCTGCTGGTGTACCCAGCCCCTTCCCCCATATAACTCTGCCTGTATCTTCCTGCTGCCTCCATTCCCCTCCTCACATCATGTCACTGCCCCTGTCACATCAATTCAGTCCTCACTAATACATCACTCATCTCCTAATATCCTCTGGTTGCTGGGGTACCCAGCCACTTCCCCCATATAACTCTGCCTGTATCTTCCTGCTGCCTCCATTCCCCTCCTCACATCGTGTCACTGCCCCAGTCACACCCAGCCCTGTCCTCACTGACACATCACTCATCTCCTGATATCCTCTGGCTGCTGGGGTACCCAGCCCTTTCCCCCTATATAACTCTGCCTGTATCTTCCTGCTGCCTCCATTCCCCTCCTCACATCATGTCACTGTCCCTGTCCCATCAATTCAGTCCTCACTGACAAATCACCCATCTCCTAATATCCTCTGGATGCTGGGGTACCCAGCCCCTACCCTTATATAACTCTGCCTGTATCTTCCTGCTGCCTCCATTCCCCTCCTCACATCATGTCACTGCCCCTGTCACACCCAGCCCTGTCCTCACTGACATATCACCCATCTCCTGATGTACGCTGTGCTGCTGGGGTACCCAGCCCCTTCACCCCATATAACTCTACCTGGGGCTTCCTGCTTCCTCCATTCCACATCTCACATCATGTCACTGCCTCTGTCATGTGCAATTCTGTCCTCAAGGGAGCCATTTATGACCAAACTGATCAGTAATCCTGACCGTAATGTCCCATATGTGGCTTTCATTAGATTGGTATTTGTGCTTCCTCCCTATTGCCAGCCACATATGGGCTGCTAGTGCCTACAGCTATAAAATGAATATATACAGCAATAATCACATTGCAAATCATTATAAAATGTGCAGCTATTCACAGGTATTAAGCGTCACCTGCTAGTGGTGGGGAATGAGTGCAGTGGTTCAGGGGGCTGGGTAATTACACTTACCACCAATACAAGATACAGGTTATATGAAGTAGAAAACTAGCTGATTACTAATACCCCTTTCACACCGCAGCTTTAACCCGGTAAATTGCCGATTTTTAAGCCTTCCAAAACGGCTCTAGCTGCGGTGTGAAAGGGCCTCCTTGAATTTACCGTTTTCAAAATACTGGTGTTTAGAGACGGTAAAAAAGCAGGGTCCTACACGGTTCAGACCCGTTTCATTGTGCAGTGTGAAAGGCTCAGAAACTGTATTTCCAAGCCACAGAAGGTGATAGGCTGTCTCCATGCGTGATGTCACCAGGCAGAAGCAGGAAATAAACTGGAGGAAACACATGAGAGGGGTGGTCTTCTGTTTGCCGGCGGTCGGGCTCCCGGCGCTCAGTATACCGGCGCCGGGAGCCCGACCGCCGGCTTACCGACACTTATTTTCCCTCGTGGGGGTCCACGACCCCCATAGAGGGAGAATAAAATAGTGTGGCGCGCGTAGCGCGGCGAGCCCGCAAGGGGCTCATTTGCGCTCGCCAAGCTGTCGGTAAGCCGGCGGTCGGGCTCCCGGCGCCGGGATGCTGGTCGCCGGGAGCCCGACCGCCGGCCACCCGTAGTGAACCCCATGAGAGTGAAGGGAGTGTTTTATTATCCAGAATACAGTTTAAAATGGCAAATTGGAGTGATGAGGAGGTTAGGGAGCTGCTTAGGATCAGAGGGGATGAAGAAATGTGTAGACAAATCACTGGGACAGTGAAGGATGCAGTAATCTACAAAAACATGGTAAAGATGCTTGAAGCTGCTGGGTTCCATCGTACGACTATCCAAATTATTAATAATGTGTGGGCAAGAAAAGTCCGTTTACAATGACAACCACTGTTTTCTATGGGTGAAACGGGTTCAGTGTGAAAGGTACCAAAACGGTAATGAAATGGTAATATACTGGTTACAACATGCGATGTGAAGGGGGTTTAACTGCTCAGACCCGTTTTAAGAAATTTTTTAAAAGCAGGGTTTGCGATGTGAAAGCAGCATTAGTGAGGTGTTATATGTAGGAAACAAGAAACTGAGAGAATGTTCCACGCACAATTCTAAGTAACCTCTTTACCTGCTTATGCTTATTCACACGCTGTAGAGCATGAAGCATGTACACTGATATCATGTAGCTGACGGGTCATGTCTCTGAATGATTGTAGTATTACACTGATATCATGTAGCTGACAGGTCATGTCTCTGAATGATTGTAGTATTACACTGATATCATGTAGCTGACAGGTCATGTCTCTGAATGATTGTAGTATTACACTGATATCATGTAGCTGACAGGTCATGTCTCTGAATGATTGTAGTATTACACTGATATCATGTAGCTGACAGGTCATGTCTCTGAATGATTGTAGTATTACACTGATATCATGTAGCTGACAGGTCATGTCTCTGAATGATTGTAGTATTACACTGATATCATGTCTATTCCTCTCTCTTGACCCTAACATAGTAAACATGACTGTCCATCATCCTATTTTCTGCTAGGTCTGGCGGGTGCCCTGCTCTGTCCATGTATTCCACGCACACACAGTTGTAACTATCGGAGTGGAGAATTTGCCAATCACACAGCGTTACAGATATCTGGCTCAAACGTTTCTTCTAATAGTGCAGCACACTTTAAGCCCAGCAATACAATGGTTTATGGGCCCATTTCAGATCTGATCGCTGGGCTGTGTTTTTTGCTGTCCTGCGATCAGATAGTTGCCGCCTACAGGGGGAGTGTATATTCGCTGTGCACGTGTGCACAACCCACGACTTACTCTTCCAGTGCGATTGAATCCTGCTGATCGGGGCCGGAGCTGACGTCAGACTCCCTCCCTCAAAACTGTTGGACACGCCTGCGTATTCCCGGCCAGTCCCTGTAAACGGTCAGTTACCACCCACAAACGCTCTCTTCCTGTCAATCACCTTGCGTACGCCCGTGCGAATGGATCCTTCGCCCCATTCCGTCGCTGACCGGCGATGCACGTTGTAGCCATCCGACGCGCCTACGCATTGCGGTGCATGTACAGTTTGGATCTGATCGCCCGCTGTGCGAAAAAGCACGGCAGTGATCAGAACTGAATTACCCCCTATGTCCCGTCCCGGTGGGGTTTATTTTTACTATTGATACTGTTTTTTTCCACAGTTTGGCATTTTGTTCAGTAGGGGGAATGACCGGATAGAATTCAATAGCGGCAATCTGGTGTTTCATATACAGTATACTTTTTATTTTTTGGGATATTGAGCCTAATTCAGACCTGATCACACCTCTGCGAATTTGCAGAGGTTTGCGATCGGATAGTCGCCGCCCAGAGTGAAAATCCGCCCTGTGCAAGTCTGCGTACGCCGTGCGACAAGCTTTGCAAACACCGGTCATCTGCAAATCCGTTTGCAACTCACCATTGAATGCTTTTTCCAGTCTGTGCGTAGCCCAGGACTTACTTCGACACGGCGAAAGAAACAGGCTGATTGGACGTCACACGCCCTCCTGGAAAACGCTTGGGAATGCCTGCGTTTTTCCTGACACTCCCAGAAAACGGGCAGTTACCACCCCCAAACATCTGCTTCTTGTCAATCAACTGGCGTACGCCTAACGATCAAAAAAGACGCAGGATTTTTTTCGCAGGTTGGCCTTGCGCCTGCGCATTATGATCCATACGTATGCGCAGACGTTCGATAATCGGCCGCTGTGAGATTTCGCACAACAGCGATCAGGTCTGACTTGGGCCATTGTCCTGCTGCCTTAATAAACTGGCTGGGGTCACATTACGTTTGCCTAAGTGGCATGCAATTGTTCCTTCGTTAAAGTTTCATATGTGAATAAAGTGTGCATGTGCATTTGTCACCTTGCGTCTCTGGCCTCTGGGAGATGTGCTGTCACAGACTAGTTTGGATAAACTGCTATAAACTATTTTTGCACACGGGCCACTTTCATTTGCACATCTGGCTTCCAGAAAATGCAGGAAATGAATTGCTTGCAGAACAAATTGAATCGTCTTATGATGGTAAAACGTTAAATTTGAAATGTATCAGGATTTACTTAAGTATGATGCCAGGTAATAACTGTCCGGAAAAGCTGGCTTCCATTGGCAATTTATTATATGGTTGAAGTGTTTTTTGTTTTTTTCTTTCTTTATTTTCTTCAGTTGTGTATGAAGGTTTTTTGTTTTTTTTCCGCTGCTTCATGCAGCCAAGTGATCATGAAATTGATAGAATGCATTGTGTGACAGCACATAAAACTAGGGACAATTGTTGTTATTGTGCAGCGAAATCCGGCACCCACCTGTCTTGGTTGGCATAATGTGTCTCCCTTATTTTACCTGATCATCTTAAATGGAAAAGAACATTAACGAATATGAATTCAGGCAGCAGAGACAGGGATAATAAATAGGCAGGGGATTGTGATGGAGCAGCATGGTTTGTGTAGTGGTCAACCTTACTTTCTCACAGTCCTGAGGTTGAGTTAAATCTGTCCAAGGCATATCTGTGTAGCGTTTGTATCTTCCCCAACTTGAGTTTCTTCTGATTGCTCGGGTTTACTCCCACACAATAACCGTGTACTGGTAGGATAAATAGGCTTCTGACAAAAGGCAAGCCTAGGGGCGAATTCAGTTGTGGTTGGAAGGACTATCGTTGCCACTTACATAGAAGCGTCATGTCTCCTGCATGCATTACTGATCCGAACTGCAGCATCTGATCTTCCCCAGCATCATCGGCTGGTTGTGTCATCCGGCCGCCGCAATACCTACCAAGAGGCCAGGAAATCTTCGTCCTCTGACGGAGATCCTGGCCTCTTCCGTCCCACTAAACGGCCCCCTCCCCACACTGTCATGCCGGACGGCTTCCGACGTCGCAGGACCTGTTTGCGCATGCGCCGAACGGGTCCGCCGCAAAGTATTTATAGTCAGTACTTTGCGGCACACAGAGCAACTCCAACCACAGCTGAATTACCCCCCTAGTGCGCATGTGTGTCCTTTGTGATAGGGAGCATAGATTGTAAGCTTCACTGGTGCAGGGACTGGTATGACTAACTGAAATATTCTCTGTAAAGCACTGTGGAATGTGTGTGCGCCATATAAGTAGTCATTGAGGATTCTGTTTTATCAAGAAATTGTCCTGATGTCCGTGCAGGTGCCCCAAAACGATTGCCCTGCCTGACAACACAAAACAGCAACAAAAAATCCAAGTAAAACAAAATAGTGTTCACTCTAGGATTTTTTTAGGGCAGGGTGCTGATCACGGGTAGGGCACATTTTTCATTCGGGAGGGCACATTTTTCAGCTAGAAGGGCAAAATTAGGTACATACTATAATGCTTGGTCCTCCCATTCCCACATGATAAAGAATGGGCAGTGCGCGCCAAAGGCGTGCAGCTAAAATTTAGGGGCGTTGTTTTTCGTGGGGAAGGGGCATGGCCACATAATAGTGGCAATGCACATTACACCACACAGTAGTGCAGCTAATACACACTGCACCAAGTAGAACCTCCTATACACACTGCGACAGGTAGAGCACATTATACACATTGCACCAGGTAGAGCACGTTATACATATTGCGCCAGGCAGAGCACATTCTACACTTTGCGCCAGGCAGAGCACGTTATACACATTGCGCCAGGTAGAGAGCACTGAGACACACTGCACCAGGTAGAGAGCACTGAGACACACTGCACCAGGTAGAGAGCACTGAGACACACTGCACCAGGTAGAGAGCACTGAGACACACTGCACCAGGTAGAGAGCACTGAGACACACTGCACCAGGTAGAGAGCACTGAGACACACTGCACCAGGTAGAGAGCACTGAGACACACTGCACCAGGTAGAGAGCACTGAGACACACTGCACCAGGTAGAGAGCACTGAGACACACTGCACCAGGTAGAGAGCACTGAGACACATTGCACCAGGTAGAGAGCACTGAGAAACATTGCACCAGGTAGAGAGCACGTTATACACATTGCACCAGGTAGAGAGCACGTTATACACATTGCACCAGGTAGAGAGCACGTTATACACATTGCACCAGGTAGAGAGCACTGAGAAACACTGCACCAGGTAGAGAGCACTGAGAAACACTGCACCAGGTAGAGAGCACTGAGACACATTGCACCAGGTAGAGAGCACTGAGAAACACTGCACCAGGTAGAGAGCACTGAGAAACACTGCACCAGGTAGAGAGCACTGAGAAACACTGCACCAGGTAGAGAGCACTGAGAAACACTGCACCAGGTAGAGAGCACTGAGAAACACTGCACCAGGTAGAGAGCACTGAGACACATTGCACCAGGTAGAGAGCACTGAGAAACATTGCACCAGGTAGAGAGCACTGAGACACATTGCACCAGGTAGAGAGCACTGAGAAACACTGCACCAGGTAGAGAGCACTGAGAAACACTGCACCAGGTAGAGAGCACTGAGAAACATTGCACCAGGTAGAGAGCACTGAGAAACATTGCACCAGGTAGAGAGCACTGAGAAACATTGCACCAGGTAGAGAGCACTGAGACACATTGCACCAGGTAGAGAGCACTGAGAAACATTGCACCAGGTAGAGAGCACTGAGACACATTGCACTAGGTAGAGAGCACTGAGAAACACTGCACCAGGTAGAGAGCACTGAGACACATTGCACCAGGTAGAGAGCACTGAGAAACACTGCACCAGGTAGAGAGCACTGAGAAACATTGCACCAGGTAGAGAGCACTGAGAAACATTGCACTAGGTAGAGAGCACTGAGAAACATTGCACCAGGTAGAGAGCACTGAGAAACATTGCACTAGGTAGAGAGCACTGAGAAACACTGCACCAGGTAGAGAGCACTGAGAAACATTGCACCAGGTAGAGAGCACTGAGAAACATTGCACTAGGTAGAGAGCACTGAGAAACATTGCACCAGGTAGAGAGCACTGAGAAACATTGCACTAGGTAGAGAGCACTGAGACACATTGCACCAGGTAGAGAGCACTGAGACACATTGCACCAGGTAGAGAGCACTGAGGCACATTGCACCAGGTAGAGAGCACTGAGAAACATTGCACCAGGTAGAGAGCACTGAGAAACATTGCACTAGGTAGAGAGCACTGAGAAACACTGCACCAGGTAGAGAGCACTGAGAAACATTGCACCAGGTAGAGAGCACTGAGAAACATTGCACCAGGTAGAGAGCACTGAGAAACATTGCACCAGGTAGAGAGCACTGAGAAACATTGCACCAGGTAGAGAGCACTGAGAAACATTGCACTAGGTAGAGAGCACTGAGACACATTGCACCAGGTAGAGAGCACTGAGAAACATTGCACTAGGTAGAGAGCACTGAGAAACATTGCACTAGGTAGAGAGCACTGAGAAACATTGCACCAGGTAGAGAGCACTGAGAAACATTGCACTAGGTAGAGAGCACTGAGAAACATTGCACCAGGTAGAGAGCACTGAGAAACATTGCACTAGGTAGAGAGCACTGAGACACATTGCACCAGGTAGAGAGCACTGAGAAACATTGCACTAGGTAGAGAGCACTGAGAAACACTGCACCAGGTAGAGAGCACTGAGAAACATTGCACTAGGTAGAGAGCACTGAGAAACATTGCACTAGGTAGAGAGCACTGAGAAACATTGCACCAGGTAGAGAGCACTGAGAAACATTGCACTAGGTAGAGAGCACTGAGAAACATTGCACCAGGTAGAGAGCACTGAGAAACACTGCACTAGGTAGAGAGCACTGAGAAACACTGCACCATGTAGAGAGCACTGAGAAACATTGCACCAGGTAGAGAGCACTGAGAAACATTGCACTAGGTAGAGAGCACTGAGAAACATTGCACTAGGTAGAGAGCACTGAGAAACATTGCACCAGGTAGAGAGCACTGAGAAACATTGCACTAGGTAGAGAGCACTGAGACACATTGCACCAGGTAGAGAGCACTGAGACACATTGCACCAGGTAGAGAGCACTGAGAAACATTGCACCAGGTAGAGAGCACTGAGAAACATTGCACTAGGTAGAGAGCACTGAGAAACATTGCACCAGGTAGAGAGCACTGAGAAACATTGCACTAGGTAGAGAGCACTGAGACACATTGCACCAGGTAGAGAGCACTGAGAAACATTGCACCAGGTAGAGAGCACTGAGAAACATTGCACCAGGTAGAGAGCACTGAGAAACATTGCACTAGGTAGAGAGCACTGAGAAACACTGCACCAGGTAGAGAGCACTGAGACACATTGCACCAGGTAGAGAGCACTGAGAAACATTGCACTAGGTAGAGAGCACTGAGACACATTGCACTAGGTAGAGAGCACTGAGAAACATTGCACTAGGTAGAGAGCACTGAGAAACATTGCACCAGGTAGAGAGCACTGAGAAACATTGCACCAGGTAGAGAGCACTGAGAAACATTGCACTAGGTAGAGAGCACTGAGAAACATTGCACTAGGTAGAGAGCACTGAGAAACATTGCACTAGGTAGAGAGCACTGAGAAACATTGCACTAGGTAGAGAGCACTGAGAAACATTGCACTAGGTAGAGAGCACTGAGAAACATTGCACTAGGTAGAGAGCACTGAGAAACATTGCACTAGGTAGAGAGCACTGAGAAACATTGCACTAGGTAGAGAGCACTGAGAAACATTGCACTAGGTAGAGAGCACTGAGAAACATTGCACTAGGTAGAGAGCACTGAGAAACATTGCACTAGGTAGAGAGCACTGAGAAACATTGCACCAGGTAGAGAGCACTGAGAAACATTGCACCAGGTAGAGAGCACTGAGAAACATTGCACCAGGTAGAGAGCACTGAGAAACATTGCACCAGGTAGAGAGCACTGAGAAACATTGCACCAGGTAGAGAGCACTGAGAAACATTGCACTAGGTAGAGAGCACAGACACATTGCACCAGGTAGAGAGCACTGAAAAACATTGCACTAGGTAGAGAGCACTGAGAAACACTGCACCAGGTAGAGAGCACTGAGGCACATTGCACTAGGTAGAGAGCACTGAGAAACATTGCACCAGGTAGAGAGCACTGAGAAACATTGCACTAGGTAGAGAGCACTGAGAAACATTGCACCAGGTAGAGAGCACTGAGAAACATTGCACCAGGTAGAGAGCACTGAGAAACATTGCACCAGGTAGAGAGCACTGAGAAACATTGCACCAGGTAGAGAGCACTGAGAAACACTGCACCAGGTAGAGAGCACTGAGACACATTGCACCAGGTAGAGAGCACTGAGAAACACTGCACCAGGTAGAGAGCACTGAGACACATTGCACCAGGTAGAGAGCACTGAGAAACACTGCACCAGGTAGAGAGCACTGAGACACATTGCACCAGGTAGAGAGCACTGAGAAACACTGCACCAGGTAGAGAGCACTGAGAAACACTGCACCAGGTAGAGAGCACTGAGAAACACTGCACCAGGTAGAGAGCACTGAGAAACATTGCACCAGGTAGAGAGCACTGAGAAACATTGCACCAGGTAGAGAGCACTGAGAAACATTGCACCAGGTAGAGAGCACTGAGAAACATTGCACCAGGTAGAGAGCACTGAGAAACATTGCACCAGGTAGAGAGCACTGAGAAACATTGCACCAGGTAGAGAGCACTGAGACACATTGCACTAGGTAGAGAGCACTGAGAAACACTGCACCAGGTAGAGAGCACTGAGACACATTGCACCAGGTAGAGAGCACTGAGAAACACTGCACCAGGTAGAGAGCACTGAGAAACACTGCACCAGGTAGAGAGCACTGAGAAACATTGCACTAGGTAGAGAGCACTGAGAAACATTGCACCAGGTAGAGAGCACTGAGAAACATTGCACTAGGTAGAGAGCACTGAGAAACACTGCACCAGGTAGAGAGCACTGAGAAACATTGCACCAGGTAGAGAGCACTGAGAAACATTGCACCAGGTAGAGAGCACTGAGAAACATTGCACCAGGTAGAGAGCACTGAGAAACATTGCACTAGGTAGAGAGCACTGAGACACATTGCACCAGGTAGAGAGCACTGAGAAACATTGCACCAGGTAGAGAGCACTGAGGCACATTGCACCAGGTAGAGAGCACTGAGAAACATTGCACCAGGTAGAGAGCACTGAGAAACATTGCACTAGGTAGAGAGCACTGACAGGTAGAGAGCACTGAGAAACATTGCACCAGGTAGAGAGCACTGAGAAACATTGCACCAGGTAGAGAGCACTGAGAAACATTGCACCAGGTAGAGAGCACTGAGACACATTGCACCAGGTAGAGAGCACTGAGAAACATTGCACCAGGTAGAGAGCACTGAGACACATTGCACCAGGTAGAGAGCACTGAGAAACATTGCACTAGGTAGAGAGCACTGAGAAACATTGCACTAGGTAGAGAGCACTGAGAAACATTGCACTAGGTAGAGAGCACTGAGACACATTGCACCAGGTAGAGAGCACTGAGAAACATTGCACTAGGTAGAGAGCACTGAGAAACATTGCACTAGGTAGAGAGCACTGAGAAACATTGCACCAGGTAGAGAGCACTGAGAAACATTGCACTAGGTAGAGAGCACTGAGAAACATTGCACCAGGTAGAGAGCACTGAGAAACATTGCACTAGGTAGAGAGCACTGAGACACATTGCACTAGGTAGAGAGCACTGAGAAACATTGCACTAGGTAGAGAGCACTGAGAAACACTGCACCAGGTAGAGAGCACTGAGAAACATTGCACTAGGTAGAGAGCACTGAGAAACATTGCACCAGGTAGAGAGCACTGAGAAACATTGCACCAGGTAGAGAGCACTGAGAAACATTGCACCAGGTAGAGAGCACTGAGAAACATTGCACCAGGTAGAGAGCACTGAGAAACACTGCACTAGGTAGAGAGCACTGAGAAACACTGCACCATGTAGAGAGCACTGAGAAACACTGCACCAGGTAGAGAGCACTGAGAAACATTGCACTAGGTAGAGAGCACTGAGAAACATTGCACTAGGTAGAGAGCACTGAGAAACATTGCACCAGGTAGAGAGCACTGAGAAACATTGCACTAGGTAGAGAGCACTGAGACACATTGCACCAGGTAGAGAGCACTGAGACACATTGCACCAGGTAGAGAGCACTGAGACACATTGCACCAGGTAGAGAGCACTGAGACACATTGCACCAGGTAGAGAGCACTGAGAAACATTGCACCAGGTAGAGAGCACTGAGAAACATTGCACCAGGTAGAGAGCACTGAGAAACATTGCACCAGGTAGAGAGCACTGAGAAACATTGCACCAGGTAGAGAGCACTGAGAAACACTGCACTAGGTAGAGAGCACTGAGAAACACTGCACCATGTAGAGAGCACTGAGAAACACTGCACCAGGTAGAGAGCACTGAGAAACATTGCACTAGGTAGAGAGCACTGAGAAACATTGCACTAGGTAGAGAGCACTGAGAAACATTGCACCAGGTAGAGAGCACTGAGAAACATTGCACTAGGTAGAGAGCACTGAGACACATTGCACCAGGTAGAGAGCACTGAGACACATTGCACCAGGTAGAGAGCACTGAGACACATTGCACCAGGTAGAGAGCACTGAGACACATTGCACCAGGTAGAGAGCACTGAGAAACATTGCACCAGGTAGAGAGCACTGAGAAACATTGCACTAGGTAGAGAGCACTGAGACACATTGCACCAGGTAGAGAGCACTGAGAAACATTGCACCAGGTAGAGAGCACTGAGAAACATTGCACCAGGTAGAGAGCACTGAGAAACATTGCACCAGGTAGAGAGCACTGAGAAACACTGCACCAGGTAGAGAGCACTGAGACACATTGCACCAGGTAGAGAGCACTGAGAAACATTGCACCAGGTAGAGAGCACTGAGACACATTGCACCAGGTAGAGAGCACTGAGAAATATTGCACTAGGTAGAGAGCACTGAGAAACATTGCACCAGGTAGAGAGCACTGAGAAACATTGCACCAGGTAGAGAGCACTGAGAAACATTGCACCAGGTAGAGAGCACTGAGAAACATTGCACTAGGTAGAGAGCACTGAGAAACATTGCACTAGGTAGAGAGCACTGAGAAACATTGCACTAGGTAGAGAGCACTGAGAAACATTGCACTAGGTAGAGAGCACTGAGAAACATTGCACTAGGTAGAGAGCACTGAGAAACATTGCACTAGGTAGAGAGCACTGAGAAACATTGCACTAGGTAGAGAGCACTGAGAAACATTGCACTAGGTAGAGAGCACTGAGAAACATTGCACTAGGTAGAGAGCACTGAGAAACATTGCACTAGGTAGAGAGCACTGAGAAACATTGCACTAGGTAGAGAGCACTGAGAAACATTGCACCAGGTAGAGAGCACTGAGAAACATTGCACCAGGTAGAGAGCACTGAGAAACATTGCACTAGGTAGAGAGCACTGAGAAACATTGCACCAGGTAGAGAGCACTGAGAAACATTGCACCAGGTAGAGAGCACTGAGAAACATTGCACCAGGTAGAGAGCACTGAGAAACATTGCACTAGGTAGAGAGCACTGAGACACATTGCACCAGGTAGAGAGCACTGAGAAACATTGCACTAGGTAGAGAGCACTGAGAAACACTGCACCAGGTAGAGAGCACTGAGGCACATTGCACCAGGTAGAGAGCACTGAGGCACATTGCACCAGGTAGAGAGCACTGAGGCACATTGCACTAGGTAGAGAGCACTGAGAAACATTGCACCAGGTAGAGAGCACTGAGAAACATTGCACCAGGTAGAGAGCACTGAGACACATTGCACCAGGTAGAGAGCACTGAGACACATTGCACCAGGTAGAGAGCACTGAGACACATTGCACCAGGTAGAGAGCACTGAGACACATTGCACCAGGTAGAGAGCACTGAGACACATTGCACCAGGTAGAGAGCACTGAGACACATTGCACCAGGTAGAGAGCACTGAGAAACATTGCACTAGGTAGAGAGCACTGAGAAACACTGCACCAGGTAGAGAGCACTGAGGCACATTGCACCAGGTAGAGAGCACTGAGGCACATTGCACTAGGTAGAGAGCACTGAGAAACACTGCACCAGGTAGAGAGCACTGAGGCACATTGCACCAGGGAGAGAGCACTGGGAGGGAGGGGAGGACGGGCAGATGCAGAGCAGCACTCACCGTTGCAGCGGGTCCAGTCTCTTGATGCTGACGGCGGAGCCCAGGTCGCCGTGGTGAGGGGGAATGGCCGTGCAGCGCCGTGGTGAGGGGGAATTTCAAACCATGCCGGAGGACTGGCGGGCGGGAGACACCGCAGGCTCTGATTGGCTGCTCCTCCACGCTGCACGCTGACCCAGTCTCCACCTTCAACTGAGAGCTATCAGCGCGGCGGGGGGAGGAGTAACAGTGCGGCGGGGGGAGAAATGACAGCACACTGGCGCGGGGAGAAGTGACAGCGCTGGCGCGGGGAGAAGGCAGTCCTTTGGTGATTAACAGGGCGGCAGGGCGGGCACAAACGGGCAGGGCGCTTTCTGTCACTCAGAAAAGGGGCAGGGCGCAGCGCCCTGCGAAAGAAGCTTAGAGTGAACACTACAAAAATAAGATCATTTTCAGACACGCTGGAGGGTAAAACTATATTCAAATATTAACTATACGGTTTATTATACCCAAGTTAGCAACAAGAAGTCACGTTTTGGCTTATGGTGGGCGGTTTCAGAGCCTAGTGCAAATCTAATGCCAATCCCGTGCTGCGCGTGTGCAGGACAGGGCCTGTATCACTGGACGAACTGCATCTGCTGACGTCACTAGAGGCAGCCGTTTTGGGGGGCAGTGATGGCCTCCGTTTCCCAAAATGGCCTTTTTGTCGGAACTGTGGCAGCCGGTTTACATGACCCCATGGGTCACACAGCCGAGCGATGGGTGTCGCAGGTGATGATGCATCCTAAGACGCAGCACTGGATCACACATGCATGCAGAAGGTATCTACTTATATCAGATGCCTCCTACTGTATTAACATATCTGTGCATCGCCGCTGATTCCAAGGAAGCAACAGCGATGCCTCCTCCAACCACATCTGAATCAGGCCCCATGTGCAGTTTGCGTCCCCATGCAACTGGGTAACTTGCACCTGTATATAGGGGTGGTATTCAGTATGCTGGCTGTTGGGATCCCGCCGCTCAGTATAGCGACACCCGGCATACCGACCACTATTCTCCCTCTTGGGGGTCCACGACCCCCCAGGAGGGAGAATAAATAGCACGCCACTGTGCCCGCAGTGTGGCGAGTGCAGCAAGCCCTCAAGGGGCTTATTTGCGCTCGCCCCGCTGCCGGCATGCCGCTGGTTGGGATCCTTGCGCCGGGATCCCAGCCGCCGGCATAACATGCTACAGCCGTATATAGAGCTCATACGTTATGTTGTGAGAGGCGGGTCAGGTGCGTTCACACGGAATGTATGTACGTTCAGTACGCTCCCTTGCAGCGGTGCATTATTATGGTTACATGTACACTTGAACTGTTATAATGCTGCACCTTTGGTCTGCAGGCAGCTATACACTATAGTTTAGGAGGTCTGTATATTTATACAGGTGTAGTGTAAGAGAGACGTATTTGGTCTGCAGGCAGCTATACACTATAGTTTAGGAGGTCTGTATATTTATACAGGTGTAGTGTAAGAGAGACGTATTTGGTCTGCAGGCAGCTATACACTATAGTTTAGGAGGTCTGTATATTTATACAGGTGTAGTGTAAGAGAGACATGGAAATGCATCCTCTCTTCACTCCTGCTGCTTAACCGTTTGCATGCTGGTAATATCTGGCTGTTTGCGTTGCCCCGCTGTAGGCCCGGCAGACACCCACATGTGAGATGTTTGTCTGTATTCCAAACAGATCCGTGGGAGAGGTAGCAGCTGTATTTATCCTGGACGTTTTTGGCTCTTGCACACTGATCTCTTCTGTGTTACCACTGGGAACGGATCTCAATGAAGCCAGTCAGGTTTACATAGAAATTCAAAAGGGCTGCGGTTGCGGCTCCTAATCACCCTTAAACCTCGTCGTCCGCTGCTGTGACTTAAAGATGCACTGAACTCAAATGCACGTTGCCATATATTGGAGGCCTACTAATAACCTTTGCAGTTCTATGCCAGTCTTCCCAGAACCTGAGCTGTTTGACATTGTATTTCCATTAGCGGAGTATAAGTTCTTATTGTGTTCTATCAGCGATTTCAGGCCCAAAGTTGCTGACCTTAGGATTACGGACAGGAAGATCGTATTGTGCGCAACAATTCACCCCCCCCCCCCCCCCCCTCCCCTATCCACAAACAAAACTTTATTAATATCTTCTTTTTGGCTCAACCCCTGAAATTTGTACGTCTCTACTTGTCAGTGACTTTTTTTTACTAGAATTTTTTTTTTATTTGGAAAAATAATTTGATTAGAATTTGGAATTCTTACAGGAACACGGAGCAAATATGTCTATATACTTAGTGCTATTTAATTAGCCATCGTACGGAGACCCAACATGGAAGATTTGATATTGACCCTTTTTATATATAATGGGTGGGATGTAATGCCGCCCGATTTTGGTTGATCTGCCGCATTCTGGCAGAACTTGGATGTTTTTGGTTTTTTAATGGGGCAATCACTTACTAGGCAAAACCATTCCTTGTATATAATTGCCTCTTAAAAAATGTCAGCGTTCGTCCGGAATCCCGCAGGTCAGCCAAACTCAGGCGGCCTGAATAGTGTATACACTCGGACCTAGTCAATGGTTTGAATGACGGGCTAATCTGAGTATGACAGGTTGCCAAAAGCTACTGGACCTGGATTCCTTTGTTAAGCGTTCTGACCTAGCCAGGTAGGTTACGCAGGACAACCTGTGCTGTTAGTGTACATGTGGCGGTCCTGTTTGGAACTGTACTCTGTTGTTATGACTCTTTATGAAATAATTGGATAGGGATTCTCTGGGCCTGAGTCAGCTTTGTGTAGGCAGCTGAGTCAGACGCGACTAGTTTGGCAAGGACAAGACTTGCACAATAAGAGTATGTGCCAGCACATTTTGGAGAAGTATGTTTTGGCATGGAAACAAGCAAGGTTCCTTTTAAAAGGAAAGCGCCATGGAAACGTTACTACTATGTGAACTGTAATCTTCCGCTTGGGTTTATTAAAAAATGCAATGAGAAATGTTTTTTTCTTGTTTCATTCCTGGCGACTCATGTGGATGTACATAGACACGCCTGCCCTCTGTGCCGTTCATACGTGTGCTCAGGAGTGCAGGAAAGTGTGCGGGATTTACCCTTTTACCATCCGGTAATAATGCTGAACATACGTGTCAGTACATGGTCACTGTCCTGTCTTCTGCGTGCAATAGATGGCAGGCCTGTTTCACTTGGTGGTGATACTGGGGCAGTTGTATTAACCTGGAGATGGCATAAGGAAGTGATAAACCAGTGATAAGTGCAAGGTGATAAACCTACCAGCCAATCAGATCCAATATGTAAATGAACAGTTAGGAGCTGATTGGCTGGTGCGTTTATCACCTAGCACTTATCACTTCCTTATGCCTTCTCCAGGCTTACTACATCTGCCCCACTGTCCTCTCAGCAGCAGGTAACTCGCCAATTCCAGGCTGAGTTATCAAGGAGACTGCTGAAGAACTGCATGTGTTGTGTCCTATGAGCCGGTAATATGTTGGTGGCCAGGTATCTGTCTACGTCATTGTCTCTTGGTTGCCAATGGGACCTATATTTTCTTGCCGATGATTGGGCAGCATAGTATAGTGCAGTGCTGCGTAACTTCTTTTTTCTTTCTTTAGAAGACACCCAAGTGTCATTGAAAAATTGTTATAGAACCTTGCAGGTATATTGCATATCTAATAATCAAGAGGGTGTGGCTTAGAAGATCGACAGTATGTAGAATCAATAGGTCGACACCTTTTTGTGTTATTTTAACCTAACTGTTGTCTGCCGCCTAAACCCTAACAGAACTCCAAGTGCCTAATCATAACCTTCATAAAAAAACAAAAACGTGTCAACCTTTTAAGCATTGACCCTTTTGTCCATGTCGACCATTTTAACGGTCCACCTTTTTGACCCTGTCGACCACATGTTGACTCTGGTATTCGGTCTTTAGGTCGACACTCATTAAGTTGACCACTATTGGTTGACGTGCATTAAGTCGACATGGTCACTAGTTCGACATGACAATGGTCGATGCATGAAAAGGTCGACACAAGTTTTTCAAAAAAGTTTTACAATTTTTGAACTTTTTCATACTTTACGGTCCACTTGGACTACGGTTGGGAATAACCTGTGCCGAGCGCAGCGGTAGCGGAGCTAGGCACTTTGCCTGATCCCGAGCCATGCGAGGGGACATGGTGCACTAATTGGTGTTCCCAATCACTTTATAAAAAAAAAAACTACACCAAAAATATATATAAAAAAAACTCATGTCAACTTTTTTCCATGTCAACCTAGTCACTGTCGACCTAATGACTGTCGACTTGGTTATGGTCGATCCTATGATCCACATCCGCTGGCTCTATAGATCCCTATTTGTCTGTATTCTACTTTGAAAAGCAATGGTGGAACTTTTTTGAAGACCTTTTTAGGGATGAGCACTTATTTGCTGGTCCAGAAACACAAGACAGTAGCTGTATATAAAGTCTAACACCAGAAATTGCCTACTTACTTGGGTTTTTCACATCAGGCCTGGACTCCACCAATTCTCCCTCAGCTTCCATTTCTTAATCTTCCTGGCAGTGGGAATTTCATGCTGGAAGTGATTTAAATAACACTATTACACAGTTCTATTTTAGTGTCCCCGGTCAGCTGTTGGGAGTAAACACAACACTTAAAGATTATCTGTCCAATCTTTCTGGTTGGAACAAAAATCTGCTAATGTATGGGAGCAGATGACAATTGACCATTTCAAACACTGAGAACAGACAAAAATGAACTTTCAGACAAATTGTTTTAGTTTGTTTCATTAAACCAATTTATCCGAACAACCGTTTTTGTCCATTTTCTGGATTTTGGGAGCAAATGATTGATTGTCTTTTGCTCCCAGACAGTGCCAGATTTTCTTTCCAATCAGCCAGATTGGACAGATAATCTTTATTGTGTAGGGCCCTTAACGACGAGTATTCTCTGTGTGTGTCTTAATTGGAGGACTAACCAGTCAGTGTTTTGTTCATATATTTAAAATAAAATCTAAACCGAATGGTTAACAATGTAACCCTAGCTTCCATTTATTTTATTTACATATTTAACTTTGTATTTTTTTTATTTTATTCAATATTTAGTTTTCGTGTTCCCAAACTCCCCCGTCAGACTCTGTGGGAAGTGAAAGTTGTACGTGTTACTGGTTTCAGATGTCTGCACTTCCCTCTGTGTCAATTGCAGCCCTCTCTGCCTCCTGGTAAGTGATTGCTATCTGTTCATGTCTGATTTGTATTCATGTCTTTCCAAAGCCTGGAAGCTATTGAATGGTCAGAGTTTCAGTATTTTAAAGGGCCTCTACCTCTCCGGACCACCAAAGAAGTGGAATGAGCGTCTCCTACTGTATATATATATTTTTACTTGTTCTGCTGAACAGAAATAACAGGGGCACAGAGTTATTTTGCCGTTGTATATGACGTGATGATTTGTGTGTAACCCTTTGTGGTTGGCCGTTCACTCATAGTGACCAGACTGCGTTTCACAGTTTTGCTGTGTGTCTAAGCTGCAAGCTTTTTGGCTTTGACTGCGTGTTGCTGCCTCTTAATGGTTTCCTCACTGTTGCATTTTTTATTCAGAGAAGGACGGGCTCTCCTTTTAGCAGCAAAATAAAATTAACTAACAGTATACATATATTAGGTAAGATGCCCCAGGCTGTAGACTGTGTACAGCAATCTAGCATGCCAGGATCTGGATGTCACAGCCTTGGGCCACTTCAGTGGAACCTCAGGCTGCCATATTACGCATATGTAAATCTTGGTTTGCTTAGCGGAAGGCCTGTCAGACAGGCACGTAAGCCAGCCACTTGCATTTGAGAAGCTGGTAGTGGAGGAATTTATGCTTAGATATCGGTTTTGTTTAATTTCATTATACATTTTAAGTTGATAACACTTTATTTTACTTTTGGCCAAGAAGATGTGATTTATTTAATGCAGTTAGTACCAATTATTATGGATTTGCCATTTTAATTTGCTTTTACTGACCAGGTTTTATTTTATAGTTTCTTTTATAGCGCAGCATATGCTTTCTCTTACGTCCTAGAGGATGCTGGGGACTCCGTAAGGACCATGGGGATAGACGGGCTCCGCAGGAGACATGGGCACTAAGAAAGAACTTTAGGTATGGGTGTGCACTGGCTCCTCCCTCTATGCCCCTCCTCCAGACCTCAGTTTATTACTGTGCCCAGAGGAGACTGGGTGCATTACAGGGAGCTCTCCTGAGTTTTCCTGAAAAAGAAAGTATTTGTTAGGTTTTTTATTTTCAGGGAGCCTGCTGGCAACATACTCCCTGCAGCGAGGGACTGAGGGGAGAGAAACAGACCTACTTTAATGTTAGGCTCTGTTTCTTAGACTACTGGACACCATTAGCTCCAGAGGGAACGGAACGCAGGTCTCACCCCGCAGTTCATCCCAGAGCCGCGCTGCCGTCCTCCTTGCAGAGCCGGAAGATAGAAGCCGGGTGAGTATGTGAAGAAAGAAGACTTCAAGGGCGGCAGAAGACTTCAGATCTTCACTGAGGTAACGCACAGCGGTAGCGCTGTGCGCCATTGCTCCCACACAGCACACACAAACGGCAGTCACTGTAAGGGTGCAGGGCGCAGGGGGGGCGCCCTGGGCAGCAATATGGACCTCCAAAGGTGGCAATAACCTTATGTACAGGCTGGGCACTGTATATAAGATAGATCCCCCGCCATGTTTTGAATTTTTAAGCGGGACCGAAGCCCGCCGCTGAGGGGGTGGAGCTTGTTCCTCAGCACTCACCAGCGCCATTTTCCCCACAGCACACCGCTGAGAGGAATCTCCCCGGATTCTCCCCTGCTTAACCACTGTGAAAGAGGGTTTTAAAGAAGGGGGACACATAATTTGGCGCAAAATAGATATTACAGCGCTATCTGGGTAAACATATAGTGTGTTTTTTCCTGGGTCATTAGCGCTGGGTGTGTGCTGGCATACTCTCTCTCTGTCTCTCCAAAGGGCCTTTGTGGGGGAACTGTCTTCAGATAAGGGGTTTCCCTGAGTGTGTGGTGTCGGTATGCGTGTGTCGGCATATCTGAGGTAGAAGGCTTTCCTAGTGAGGAGGTGGAGCAAATGAATGTGGTGTCTCCGTCGGCAACGCCGACACCTGACTGGGTGGATATGTGGAATGTTTTAAGTGCTAATGTAAATTTATTGCACAAAAGGTTGGACAAAGCTGAGTCCAGGAATTATGCAGAGAGTCAGGCCCTGCCTGCCCCTATGTCGTAGGGACCCTCGGGGTCTCAAAGGCGCCCACTATCCCAAATAGTAGACACTAATACCGACACGGATTCTGACTCCAGTGTCGACTACGATGATGCAAAGTTACAGCCAAAATTGGCTAAAAGTATTCAATATATGATTATTGCAATAAAGGATGTTTTGCATATCACAGAGGAACCCCCTGTCCCTGACACGAGGGTACACATGTATAGGGAAAAGAAACCGGAGGTAACCTTTACCCCTTCTCATGAGCTGAACGAGTTATTTGAAAAGGCTTGGGAATCTCCAGACAAGAAACTGCAGATTCCCAAAAGGATTCTTATGGCGTATCCTTTCCCGACTAAGGACAGGATACGGTGGGAATCCTCCCCGAGGGTAGACAAAGCGTTGACACGCTTATCCAAAAAGGTAGCACTGCCATCCCAAGATACGGCTACCCTCAGGGATCCTGCTGATCGCAAGCAGGAGGCTACTTTAAAGTCCATTTACACACATTCGGGTACCTTACTCAGACCGGCGATAGCGTCGGCTTGGGTTTGTAGCGCTGTAGCAGCGTGGACAGATACCTTATCTGCGGAATTGGATACCCTGGATAAGGATACCATTTTATTAACCCTGGGTCATATTAAAGATGCTGCCTTATATATGAGGGATGCTCAAAGAGACATTGGCCTACTGGGTTCTAGAGTCAACGCTATGTCGATTTCTGCTAGACGAGTCCTATGAACTCGGCAATGGACAGGTGATGCCGACTCAAAGAGGCATATGGAGGTTTTACCTTACAGGGGTGAGGAATTGTTTGGGGAAGGTCTCTCGGACCTGGTCTCCACTGCTACGGCAGGTAAATCAAATTTTTTTGCCTTATATTCCCTCACAGCCTAAGAAAGCGCCACATTTTCAAATGCAGTCCTTTCGGTCACATGAAAACAAGAGAGCACGTGGATCTTCCTTTCTTGCCAGAGGTAAGGGCAGAGGGTAAAAGCTGCCATCCACAGCTAGTTCCCAGGAGCAGAAGTCCTCCCCGACCTCTACAAAATCCACCGCATGACGCTGGGGCTCCGCTGAGGGAGTCCGCCCCAGTGGGGGCACGTCTTCGACTTTTCAGCCACATCTGGGTTCACTCACAGGTGGATCCCTGGGCAACAGAAATTGTTTCTCAGGGTTACAAGCTGGAATTTGAAGAGGTGCCTCCTCGCCGGTTTTTCAAATCGGCCTTACCACCTTCTCCCCCAGAAAGGGAGATAGTCTTAAATGCAATTCAAAAATTGTGTCTTCAACAGGTGGTGATCAAAGTTCCCCTGCTGCAACAAGGAAGGGGGTTTTACTCAACCCTATTTGTAGTTCCGAAACCGGACGGTTCGGTCAGACCCATTTAAAATTTTAAATCCTTGAACCTATACTTGAAAAGGTTCAAGTTCAAGATGGAATCGCTCAGAGCGGTCATCGCCAGCCTAGAAGGGGGGGATTTTATGGTGTCCCTGGACATAAAGGATGCATACCTTCATGTTCCCATATATCCACCTCATCAGGCGTACCTGAGATTTGCGGTACAGGATTGTCATTCCCAATTTCAGACGTTGCCGTTTAGGCTTTCCACGGCCCCGAGGATTTTCACCAAGGTAATGGCGGAAATGATGGTTCTCCTGCGCAAGCAGGGGGTCACAATTATCCCATACTTGGACGATCTCCTAATAAAAGCGAGCTCACGAGAGCAGTTGTTAAATAGCGTGTCACTTTCACTGGAGGTGTTACAGCAACACGGCTGGATTCTCAATATCCCGAAGTCACAATTAGTTCCTACGACCCGTTTGACCTTCTTAGGCATGATTCTGGATACGGACCAGAAAAGGGTTTATCTTCTGATAGAAAAGGCCCAGGAACTCATGACTCTGGCCAGGGACCTATTGAAGCCAAAACTAGTGTCTGTGCATCACTGCACTCGAGTCCTGGGAAAGATGGTGGCATCTTACAAGGCCATTCCTTTCGGCAGGTTCCATGCAAGGACCTTCCAATGGGACCTACTGGACAAGTGGTCCGGGTCACATCTACAGATTCATCAGTTGATCACCCTGTCCCCCAGGGCCAGGGTATCTCTCCTGTGGTGGCTGCAGAGTGCTCACCTTCTGGAGGGTCGCAGATTCGGCATTCAGGACTGGGTTCTGGTGACCACGGACGTGAGCCTCCGAGGTTGGGGAGCAGTCACACAGGGAAGACTCTTCCAAGGTCAAGTCAAGAGACTTGTCTCCACATCAACGTCCTGGAACTAAGGGCCATATACAACGCCCTTCGTAAAGCGGAGACTTTGCTTCGCGACCAGTCAGACAACATCACCGCAGTAGCTCATGTAAACCGCCAAGGCGGCACAAGGAGCAGAGTGGCTATGGCGGAAGCCACCAGGATTCTTCGCTGGGCGGAAAATCATGTAGGCACACTGTCAGCAGTGTTCATTCCGGGAGTGGACAACTGGGAAGCAGACTTCCTCAGCAGACACGATCTACATCCGGGAGAGTGGGGACTTCGTCAGGAAGTCTTCGCACAGATTGCAAGTCAGTGGGGCCTGCCCCAGATAGACATAATGGCATCCCACCTAAACAAAAAACTACAGAAGTATTGCGCCAGGTCAAGAGACCCTCAGGCGGTGGCAGTGGACGTCCTAGTGACACCTTGGGTGTTCCAGTCGGTATATGTGTTTCCTCCTCTTCCCCTCATCCCAAAGGTGTTGAGAATAATAAGAAAAAGAGGAGTACAGACAATTCTCATTGTTCCAGATTGGCCACGAAGGGCCTGGTATCCGGATCTGCAGGAAATGCTCACGGAAGATCCGTGGCCTCTTCCTCTAAGACAGGACCTGCTACAACAGGGGCCCTGTCTGTTCCAAGACTTACCGCGGCTGCGTTTGACGGCATGGCGGTTGAACGCCGGATCCTAGCGGAAAAGGGCATTCCGGATGAGGTTATTCCTACTCTGATAAAGGCTAGGAAGGACGTGACCGCTAAACATTATCACCGTATATGGCGTAAGTACGTTTCTTGGTGTGAGGCCAGGAATGCTTCTACGGAGGAATTCCATCTGGGCCGTTTTCTTCACTTCCTACAGACTGGAGTGAATTTGGGCCTAAAATTAGTCTCCATTAAGGTTCAGATTTTGGCCTTATCCATTTTCTTTCAAAAAGAATTGGCTTCTCTCCCAGAAGTACAGACTTTTGTAAAGGGAGTACAGCATATTCAGCCTCCTTTTGTACCTCCGGTGGCGCCATGGGACCTTAACGTGGTGTTGAGTTTCCTTAAGTCACACTGGTTTGAACCACTTCAAACAGTGGAATTAAAATATCTCACTTGGAAAGTGGTATCCGGATCTACTGGAAATGCTCACAGAAGATCCGTGGCCTCTTCCTCTACGACAGGACCTGTTGCAACAGGGGCCCTGTCTGTTCCAAGACTTACCGCGGCTGCGTTTGACGGCATGGCGGTTGAACGCCGGATCCTAGCGGAAAAGGGCATTCCGGATGAGGTCATTCCTACTCTGATAAAGGCTAGGAAGGACGTGACAGCAAAACATTATCACCGTATTTGGAGGAATATGTCTCTTGGTGGGAGTCCAGGAATGCTCCTCCGGAAGAATTCCATCTGTGCCATTTCCTTCACTTCCTACAGACTGGAGTGAATTTGGGCCTAAAATTAGTCTCCATTAAGGTTCAGATTTTGGCCTTATCCATTTTCTTTCAAAAAGAATTGGCTTCTCTCCCAGAAGTACAGACTTTTGTAAAGGGAGTACAGCATATTCAGCCTCCTTTTGTTCCTCCGGTGGCGCCTTGGGACCTTAACGTGGTGTTGAGTTTCCTTAAGTCGCACTGGTTTGAACCACTACAAACGGTGGAGTTGAAATATCTCACTTGGAAAGTGGTCATGTTGTTAGCCTTAGCTTCGGCTAGGCGAGTGTCGGAATTGGCGGCTTTGTCTCATAAAAGCCCCTATCTGGTTTCCATATGGATAGAGCGGAATTGCGGACCCGTCCTCAATTCTTGCCTAAGGTGGTTTCCTCTTTTCATATGAACCAACCTATTGTGGTGCCTGTGGCTACGCGAGACTTGGAGGATTCCGAGTCGCTTGATGTGGTCAGGGCTTTGAAAATTTATGTAGCCAGAACGGCTAGGGTCAGGAAAACAGAGGCGCTGTTTATCCTGTATGCTGCCAACAAGGTTGGCGCTCCTGCTTCAAAGCAGACTATTGCTCGCTGGATCTATAACACGATTCAGCAAGCTCATACAACGGCTGGATTGCCGTTACCAAGATCGGTTAAGGCCCATTCCACTAGGAAGGTGGGCTCTTCTTGGGCGGCTGCCCAAGAGGTCTCGGCGTTGCAATTGTGCCGAGCTGCTACTTGGTCGGGTTCAAACACCTTTGCAAAGTTCTACAAGTTTGATACCCTGGCTGAGGAGGATCTCCTGTTTGCTCAGTCGGTGCTGCAGAGTCATCCGCACTCTCCCGCCCGTTTGGGAGCTTTGGTATAATCCCCATGGTCCTTACGGAGTCCCCAGCATCCTCTAGGACGTAAGAGAAAATAAGATTTTAAACCTACCGGTAAATCTTTTTCTCCTAGTCCGTAGAGGATGCTGGGCGCCCGTCCCAAGTGCGGACTACTTCTGCAAGACTTGTATATAGTTTTTGCTTACATAAGGGTTATGTTACAGTTTTCATCAGTCTCGGTCTGATGCTGTGTTGTTTCATACTGTTAACTGGTTCGTATATACCCTAGTTATACGGTGTGGCTGGTATGAATCTTGCCCTTGGATTAACAAATCCTTTCCTCGTACTGTCTGTCTCCTCTGGGCACAGTTTCTCTAACTGAGGTCTGGAGGAGGGGCATTGAGGGAGGAGCCAGTGCACACCCATACCTAAAGTTCTTTCTTAGTGCCCATGTCTCCTGCGGAGCCCGTCTATTCCCATGGTCCTTACGGAGTCCCCAGCATCCACTACGGACTAGGAGAAAAAGATTAACCGGTAGGTTTAAAATCTTATTTTTGCGCTTTACAATTGGAAACAGTGATGGAAGAAACCGGGTACTAACTGACAGACATAGAGGTAGGAGGGCCCTGCTCGCAATCTTACAATCTGTAGGAAAATAGGCACTGATACACAAGGATAGATGCTACTAGTGTTCACGCTAGGCTGTTTTAGCAGGGCGCTGTGCCCTGCCCGTTTTTTTTTTTTAAGGGCAAAATCCGCCCTGCCCTTTCTGCGGCGCCCTGCTAGAGCAGCCGCCCGCTTCCTGCCCTCCCAGCGTGTAAAGATGCCATGCGCGCGACATCCATTCACGCTGTGAGAGAGAGCTTGGGGGAAGCCCAGCATCTTCGTAGGTGCTGGGCACGCCCCCAACAGTGACGCCACCAGCCGCCCACGCCCCCTGTTTTATTTTCCGTGGGCTGAGCTGCCCACTTTTATATGTAATATGATCACGCCCCCTATTTTGCATGGCTACGCCCCTTTTCGGGTGTGCGCGCGCACTAGTGCCCCCCACGGTCCGGCACCCTGCCCAAATCCTAGCGTGAACACTGTTACCTATTGCAAAATGGTCCGGCCGCCGACATACCGACAGCTGGGCGAGCGCTAATGAGCCCCTTGCGGGCACGGTGGCGCGCTAAGTGCGTCACGCTATTTAGTCTCCCTCCAGGGGGGTCGTGGACTCCCACGAGGGAGAATGTGTCGGCATGCCGGCGGTCGGGATCCCGGCGCCGGTATGCTGGTCGCTGGGATCCCCACCGGCGGCATACTGAAGACCACCCCAGTGTTGGCCAGGGGTTAGGAAGAAGGGAAGTGAATAAATTCAGTATATGTGAGGGTTATCTGTGGATTGTATAGAGGGGATGTACTTGAGTAGGATAGCTTACGAAGGTTTTGTGGGTGAGTCCAGAATTTGATAATCTTGCCTGAAATAGGTTAGTTTTCAGTAAATGTTTGAAGGCTAGGGAAGAGTCTTATTGTGCATGGGAGGGCATTCCACAGTGTGGGTGCAGCATGAAGAAAGTCCTGCAATCATGAATGGGAGCAAGTAATGAGTGTCGATGAGAGAAGCAGAGCGGAGAGGTCGGGTAGGGTGATATTTTGAGATAAGAGAAGAATGTACGTTGGTGCAGTTTGGGTAATACATTTTTGTGTAAGTAAAACTTTTATATTGAATACGGTAGATTACAGGTAACCAATGGAGGTACTAACAGAGTGGGTCCGCAGACGAACATCTAGCGAGGAAGATCAGTCTCGCAGCTGTATTCGGAATAGATTGTAGCGGTGAGAGTCTTTTTGGTAAGACCAGTAAGGAGACAATTGCAATAATCAATGCAGGAGATAATGAGAGCATGGATTTGAGTTTTTGCAGTGTCTTGTGTAAGGTATGGTCTTTTTAATGATTTGTCCCTGATCCTGTACGTTTTTTCAGTACAGAGTTTTTGAGGGTGCAGTGACTTTCACATACAGTATTAGATGCAATTCTCTTGTTCTCTTCTTACTCTCCATGCTTTAGAACTTCGTATTTATTCAATATGTCGATTTTAAAGCATGATTTAAATGGCTATCTTGACTTTTACTATGTGTATTGTAGTAGACAAAGGATGGCTATACCTGGCATAACCTTGATTATATGCCATGCGTCCAGCACCAGTGTATCTGGATGGTATTGCAGTCACCAGCTTTGATTTTCCCATTGGTTGAATGTATCTGTATTCACAACTGATCATTCAGGGAAAGTTGGGAAACCCCGTTCATTGGTTAATGATATTTCAGCAGCAGCTGACTGTTATATTCTGTATTTCCGATGCATTTTATCCAAAGCCTCGTTCCTATAAAGGATTGTAACAGGGATTAGATCTAGCTTACTGAAAAGCTCTATTTATAGAGTCTAAATTCTGCTGAATGCAAATTGACAAATTCACCGCTGAATGTTTGTTTCCCAAAAAGTCAATGTGCGTGTCACTAGTACGTCACACTTCTGCGAATTGGCCTTTTCCTCGGTGGAGATGTACTTTTTGCAAAGTTTCACTGCACCTTTGTTCCTGGCTAGTGGTAGGTTACGGAGATGGCACATACATTGCCTCTACGTCACCCACTGCAAGCAGCAAAGGTGCATGGCTTGCCAATATCTTCATACCCCTCTCCCGGAGATCATGCAGGGGAGGTCCCACTGTATGATGCCACATATTTGGTAACTATGTATTGACTAGGTGCTTCATCGCGCCCTACGGGCGCTCTTCACACCGTCGCAAGGGGCTACGCCCCCTTAACCCTTGCATGCCTTTCTGGGGTTTAATATTTGTATTATATGGAGTATTACCTGCATTCCTTTGTTAGTGGTTAAATATTGCACAATGAAAGGGCGTGCGATGGTGAAGGAGGCACAGCCCCTTGCGACGGCGTGAACAGCACCTGCAGGGCACGATGTACAGAATGTAGCGGGTGCGGGGGGGACTGCGGATGATGTATGTAGATGCTGCGGGTGGAGGGGGGGCAGAAGTGGGGGTGGGGCCCGGATGGGGAAGGTTCGGGAGGTACTGCGGGTGGGGGAGAGGCAGAGGAGTGGGGGATGCAAATGGGGGAGGGGTCCGGAGGCACTGCAGGTGGGGGAGGGGCAGGGGTGCCACAGGTGGGAGAGGGGCAGGTGTGGGGATGCTGTGGATGGGTGAAGGGTTCCGGAGGTGCTGTGGGATGGGAAGGGATGGGAGTGCCGGGGGTGGGGTAGGGGACCGCAGGCACCATGGGTAGGGTAGGGGCAGGTACGGGTGGTGCGGTGGATGGGAAAGGAGGTCCGGAGGTGCTGCAGATGGTGGAGGGGCAGGTGCGGGGGTGCCATTGGTGGGGGAGGGGTGGGTGAGGGGGGGACCGCGGATGGAGGAGGGTGTCTGCAGATGCTGCGGGTGGAGGGGGGCAGGTGTGGGGGGGGAGACATATAAGGGGGGTGAATGGTGGAGGGGGCCTGGAGGTGCTGTGGGTGGTGAAGGTGCGGAGGAGTGGGAGCCGCGGGTGGTGTAGGGGGTCTGGAGGCACAGCATGTGGGGAAGGGGTGGAGTGCCGCATGTGGTGGAGGGGAAGGTGCGGAGGTGTGGTGCATTGGGGAGAGGTCTGGAGGCGCTGCGGGTACTGTACATGCCATAAAAGGTAGTTGGAGGGTATGCAGTAACAGGGCCAGGACAGGGGTGACAGGGCCAGGACAGGGGTGACAGGGCCAGGACAGGGGTGACAGGGCCAGGACAGGGGTGACAGGGCCAGGACAGGGGTGACAGGGCCAGGACAGGGGTGACAGGGTTGACGGGGCCAGGACAGGGGTGACAGGGGTGACGGTGCCAGGACAGGGGTGACGGGGCCAGGACAGGGGCGACGGGGCCAGAACAGAAATGACAGGGACAGGATAGGGGTGACAGGGCCAGGGTAGGGGCGGCAGGACCAGGACAGGGGTGACGGGGCCAGTATAGGGTTGACAGGGCAAGCACAGGGGTGACAGGGCCAGGATAGGGGTAACAGGGCCAGGAAAAGGGTGACAGGGCCAGGATAAGGGTGAAAGGGCCAGGATAAGGGTGGCAGGGCAAGGCCAGGGGTGACAGGGACATGACAGAACACAGGGCACGGGAGAGATTGGTATTAGGGACAAAACAGTGGTGACAGACAGATGTGTCTTACCGGAGTCACTGCTGCTGGCTGCTGCTGTTCCACTCCAACCTGTTGGGATCTGCTGCTGCTGGAGACTTGGCATGGTTGATTCTCTCAGGCTGGAGTCCTGCTTCCTCTGCCCGTCCGCATCCCTCCCCCCCCTCCTCAGTCACACACCGCAGACCTCGCGCAGCTGCCGGGCACTGTGGTAAGGTGAGACTGGAAATGACTGGTTAGCCCCCAGGAGATGCTGCGGCTGGAGGGAGGAGGGGGTCATAGCATGCAGCTTGGATTTCTGCAGCGCTACCCGCCAGCTAAAGTGTGTGAATGAGCTGGGCGCACCTCACTGCGGGTGGCAGCGCTGCAGCTAGCGGTGGGGTTGCCGGGGCTGGAGATAACAGAGGCAGTACGGAACCTGCACAGCGGCAGGTGCCCCACAAAACTGCAGCTAAGAAGCGTGGAGTGTGCTAGAAAGTGACGCTCCTCCGCGCCAGAGAGACCCTGCTGAGTATGCCGATGTGGGGGGTCAAGCACACAGTGAGCCGGTGCCCGTCTGTCTGTATGACATACCCCTCACCCACCCCCATACCTCCCAAATGTCCCGATTTTCGCGGGACAGTCCCATTTTTTGGGGTCTGTCCCGCTGTCCCACCCGCGGGTCGCAGTGTCCCGCGGTGGGGGGGCAGTTGGAAAGCTCCTGTACTCGTTGTTCTGCTTAGCAGAGCAGCGGTGAATAGTGGAGACAGAGGGAGAGGGGGCATCAGGGGGTACGGATTAAGGGGGGTTCCAGCAGCAGAGCTGGATTAGGGAGGGGGGGGGCAGGGGGTACGTACCGTTGGCCCCACAGTTTTAGGGGGCCCCCCGGCTCGAGTAGCTCTGTCCCATCTCAGAAGCTCCCCCGTCCTACCAGCAACAGCGGCAGCATTGTGCTACAGGCAGCACACGCTGCTGTGTATTGGCAGGTCTGTGGTGTTACAGAGAGGCAGCAGTCTCCCTGCTTTCTTCTGCCTGTGCGGGTGTGTAGGGGGGAGCGACCACCCCCTCTGGATTTAGCCCTAGCTGAGGGGCCAAAATCCCATTTAAAAAATAAAAATAAAAATCGGAATTTGCATAAGGGGGCGTGGCCGCGCGTCCCCGCGATTAGGCCACGCCCCTAACCCCACAGCAGGCACAGCAATGAGATAGGGCTCCACTGTCTCAAGTGCCCTGGGCCCCCCGGACTCATAATCAGCCCCTGGGGGCATGCCAGCAGCTCACAGAGCGCTGGGCATGCCCCCTCACTGACGAAAACGGGGCCCTCCCGTGAAGCCACGCCCCCTTTTCGCCGAGTGTGTGTGTGTGTGTGTGTGTGTGTGTCCCTCCTTCTGCCTGAAGAAAGCTCCTGCAGAAAGCTGGGAGGTATGCACCCCTGCCTGTGCCATGCCCATACTATCTGCTTCTGCTCCTAGTCTCCTGTAGATTTGGCCAGATCTGTGACTCATTTGACTAACTCCGCCCAGTCTTGTGACTCCGCCCAGCGTTAGCAAATGAATCACAAAGTCACAGAATAGGGCTATTATATAGGAGATACCTTTTATACTTGGTGATGATTGTTATATACAGATCTCACTGTAACACTTTGGAGGAAGCTGGTTTCAGAGGACAGTGGGGCAGATGTATTAACCTGGAGAAGCCATAAGGAAGTGATAAACCAGTGATATGTGCAAGGTGATAAAGGCACCAGCCAATCAGTTCCAATATGTAAATTAACAGTTAGGGTCTGATTGGCTGGTGCATTATCACCTTGCACATATCACTGGTTTATCACTTCCTTATGTTTTCTCCAGGCTTAATACATCTGCCCCAATGTCTCCAATTACCGTTTGGAATAGCGTTTTGCTTGACCCTACAATGCATTCTTTCATTATCAGCTGGCCGCGACCCTGAGGTACAAAGCTAGCGGGGACCTTTCTGGTCCTAAAGTGACTGCTGGTACGTGGTCTCTTCCCAGTGCCTCCAGCTCTCCGCACAATGCACTCGTTTGAACCTTTTGTGTCAGACTCCTTTCTCCCTTTTTTTTGTTAACTGAACTGGATCTTCCATTGACTTTCTTCATAATGGTCAATGAATGAGGTGACCTATTATTTTAGGCTGGGGGTAGTGCGTTATGCTGAATTTAGGGGTCCGTGTGAACTAGGAGTATGCGGAATTTGCTGTCGCTGTATCGCTGGTTAATAGTGATACACCGATGGCGACAGATGATACACCCCGGGGGTTACAGGTTACTGGGATAGGACCAGCACTGATTCTTTGTCTCGTAAACTTTTTGTTTTAAAAGTATGAAAGAATGGTTGGTTGGGGTGTTGGAGCAGCACATATAGAATTTTAAGCATGGTACCACATCAGTGATCATTTGTCTACTTGGCCTTTTTCGACCCACCACAATTATTTCAGGGTTAAACAGAACAGTAATTTATTAAAGTCTATTGATTAAATTCTCATATCTGTAACAGACCAAAGACGAAAGGCTTTTTACAGTCCTACACACTAACTACAGCGCTAGCTGGCTTCTGATTGGACAAGTGCTTTGGTCCATCAATTGGAAGCAGGCTGTCTGGGTTTTTTTGGTTTGTGCAGTGCATTCAATCTCCTTCTTTTAAAAGTGCAGAGAAACCGCTTGTATGTGTAATCTGACCACTGGTCTTTGCAGTGTTGGAGACAGGTGGTAAGATTCTGTGGGATTCAAATAACAGATGATGACATGGCTCTGAGCAGGTTTTCCAACAGTCCATGTTGCTGGTATGTTTGGACAGTGTTAGTGACTCTTGGTAAGTTTGGGTAAAAGGTGTCTACCAGTGTTTGTATGGGGCGTAATGTGATTGGCTGAACACAGTCTAGTTTTTGTAGTTGCCTAATAGCTACAGAGCAACATAACCTATTTCATGAAACAAACCATCTGATTTGTATGCTATAGACCATTTATGGCTGATTAGTGTAACCTTAGATTTATTGAATTATGGTTTATTTAACTGTGCCTATTAAAATAGGTTGTTTTGGCATGTCTGTGAGACCTACTGTTCTGCACCTCTGATGTAGGTGTTGGTGTAACCCTGTAGGGCAGGGGTGGGGAACCTCAGGCCCGAGGGCTGTATAAGGCCCGCAAAGCCACTTGATCCGGCCCGGCCAGGCTCACCTAGCCGGGCGCCCACTGAGAGTTCGTTACTAGCGGGCGCCCGGCTTCTTACCCTCAGCAGCAGCCGCAGGCAGGAGGTCACTCCTGAGCTCCGGCTTCCGGCTCTGGCAGTGTGCGTGTGCTGTGCAGTGCTATGGGAGAGATGTCATGACGTCTCTCCCATAGTTCTGAGGAGCAAGCGGCCAGGCAGAGAGCAACAGTCCTGAAGCAGGAGCGGGGCTGGTGAGTATTGTGTTTTTTTTTCTCTCTTTTAATGTGTGTGTAAGCATCGCTACTAGGGGGCATATCTAATGGGGCATAACAACTGACTGGTGGCATATCTAATGGGGCATAACAACTGACTGGTGGCATATCTAATGGGGCATAACAAGTGACTGGGGGCATATCTAATGGGGCATAACAAGTGACTGGGCGCATAACAACTGACTGGTGGCATATCTAATGGGGCATAACAACTGACTGGTGGCATATCTAATGGGGCATAACAAGTGACTGGGGGCATATCTACTGGGGCATAACTTCTGACTGGGGGCATATCTACTGGGGGCAGGCTCATTTTTACGTTGATAATTTTTGTATGGCCCCCGAAGGATTTTATAAATATCCAAATGGCCCTTGGAAGAAAAAAGGTTCCCCACCCCTGCTGTAGGGTTATGCTTGCGGAGATAAAACTCACTGTCAGACACACCAGTTATCTGATGTAGCCATACCTGGTCAGATATTTGGGATCTCTGTATAAAGCGGAGTATATCCACTATCCGTTCTGAGCACCAATTATCGCATCAGTCCGGCATGCTGAAAGACTTCTCATGCCCGACTGAGCGATAACACAGGCCTGCAGTGGAAAGATTGGCTGAAAACAAATAGCTGATTTTTATAGTTTCTCTGACATCCTAGTGGATGCTGGGACTTCCGTAAGGACCATGGGGAATAGCGGCTCCGCAGGAGACTGGGCACAAAAAGTAAAAGCTTTAGACTAGCTGGTGTGCACTGGCTCCTCCCCCTATGACCCTCCTCCAAGCCTCAGTTAGATTTTTGTGCCCGAACGAGAAGGGTGCATGCTAGGTGGCTCTCCTGAGCTGCTTAGAAGTAAAAGTTTAAATATAAAACAGCAGCTATAAAGGGAGTAACACTTACATAAGGTTATCCCTGTATATATATATATATATAGCGCTCTGGTGTGTGCTGGCAAACTCTCCCTCTGTCTCCCCAAAGGGCTCGTGGGGTACTGTCCTCTTTCAGAGCATTCCCTGTGTGTGTGCTGGGTGTCGGTACGATTGTGTCGACATGTATGAGGAGGAAAATGATGTGGAAGCAGAGCAATTGCCTGTGTTAGTGATGTCACCCCCTAGGGAGTCGACACCTGACTGGATGGTCGTATTTAAAGAATTACGTGACAGTGTCAGCACTTTGCAAAAAACTGTTGACGACATGAGACAGCCGGCAAATCGATTAGTGCCTGTTCAGGCGTCTCAGACACCGTCGGGGGCGCTAAAACGCCCGTTACCTCAGATGGTCGACACAGACCCAGACACGGATACTGAATCCAGTGTCGACGGTGAGGAGACAAACGTAATGTCCAGTAGGGCCACACGTTACATGATCACGGCAATGAAGGAGGCATTGAATATTTCTGACACTACAAGTACCACTAAAAAGGGTATTATGTGGGGTGTGAAAAAACTACCAGTAGTTTTTCCTGAATCAGATGAATTAAATGAGGTGTGTGATAAAGCGTGGTTTTCCCCCGATAAAAAACTGCTGATTTCTAATAAATTATTGGCACTATACCCTTTCCCGCCAGAGGTTAGGGCGCGTTGGGAAACACCCCCTAGGGTAGATAAGGCGCTCACACGCTTATCAAAACAAGTGGCGTTACCGTCTCCCGATACGGCCGCCCTTAAGGAACCAGCTGATAGAGGGCTGGAAAATATCCTAAAAGGTATATACACACATACTGGTGTTATACTGCGACCAGCAATCGCCTCAGCCTGGATGTGCAGTGCTGGAGTGGCTTGGTCGGATTCCCTGACTGAAAATATTGATACCCTGGATAGGGACAGTATATTATTAACTATAGAGCATTTAAAGGATGCATTACTATATATGCGAGATGCACAGAGGGATATTTGCACCCTGGCATCTAGAGTGAGTGCGATGTCCATTTCTGCCAGAAGAGCGTTATGGACGCGACAGTGGTCAGGTGATGCGGATTCCAAACGACATATGGAAGTATTGCCGTATAAAGGGGAGGAGTTATTTGGGGTCGGTCTATCGGACCTGGTGGCCACAGCAACGGCTGGAAAATCCACCTTTTTACCCCAGGTCACCTCTCAGCAGAAAAAGACACCGTCTTTTCAAACTCAGTCCTTTCGTTCCCATAAGGGCAAGCGGGCAAAAGGCCACTCATTTCTGCCCCGGGGCAGAGGAAGGGGAAAAAGACTGCACCAGGCAGCCTCTTCACAGGAGCAGAAGCCCTCCCCCGCTTCTGCCAAGTCTTCAGCATGACGCTGGGGCCTTACAAGCGGACTCAGGCACGGTGGGGGGCCGTCTCAAGAATTTCAGCGCGCAGTGGGCTCACTCGCAAATGGACCCCTGGATCCTGCAGGTAGTATCACAGGGGTACAAATTGGAATTCGAGACGTCTCCCCCTCGCCGGTTCCTGAAGTCTGCTCTACCAACGTCTCCCTCCGACAGGGAGGCGGTAGTGGAAGCTATTCACAAGCTGTATTCCCAGCAGGTGATAATCAAGGTACCCCTCCTGCAACAGGGAAAGGGGTATTATTCCACGCTGTTTGTGGTACCGAAGCCGGACGGCTCGGTGAGACCAATCTTAAATCTAAAATCCTTGAACACTTACATAAAAAGGTTCAAACTCAAGATGGAGTCACTCAGAGCAGTGATAGCGAACCTGGAAGAAGGGGACTATGTGGTGTCTCTGGACATCAAAGATGCTTATCTCCATGTCCCAATCTACCCTTCTCACCAAGGGTACCTCAGGTTTGTGGTACAAAACTGTCATTATCAGTTTCAGATGCTGCCGTTTGGATTGTTCACGGCACCACGGGTCTTTACCAAGGTAATGGCCGAAATGATGATTCTTCTTCGAAGAAAAGGCGTCTTAATTATCCCTTACTTGGACGATCTCCTGATAAGGGCAAGGTCCAGGGAACAGTTAGAGGTCGGAGTAGCACTATCTCAGGTAGTGCTACGTCAGCACGGGTGGATCCTAAATATCCCAAAATCACAGCTGATTCCAACAACACGTCTACTGTTCCTGGGGATGATTCTGGACACAGTCCAGAAAAAGGTGTTTCTCCCGGAGGAGAAGGCCAGGGAGTTATCCGAGCTAGTCAGGAAACTCCTAAAACCAGACCAAATGTCAGTGCATCAATGCACGAGAGTCCTGGGAAAAATGGTGGCTTCTTACGAAGCGATTCCATTCGGAAGATTCCATGCAATAACTTTTCAGTGGGATCTGCTGGACAAATGGTCCGGATCGCATCTTCAGATGCATCAGCGGATAACCCTATCTCCAAGGACAAGGGTGTCTCTCCTGTGGTGGTTACAGAGTGCTCATCTTCTAGAGGGCCGCAGATTCGGCATTCAGGATTGGATGCTGGTGACCACCGATGCCAGCCTGAGAGGCTGGGGAGCAGTCACACAGGGAAGAAATTTACAGGGCTTGTGGTCAAGCATGGAAACGTCTCTTCACATAAATATCCTGGAACTAAGGGCCATTTACAATGCCCTAAGTCAAGCAAGGCCTCTGCTTCAGGGTCAGTCGGTATTGATCCAATCGGACAACATCACGGCAGTCGCCCACGTCAACAGACAGGGCGGCACAAGAAGCAGGAGGGCAATGGCAGAAGCTGCAAGGATTCTTCGCTGGGCGGAAAATCATGTGGTGGCACTGTCAGCAGTGTTCATTCCGGGAGTGGACAACTGGGAAGCAGACTTCCTCAGCAGACACGACCTCCACCCGGGGGAGTGGGGACTTCACCCAGAAGTCTTTCAAGTGATTGTAAACCGTTGGGAAAAACCAAAGGTGGGCATGATGGCGTCCCGTCTCAACAAAAAACTGGACAGATATTGCGCCAGGTCAAGGGACCCTCAGGCAATAGCGGTGGACGCTCTGGTAACCCCGTGGGTGTACCAGTCGGTGTATGTGTTCCCTCCTCTGCCTCTCATTCCAAAAGTACTGAGAATCATAAGAAGGAAAGGAGTGAAGACTATACTCGTGGCTCCGGATTGGCCAAGAAGAACTTGGTACCCGGAACTGCAAGAGATGCTCACGGAGGACCCGTGGCCTCTACCTCTAAGAAAGGACCTGCTCCAGCAGGGACCTTGTCTGTTCCAAGACTTACCGCGGCTGCGTTTGACGGCATGGCGGTTGAACGCCGGATCCTGATGGAAAAAGGCATTCCAGATGAAGTCATCCCTACCCTGATCAAAGCCAGGAAGGATGTAACTGCGAAACATTATCACCGCATTTGGCGAAAATATGTTTCCTGGTGTGAGGCTAAGAAGGCCCCCACAGAGGAATTTCAACTGGGTCGTTTCCTGCATTTCCTGCAAGCAGGACTGTCTATGGGCCTAAAATTAGGATCCATTAAGGTTCAAATTTCGGCCCTGTCGATCTTCTTCCAAAAAGAACTGGCTTCATTGCCTGAAGTTCAGACGTTTGTCAAGGGGGTACTGCATATACAACCTCCTTTTGTGCCACCAGTGGCACCTTGGGATCTCAATGTAGTTTTAGGGTTCCTAAAATCACATTGGTTTGAACCACTCACCACTGTGGAATTAAAATATCTCACATGGAAGGTGGTCATGCTGTTAGCTCTGGCGTCAGCCAGGCGTGTCTCAGAAATGGCGGCTTTGTCATATAAAAGCCCTTACCTAATTTTTCATTCAGACAGGGCAGAATTGAGGACTCGTCCTCAATTTCTCCCTAAGGTGGTTTCAGCGTTTCACATGAACCAACCTATTGTGGTGCCTGCGGCTACTAGGGACTTGGAGGACTCCAAGTTGTTGGACGTAGTCAGGGCCCTGAAAATATGTTTCCAGGACGGCTGGAGTCAGAAAATCTGACTCGCTGTTTATCCTGTATGCACCCAACAAGCTGGGTGCTCCTGCTTCTAAGCAGACGGTTGCTCGTTGGATTTGTAGTACAATTCAGCTTGCACATTCTGTGGCAGGACTGCCACAGCCAAAATCTGTTTAAAGCCCATTCCACAAGAAAAGTGGGCTCATCTTGGGCGGCTGCCCGAGGGGTCTCGGCTTTACAACTTTGCCGAGCAGCTACTTGGTCAGGGGCAAACACGTTTGCAAAATTTTACAAATTCGATACCCTGGCTGAGGAGGACCTGGAGTTCTCTCATTCGGTGCTGCAGAGTCATCCGCACTCTCCCGCCCGTTTGGGAGCTTTGGTATAATCCCCATGGTCCTTACGGAAGTCCATGCATCCACTAGGACGTCAGAGAAAATAAGAATTTACTTACCGATAATTCTATTTCTCATAGTCCGTAGTGGATGCTGGGCGCCCATCCCAAGTGCGGATTGTCTGCAATACTTGTATATAGTTATTGTTACAAAAAAATCGGGTTGTTTATTGTTGTGAGCCATCTTTTCAGAGGCTCCTACGTTTATCATACTGTTAACTGGGTTCAGATCACAGGTTGTACAGTGTGATTGGTGTGGCTGGTATGAGTCTTTCCCGGGATTCAAAATCCTTCCTTATTATGTACGCTCGTCCGGGCACAGTATCCTAACTGAGGCTTGGAGGAGGGTCATAGGGGGAGGAGCCAGTGCACACCAGCTAGTCTAAAGCTTTTACTTTTTGTGCCCAGTCTCCTGCGGAGCCGCTATTCCCCATGGTCCTTACGGAAGTCCCAGCATCCACTACGGACTATGAGAAATAGAATTATCGGTAAGTAAATTCTTATTTTTTGTGTGTGTTCGCTATTTTCAGGAAACATACTAAAGTTCCATCACGTACCATTTTTCCTGCAAACTTACATTTTTGTTTTCAGTATTTCCAGAATGACTGACTGTATTAACTGTATTACGCTTTAAAGCAAACTTTGATTAGAGCGCTTTTTAAGAACATGTTGAACATTTGATCATGTTTTGAAGAAGGAGCATTCTAAAGGTGGGTACACTCTATGAGCAACATCGCCTAGTGTGTTCCTTTTAGGGATGACCATCGAGGGTTTATGACCGATGGTAACTATTTTTTACCATCGATGGGGAATCCAGACGGTTTCATACTCTGCAAGAATAAATGTACCAAAAGGAGCTGTGAGGGGAGAAAGGAAAAGGCAGTATAAGGACTTGTAAACGTGCATAAAACTATTTCTCTAGCATCCATAAGGGATATTGGGGAACACATTAGTACGATGGGGTATAGACTGGTTCAAAGGAGCCAGTGCACTTCAAATTTCTTCAACTGGGCGTGCTGGCTCCTCCCCTCTATGCCCCCTCCCACAGGCCGTTTAGAAAAAAGTTCCCTCAGGAGAGGATGCACACTTTGCAGCTCCAGAGTTTTACTTCAATTTCATTTAAACTTTTACTTATTTCGGTATGCTGTCTGGACAACAGCATAGCTGCGCTGTGGGAGTTAGGGAGGGGGGGGGGGACTGTAACCGGCCTCATGAGGTGCTGAGCCGCTTCTCCGCTGCAGGACCACCGTCCTGAGGGGCTGTTTGTTCAGTGGGGCACTGCGAGCTAGCTGTTGCAGCCGCACCATGCCGCACATCCCTAACAGAGCCTGAAGGTGATCGTCATGGTGAGTACAAACCGCCCCCCCCCCCCCCCCCCTTCAGTTCATTGTGCGGCAGAAACATGCGTGAGGCATACGGGTCCCCCTCGGTGAGACTGGCTGGAGGGGTGTTGTACCAAGCATTTATGTGAGGCTACACAGCCTGTGGAGACATAGCCAGTTTAAAACTTATTAGTAGCTTCGGCGCCATGGAGCTACATCAGAGTGGGCTAAGTTGCATTTTGTTGCCTTACTCTGCATGAGCAGCAGCAGCCTCATACAGCTCCTCCAAATGGTCACAGGATCACTGGTACCGGGTGCAGAGGGGGAGAGCCGCTATTAGTGCACAGTTATATTCCTTTGGGGAATTTTATGTACAGCAGTATAACTGTTATATATTACTACATAAAACGCTGACAGTCTCACTGGGGTTGTGCAGCGTTGGGTGCGCTGGTGTCCTCTCTTCTGTGTCTCCTCTCATATGCAATAGGGCAGGCTTGTATTGTATTCAGTCTGTGTTGTATGTGTGTTGTATCTGTATTTCAGAACGGTGAAACAGATGTTATGCAGTGTATGTAAAGTCAGATTTTCCCCTATTTCATCTGGCTCCATATCATGTGAGCAGTGTAGTCAGTCATCACAAAATGCTGACAATGTGGGGGAGAGTCGCGAGTCCTCCTGGTTGGGGGCTATCAAAACTATGATGTCTGATATGTCATCTCAACTCACTGCCAATGCCACTAAAACACAAGAATTGCAACAAGCAGTAGTTAACCTAGCTGCCAAAGGTGATGTGTCCCCCCCCCCCCCCCCTCCCCCTCCCGGTCTACAACAGGTGCACAAAAACATGCTTTTCCTGCACTATTGTCAGATACTGAAAATGATGTACAGGATGATATGGATCTTATTAGTGGGAATTCCAACCCTACACAGCGTATTGAACCCCTCATATTGGCTATATGGGATGTGGTAAAGCTCCCCCTGGGGGACGCTACTAATCAGCAGTTGTTTTTCCGCCCACAAGACAAACTGACAGTCACATTTCCTGATTCCAAGGAATTGGATAATTTATTTAAATTAGCCTGGAAAAATCAAGATGATAAATATCAGGTGTCCAAAAGGTTTTTGCATACCTTCCCCTTTGCGCCTGAAGGCAGGAATTTCTGGGAAGAATCTCCAGCTGTAGACGTCTCAATCTCTCGCCTCTCTAAAATGGCGGTGCTCCCAGCTCCGGGCTTCTTTACTGTAAAGGACCCGGGGGATAGGAAAATTGAGACCACTCTGAAATCTATCTACACTGCTGCAGGTGTAGCTCAAAGACCGGTCATTGCAGGTTGCTGGATGACACATGCCATTCATACGTGGGCTGCTCAAATTCAGGAGGGTCTTTTGGGTTATATGACCTTAGTTACTACTGTAACTTTCCTAAAACACATTCAGGACACTGCAAGAGTCCTCTGTGACTCGCTTAAAGAGATTGGCAATATTAATGCTAGGACCACTGCTATGGTTGTGTCAGCACGCAGAGCCATATGGTTGCGTCAGTGGATTGCAGATGCTGACTCCAAACGTAATGTGGAATCTCTTCCCTTCACAGGTGAATGGCTCTTCGGAAGCAATTTGGACGCATGCAAAGCTACTGCTGGGAAATCCGTGTTTCTTCCCTCAGGGGCTCTGCCTGCTAGACGTACCTACCCGGGACCGTCTACTCAGTCCTTTCTGTCCTCTAGATTTCGATCTAGAGCCAGAGGTGCCTCCAACGCAACTCGAGGCACCAGAGGTAAGCCTAAGAAACCAGCCATTGCCGGCTTTCAGGAACAGAGCACCAGTTCAGCTTCCGCAAAAACTTTAGCATGACGCTGCCCACCCACCCTGAGGGGATCTCGTGGTGGGAGCTCGGTTACGTCACTACAGCCACATCTGGGATGGTTCCTGCCTGGATGCCTGGGTAAGGGACCTTATCTCTCAGGGATACAAGCTGGAGTTCGGTGGTCCTCCCCAAAGATTTTTCAAATCAAGCTTACCAGCTTTCGAAAATATGCGTGTTACACTACTACTGGCCATCAAAAAGTTGGTCCAGTCTCAGGTCATTGTTCCAGTACCCCTGCAACTGCATAGTGTCCCGGGATATCAAGGACGCCTACCTATATATCCCAATTTGGCCTCCTCATCAAGCCTATCTGAGGTTCGCCCTGCTGAACGATCACTACCTGTTCCAGGCGTTACCCTTCAGCCTGTCTACAGCTCCGACTGTGTTCACAAAGGAGATGGCGAAAATGATGTTTCAGCTCAGGGTCCAGGGGGTCAACGTGGTTCCTTACCTGGACGATCTCCTGATAAAAGCAAGTTCCAGGGAGCTTCTACTGCTCCATATAGATCGCACTATCCAACTTTTGTCTCACCACGGGTGGTCCCTCAATCTACGGAAGTCCCACCTGGAGCCATCTCAGTGGTTCCTGTTTCTGGGAATGCTATTCGATACTATAGCACAGAAAGTGTTCCTCCCAGAGGACAAAGCGAGAACACTCCCAAGAAATTATTCACATAGTTCTCCGACTTGCTCGAGTATCCATTCATCTTTGCATAAAATTGTTGGGAAAGATGGTGGCCTCATACGAAGCGATACAGTATGGAAGGTTCCATGCCAGACCCTTTCATTTTGACATCCTGAACAAGTGGTCCGGTTCCTATCTTCAGATGCACCGGATGATTCAGCTGTCACCCGAGGCCAGGATTTCACTCCTGGGTGGCTTACAGTCTTCCAATCTGCTGGAAGATCGACGCTTCGGGATTCATGATTGGATCCTCTTCACGACGGATGCGATTCTGAGAGGATGGGGAGCTGTCACCCTGGGGGCACAGTTCCAGGGCAGGTGGTCTGCCCAAGAGGCCCTGCTTCCGATCAACATCCTTGAACTTCGGGCTATCTGCAGTGCTCTGATTCAGGCTTTCCTTCTACTCCGGGATCGGGCAATACAGGTTCAGTCGGACAATGCCACGGCGGTGGCGTACATCAGTCGACAAGGAGGGACAGAAAGCAGAGCCTGCATATGAGAGGTGTCAAGAATACTCCTCTGGGCAGAAAGAAATGCAAGAGCACTGTCCGCAATCTTCATCCCAGGAGTGGACAACTAGGAAGCAGACTTCTTGAGTCGTCACGATCTCCACCCAGGAGAGTGGGGACTACACCCTCAGGTGTTTCAGCAGATCACCGACAGGTGGGGTTGCCCCCAGATCGATTTGATGGCGTCTCGCCTCAACAAGAAACTTCGCTGCTATTGCTCGCGAACCAGAGACCCTAAGGTGAGCACAGTGGATGCGCTGACATCGCCATGGCCTTACCAGCTGGTCTACCTATTTCCCCCGATTCCGTTGATTCCAAGGGTGCTCAAGAGAATCGGGCATCCTGATTTTCCGGATTGGCCCCGGAGAGTGTGGTGCGCGGCTCTTCTGGACGCTTGGCCTCTGCCAGTAAGAAAGGATCTTCTTCAGTAAGGACCGTTCGTTTACCCGGACTTACGACTGCTTTATTTGACGGCATGAAAGTTGAGCAGAACATCCTAGCTCACAAAGGTCTTTCCAAAAAAGTCATTGCTACTATGGTGCAAGCCAGGAAACCTGTGACATCAAAATACTATCATCATATCTGGCGGAGATATGTCTCCTGGTGTGAGGAACGCACTTATCCGTCTGCAGAGTTCCACTTGGGAAAATTCCTTAGTTTCCGGCAGACTGGAGTGGATAAAGGCTTACGTCGGGGATCCATTAAGGTCCAGATTTCAGCTTGTTCGATCTTCTTCCAGAAGAAGTTGGCTATGTTGCCAGAAGTCCAGACCTTCTTGCAAGGTGTACTTCACATACAACATCTGTTTTTGCCGCCTACGGCACCTTGGGATTTGGATGTGGTGTTAAGATTTCTACAGTCTTCCTGGTTTGAATCTCTGATGACGGTAGAAGTTAAGTACCTCACATGAAAGACAGTGATGTTACTGGCCCTGGCTTCTGCTAGACATGTCTCAGAATTGGGGGCCTTATCGTGTAAAAATCCATACTGTCTTTTGCGAAAACAGAGCGGAGCTCAGGAATAGACAGCAGTTCCTGCCGAAGGTGGTCTCCGCATTTCACTTGAATCAACCTATTGTGATTCCTTCCAGTTCTGGCACATCTGCCCCTCCGGAGGCATTGAATGCGGTGCGAGCCTTGAAGATCTATGTGAAGAGGACGGCTTGTGTCACAAAAGACGGATTCCTTGTTCGTGCTGTATGATGCGCAGAAAAAGGGTTGCCCTGCTTCAAAGCAGTCCATTGCTCGTTGGATTAGGCTTACTAACCAACAGGCCCACATGTCGGCAGCCATACCTGTTCCACAGTCTCTGAAGGCCCACTCTACAAGATCGGTGGGGTCTTCCTGGGTGGCTGCCCGTGGAGTCTCGGCCCTGCACTGTGCCATGCTGCTACCTGGTCAGGGAAGAACACCTTTGTGAAGTTCTATAAGTTTGATACCCTGGCCAAAGAGGATATCCAGTTTGGGCAGGTGGTGCTGCAGTTGTCTCCGCACATTTCCGCCTGTTCTGGAAGCTTTGGGACATCCCCATCGTACTAATGTGTTCCCCAATATACCTTATGGATGCTAGAGAAAATAGGATTTTAAATACCTACCGGTAAATCCTTTTCTCGTAGTCCATAAGGGATATTGGGCGCCCGCCTCTGTGTGGTGACTTTTCTGCAGGTTCTCTGTTATGTGTTACCTGTTCAGCTGTTGCTGTTTTGTGTTGCCAGCTGTTGCTGGCCTGGTTATGTTATGGTGTGCTGGTGTGTAAATCTCACCACACTTGTTATGTTCCTTCTCTCAAGTATGTCATTTCTTCTTCGGGCAATGTTTTACCTAGAACGCCTGTGGGAGGGGGCATAGAGGGGAGGAGCCAGCACACCCAGTTGAAGAAATTTGAAGTGCACTGGCTCCTTTGGACTCGTCTATATCCGGTCGTACCAATGTGTTCCTCTATCCCTTATGGACTACGAGAAAAGGATTTACCGGTAGGTATCAAAATCATATTTTTTACAAATGTTTCAACCATAATACGTAATTATTATTATTATTGATTACCTTCTCCCACTCCTAGGTCCAAGATTTTGCACATGCTGCTCCCTTTCTCTGTAAAATTCTCTACCTCTCCCCCTCAGACTCTCCACCTCTCTACAAAGCTTCAAACGGGCTCTGAAGACCCACTTCTTCACCAAACCCAGCCGTCTCTGGCCCACGCTCACTTTCTACCCCATCTGTGTGCCCCTCCGTTTTAGGCTGTAAGCTTTCACGAGCAGGGTCCTCTTCCCTCATGTGCTTTTTCATCTCTTACTTAACCGATCTTCTTTTTGAATCCGCCCTTTGATGGCACCAAATCCCTCCGTTTTCTGCCGCCCTGATACTTATTTCAGTGCTGTCTGACGCAGCTTTGTTTAAAACCCTGTATTTGTCCTATATTATATTATATTGCATTGAAATTCACTGTCTTCTTATTTTGCTTATTTGTTAATGTACTCTGTAATTGGGCGCTGCAGATCCCATTTGGCGCCATATAAAGGATGATAATAATATGCTTTTTCCCCATATTTTCGCATTCACTTTGTGAAAAAAACTTGCATGATAGAGACATTTTTGAAATCCGCATGCCAAAAACCATAAAAATCAGTCTTGCAGACAATTTTTAATGACCCCAATCTTGCAGACCTGTGTAGTTGATGCTCGGTCACTCCCGTACACTGGACAGTCATCGGGCCGATAACTAGATAATTGGCTGATGATACGGTAATTGCGCAGTGTATGGCAAGCTGCCAGACACGTCTGTGATGTAAGAGGTCAGACAACTTTAAATATATTTGGAATACTTTTATTACTTGTGTAACCAGAAGCACAATTTTAATGCAGTTGTGATAAAAATAAATAAAAAAAAACATTAAAAATATAAATGTGTTAATGTTTGCTTTGTGTGCCAGGTGAAATGGATTGTTGTGGCGAAAGTCCTTTAAATTTTAAATACAACGTAAATTTGGCAAATACTGCTTTGGTGCCTGTGGGGGGGGGGAGTGGCGGGGAACAGGCTGGGCAGGTAACTATTGCTGGATTACAGGAGCCTTCCGTCCCCTTTCATTACTAATCAGCTGTTGGAGCTTATACTGCCTGCCAGGCACTAGTGAACTGTCACCCAGTAATGACTTATTTACTAAACACCCCCACTCCACACCTTGGGTGTGTAGAAAGGGTGGAAGACCTTAAACGTAGTCACTAGTACGTGCCCTAAGCCTGCCGTCGGCCCTGTATGGAATGCTGGGGACGGACTGTTTGCCAAATCCAGTTTTCAGGACACACGAGCAGTGCATGTTTTCCATACTCACTGCTGTACCACAAATGTACTCATTACTGACTGACTTACACAGGTGGGGGTCCTTTTATTTCACTTGCGATTTCTGTGAGGACACCTGGAAAAAAGGGGTTAGCGTGCACTGAGAACTGGAGTTTTTAGCTTTTGTGGAATAATGAGCTGCAGTATGCCTAGTACATGCTGGAAGTTGTATTCCTATAGTCTAGATAGTCAAAAGCAACCCACTGCGTCTGTTGAGAGTGACCCGTCGCCTGTCATCTCTGTTGAATGGTTTATTTGTAATGCTGTGTGTGCTTTGTATTTTGTTCTTTAGTATAGGAACATTTTAAAGTCAAATGTAGGTTTTATTGTTGATTAAATATTTTTATTTTCTCTTTCTTTGTAGGCACCATCTAGGAAGCTAAACGGGGCACAACCATGGCTCAATTTGCAGCTGCGCCATTTGGGGGTAAGAGGAATCTCTGTAGAGACGGACGTCTCCATTTTACGCATTCTCGGGCGATAATCATGCCCGGTAAAATAAAGCTCTAATGTGTACGACTCAGGATTATTGACTTCTGAGATGGACAGTGTGGAGCCCATTTAAATATATTTCATACACTTTGCACAATGTACAATGCAAAGATTACCCATTTAGTTAGAATGTTAGACTTGTGCCTATGTTCATGTATTAAATACATTTGAATAATAAGACCAGGGGGTAAATTTAATAAGATGGGAGTTCTATTTAAGATGGGATGTTGCCCATAGCAACCAATCAGATTATACTTCTCATTTATCTAGCACCTTCTAGAAGATAATACCTGTAATCTGATTGGTTGCTATGGGCAACATCCCATCTTAAATAGAACTCCCATCTTAGTAAATTTGCCCCCAGGAATCTGATGGCGGTGTGCTGTGTTCATGTATGCGTACATTGATATAGTCAGCATACGCTGGCTGATGACATTTGGAGAACACGTGTTGAGTTCCAGTGCAACCAATCGAATTGCGGTTTACGTCAGTGTAGTACTATAATTTTGAGAGTAAATACCTGAGAGGTTACGCAGCCTAAAAACACTATTAGTGATGATGTGCAAGCTGTTTGTGATTGAATTGTGTGGAAGTCTTCTGTGTGAAATACTTAGGGGGGAATTCAATTAGCCGCGATAGCGTAGTAAGTTAACGCACCTATTGCACAATAATTCCGCTTGTCACCCATATGCGCGCTACTTTTTATTGCGTTGATCAACTAGAAAATAGTGAAACCGGCCTTCACGTGATGATTCCTACTTGTGTTACAGGTGTTAGGTATAGGTGATGATGGGGAAATCTGCCTGTACCCCAAAACAGACAAACGAATGTAGAAGTCTATTATTGGCCATACAAAAAGTTTATAGGGTTCTTAAAGTGTGTCAGATGGCTGCTATGTTTTTAGTGTGCAAATTAATTGCTTTACTTAAATTAGGGGTATATAAAATGGGTAATAGTATATATTTAAATTGTACTGTACATTTCTCTAACGTCCTAGTGGATGCTGGGGACTCCGTCAGGACCATGGGGATTAGCGGCTCCGCAGGAGACAGGGCACAAAAATAAAGCTTTAGGATCAGGTGGTGTGCACTGGCTCCTCCCCCTATGACCCTCCTCCAAGCCTCAGTTAGGTTTTTGTGCCCGTCCGAGCAGGGTGCAATCTAGGTGGCTCTCCTAAAGAGCTGCTTAGAAAAAGTTTTTAGGTTTTTTATTTTCAGTGAGTCCTGCTGGCAACAGGCTCACTGCAACGAGGGACTTAGGGGAGAAGAAGTGAACTCACCTGCGTGCAGGATGGATTGGCTTCTTAGGCTACTGGACACCATTAGCTCCAGAGGGATCGAACACAGGCCCAGCCATGGAGTCCGGTCCCAGAGCCGCGCCGCCGACCCCCTTACAGATGCCGAAAAGCGAAGAGGTCCAGAAACCGGCGGCAGAAGACTTTTCAGTCTTCATGAGGTAGCGCACAGCACTGCAGCTGTGCGCCATTGTTGTCACACACTTCACACCAGCGGTCACGGAGGGTGCAGGGCGCTGCAGGGGGCGCCCTGGGCAGCAATGAGAATACCTTGTTCTGGCTAAAAAATACATCACATATAGCCCCTGGGGCTATATGGATGTATTTAACCCCTGCCAGGTCTCAGAAAAACGGGAGAAGAAGCCCGCCGAAAAGGGGGCGGAGCCTATTCTCCTCAGCACACAGCGCCATTTTCCCTCACAGAAATGCTGGTGGGAAGGCTCCCAGGCTCTCCCCTGCACTGCACTACAGAAACAGGGTTAAAACAGAGAGGGGGGGGCACTTATTTGGCGATATGATTATATATATTAAGATGCTATAAGGGAAAAACACTTATATATAAAGGTTGTCCCTGTATAATTATAGCGTTTTGGTGTGTGCTGGCAAACTCTCCCTCTGTCTCCCCAAAGGGCTAGTGGGGTCCTGTCCTCTATCAGAGCATTCCCTGTGTGTGTGCTGTGTGTCGGTACGTGTGTGTCGACATGTATGAGGACGATGTTGGTGAGGAGGCGGAGCAATTGCCTGTAATGGTGATGTCACTCTCTAGGGAGTCGACACCGGAATGGATGGCTTATTTAGGGAATTACGTGATAATGTCAACACGCTGCAAGGTCGGTTGACGACATGAGACGGCCGGCAAACCAATTAGTACCTGTCCAGGCGTCTCAAACACCGTCAGGGGCTTTAAAACGCCCATTTACCTCAGTCGGTCGACACAGACACGGACACTGACTCCAGTGTCGACGGTGAAGAAACAAACGTATTTTCCATTTGGGCCACACGTTACATGTTAAGGGCAATGAAGGAGGTGTTACATATTTCTGATACTACAAGTACCACAAAAGAGGGTATTATGTGGGGTGTGAAAAAACTACCTGTAGTTTTTCCTGAATCAGATAAATTAAATGAAGTGTGTGATGATGCGTGGGTTTTCCCCGATAGAAAATTATTGGCGTTATACCCTTTCCCGCCAGAAGTTAGGGCGCGTTGGGAAACACCCCTTAGGGTGGATAAGGCGCTCACACGCTTATCAAAACAAGTGGCGTTACCGTCTCCAGATACGGCCGCCCTCAAGGAGCCAGCTAATAGGAGGCTGGAAAATATCCTAAAAAGTATATACACACATACTGGTGTTATACTGCGACCAGCGATCGCCTCAGCCTGGATGTGCAGCGCTGGGATGGCTTGGTCAGATTCCCTGACTGAAAATATTGATACCCTTGACAGGGACAGTATTTTATTGACTATAGAGCATTTAAAGGATGCATTTCTATATATGCGAGATGCACAGAGGGATATTTGCACTCTGGCATCAAGAGTAAGTGCGATGTCCATATCTGCCAGAAGATGTTTATGGACACGACAGTGGTCAGGTGATGCAGATTCCAAACGGCACATGGAAGTATTGCCGTATAAAGGGGAGGAGTTATTTGGGGTCGGTCCATCGGACCTGGTGGCCACGGCAACACCTGGAAAATCCACCTTTTTTACCCCAAGTCACATCTCAGCAGAAAAAGACACCGTCTTTTCAGCCTCAGTCCTTTCGTCCCCATAAGGGCAAGCAGGCAAAAGGCCAGTCATATCTGCCCAGGGATAGAGGAAAGGGAAGAAGACTGCAGCAGGCAGCCCATTCCCAGGAACAGAAGCCCTCCACCGCTTTTGCCAAGTCCTCAGCATGACGCTGGGGCCGTACAAACAGCTGCGGTGGGGGGGTCGTCTCAAGAGTTTCAGTGCGCAGTGGGCTCACTCGTAAGTGGACCCCTGGATCCTACAAGTAGTATCCCAGGGGTACAGATTGGAAGTTCGAGACGTCTCCCCCTCGCAGGTTCCTGAAGTCTGTTTTACCAACGTCTCCCTCCGACAGGGAGGCAGTATTGGAAACAATTCACAAGCTGTATTCCCAGCAGGTGATAATCAAAGTACCCCTCCTACAACAAGGAAAGGGGTACTATTCCACACTATATTGTGGTACTGAAGCCAGACGGCTCGGTGAGACCTATTCTAAATCTGAAATATTTGAACGCTTACATACAAAGGTTCAAATCAAGATGGAGTCACTCAGAGCAGTGATAGCGAACCAGGAAGGGGACTATATGGTGTCCCTGGACATCAAGGATGCTTACCTCCATGTCCCAATTTGCCCTTCTCACAAGGGTACCTCAGGTTCGTGGTACAAAACTGTCACTATCAGTTTCAGACGCTGCCGTTTGGATTGTCCACGGCACCCCGGGTCTTTACCTAGGTAATGGCCGAAATGATGATTCTTCTTCAAAGAAAAGGCGTCTTAATTATCCCTTACTTGGACGATCTCCTGATAAGGGCAAGGTCCAGAGAACAGTTGGAGGTCGGAGTAGCACTATCTCAAGTAGTTCTACGACAGCACGGGTGGATTCTAAATATTCCAAAATCGCAGCTGTCTCCGACGACACGTCTGCTGTTCCTAGGGATGATTCTGGACACAGTCCAGAAAAAGGTGTTTCTCCCGGAGGAGAAAGCCAGGGAGTTATCCGAGCTAGTCAGGAACCTCCTAAAACCAGGAAAAGTGTCAGTGCATCATTGCACAAGGGTCCTGGGAAAAATGGTGGCTTCTTACGAAGCGATTCCATTCGGCAGATTTCACGCAAGAACTTTTCAGTGGGATCTGCTGGAAAAATGGTCCGGATCGCATCTTCAGATGCATCAGCGGATAACCCTGTCTCCAAGGACAAGGGTGTCTCTTCTGTGGTGGCTGCAGAGTGCTCATCTACTAAAGGGCCACAGATTCGGCATTCAGGACTGGGTCCTGGTGACCACGGATGCCAGCCTGAACGGCTGGGGAGCAGTCACACAAGGAAAAAATTTCCAGGGAGTGTGATCAAGTCTGGAGACTTCTCTCCACATAAATATACTGGAGCTAAGAGCAATTTACAATGCTCTAAGCTTAGCAAGACCTCTGCTTCAAGGTCAGCCGATATTGATCCAATGGGACAACATCACGGCAGTCGCCCACGTAAACAGACTGGGCGGCACAAGAAGTAGGAGGGCAATGGCAGAAACTGCAAGGATTCTTCGCTGGGCGGAAAATCATGTGTTAGCACTGTCAGCAGTGTTCATTCTGGGAGTGGACAACTGGGAAGCAGACTTCCTCAGCACGACCTCCACCCGGGAGAGTGGGGACTTCATCGGGAAGTCTTCCACATGATTGTGAACCGTTGGGAAAGCCCAAAGGTGGACATGATGGCGTCCCGCCTGAACAAAAAACTGGACAGGTATTGCGCCAGGTCAAGAAACCCTCAGGCAATAGCTGTGGACGTTCTGGTAACACCGTGGGTGTACCAGTCGGTGTATGTGTTCCCTCCTCTGCTTCTCATACCTAAGGTACTGAGAATTATAAGACGTAGAGGAGTAAGAACTATACTCGTGGCTCCGGATTGGCCAAGAAGGACTTGGTACCCGGAACTTCAAGAGATGCTCACAGAGGACTCATGGCCTCTGCCGCTAAGAAGGGACTTGCTTCAGCAAGTACCATGTCTGTTCCAAGACTTACCGCGGCTGCGTTTGACGGCATGGCGGTTGAACGCCGGATCCTAAGGGAAAAAGGCATTCCGGAAGAGGTCATTCCTACCCTGGTCAAAGCCAGGAAGGAGGTGACCGCACAACATTATCACCACATGTGGCAAAAATATGTTGCGTGGTGTGAGGCCAGGAAGGCCCCACGAAGAAATTTCAACTCGGTCGATTCCTGCATTTCCTGCAAACAGGAGTGTCTATGGGCCTCAAATTGGGGTCCATTAAGGTTCAAATTTCGGCCCTGTCGATTTTCTTCCAGAAAGAATTGGCTTCAGTTCCTGAAGTCCAGAAGTTTGTTAAGGGAGTACTGCATATACAACCCCCTTTTGTGCCTCCAGTGGCACTGTGGGATCTCAACGTAGTTCTGGGATTCCTCAAATCACATTGGTTTAAACCGCTCAAATCTGTGGATTTGAAATATTTCACATGGAAAGTGACCATGATGTTGGCCCTGGCCTCGGCCAGGCGAGTGTCAGAATTGGCGGCTTTGTCTCACAAAAGCCCATATCTGATTGTCCATTCGGACAGGGCAGAGCTGCGGACTCGTCCCCAGTTTCTCCATAAGGTGGTGTCAGCGTTTCACCTGAACCAGCTTATTGTGGTACCTGCGGCTACTAGGGACTTGGAGGACTCCAGGTTGCTAGATGTTGTCAGGGCCCTGAAAATATAGGTTTCCAGGACGGCTGGAGTCAGGAAAACTGACTTGCTGTTATCCTGTATGCACCCAACAAACTGGGTGCTCTTGCTTCTAAGCAGACGATTGCTAGTTGGATGTGTAGTACAATTCAGCTTGCACATTCTGTGGCAGGCCTGCCACAGCCAAAATATGTAAATGCCCATTCCACAAGGAAGGTGGGCTCATCTTGGGCGGCTGCCCGAGGGGTCTCGGCTTTACAACTTTGCCGAGCTGCTACTTGGTCAGGGGCACACCCTGGCTGAGGAGGACCTGGAGTTCTCTCACTCGGTGCTGCAGAGTCATCCGCACTCTCCCGCCCGTTTGGGAGCTTTGGTATAATCCCCATGGTCCTGACGGAGTCCCCAGCATCCACTAGGACGTTAGAGAAAATAAGATTTTACTTACCGATAAATCTATTTCTCGTAGTCCGTAGTGGATGCTGGGCGCCCATCCCAAGTGCGGATTGTCTGCAATACTTGTACATAGTTATTGTTACAAAGAAATCGGGTTGTTATTGTTGTGAGCCGTCTGTTCAGAGGCTCCTACGTTGTCATACTGTTAACTGGGTTCAGATCACAAGTTGTACGGTGTGATTGGTGTGGCTGGTATGAGTCTTACCCGGGATTCAAAATCCTTCCTTATTGTGTACGCTCGTCCGGGCACAGTATCCTAACTGAGGCTTGGAGGAGGGTCATAGGGGGAGGAGCCAGTGCACACCACCTGATCCTAAAGCTTTATTTTTGTGCCCTGTCTCCTGCGGAGCCGCTAATCCCCATGGTCCTGACGGAGTCCCCAGCATCCACTACGGACTACGAGAAATAGATTTATCGGTAAGTAAAATCTTATTTTCTGGAGGCGAACAGAAAAAACTGCATCATTGTTTTGTTTCCCTTTTATATACGTTTGTGAATATTGTGTCATTTATTTCAGAAATGCATAAAAATTCAGTGTGATACAATCAACAAATAAATATTGAGATTTGATTTGTAAAAATGTATGTGAGCAGCCTTGTAGGGTTAGGTCCTACTAGCACCGTGGTATGAGCGGTTATCGGTGTATGTGGGCAGTGTACGTGTGTTTTGCACCGTGGTATGAGCGGATATCGGTGTTTGTGGGCAGTGTATGTGCTGCTTGCACCATGGTATGAGCGGATATTTGTGTATGTGGGCGGTGTATGTGCTGCTTGCACCATGGTATGAGCGGATATCGGTGTATGTGGGCGGTGTATGTGCTGCTTGCACCATGGTATGAGCGGATATTTGTGTATGTGGGCAGTGTACGTGCTGCTTGCACCATGGTATGAGCAGATATCTGTGTATGTGGGCAGTGTAAGTGCTGCTTGCACCATGGTATGAGCAGATATCGGTGTATGTGGGCAGTGTATGTGCGTCTTGCACCATGGTATGAGCGGATATCTGTGTATGTGCTGCTTGCACCGTGGTATGAGCGGATATCGGTGTATGTGGGCAGTGTATGTGCGTCTTGCACCATGGTATGAACGGATATCGGTGTATTTGGGCAGTGTATGTGCGTCTTGCTCCGTGGTATGAGCGGATATCGGTGTATGTGCGTCTTGCACCGTGGTATGAGCGGATATCGGTGTATGTGGGCAGTGTACGTGCGTCTTGCACCGTGGTATGAGCGGATATCTGTGTATGTGGGCAGTGTATGTGCTTCTTGCACCATGGTATGAACGGATATCGGTGTATATGGGCAGTGTATGTGCGTCTTGCTCCGTGGTATGAGCGGATATCGGTGTATATGGGCAGTGTATGTGCGTCTTGCTCCGTGGTATGAGCGGATATCGGTGTATGTGGGCAGTGTATGTGCGTCTTGCACCATGGTATGAGCGGATATCTGTGTATGTGGGCAGTGTACGTGCTGCTTGCACCGTGGTATGAGCGGATATCGGTGTATGTGGGCAGTGTATGTGCGTCTTGCACCATGGTATGAACGGATATCTGTGTATATGGGCAGTGTATGTGCGTCTTGCTCCGTGGTATGAGCGGATATCGGTGTATGTGGGCAGTGTATGTGCGTCTTGCACCATGGTATGAGCGGATGTCTGTGTATGTGCGTCTTGCACCATGGTATGAGCGGATATCGGTGTATGTGGGCAGTGTATGTGCGTCTTGCACCATGGTATGAGCGGATATCGGTGTATGTGCGTCTTGCACCATGGTATGAGCGGATATTTGTGTATGTGGGCAGTGTATGTGCGTCTTGCTCCGTGGTATGAGCGGATATCGGTGTATGTTGGCAGTGTACGTGCATCTTCCACCATGGTATGAGCAGATATCGGTGTATGTGGGCGGTGTACGTGCATCTTGCACCATGGTATAAGCGGATATCGGTGTATGTGGGCGGTGTATGTGCGTCTTGCACCGTGGTATGAGCGGATATCGGTGTATGTGGGCAGTGTACGTGCGTCTTGAACCATGGTATAAGCGGATATCTGTGTATGTGGGCAGTGTATGTGCGTCTTGCACCGTGGTATGAGCGGATATCTGTGTATGTGGGCAGTGTACGTGCTGCTTGCACCGTGTTATGAGCGGATATCTGTGTATGTGGGCAGTGTATGTGCGTCTTGCACCATGGTATGAACGGATATCGGTGTATATGGGCAGTGTACGTGTGTCTTGCACCGTGGTATGAACGGATATCGGTATATGTGGGCAGTGTACGTGTGTTTTGCACCGTGGTATGAGCAGATTTCGGTGTATGTGGGCAGTGTACGTGCGTCTTGCACCATGGTATGAGCAGATATCGGTGTATGTGGGCAGTGTACGTGCGTCTTGCACCGTGGTATAAGCGGATATCTGTGTATGTGGGCAGTGTATGTGCATCTTGCACCGTGGTATGAGCGGATATCGGTGTATGTGGGCAGTGTACGTGTGTTTTGCACCGTGGTATGAGCGGATATCGGTGTATGTGGGCAGTGTACGTGTGTCTTGCACCGTGGTATGAGCGGATATCGGTGTATGTGGGCAGTGTACGTGTGTCTTGCACCGTGGTATGAACGGATATCGGTGTATGTGGGCAGTGTACGTGTGTCTTGCACTGTGGTATGAGCAGATATCGGTGTATGTGCTGCTTGCACCGTGGTATGAGCGGATATCGGTGTATGTGGGCAGTGTACGTGCGTCTTGCTCCATGGTATGAACGGATATCGGTGTATGTGGGCAGTGTACGTGTGTCTTGCACCGTGGTATGAGCAGATATCGGTGTATGTGCTGCTTGCACCGTGGTTTGAGCGGATATCGTGTATGTGGGCAGTGTACGTGTGTTTTGCACCGTGGTATGAGCAGATATCGGTGTATGTGCTGCTTGCACCGTGGTATGAGCGGATATCGGTGTATGTGGGCAGTGTACGTGTGTCTTGCACCGTGGTATGAGCAGATATCGGTGTATGTGCTGCTTGCACCGTGGTATGAGCGGATATCCGTGTATGTGGGCAGTGTACGTGCGTCTTGCTCCATGTTATGAACGGATATCGGTGTATGTGGGCAGTGTACGTGTGTCTTGCACCGTGGTATGAGCAGATATCGGTGTATGTGGGCGGTGTATGTGCTGCTTGCACCGTGGTATGAGCAGATATCGGTGTATGTGGGCAGTGTACGTGTGTTTTGCACCGTGGTATGAGCGGATATCGGTGTATGTGGGCAGTGTATGTGCGTCTTGCACCATGGTATGAGCGGATATCGGTGTATGTGGGCAGTGTACGTACGTCTTGCTCCGTGGTATGAGCGGATATCGGTGTATGTGGGCAGTGTACGTACGTCTTGCTCCGTGGTATGAGCGGATATCGGTGTATGTGGGCAGTGTACGTACGTCTTGCACCGTGGTATGAGCGGATATCGGTGTATGTGGGCAGTGTACGTACGTCTTGCTCCGTGGTATGAGCGGATATCGGTGTATGTGGGCAGTGTACGTACGTCTTGCTCCGTGGTATCAGCGGATATCGGTGTACGTGCGTCTTGCACCATGGTATAAGCCCGGTATCTGAGCTGCTGACTGAGTGACGAGGCGGACTGAAGCAGAGGAGCAGCTGCGTGTGTTTTCTGTAATGTGTGTTTAGACTTTCTGATGTGCAGATCCAGGTCTCTGCAGGTCATATCTACAATCATGTATGTCTACCTGCATTGTAATCCGCTAGTTTAGCATTCCTCATGTTACTATACAAAGTGCAATTATTATATTTTTGTCCCCCTATATAGGCAATTTGGACATCTGGGCAATAACTGTGGAGGAAAGAGCAAAACATGACCAGCAATTCCACAGTCTCCAGCCAGCCGGGGGCTACATCACCGGTAATTATCACCCTGCCGGTCTGAGGCTCTTACACCTGCCCCCAGGCCCTACTAATGAAGCGTGATGTGTGGATTCCTTATATTCATGGTTATGACCGTCTGAAAATCCTATAGTTACCCTAACAGCGGGAGTGTCAGTCTGGTGAGCGCTGCGATCAGGCTGCGACATTCTGCTTTGTGGCTCTTCGTCTCCGCTATGAATTTCATATAAATGTGTAACCGCTATGTCAGCAAATGGGAATATAGCATATTGCATGTGCAGCTGATTATCACTCTGCCTGAAGATACAATCCTATAATAATGTCACTGTAAGAGACTTTTAGCTTAGTGCGCATTTCTCTATCGTCCTAAGTGGATGCTGGGGTTCCTGAAAGGACCATGGGGAATAGCGGCTCCGCAGGAGACAGGGCACAAAAGTAAAGCTTTTACAGGTCAGGTGGTGTGTACTGGCTCCTCCCCCTATGACCCTCCTCCAGACTCCAGTTAGATTTTTGTGCCCGGCCGAGAAGGGTGCAATTCTAGGTGGCTCTCATAAAGAGCTGCTTAGAGAGTTTAGCTTAGGTTTTTTATTTTACAGTGATTCCTGCTGGCAACAGGATCACTGCAACGAGGGACAGAGGGGAGAAGAAGTGAACTCACCTGCGTGCAGGATGGATTGGCTTCTTGGCTACTGGACATGAAGCTCCAGAGGGACGATCACAGGTACAGCCTGGATGGTCACCGGAGCCACGCCGCCGGCCCCCTCACAGATGCTGAAGCAAGAAGAGGTCCAGAATCGGCGGCTGAAGACTCCTGCAGTCTTCTTAAGGTAGCGCACAGCACTGCAGCTGTGCGCCATTTTCCTCTCAGCACACTTCACACGGCAGTCACTGAGGGTGCAGGGCGCTGGGGGGGGGCGCCCTGGGAGGCAAATGAAAACCTTTAAAAAGGCTAAAAATACCTCACATATAGCCCCAGAGGCTATATGGAGATATTTACCCCTGCCTAAATGTACTAAATAGCGGGAGACGAGCCCGCCGAAAAAGGGGCGGGGCCTATCTCCTCAGCACACGGCGCCATTTTCTGTCACAGCTCCGCTGGTCAGGAAGGCTCCCAGGTCTCTCCCCTGCACTGCACTACAGAAACAGGGTATAACAGAGAGGGGGGGCAAAATAAATGGCAATATATTAATATAAAAGCAGCTATAAGGGAGCACTTAATCATAAGGCTATCCCTGTCATATATAGCGCTTTTTGGTGTGTGCTGGCAGACTCTCCCTCTGTCTCCCCAAAGGGCTAGTGGGTCCTGTCTTCGTATAGAGCATTCCCTGTGTGTCTGCTGTGTGTCGGTACGTGTGTGTCGACATGTATGAGGACGTTATTGGTGTGGAGGCGGAGCAATTGCCAAATATGAGGATGTCACCTCCTAGGGGGTCGACACCAGAATGGATGCCTTTATTTGTGGAATTACGGGATAGCGTCAACTCGCTTAAGCAGTCGTTTGCCGACATGAGGCGGCCGGACACTCAATTAGTGCCTGTCCAGGCGCCTCAAACACCGTCAGGGGCTGTAAAACGCCCCTTGCCTCAGTCGGTCGACACAGACCCAGACACAGGCACTGATTCCGGTGGTGAAGGTGACGAATCAACCGTATTTTCCAGTAGGGCCACACGTTATATGATTTTGGCAATAAAGGAGATGTTACATTTAGCTGATACTACAGGTACCACTAAACAGGGTATTATGTGGGGTGTGAAAAAACTACCAGTAGTTTTTACCGAATCAGAAGAATTAAATGACGTGTGTGATGAAGCGTGGGGTGCCCCGATAAAAAACTGCTAATTTCAAAGAAGTTATTGGCTTTATACCCTTTCCCGCCAGAGGTTAGGGAGCGCTGGGAAACACCTCCTAGGGTGGACAAAGCGCTAACACGCTTATCAAAACAAGTGGCGTTACCCTCTCCTGAGACGGCCGCACTTAAAGATCCATCAGATAGGAGGATGGAAAATATCCAAAAAGGTATATACACACATACAGGTGTTATACTACGACCAGCTATTGCGACTGCCTGGATGTGCAGTGCTGGGGTAGTTTGGTCAGAGTCCCTGATCGAAAATATTGATACCCTGGACAGGGACAATATTTTACTGTCGTTAGAACAAATAAAGGATGCATTTCTTTATATGCGTGATGCACAGAGAGATATCTGCACACTGGCATCACGGGTAAGTGCTATGTCCATTTCGGCCAGAAGAGCTTTATGGACACGACAGTGGACAGGCGATGCGTAGAGGAGTTATTTGGGGTCGGTCTATCGGATTTGGTGGCCACGGCTACGGCCGGGAAATCCACCTTTCTACCTCAAGTCACTCCCCAACAGAAAAAGGCACCGACCTTTCAACCGCAGCCCTTTCGTTTCCTTTAAAAATAAGAGAGCAAAGGGCTATTCATATCTGCCACGAGGCAGAGGACGAGGGAAGAGACAGCAACAGGCAGCTCCTTCCCAGGAACAGAAGCCCTCCCCGGCTTCTACAAAAGCCTCAGCATGACGCTGGGGCTTCGCAAGCGGACTCGGGGGCGATAGGCGGTCGTCTCAAGAATTACAGCGCGCAGTGGGCTCACTCGCAGGTAAATCCCTGGATCCTGCAGATAATATCTCAGGGGTACAGGTTGAAATTAGAGACAGAGCCACCTCGCCGTTTCCTGAAGTCTGCTTTACCAACGTCCCCCTCAGAAAGGGAGACGGTTTTGGAAGACATTCACAAGCTGTATTCTCAGCAGGTGATAGTCAAGGTACCTCTTCTACAACAAGGGAAGGGGTATTATTCCACTCTTTTTGTGGTACCGAAGCCGGATGGCTCGGTAAGGCCTATTCTAAATCTGAAGTCCTTGAACCTGTACATAAAGAAGTTCAAGTTCAAGATGGAGTCACTCAGAGCAGTGATAGCGAACCTGGAAGAAGGGGACTTTATGGTATCCTTGGACATCAAGGATGCGTATCTCCACGTTCCAATTACCCCTCACACCAGGGGTACCTCAGGTTCGTTGTACAAAACTGTCACTATCAGTTTCAGACGCTGCCGTTTGGTTTGTCCACGGCACCTCGGGTCTTTACAAAGGTAATGGCCGAGATAATATTTCTTCTTCGAAGAAAAGGCGTATTAATTATCCCATACTTGGACGATCTCCTAATAAGGGCAAGGTCCAGAGAACAGCTAGAGATGGGTTTAGCACTATCTCAAGAGGTGCTAAAGCAGCACGGATGGATTCTGAATATTCCAAAATCCCAATTAATGCCGACAACTCGTCTGCTGTTCCTGGGGATGATTCTGGACACAGTTCAGAAAAAGGTTTTTCTTCCCGAAGAAAAAGCCAAGGAGTTATCTGACCTGGTCAGGAACCTCCTAAAACCAGGAAAGGTGTCTGTACATCAATGCACAAGAGTCCTGGGAAAAAATGGTAGCTTCTTACGAAGCAATCCCTTTCGGCAGATTCCATGCAAAGGGATCTGTTGGACAAATGGTCAGGGTCGCATCTTCAGATGCACCTGCGGATAACCCTGTCGCCGAGGACAAGGGTATCCCGTCTGTGGTGGTTGCAGGAGGCTCATCTATTGGAGGGCCGCAGATTCGGCATGCAGGATTGGATCCTGGTGACCACGGATGCCAGCCTGAGAGGCTGGGGAGCAGTCACACAGGGAAGAAATTTCCAGGGAGTGTGGTCGAGCCTGAAAAAGTCTCTTCACATAAGCATTCTGGAACTAAGAGCAATCTACAATGCTCTAAGCCAGGCGGAACCTCTGCTTCAAGGAAGACCGGTGTTGATCCAGTCGGACAACATCACGGCAATCGCCCATGTAAACAGACAGGGCGGCACAAGAAGCAGGAGGGCAATGGCAGAAGCTGCCAGGATCCTTCGCTGGGCGGAGAATCACGTGATAGCACTGTCAGCAGTATTCATCCCGGGCGTGGACAACTGGGAAGCAGAATTCCTCAGCAGACACGACCTTCACCCGGGAGAGTGGGGACTTCATCCAGAAGTTTTCCACATGCTATTAAACCGTTGGGTAAAACCAATGGTGGACATGATGGCGTCTCGCCTCAACAAAACACTGGACAGGTATTGCGCCAGGTCAAGAGATCCGCAGGCAATAGCTGTGGACGCGCTGGTAACACCTTGGGTGTACCAGTCGGTATATGTTTTTCCTCCTCTGCCTCTCATACCAAAGGTATTGAGGATTATACGGCAAAGAGGAGTAAGACTAGTGGCTCCGGATTGGCCAAGAAGGACTTGGTACCCGGAACTTCAAGAGATGGTCACGGACGATCCGTGGCCTCTACTTCTGAGAAGGGACCTGCTTCAGCAGGGTCCTTGTCTTTTTCAAGACTTACCGCGGCTGCGTTTGACGGCATGGCGTTTGAATGCCAGATCCTAAAAGGAAAAGGCATTCCAGAAGAAGTCATTCCTACCTTGATAAAGGCAAGGAAGGAAGTCACCGCGAAGCATTATCGCCGTATTTGGCGAAAATATGTTGCGTGGTGCGAGCAGCGGAGTGCTCCGATGGAGGAATTTCAACTGGGTCGTTTTCCTACATTTCCTGCAATCAGGATTGTCTGTGGGTCTCAAATTGGGATCTATTAAGGTTCAAATTTCGGCCCTATCAATATTCTTCCAAAAAGAATTGGCCTCAGTCCCTGAGGTCCAGATTTTTATCAAAGGAGTACTGCATATACAGCCTCCTGTGGTGCCTAAGGTGGCACCGTGGGATCTAAATGTAGTTTTAGATTTCCTCAAATCCAATTGGTTTGAACCACTAAAGAATGTGGATTTGAAATATCTCACATGGAAAGTGACTATGTTACTGGCCCTGGCTTCGGCCGGGAGAGTATCTGAACTGGCGGCTTTGTTTTATAAAAGCCCTTATTTAATTTTCCATTCGACATAGGGCAGAGCTGCGGACGCGTCCGCATTTTCTCCCTAAGGTGGTATCAGCGTTTCACCTGAACCAGCCTATTGTAGTGCCTGCGGCTACAGACGACTTGAAGGACTCCAAGTTGTTGGACGTTGTCAGAGCCTTAAAAATATACATTAAAGGACGGCTGGAGTCAGAAAATCTGACTCGCTGTTTATACTGTATGCACCCAACAAGTTGGGTGCACCTGCTTCTAAGCAGTCGATTGCTCGTTGGATTTGTAACAAAATTCAACTTGTACATTCTGTGGCAGGCCTGCCACAGCCTAAATCTGTTAAGGCCCATTCCGCAAGGAAGGTGGGCTCATCTTGGGCGGCTGCCCGAGGGGTCTCGGCATTACAACTCTGCCGAGCAGCTACGTGGTCAGGGGAGAACACGTTTGTAAATGTTTACAAATTTGATACCCTGGCAAAGGAGGACCTGGAGTTCTCTCATTCGGTGCTGCAGAGTCATCCGCACTCTCCCGCCCGTTTGGGAGCTTTGGTATAATCCCCATGGTCCTTTCAGGAACCCCAGCATCCACTTAGGACGATAGAGAAAATAAGAATTTACTTACCGATAATTCTATTTCTCGGAGTCCGTAGTGGATGCTGGGCGCCCATCCCAAGTGCGGATTATCTGCAATACTTGTACATAGTTATTGTTAACTAATTCGGGTTATTGTTTAGGAAGCCATCTTTCAGAGGCTCCTCTGTTATCATACTGTTAACTGGGTTTAGATCACAAGTTGTACGGTGTGATTGGTGTGGCTGGTATGAGTCTTACCCGGGATTCAAAATCCTCCCTTATTGTGTACGCTCGTCCGGGCACAGTACCTAACTGGAGTCTGGAGGAGGGTCATAGGGGGAGGAGCCAGTACACACCACCTGACCTGTAAAAGCTTTACTTTTGTGCCCTGTCTCCTGCGGAGCCGCTATTCCCCATGGTCCTTTCAGGAACCCCAGCATCCACTACGGACTCCGAGAAATAGAATTATCGGTAAGTAAATTCTTATTTTTACCAGCCACATATTGGCAGATAGTTATATTCTTCCCGACAGTGATGACATCAGTAGTGACTGCATCGTTTTCGGGCATGTCTGGAAATCCCCGCTCAGGCCGCTTTGTATACTGGCCACATCGGATCTGTCTGGCCGCCCATGGTGACCCAGTCGTAAGCCGATGTTGGCGGCTAGGACTATGCCGCAGGAACTGCTCCCATTCGAACGCTTTTTCTAAAACAATACTAGCTTTGGCGCCCGTTCACATCCTCATTTAAATGTCACTCACCTACTTCCTCCTTTTCTTTTTATTATGAGCTCCTGATACATTAGTTATTATTTATGTATTGATTTTATAGTGCACTTTTATTTGGAATGCAGAACACAGAAGTACAATTTGTGATTCTCCAGCTGTTGGGAGATTAGGTCCTGGAAAAACCACAAACTTCTTCCAGGAGTGCGGGAAGAACGCCAAGCGTACCGGAAGATTTATAGCGCCTCCTTCCATCCTGCGTTAATTGGCTCATTTTACAGTTCTTTTCCCGTTACTGTAGTTTGTGATTCTTCCGTAATATACTGGTATATGAATTTATGGCGGTACTTATGTCTCTTACTGGCATCAGGCTGTCTTGCAATGTGTTTGAGCTTTGTATTCTAGCATGCTCTGCCAGTTTCTCGCTAGAACATGCTGTGACTTGTAGTTCCGCAGCATCTTAAGAGCCACAGGTTGCTTATCCGTAGCTATTTAACCTTCGCAGTACCTGTGAGCGTTACATTCGCTTGCAGTTTTTAACATGGTAAACGGCTTTGCTTTGTAATGATGTAACGGACTGCAGAACAATGGCTGATCTCGCACATTGGCGTGTGACGCCCCAGCACCCCTGGTGAGATGTAGGCAATGTTAGAAATCGCTGACCTGCAGCACTGGCGGTGTGGACAGCAGAAATGATGACATACTGCCCTGTCTTTTACATCCCCCTGTTAATGGGAACTTCTCCTGCTAATCTGGCTCAGAATCTGATTAATCCTGAGGGATGGATGCACTGTATCCGAATACCGCTCGCTCCACCTACCCTCAGTCATTCATTTTATCAGGTTGATGCCAAGCTCAGGGAGTGTAATTCCATTAACGTGGCAATTACAGCCTGACGTATAGATTCCAGGCTGCTTCCCTTCCCGTCTGTAGTGGGAATCTGGCTTACTGTATGTTTGTTTTTTGGCTCCAAATCGAATTATCATTGCAGCAATTTAATCATCACTCACTGCTCATTGTAAGGCACAGTTGTTGGTATTTTTTCCAAGCACCCCCCATCCCTTCCACACACATACTCAGAAATATCTACTATAGGCTGTTTTAATGCTGATGTAATACTAAGATGTGTTTTTACTTTTGTACAATTGTCATATTCTACAGATGTGTCCTCTTACATCCTGCTGCAGTAACGCTAAACGGCCCTTGAAGTCGCGCCATGCCACCAAGAGTCTTGTTTTGCCATTTTTTTCTGTGAAAATGCGCCTTAGCCGCAAAGTTATGTAATAGGACGCACAAGCAGCTTCAGCTGATTAAAATATGCGGCATGCTATATTCTGCGTGTAATTGCGGTTCTATCTGCATCTGAAATGCCACGTTACAGTGTTTTCAACGAAAACTCTGTAATGTAGCGTTTTGTATGCAGATACAGGAGCAGAATCACACAGTATATAGGCATGCTGCATATCGTTTTAATCAGCAAAAGCTGCTTGTGCGTCCTATTACATGACTTTGCGTCTGAGATGCGTTTCTCTTACGTCCTAGTGGATACTGGGGTCTTGTACTTTAGTAACATGGGGTATAGATCGGGTACACTGGAGCCTTGGCATTTTTAAAACGTTTAGTGTGTGTGTATGTGTGTGCTGGCTCCTCCCCTCTATGCCCTTCCCACCGGACTCAGTTTAGAAAAATGTGCCCATGGAGCCGGGTGCACTTCTCTGGAGCTCCAGAGATTTTTTCTTTACTTTAAATGTAGTTTATTATTTTCAGGTAGCTCTGCTTGGCAGACAGACTACCTGCTTCGTGGGACTTAAAGGGGAGACCAAACCAACCTCCTGAGGATTAATGGTTTGTAATCCCAGCTGACAGGACACGGAGGTCCTGAGGTACTGATCACACATCGTTAGTATGTGTGCCCACACCGGCAGCTAGCCTCCACCCTCTAACAGATGCCGAAGATACTGGTGCGGTGAGTGTTACACCGGGGTCCCGGTTAGCGGGTCCCCTGTGCGGAATGGCGGCAGGTCGCACGGTGGTCACGGGCCCGGAGCTGCGGTGCCCGCTGCGAACAAACTGGCTTAGGGCTGCTACTCCACAGTGGTCAGTCTGTAAGGCTTTGTGTGGACTGTATACAGTACAGAAATAGTGTTTTACACCTTTTGCCAGTATAAAATTGAAAGGGACCGCGCACCATTGTGAGGGCCGGGGCTTTCCGAAGCGGGACCAGCGGCGGGAAGGCTCCATTTCCTTGCTGCTGCGGATCATCAAGGCTGCAGGCACACTGCTCCTCCAGGACCCACGCTGTTACAGGCTGTCAGAACTGGTACCAGGGGGGAGAGCGCCAGTGGTAGCGCCGCTGCACTGTTATTATATACACTACATACACTCTGTGCTGCTGTGTTCTGTGTGTTGGGTCCGCTCCTCTGTGTCACTCCAAAGGACTTTCTAGGGTCGGTGTGGGGCATTTAGCTGTGCTTTTTTGTACTGTATCATGTCTGAGGACTTAGTTATGTGTGCTGCTTGTAATTCTGCGGCATCTCTCACGTGTAAGCAATGTTCCTGGTCTCCTCAAGGAACCAGCTCACAGGCACCTGACTGGTTGGATAGCTTTAAAAGCATGATTCACAATGTAAATTCTGAGCTAGCAGCAGCTAAGCGAGAGATGCAGGTATTAAAACACTCCATACATTGTGTGGCTAGGGCAACAGTTACCATGAAGGCTTCACACAAACACTCCATGACACAGGTTTTCCACACTGATACTGATTCTGATCAGCCAGATGTGGATGATGATGATATGGACGAGGACAGTTTTCTGTCCATTGTGGTGGAGGCCCTCATTTTTGCTATAAGGGAGGTCCTTCACATACCGGAGGCGGAATCGGATGAGGAGATATATTTTCTCTAACGTCCTAGTGGATGCTGGGGACTCCGAAAGGACCATGGGGAATAGCGGCTCCGCAGGAGACTGGGCACAAAGTAAAAACTTTAGGACTAGCTGGTGTGCACTGGCTCCTCCCCCTATGACCCTCGTCCAAGCCTCAGTTAAGATTTTGTGCCCGAACGAGAAGGGTGCAATCTAGGTGGCTCTCCTGAGCTGCTTAGAGTAAAAGTTTAAATAGGTTTTTTCTCTAACGTCCTAGTGGATGCTGGGACTCCGTCAGGACCATGGGGAATAGCGGGCTCCGCAGGAGACAGGGCACATCTAAATAAAGCTTTTAGGATCACATGGTGCGTACTGGCTCCTCCCCCTATGACCCTCCTCCAAGCCTCAGTTAGGTTTTTGTGCCCGTCCGAGAAGGGTGCAATCTAGGTGGCTCTCCTAAAGAGCTGCTTAGAAAAAGTTTTTTTAGGTTTAAATCTCAGTGAATCCTGCTGGCAACAGGATCACTGCATCGAGGGACTTAGGGGAGAGATTTCCAACTCACCTGCGTGCAGGATGGATTGGAGTCTTAGGCTACTGGACACTTAGCTCCAGAGGGAGTCGGAACACAGGTCCTCCTGGGGTTCGTCCCGGAGCCGCGCCGCCGATCCCCCTTACAGACGCTGAAGACGGAGGTCCGGAAACCAGGCGGCAGAAGACTCCTCAGTCTTCATGAAGGTAGCGCACAGCACTGCAGCTGTGCGCCATTGTTGCTACACGTCTCACTGATTCAGTCACGGAGGGTGCAGGGCGCTGCTGGGGGCGCCCTGGGCAGCAATATTAAATACCTTTAGTGGCAAAATAAATACATCACATATAGCCATTAAGGCTATATGTATGTATTTAACCCAGGCCAGTTTTCTTAAAACCCGGGAGAAAAGCCCGCCGAAAAAGGGGCGGAGCTTATTCTCCTCAGCACTCAGCGCCATTTTCCTGCTCAGCTCCGCTGGTGAGGAAGGCTCCCAGGACTCTCCCCTGCACTGCACTACAGAAACAGGGTAACAAAGAGAAGGGGGGCATAATTTGGCGATATTGATATATTAAAAGCGCTTATATCAAAAACAACACCTTCTAGGGTTGTTTATATACATTTATAGCGCTTTTGGTGTGTGCTGGCAAACTCTCCCTCTGTCTCCCCAAAGGGCTAAGAGGGTCCTGTCTTCGATTAGAGCATTCCCTGTGTGGCTGCTGTGTGTCGGTACGTGTGTGTCGACATGTATGAGGACGATGTTGGTGTGGAGGCAGAGCAATTGCCGGTAATGGTGATGTCACCCCCTAGGGAGTCGACACCGGAATGGATGGCTTTAGTTATGTAATTACGTGATAATGTTAGCACATTACAAAAGTCAGTTGACGAAATGAGACGGCCGGAAAACCAGTTAGTACCGGCTCAGGCGTCTCAGACACCGTCAGGGGCTGTAAAACGTCCCTTACCTCAGTCAGTCGACACGGGTACCGACACAGATGAATCTAGTGTCGACGGTGAAGAAACAAACGTATTTTCCAATAGGGCCACACGTTATATGATCACGGCAATGAAGGAGGCTTTGCAGATCTCCGATACTGCTGGTACCTCAAAGAGGGGTATTATGTGGGGGGTGAAAAAACTACCTGTAGCTTTTCCAGAGTCAGAGGAATTGAATGACGTGTGTGACGAAGCGTGGGTTAACCCAGATAGAAAACTGCTAATTTCCAAGAAGTTATTGGCATTATACCCTTTCCCACCAGAGGTTAGGGCGCGCTGGGAAACACCCCCTAGGGTGGATAAGGCGCTCACACGTTTATCAAAGCAAGTGGCGTTGCCGTCTCCTGATACGGCCGCCCTCAAGGATCCAGCAGATAGGAGGCTGGAAACTACACTGAAGAGTATATACACACATACTGGTGTTATACTGCGACCGGCAGTAGCCTCAGCCTGGATGTGCAGTGCTGGGGTAGTGTGGTTGGATTCTCTGACTGAAAATATTGATACCCTGGATAGGGACAGTATTTTATTGACTCTAGAGCAATTAAAGGATGCTTTTCTTTATATGCGAGATGCTCAGAGGGATATTTGTACTCTAGCATCAAGAGTAAGCGCGATGTCCATATCTGCCAGAAGAAGTTTATGGACGCGACAGTGGTCAGGTGATGCGGATTCCAAAAGGCATATGGAAGTATTGCCATATAAAGGAGAGGAATTATTTGGGGTCGGTCTTTCGGACCTGGTGGCCACGGCAACTGCCGGCAAATCCACTTTTTTACCTCAGACCCCCTCCCAACAGAAAAAGACACCGTCTTTTCAGCCGCAGTCCTTTCGCTCCTATAAAAACAAGCGACCAAAAGGACAGTCTTATCTGCCGCGAGGCAGAGGAAAGGGTAAGAGAGGGCAGCAAGCAGCCCCTGCCCAGGACCAGAAGCCCGCCCCGGGTTCTACAAAGCCATCAGCATGACGCTGGGGCTTTACAAGCGGACTCAGGAGCGGTGGGGGGTCGACTCAAGATTTTCAGCAATCAGTGGGCTCGCTCACAAGTGGACCCGTGGATCCTGCAGATAATATCTCAGGGTTACATGTTGGAGTTCGAAAGGTCTCCCCCTCGCCGGTTCCTAAAGTCTGCTTTACCAACGTCTCCCTCAGAAAGGACGTCGGTTTTGGAAGCCATTCACAAGCTGTATTCTCATCAGGTGATAGTCAAGGTACCCCTCCTACAACAGGGAAAGGGGTATTATTCCACACTATTTGTGGTACCGAAGCCGGACGGTTCGGTAAGACCTATTCTAAACCTGAAATCCTTGAACCTGTACATACAGAAATTCAAGTTCAAGATGGAGTCACTCAGAGCAGTGATAGCGAATCTGGAAGAAGGGGACTTCATGGTGTCCCTGGACATAAAAGATGCTTATCTGCATGTCCCAATTTACCCCTCACACCAAGGGTATCTCAGGTTCGTGATACAAGACTGTCATTATCAGTTTCAAACGCTGCCGTTTGGTTTGTCCACGGCCCCTCGGGTCTTTACCAAGGTAATGACCGAAATGATGGTTCTTCTACGAAGAAAAGGCGTATTAATTATCCCTTACTTGGACGATCTCCTGATAAGGGCAAAGTCCAGAGAACAGCTGGAAGTCGTTGTAGCACTATCCCAGGTAGTGCTTCAGCAACACGGGTGGATTCTGAATCTTCCAAAATCTCAATTGACCCCGACAACTCGTCTGCTGTTCCTGGGAATGATTCTGGACACGGTTCAGAAAAAGGTGTTTTTCCCGGAGGAGAAAGCAAGGGAGTTATCCGAACTTGTCAGGAACCTCCTAAAACCAGGAACTGTGTCAGTACATCAATGCACAAGAGTCCTGGGAAAGATGGTGGCTTCTTACGAAGCGATTCCATTCGGCAGATTCCATGCACGGACATTTCAGTGGGATCTGCTGGACAAATGGTCCGGATCGCATCTGCACATGCATCAGCGGATAACACTGTCACCAAGAACAAGGTTGTCTCTCCTGTGGTGGTTGCAGAGTGCCCATCTGTTAGAGGGCCGCAGATTCGGCATACAGGACTGGGTCCTGGTGACTACGGATGCCAGCCTACGAGGTTGGGGAGCAGTCACACAGGGAAGAAACTTCCAGGGCGTGTGGTCAAACCTGGAGACGTCCCTTCACATAAATATACTGGAGCTAAGAGCGATCTACAATGCTCTAAGCCTGGCAAAATCGCTGCTTCAGGGTCAGCCGGTGTTGATCCAGTCGGACAACATCACGGCAGTCGCCCACGTAAACCGACAAGGCGGCACGAGAAGCAGAAGAGCAATGACAGAAGCTGCAAGGATTCTGCGCTGGGCGGAGAATCATGTCATAGCACTGTCAGCAGTGTTCATCCCGGGAGTGGACAACTGGGAAGCAGACTTCCTCAGCAGACACGACCTTCACCCGAGAGAGTGGGGACTTCATCCAGAAGTCTTCCACATGATTGTGAACCGTTGGGAAAGACCAAAGGTGGACATGATGGCGTCTCGCCTCAACAAAAAATTGGACAGATATTGCGCCAGGTCAAGAGACCCTCAGGCAATAGCTGTGGACGCTCTGGTAACACCGTGGGTGTACCAGTCAGTGTATGTGTTCCCTCCTCTGCCTCTCATACCAAAGGTACTGAGAATTATACGGAAAAGAGGAGTAAGAACAATACTGGTGGCTCCGGACTGGCCAAGAAGAACTTAGTATCCGGAACTTCAAGAGATGCTCACGGAGGATCCATGGCCTCTACCTCTAAGAAGGGTCTGCTTCAGCAGGGACCTTGTATGTTCCAAGACTTACCGCGTCTGCGTTTGACGGCATGGCGGTTGAACGCCGGATTCTAAAAGAAAAGGGCATTCCAGAGGAAGTTATTCCTACCTTGATTAAGGCTAGAAAGGAAGTGACTGTACAACATTATCACCGCATTTGGCGAAAATATGTTGCGTGGTGTGAGGCCAAGAAGGCTCCAACGGAAGAATTTCAATTGGGTCGATTCTTACATTTCCTGCAAGCAGGATTGTCTATGGGCCTAAAATTGGGGTCCATTAAAGTTCAAATTTCGGCCTTATCAATCTTCTTCCAGAAGGAATTGGCATCAGTGCCTGAAGTACAAACTTTTGTCAAAGGTGTACTACATATACAACCCCCAATAGTGCCTCCAGTGGCACCGTGGGATTTGAACGTAGTTTTGAATTTTCTCAAATCTCATTGGTTTGAGCCTCTAAAATCGGTAGATTTAAAATACCTTACATGGAAGGTAACCATGCTATTGGCCCTGGCTTCAGCCAGGAGAGTTTCAGAGTTGGCGGCTTTATCATACAAAAGCCCATATCTGATTTTCCATTCGGACAGGGCAGAACTGCGGACACGTCCTCATTTTCTCCCTAAGGTGGTTTCGGCTTTTCACTTGAACCAGCCTATTGTGGTGCCTGCGGCTACTAGCGACTTGGAGGACTCCAAGTTACTGGACGTTGTCAGAGCATTAAAAATATATATTTCAAGGACAGCTGGAGTCAGAAAATCTGACTCGTTGTTTATATTGTATGCACCCAACAAGATGGGTGCTCCTGCGTCTAAACAGACGATTGCACGTTGGATCTGTAGCACAATCCAACTTGCACATTCTGTGGCAGGCCTGCCACAGCCTAAATCTGTAAAGGCCCACTCCACAAGGAAAGTGGGCTCATCTTGGGCGGCTGCCCGAGGGGTCTCGGCATTACAACTTTGCCGAGCAGCTACGTGGTCAGGGGAGAACACGTTTGTAAAATTTTACAAATTTGATACTCTGGCTAAGGAGGACCTGGAGTTCTCTCATTCGGTGCTGCAGAGTCATCCGCACTCTCCCGCCCGTTTGGGAGCTTTGGTATAATCCCCATGGTCCTGACGGAGTCCCAGCATCCACTAGGACGTTAGAGAAAATAAGAATTTACTTACCGATAATTCTATTTCTCATAGTCCGTAGTGGATGCTGGGCGCCCATCCCAAGTGCGGATTGTCTGCAATACTTGTACATAGTTATTGTTACAAAGATCGGGTTATTACTATTGTTGTGAGCCATCTTTTCAGAGGCTACTTCGTTTTTTGTTATCATACTGTTAACTGGGTTCAGATCACAAGTTGTACGGTGTGATTGGTGTGGCTGGTATGAGTCTTACCCGGGATTCAAGATCCTTCCTTATTGTGTACGCTCGTCCGGGCACAGTACCTAACTGAGGCTTGGAGGAGGGTCATAGGGGGAGGAGCCAGTACGCACCATGTGATCCTAAAAGCTTTATTTAGATGTGCCCTGTCTCCTGCGGAGCCCGCTATTCCCCATGGTCCTGACGGAGTCCCAGCATCCACTACGGACTATGAGAAATAGAATTATCGGTAAGTAAATTCTTATTTTTATTTTCAGTGAGACCTGCTGGCAACAGGCTCACTGCATCGAGGGACTAAGGGGAGAAGAAGCGAACTCACCTGCGTGCAGAGTGGATTGGGCTTCTTAGGCTACTGTACATTAGCTCCAGAGGGACGATCACAGGCCCAGCAATGGATGGGTCCCGGAGCCGCGCCGCCGGCCCCCTTACAGAGCCAGAAGAGTGAAGAGGTCCGGAAAATCGGCGGCAGAAGACGTCCTGTCTTCAATAAGGTAGCTCACAGCACCGCAGCTGTGCGCCATTGCTCTCAGCACACTTCACACTCCGGTCACTGAGGGTGCAGGGCGCTGGGACGCAATGAAAATACCTTAAATGGCTAAAAATACATCACATATAGCTCCTGGGCTATATGGATGTATTTAACCCCTGCCAGTTTTCCACAAAAAAGCGGGAGAAAGGCCGCCGAAAAAGGGTCGGAGCCTATCTCCTCAGCACACAAGCGCCATTTTTTCCTCTCAGCTCCGTTGGAGGAAGGCTCCCTGACTCTCCCCTGCAGTCCTGCACTACAGAAACAGGGTAAAACAAGAGAGGGGGGGGCACTAAATTGGCATATTAATATATACAGCAGCTATATTAGGGAAAAACACTTATATAAGGTTATCCCTGTATATATATAGCGCTCTGGTGTGTGCTGGCAAACTCTCCCTCTGTCTCCCCAAAGGGCTAGTGGGGTCCTGTCCTCTGTCAGAGCATTCCCTGTGTGTGTGCTGTGTGTCGGTACGCTGTGTCGACATGTATGAGGAGGAAAATGGTGTGGAGGCGGAGCAATTGCCTGTGTTAGTGATGTCACCCCCTAGGGAGTCGACACCTGACTGGATGGTCTTATGGAAAGAATTACGTGATAGTGTCGGCACTTTACAAAAGACTGTTGACGACATGAGACAGCCGGCAAATCAGTTAATACCTGTACAGGCGTCTCAAACACCGTCAGGGGCTATAAAACGCCCGTTACCTCAGGTCGATACAGAGACTGACACGGACACTGACTCCAGTGTCGACGGTGAGGAAACAAACGTATTTTCCAGTAGGGCCACACGTTACATGATCACGGCAATGAAGGAGGTTTTGAACATTTCTGATACTACAAGTACCACAAAAAAGGGTATTATGTGGGGTGTGAAAAAACTACCCGTAGTTTTTCCTGAATCAGATGAATTAAATGAGGTGTGTGATGAAGCGTGGGTTTCCCCCGATAAAAAACTGCTAATTTCTAAAAAATTATTGGCATTATACCCTTTCCCGCCAGAGGTTAGGGCGCGTTGGGAAACACCCCCTAGCGTAGATAAGGCGCTCACACGCTTATCAAAACAAGTGGCGTTACCGTCTCCTGATACGGCCGCCCTCAAGGAACCAGCTGATAGGAAGCTGGAAAATATCCTTAAAAGTATATACACACATACTGGTATTATACTGCGACCAGCAATCGCCTCAGCCTGGATGTGCAGTGCTGGGGTGGCTTGGTCGGATTCCCTGACTGAAAATATTGATACCCTGGACAGGGACAATATATTATTGACTATAGAGCATTTAAAGGATGCATTTCTATATATGCAAGATGCACAGAGGGATATTTGCACTCTGGCATCAAGAGTAAGTGCGATGTCCATTTCTGCCAGAAGAGGATTATGGACGCGACAGTGGTCAGGGGATGCGGATTCCAAACGGCATATGGAAGTATTGCCGTATAAAGGGGAGGAGTTATTTGGGGTCGGTCTATCGGACCTGGTGGCCACGGCAACGGCTGGAAAATCCACCTTTTTACCCCAAGTCACCTCGCAGCAGAAAAAGATACCGTCTTTTCAGGCTCAGTCCTTTCGTCCCCATAAGGGCAAGCGGGCAAAAGGCCACTCATATCTGCCCCGGGGCAGAGGAAGGGGAAAAAGACTGCAGCAAACAGCCTCTTCCCACGAACAGAAGCCCTCCCCCGCTTCTGCCAAGTCCTCAGCATGACGCTGGGGCCTTACAAGCGGACTCAGGCACGGTGGGGGCCCGTCTCAAGAATTTCAGCGCGCAGTGGGCTCACTCGCAAGTGGACCCCTGGATCCTGCAGGTAGTATCTCAGGGGTACAAATTGGAATTCGAGACGTCTCCCCCTCACCGGTTCCTGAAGTCTGCTTTACCAACGTCTCCCCCCGACAGGGAGGCGGTATTGGAAGCCATTCACAAGCTGTATTCCCAGCAGGTGATAATCAAGGTACCCCTCCTACAACAGGGAAAGGGGTATTATTCCACGCTGTTTGTGGTACCGAAGCCGGACGGCTCGGTGAGACCCATTTTAAATCTGAAATCCTTGAACACTTACATAAAAAGGTTCAAGTTCAAGATGGAGTCACTCAGAGCAGTGATAGCGAACCTGGAAGAAGGGGACTATATGGTGTCTCTGGACATCAAGGATGCTTACCTCCATGTCCCAATTTGCCCTTCTCACCAAGGGTACCTCAGGTTTGTGGTACAGAACTGTCACTATCCGTTTCAGATGCTGCCGTTTGGATTGTCCACGGCACCCCGGGTCTTTACCAAGGTAATGGCCGAAATTATGATTCTTCTTCGAAGAAAAGGCGTCTTAATTATCCCTTACTTGGACGATCTCCTGATAAGGGCAAGGTCCAGAGAACAGTTAGAGGTCGGAGTAGCACTATCTCAAGTAGTACTACGACAGCACGGATGGATTCTAAATATTCCAAAATCGCAGCTGATTCCGACGACACGTCTGCTGTTCCTAGGGATGATTCTGGACACAGTACAGAAAAAGGTGTTTCTCCCGGAGGAGAAAGCCAAGGAGTTATCCGACCTAGTCAGGAACCTCCTAAGACCAGGCCAAGTGTCAGTACATCAATGCACAAGGGTCCTGGGAAAGATGGTGGCTTCTTACGAAGCGATTCCATTCGGCAGATTCCACGCAAGAACTTTTCAGTGGGATCTGCTGGACAAATGGTCCGGATCGCATCTTCAAATGCATCAGCGGATAACCCTGTCTCCAAGGATAAGGGTGTCTCTCCTGTGGTGGTTACAGAGTGCTCATCTCCTAGAGGGCCGCAGATTCGGCATTCAGGATTGGGTCCTGGTGACCACGGATGCCAGCCTGAGAGGCTGGGGAGCAGTCACACAGGGAAGAAATTTCCAGGGCTTGTGGTCAAGCATGGAAACGTCACTTCACATAAATATCCTGGAACTAAGGGCCATTTACAATGCCCTAAGTCAGGCAAGACCTCTGCTTCAGGGTCAGCCAGTGTTGATCCAGTCAGACAACATCACGGCAGTCGCCCACGTAAACAGACAGGGCGGCACAAGAAGCAGGAGGGCAATGATGGAAGTGGCAAGGATTCTTCGCTGGGCGGAGAATCATGTGATAGCACTGTCAGCAGTGTTCATTCCGGGAGTGGACAACTGGGAAGCAGACTTCCTCAGCAGACACGATCTTCACCCGGGGGAGTGGGGACTTCACCCAGAAGTCTTCCACATGATTGTGAACCGTTGGGAAAAACCAAAGGTGGACATGATGGCGTCCCGCCTCAACAAAAAACTGGACAGAGATTGCGCCAGGTCAAGGGACCCTCAGGCAATAGCTGTGGACGCTCTGGTAACACCGTGGGTGTACCAGTCAGTGTATGTGTTCCCTCCTCTTCCTCTCATACCAAAAGTACTGAGAATCATAAGAAGGAGAGGAGTAAAGACTATACTCGTGGCTCCGGATTGGCCAAGAAGGACTTGGTACCCGGAAATTCAAGAGATGCTCACGGAAGACCCGTGGCCTCTACCTCTAAGAAAGGACCTGCTCCAGCAGGGACCATGTCTGTTCCAAGACTTACCGCGGCTGCGTTTGACGGCATGGCAGTTGAACGCCGGATCCTGAAGGAAAAAGGCATTCCGGATGAAGTCATCCCTACCCTGATCAAAGCCAGGAAGGATGTAACCATACAACATTATCACCGTATTTGGCGTAAATATGTTGCGTGGTGCGAGGCCAGGAAGGCCCCTACAGAGGAATTTCAACTGGGTCGTTTCCTGCATTTCCTGCAAACAGGACTGTCTATGGGCCTAAAATTAGGATCCATTAAGGTTCAAATTTCGGCCCTGTCAATATTCTTCCAAAAAGAACTGGCTTCTGTTCCTGAAGTTCAGACGTTTGTCAAGGGAGTACTGCATATACAGCCTCCTTTTGTGCCTCCAGTGGCACCTTGGGATCTCAATGTAGTTTTGGGATTCCTAAAATCACATTGGTTTGAACCACTCACCACTGTGGAGTTAAAATATCTCACATGGAAAGTGGTAATGCTGTTAGCCCTGGCTTCAGCCAGGCGTGTCTCAGAATTGGCGGCTTTATCCTATAAAAGCCCTTACCTAATTTTTCATACGGACAGGGCAGAATTGAGGACTCGTCCTCAATTTCTCCCTAAGGTGGTTTCAGCATTTCACTTAAACCAGCCTATTGTGGTGCCTGCGGCTACTAGGGACTTGGAGGATTCCAAGTTGCTGGACGTAGTCAGGGCCCTGAAAATATGTTTCCAGGACGGCTGGAGTCAGGAAATCTGATTCGCTGTTTATCCTGTATGCACCCATCAAGCTGGGTGCTCCTGCTTCTAAGCAGACTATTGCTCGTTGGATTTGTAGTACAATTCAGCTTGCACATTCTGTGGCAGGCCTGCCACAGCCAAAATCTGTAAAAGCCCATTCCACACGGAAAGTGGGCTCATCTTGGGCGGCTGCCCGAGGGGTCTCGGCTTTACAACTTTGCCGAGCAGCTACTTGGTCAGGGGCAAACACGTTTGCTAAATTATACAAATTTGATACCCTGGCTGAGGAGGACCTGGAGTTCTCTCATTCGGTGCTGCAGAGTCATCCGCACTCTCCCGCCCGTTTGGGAGCTTTGGTATAATCCCCATGGTCCTTTCGTAGTCCCCAGCATCCACTAGGACGTTAGAGAAAATAAGAATTTACTTACCGATAATTCTATTTCTCATAGTCCGTAGTGGATGCTGGGCGCCCATCCCAAGTGCGGATTGTCTGCATTACTTGTACATAGTTATTGTTACAAAAATCGGGTTATTGTTGTTGTGAGCCATCTTTTCAGAGGCTCCTTCTGTTATCATGCTGTTAACTGGGTTCAGATCACGGGTTGTACGGTGTGATTGGTGTGGCTGGTATGAGTCTTACCCGGGATTCAAAATCCTTCCTTATTGTGTACGCTCGTCCGGGCACAGTATCCTAACTGAGGCTTGGAGGAGGGTCATAGGGGGAGGAGCCAGTGCACACCAGCTAGTCCTAAAGTTTTTACTTTGTGCCCAGTCTCCTGCGGAGCCGTTATTCCCCATGGTCCTTTCGGAGTCCCCAGCATCCACTACGGACTATGAGAAATAGAATTATCGGTAAGTAAATTCTTATTTTAACGTTAGAGTTCAGCTACCTTTCCGGTGTCTAAGGCGTTAAACTCCCTAGCCTAGGAAGCTTTGTTAAATCCTGATAAAAAATTTAAGGTTCCTAACAGGTTTTTATCTACCTTCCCGCGGATGATAGGAAGGTGTGGGAAAACCCACCGTCGGTCGATACCTCGGTATCCAGACTGTCAAAAAAATTGGTGCTGCCCGTACCTGGAGCGTAATCCCTAAAGGAGCCAGCTGACCATAAAATTGAGACAACACTCAAGGCAATATATACGGCAGCTGGTGCAGCATAGCGCCCTACAATTGTTTGTGAGTGGATCTCCAGGGCGGTGGTGTAGTGATCTGACAACATTATTGATGTTTAGATTCTCTTCCCCGAGATGAGGTAGTTACTCTGCTGCAACACATACAAGATGCTGCAAATTTTATGAGCGAGGCTGTAAATGAGTTGTGTAAGATAAATGGCCGCACTACTGCTATGGCGGTTTCAGCGCGCAGAGCTCTATGGTTATGTCAATGGGCGGCGGGCGCTGATTACAAGAAGGGTGTTTAAAATCTTCCCTTTACATGTGATGCCTTGTTTGGAGACGAATCGAACTAGTGGATCTCCCAAGTAATGGTGGATAAGTCTACCTACCTGCCGTCGGCTGCGCCACCTGCTAGACGTTCTTTCACCGGACCCTCCTTGCAGTCCTTTCGTGTGGCAAGGTGCAGAGGCAGGGGCTCCACCTCCTCCAAAGGATTTCGTGGTAAATCCCGTAAACCTGCTCCTGCCGTCTCCCTGGACCAGACCGCCGGATCCCCTGTCGCTAAACCCACACAATAGTGGTATATCTATCTTCAGAAAATATCCCCTGATGTGACAAAATAGTTTGAAACACATACAGAGAGGTTGAAAAATTAGTTCAGAATAGGCTGTTTCGTTTTATTTATTTTTAATCAACATCAACATATACATGTAACTGGATAACAGAGCAAGCCAGTAAAATACCTGTCAGAAATATGTATGTCTCTTGTGTGCGGCTGTCTGCCAGTAGTGTCTCTGTGAGTGCGGCTGTCTGCCAGTAGTGTCTCTGTGAGTGCGGCTGTCTGCCAGTAGTGTCTCTGTGAGTGATGCTGTCTGCCAGTAGTGTCTCTGTGAGTGATGCTGTCTGCCAGTAGTGTCTCTGTGAGTGCGGCTGTCTGCCAGTAGTGTCTCTGTGAGTGCGGCTGTCTGCCAGTAGTGTCTCTGTGAGTGCGGCTGTCTGCCAGTAGTGTCTCTGTGAGTGCGGCTGTCTGCCAGCAGTGTCTCTGTGAGTGCGGCTGTCTGCCAGCAGTGTCTCTGTGAGTGCGGCTGTCTGCCAGTAGTGTCTCTGTGAGTGCGGCTGTCTGCCAGCAGTGTCTCTGTGAGTGCGGCTGTCTGCCAGTAGTGTCTCTGTGAGTGCGGCTGTCTGCCAGTAGTGTCTCTGTGAGTGCGGCTGTCTGCCAGTAGTGTCTCTGTGAGTGCGGCTGTCTGCCAGTAGTGTCTCTGTGAGTGCGGCTGTCTGCCAGCAGTGTCTCTGTGAGTGCGGCTGTCTGCCAGTAGTGTCTCTGTGAGTGCGGCTGTCTGCCAGTAGTGTCTCTGTGAGTGCGGCTGTCTGCCAGTAGTGTCTCTGTGAGTGCGGCTGTCTGCCAGCAGTGTCTCTGTGAGTGCGGCTGTCTGCCAGCAGTGTCTCTGTGAGTGCGGCTGTCTGCCAGCAGTGTCTCTGTGAGTGCGGCTGTCTGCCAGCAGTGTCTCTGTGAGTGCGGCTGTCTGCCAGCAGTGTCTCTGTGAGTGCGGCTGTCTGCCAGCAGTGTCTCTGTGAGTGCGGCTGTCTGCCAGCAGTGTCTCTGTGAGTGCGTCTGTCTGCCAGCAGTGTCTCTGTGAGTGCGGCTGTCTGCAAGTAGTGTCTCATTGTCTCTCATGTGCTGCTGTGTGTGTATATATATATATATATATATATATATATATATATATATATATATATATATATATATATATATTTTTTTTTATATTATGTGTGTATATTACAATATGATATTTGGATATGGTTACAGATGGTGCTGTGCCAGCAGGGAGAGGTGTGTGCGCGCGCAACGAAGCTCCTTGCGGGCTCGTGACGTGGACACCCACAAGTGGGAATAGTCCCTGTTAGTCGGCATGTCGACTGTTGGGATTTTGAGGCGGCAGGATGTAGGCTTCGCTATTGTGACCCCGACGGTCACATAACTGCATCCCGGTAAAACATTGTGCAGGCATATTGGTTTTCTGATATGAAGTGGTATACTGAGCTTGTAAGCTTAGTAAACCGGTGAATGTTAATGTTAGGGGGATAATGAAGAGTCTGAGGGAAGTCTCAATAACTGAGGCAGGGTACACAGTTAAATGACCGGCGGGGTATGTCATTCTAGTTCGGCTGTAAACTACATATCGTGCCGATATCAGACAGGTGTGTACCCACCCTAAGTTTTCCTGGTACCGATAGTTTGGGAATCATCGGTGTTGAGCTACAGATGTACTTGACTTCTTTGAGCGGTGTACACTTTTCAGGCTCTGTTGTTGATGTGGTGTTTATAAGGGTAAGAGGACAAGAAAAATATCTGATGCAGTACCCTTATAGTATCCCTTCTTATTATATGCCTTCTTCTATCTTGAATTATTAGGGTATTTCATAAATAGTGTACACTTCTTTCTTATAAGTCATTATCCAAACTGGCATATGGGGCGTTACATCTAGTGCAGTGTCTTTAAACCACTAGTGTGCCCTGAGCAGTCTCCAGGTGTGCCGCCATAGAAGCAGAGCAAGGCTCGTCAGTGTTTTGCCGCTACTGAGGCCCTGGAACGATCAATACTGGTGGGTTTAGTGGTTGCAGAGCCAGTTCTTATTTTGGGCCCGGGCAGTGTTGGGCTCTTCTGGCTTTCTCAGATGTGGCTCAGGCGTTACCTATGGAGAAGCTGCGACATGACATCCTAGGACACGCAACTGCACCATGCATCACCATTATATTTGAGTGTGCCTTGGCAATATATAGATCTGGTTCAGTGTGCCGCGAGTTGTAAAAGGTTGAAAATCTCTGATCTAGTGGATGGCAATGACCTGAAAAACTGACAACAGTTATTACAAGAAGAAAGCTGGTGGAAGGTGGAACCTCATGAGAGACACCTAAATCAACGTCTTTAAACACCATTAAGAGTCTTCATCGACTCACGTCTTCTAGGTTACTTGGTGCCTATAGACTGGGGACACCACAGTAAGGTTCTGCTACGTCTACACGCCTTCCGTGGTTGATTATATTTTCTTGTCCGTGCTATAAGATTGAATTTACCTATTCAAAGAATATTTTGTTAGTTGGGCTGGTGTATGAGGTCTGTCCACTTTTTGGTTATGTTTGGGAGCACGGGGCTGCCTGTGACAGGGGGATGTGACATGATGTGAGGAAGGGAATAGAGGAAGCAGGAAGCCACAGATTGAGAGTTGTATAGTGGGAGGAGCAGGGTCACCTAGCGGCACACAGTAGTGATTTCAACTGTTGAACTGATGCATTTAGACCGTAGATTCAAACATACATAGAAAATAAATCTGTGATCGTGAGGGACCGTTCCTTTCTTACGAACATTAATCTTTCCTGTCAGTCCTTTTAAATGTTGCTGCAGGGAGCAGGTCTAGAACCCCCTATATTGATGAGTTTTGTTGGGTTCTGCGTTTTTATTAAACTATTAATTTACTCCACAGAAGTAACCTTGCTCCTGTCTGTGGTTTATGCTTGCTGTAATAGTTCTGTTCCACAGATTACTTTTTACTTGTGTGTTTATGACCCCTAAAGATGCTTTCAGGAGAGATGTAAAAGCAGATGGACTGATTATGTACCACAGTGCACGCACCATAGAGGTGACTGTGACTTGCAATAGACCATGCTCTCCAGCCGTTGTGGAACTACAAATCTTAGCATGCCATGCAGACCACTCAGGAGCCACAGTCTGCCTATCGCTGCTGATGACAACACAAACCATATTGTATTCCCGATTGTACGGCTCTGTTGTACTTTTACTATATCGTTAGCGAGACCTGATTGTAGTTTTACAGTTTTTATCATTCTTTGTAGTCATTTTTTTTTCTCTCCTTTATATTTTTCATTGCAGGAGACCAGGCCAGGAATTTCTTCCTCCAGTCCGGCCTACACCAACCAGTCCTGGCACAGATATGGTCAGTTTCATAGCGGAAAAGTTTTTTTTCCTGTGTGTTAACTTGTAAAGTAGCCGCAAAGTATCCTTTTTAAAGAGCTATCTTTACCGGCATTGAAAGGTTTGTCTTGCCAAACGGACCTATGTAATACCTGTGTACTCGCCGCACTGCCCTGTGCGGGAACTTCTGCGGTGAGGGATGGTAACGGCGTACTAAGGAGTTGCAGTTGCCGCTGCATTGTGCTGTATACTGCTTTCATGTAGCAAGTGCACTGTTCTCTTACTGTATACTGTTCCCAGACTGTACATAGATCATTTTTAGCATTCTTGTACAGAATCCCTTTACTATGCATTGACGCTACGAGACCTCCTGGGCATGTTTAATAAAGTAATACCCATAAATTGATTAGAGCGTTAAAGAAACAAAATGGGGTGTAACTGCTGGCTCTGCCGGGGTCCCCCCGTGTGGTCCTAATCCTCCATCCCCTCCTCTCTTCCCTCTGTATCCCCCCCCCCCCTCCCAGAGATAAGGGAAGAATTGTGTCTTCCTCTTACAGGGAATTACAGTTGCACTTTCATGTGGAGAAAACCATTTGCTCACGGCTGCTGTGCTGCTCTCGCTGATGCTGTGGTCTGACCCGTTTACTGGGAACCCAGCCAAAATGTATCTATTGAGTGTTGGAGCAGCAGCCACCGATAAAATGAAATCTTGTTAGCGAACTGTAATATCTGCGAGCGCAGCGGAGAGGGGGATGGCCGTGATGTATGAGAGGAGTATGGATAATAGGCGCAGTGTACGCTCCTATCTGAGTTGTGTATTCACATGTTCTTGGCACAACTGACTTTTGATGCAGTTTGTTACTAAGCCTGTGTACCTATTTTGATATTAACTATCAGGGTGTTTATTGTGTCTATCATTAGTGTGTTTGTATGTTAACGATTAACATTCTTGGGAATATAAATTAGGGTTAAGCTTAGTTACTGTACTTTACAGATGTTATGATACTCCAGCGTTACGTGCATGTAAATTATACACAATGGTGGGAAGGGGGGCAATTCAGTTGTGATATCACTAAAACCTGCACTGTTGGTGTGCCTTGAGGACCGCGGTTGGGAATGCCTGCTCTAAAAGGTTAATGAACACAGTACGCAATTGGCGTATGGAATACCGTAAGAGTACGCACGTAGCGTACAAACGCTTAGCCGTGGACGAGACACACGAGCGGCACGTTCGCTCACGGCTTAAAGCGTAAAGGCAAGCACGCTATAGGCTGCCGACTAACGTAATGATACGCTATCAGCGTAGCGGACGCTCGAGACCACGAGGAGATCACAAGCGGAGCTGACGCTCAGTGTTAAACCTTTGTAACAATATCATAAACAATGTACTTAAATTGTAAACCTTTGTGCAGTGATAAGGTGTAAATGCAACACAGTGTAACGTTGTTAGTTTAAAAGCTGTATGAGCGACTCTTACGCTCTGAGAACTCTTTAGCAATATAATAAACACTCAAATACCGGTCTAAGGGTCTAACACCTTTTAAGGGAGAGAATGAACGTTCAATCGCAAAAGAATACACAATACAAGTTATACACTACCAAACTAACATACCTAACCGAGTTACTACAGATAAAATACAACAAAGACACAATTACATTTAAGGGGGAAAGGAGAGAGAAGAATGGCTTACAACAAAATAGGAGATAAATATGGTTGCAGAGAACTTACGCACAAGGGGAACAATCGCAAGCGCCTTTCTGGATATCCAGCTCCCGATTATCAGTGATGAGAACCGTTGAGAAGAGTAGAGAGCTGGCCCAGATCGGCTTGTCTTTTTATACACTACACACAATACAGTACAATGGTCCCTACATTCTTATTGTTCATTGGACACAGGAATTTGTCTCTGCATTATAACAAAAGGTCATAGGTTGGTTCATACAGGTGGGCTGTGACTATTTCAAACTGCTCAGGTGGGAGGGAAACTGGGTTTCCCGCCGCATGGGTAATAAAGTGCAAATATAGTAAATGTCCATATACTTCTAATGTCCATAACTATACGCACGAGCGAGTAATCCGCTTCAAACCAACACCGGAATATTGCTAATTATATTCTCTTCCGATGGATACTAAACACCACTGTGTAACCCTGTCTGACCCTTCGTATCAAACAAAGAGGAATCTCTCTGTCCCCGAACATGCTATATTAACTAAACTTTCAGATTCTATCAAAAGGGACCATAATCTACAAAATACATTATATGACTAAAATATGTTATGATTGAGTCGCCCGCTAGACGCACTCAAACTCTACCGTAAATGCGCATACCGTGCGCCTGCGAGTGCACGCGACTGCGAGTATACGCACGCACGGGAGAGCTCATGCTCGTGCAGCGGGCACACGCATGAGGTGCATATATGGCAATGTGCAGCGTGATATTTTTCTGACTTTGACAGTCCACCCTTTGGCAGTCACCAATAACTGCCACTTCCTAAAACAGTTCAAAAAGAGAAAAATATATGTCATGTATAATACATTTCTATGATTGGGTAGGGGAGAAGAGAAGAAGGTGGGAAAACGGTATGACCTAGTGAGATAGTAGAAGCATGTATGTATGAGTCCATGTTTGAGGGGTCATGTATCATTGTGCCGTACGTGTTTTAAATCAAGCTTCGAGGTATTGCGAAGTATACATTTGAATTCCTTCTTATCCCGTGGTACGAGTCTGTGGATGGGCTGTCAAACTTTACCGAGCTCTTTTCGGCTTTTGGTTGCAACAAAATGGGGGAGCACATTTTAGTTGATGATACATGAATGGGGGGATATGTGAGTGCTGATATCTGTGCCTATATTCCCTATCGACTATGTGTGTTATTACCTGAAGGTTGTAGAGATGAAGATAAGGAGCAATTATGGTAAATGCAGTCATAAACTATGTGAGTTTAATATACATTTGTTGATTGAAGTCTTGTCTGATGTCTTGTCTTGATGTACATGTTGACTGTAGTCTCTTTGGGCTTTTGCCAAAATGCGAGCAAAAGCTTTCTCAATGTCCATAGACTTACAAAAAGTGTTGGGCTAGCGTAAAATTAAAGTTACTAGGGATATGGGGGGTCTATGGCATAGTCCATCAGTTGTCTGTGTAAAAGGTTGTCAAATTCTTCTTCCAAGCAGATGTCTTTTTACCTTGGAGGAAAACAAAGGAGAAACGGGTGAAAGAAACGGACCGTGGAATCACATTTTCATCACAACATTGTCTCTATCGTTGGGTCGTAAATCAAATCAGTCGTTGTTATTACAGTATCTTCACTTCTTAAACTCATCACTCGGGCGCTACGTTTACACTTTGTTAAAACCCGAACGCATCTAAATATCAGACCGACCAATATGATGACACCCAGAATACACAAAAGAAATTTCCCTACATCCATGATAATTCCTTGAGCCCATTCTCCTAAACCAGAGAACCAATTTCGCGGGTTCATCCATGACACCCAACCGGTCAGCTCATTACCCACAGCAGCGAGGGTGAGATTGTGTCTCCTGCGGAACTCCCACTTTAATTGGAGAATGTCGTCCATCTTTTGGTCTATGACCTCGACCGGGTCCTCGGTGCTATTCGTAATATAAGTGCAGCATTTTACGCCGTACTGCGTTGCCAGTGTGACACAATATCCACCCGTCACTGCCGTGAGATAATTAAGAACCATCCTATGCTGAACCAGTTCTGTTTTATAAGCTTGGAGCTCCCTTCCGGTATACCTGAATGTGTCATCATACATTTCAGTGATATTGTCTAATAAATTTGCAAGCGCAGATATATATTTATAATTTCTCTATCGTCCTAGTGGATGCTGGGGTTCCTGAAAGGACCATGGGGAATAGCGGCTCCGCAGGAGACAGGGCACAAAAGTAAAGCTTTCCGATCAGGTGGTGTGCACTGGCTCCTCCCCCTATGACCCTCCTCCAAGCCAGTTAGATTTTTGTGCCCGGCCGAGAAGGGTGCAATCTAGGTGGCTCTCCTAAAGAGCTGCTTAGAAAAGTTTAGCTTAGGTTTTTTATTTTACAGTGAGTCCTGCTGGCAACAGGATCACTGCAACGAGGGACTTAGGGGAGAAGAAGTGAACTCACCTGCGTGCAGGATGGATTGGCTTCTTGGCTACTGGACATCAGCTCCAGAGGGACGATCACAGGTACAGCCTGGATGGTCACCGGAGCCTTGCCGCCGGCCCCCTTGCAGATGCTGAAATAAGAAGAGGTCCAGAATCGGCGGCAGAAGACTCCTCAGTCTTCTAAAGGTAGCGCACAGCACTGCAGCTGTGCGCCATTTTCCTCTCAGCACACTTCACACGGCAGTCACTGAGGGTGCAGGGCGCTGGGAGGGGGGCGCCCTGGGAGGCAAATGAAAACCTATTTTGGCTAAAAATACCTCACATATAGCCTCCGGAGGCTATATGGAGATATTTAACCCCTGCCAGAATCCGTTAAGAGTGGGAGACGAGGCCGCCGAAAAAGGGGCGGGGCCTATCTCCTCAGCACACAGCGCCATTTTCCCTCACAGAAAGGCTGGAGGGAAGGCTCCCAGGCTCTCCCCTGCACTGCACTACAGAAACAGGGTTAAAACAGAGAGGGGGGGCACTAATTTGGCGTTAGAAATATATAAAAAAAAGATGCTATAAGGGAAAACACTTATATAAGGTTGTCCCTATATAATTATAGCGTTTTTGGTGTGTGCTGGCAAACTCTCCCTCTGTCTCTCCAAAGGGCTAGTGGGTCCTGTCCTCTATCAGAGCATTCCCTGTGTGTGTGCTGTGTGTCGGTACGTGTGTGTCGACATGTAGGAGGACGATGTTGGTGAGGAGGCGGAGCAATTGCCTGTAATGGTGATGTCACTCTCTAGGGAGTCGACACCGGAATGGATGGCTTATTTAGGGAATTACGTGATAATGTCAACACGCTGCAAGGTCGGTTGACGACATGAGACGGCCGACAAACAATTAGTACCGGTCCAGACGTCTCAAAAACACCGTCAGGGGTTTTAAAACGCCCGTTTACTTTAGTCGGTCGACACAGACACAGACAGGGACACTGAATCCAGTGTCGACGGTGAATAAACAAACGTATTCCTTATTAGGGCCACACGTTAAAGGCAATGAAGGAGGTGTTACATATTTCTGATACTACAAGTACCACAAAAGAGGGTATTATGTGGGATGTAAAAAAACTACCATAGTTTTTCCTGAATCAGATAAATTAAATAAAGTGTGTGATGATGCGTGGGTTCCCCCCGATAGAAAATTATGGGCGGTATACCCTTTCCCGCCAGAAGTTAGGGCGCGTTGGGAAACACCCCTTAGGGTGGATAAGGCGCTCACACGCTTATCAAAACAAGTGGCGTTACCGTCCCCTGATACGGCTGCCCTCAAGGAACCAGCTGATAGGAAGCTGGAAAATATCCTTAAAAGTATATACACACATACTGGTGTTATACTGCGACCAGCGATCGCCTCAGCCTGGATGTGCAGAGCTGGGGTGGCTTGGTCGGATTCCCTGACTAAAAATATTGATACCCTTGACAGGGACAGTATTTTATTGACTATAGAGCATTTAAAGGATGCATTTCTATATATGCGAGATGCACAGAGGGATATTTGCACTCTGGCATCAAGAGTAAATGCGATGTCCATAACTGCCAGAAGATGTTATGGACACGACAGGGGTCAGGTGATGCAGATTCCAAACGGCACAAAGGTGTATTGCCGTATAAAGGAAGAGGAGTTATTTGGGGTCGGTCCATCGGACCTGGTGGCCACGGCAACTGCTGGAAAATCCACCGTTTTTACCCTAAGTCACATCTCTGCAGAAAAAGACACCGTCTTTTCAGCCTCAGTCTTTTCGTCCCTATAAGATCATATCTGCCCAGGGATAGAGGAAAGGGAAGAAGACTGCAGCAGGCAGCCCATTCCCAGGAACAGAAGCGTTCCACCGCTTCTGACAAGTTCTCAGCATGGCGCTGAGACCGTACAGGACCCCTGGATCCTACAAGTAGTATCCCAGGGGTACAGATTGGAATGTCGAGACGTTTCCCCTTCGCAGGCTCCTGAAGTCTGCTTTACCAAGGTCTCCCTCCGACAAGGAGGCAGTATGGGAAAAAAATTCACAAGCTGTATTCCCAGCAGGTGATAATTAAATTACCCCTCCTACTACAAGAAAAGGGGTATTATTCCACACTATATTGTGGTACTGAAGCCAGAAGGCTAGGTGAGACTTATTCTAAAGCTAAAAAATTTTTGAACACTTACAAAGGTTCAAATCAAGATGGAGTCACTCAGAGCAGTGATAACGAACAGGAAGAAGGGGACTATATAGTGTCCCGGGACATCAGGGATGCTTACCTCTATGTCCCAAATTTGCCCTTCTCACTAAGGGTACCTCAGGTTCGTGGTGCAGAACTGTCACTATCAGTTTCAGACGCTGCCGTTTGGATTGTCCACGGCACCCCGGGTCTTTACTAAGGTAATGGCCGAAATGATGATTCTTCTTCGAAGAAAAGGCGTCTTAATTATCCCTTACTTGGACGATCTCCTGATAAGGGCATAGTCCAGGGAACAGTTGGAGGTAGGAGTAGCACTATCTCGGATACTGCTACAACAGCACGGGTGGATTCTAAATATTCCAAAATCGCAGCTGATCCCGACGACACGTCTGCTGTGCCTAGGGATGATTCTGGACACAGTCCAGAAAAAGGTGTTTCTCCCGAAAGAGAAAGCCAGGGAGTTATCCGAGCTAGTCAGGAACCTCCTAAAAACAGTGCATCATTGCACAAGGGTCCTGGTAGAAAATGGTGGCTTCCTACGAAGCAATTCCATTCGGCAGATTTCACGCAAGAACTTTTCAGTGGGATCTGCTGGACAAATGGTCCGGATCGCATCTTCAGATGCATCAGCGGATAACCCTATATCCAAGGACAAGGGTGTCTCTCCTGTGGTGGTTATAGAGTGCTCATCTTCTAGAGGGCCGCAGATTCGGCATTCAGGATTGGATGCTGGTGACCACGGATCCCAGCCCGAGAGGCTGGGGAGCAGTCACACAAGGAAAAAATTTCCAGGGAGTGTGATCAAGTCTGGAGACTTTTCTCCACATAAATATACTGGAGCTAAGGGTAAATTTATAATGCTCTAAGCTTAGCAAGACCTCTGCTTCAAGGTCAGCCGGTATTGATCCAGTGGGAAAAACATCACGGCAGTCGCCCACGTAAACAGACAGGGCGACACAAGAAGCAGGAGGGCAATGGCAAAAACTGCAAGGACTTTTCGCTGGGCGGAAAATCATGTGATAGCACTGTCAGCAGTGTTTCATCCCGGGAATGGAAACTGGGAAGCAGACTTCCTCAGCAGGCACGACCTCCACCCGGGAGAGTGGAAACTTCATCGGGAAGTTTTTTCCACATGATTGTAAACCGTTGGGAAATACCAAAGGTGGACATGATGGCGTCCCGTCTGAACAAAAAACGGGACAGGTATTGCGCCAGGTCAAGAGACCCTCAGGCAATAGCTGTGGACGTTCTGGTAACACCGTGGGTGTACCAGTCGGTGTATGTGTTCCCTCCTCTGCTTCTCATACCTAAGGTGCTGAGAATTATAAGACGTAGAGGAGTAAGAACTATACTCATGGCTCCGGATTGGCCAAGAAGGACTTGGTACCCGGAACTTCAAGAGATGTTTACAGAGGTCTTATGGCCTCTGCCGCTAAGAAGGGACTTGCTTCAGCAAGTACCATGTCTGTTCCAAGACTTACCGCAGCTGCGTTTGTTGGCATGGCGGTGGAACGCCGGATCCTAAGGGAAAAAGGCATTCCGGAAGAGGTCATTCCTACCCTGGTCAAAGCCAGAAAGGAGGTGACCGCACAACATTATCACCACATGTGGCGAAAATATGTTGCGTGGTGTGAGGCCAGGAAGGCCCCACAAATAAATTTCAACTCTGTCGATTCCTGCATTTCCTGCAAACAGGAGTGTCTATGGGCCTCAAATTGGGGTCCATTAAGGTTCAAATTTCGGCCCTGTCAATTTTCTTCCAGAAAGAATTGGCTTCAGTTCCTGAAGTCCAGAACTTTGTCAAGGGAGTATTGCATATACAACCCTCTTTTGTGCCTCCAGTGGCACTGTGGGATCTCAACGTAGTTCTGGGATTCTTCAAATCACATTGGTTTAAAACCAGTCAAATCTGTGGATTTGAAGCATCTCACATGAAAAGTGACCATGTTCTTGGCCCTGGCCTGGACCAGGCGAGTGTAAAATTGGTGGTTTTTTTCTCAAAAAAGCCCATATTTGTTTGTCCATTCGGACAGGGCAGAGCTGCGGACTCGTCCCCAGTTCTCTCCCTAAGGTGGTGTCAGTGTTTCACCTGAACCAGCTTATTGTGGTGCCTTGCACCTACTAGGGACTTGGAGGACTCCAAGTTGCTAGATGTTGTCAGGGCCCTGAAAATATAGGTTCCAGGACGGCTGGAGTCAGGAAAACTGACTTGCTGTTATCCTGTATGCACCCAACAAACTGGGTGCTCTTGGTTTTAAGCAGACTATTGCTAGTTGGATGTGTAATACAATTCAGCTTGCACATTCTGTGGCAGGCCTGCCACAGCCAAAATATGTAAATGCCCATTCCACAAGGAAGGTGGGCTCATCTTGGGCGGCTGCCCGAGGGGTCTCTGCTTTACAACTTTGCCGAGCGGTTATTTAGTCGGGGGCAAACACGTTTGTAAAATCCTACAAATTTGATACCCTGGCTAAGGAGGACCTGGAGTTCTCTCATTCGGTGCTGCAGAGTCATCCGCACTCTCCCGCCCGTTTGGGAGCTTTGGTATAATCCCCATGGTCCTTTCAGGAACCCCAGCATCCACTAGGACGATAGAGAAAATAAGAATTTACTTACCGATAATTCTATTTCTCGGAGTCCGTAGTGGATGCTGGGCGCCCATCCCAAGTGCGGATTATCTGCAATACTTGTACATAGTTACAAAAATCGGGTTATTATTGTTGTGAGCCATCTTTTCAGAGGCTCCGCTGTTATCATACTGTTAACTGGGTTTAGATCACAAGTTGTACGGTGTGATTGGTGTGGCTGGTATGAGTCTTACCCGGGATTCAAAATTCCTCCCTTATTGTGTACGCTCGTCCGGGCACAGTACCTAACTGGCTTGGAGGAGGGTCATAGGGGGAGGAGCCAGTGCACACCACCTGATAGGAAAGCTTTACTTTTGTGCCCTGTCTCCTGCGGAGCCGCTATTCCCCATGGTCCTTTCAGGAACCCCAGCATCCACTACGGACTCCGAGAAATAGAATTATCGGTAAGTAAATTCTTATTTTATCACTCCTCTGGCGGTACGAGTGATATCTAACGCGATTAGGAATTGAATCCCGGTGGATTCATGGATCAGGTCAGAGGCCGGATGCTCTGTTCTTTCTATCAGGTGCCGTTTAACGATGTGCTCGTAATGAGTGTGAGTATAAGGAGCTTGGGCACTGCGGTGAATATCCTTCATTTTAGTGTGGGATACGGTCATTACCTCAGGCAGTACTTTTCCAATATAACATAACCCTTCTGAGTTTGGGGCAAGCCACTTATACGCCTTCCTCCCGCATATGAAATATGCATCATCGGGGAGAACATATGGGACGGAGTAGGACATAACCATATTACACATTTTCCTTATGAAACCTCCTAACCCTAATTCTCCCATCTGTTTAGTACACGTATCAGTTTGTACGATATGTGCACAGTATCCTGGTGATACTTCTCCAACTCTCATGATCCTACTTCCTAGGGTATACCTATATCGGAAATATTTTCCACTACCGACTATGTGGCGTATAAGTTCTGTATCTGTAGGCATTCTATCGGCTCTGTATGAAAAAGTCATGGTTTGGTTATTCCATGACACTTCCCAATTTCCCGGCTTTCGGGGATTGGAATTGTTAAAACATACTAGGGATCTATCCACATGATATTGGTGGAGCTTCAAACTAGGAGGACTGGAGATATTAAACCTCCTGTCCACCGGCCTCCCACCACTTAGCTCAAGTACCTCCCCTATAGTTAAAGGGAATGGCACTAATCCTGATTTGCTATGGCCTTGAGGTACTTGAGAGCATACCCAACAATCTGTCTGATTTAACACTTTACCCACTAAGGAGTGATAGTCACTCAATGGATGCCGGTCCATGTGGATATTAAAACTGGACTGACATTTCTTGATGCACCCATCCTCAACTACACTGTTACAGAGTCTACAGATACAGTTCTCTTCAGCTAACAATCCTTCACAATTCCTCCTATTGTCAATGCTATCGGATCGTTTTCTGATACTCGCCTTTGCTTGATGATTATGTTGTTCTTGGAAATCTACGCCTCCAACTTTGTCATCAGAACCCATTCCAGAACCTCTCTCGACCTCCCTGGTACTCTCGCCGGAACAGACTGCTCTGGTCAACATCATGGTCAACAGGAAAATCCGGATCACAGTGTCTTGGGGCAAGTCCATCTTATAGGAGGAAATGGAGAAGAATGAGAAGGGGGAAAGAAATAATTGAGGGAGATGGGATGGGAAGTGGAGAAAAACAATAAAAGGGAACAGGGAATCGACAACTGCCTCCGATCTTATTATTCTCAATGCTCAGGTGCCGTCTCAGTCCTCCTGAAACAGACACTCCAGTGATACAACTTCCTCTACCGTCTGTTCTTTATCACGGGACCTCTCTGGATCAGCAACCTTCTTACAATGCTACGAATGGACCCAAGTCTCTCTCTCGGCAACCTTCAATGCTGTCGTGCTAGTCAATAAGACTTGGTATGGTCCTTCCCATCTGTCAATAAGGCAACCTGAGCGTAGAAAATTCCGTATCATTACATAATCCCCAGGTTCAATGTCATGACAATTACTATCTGGCAGATCAGGAATCACCAACTTCAAATTATCATTCTGATTCCTTAGCTGTTGACTCATCTTAACCAGATACTTTACAGTCACTTCATTGTTACACTTCAAATCATCCTGAGGGTTAATCATAACATGCTGTTGTCGACCGAACAGAATTTCAAAAGGGGACAGATTAAGAGGGGACCTGGGAGTGGTTCTGATGCTGTATAATACAATGGGCAAAGCTTCTGGCCATGTCAATCCTGTTTCCGCCATAACATTGCTCAATTTATTTTTAATAGTGCTGTTCACTCTTTCTACTTTCGCACTCGCCTGGGGGCGGTATGGAGTGTGCAGCTTACTATCAATTCCCATCAACTTACACATTCCTTGAAAGACATCACCTGTAAAATGGGTACCCCTATCACTTTCAATTATTCTAGGGATACCGTATCTACACACAAATTCCTGCACAATTTTCTTAGCAGTAAACATAGCGGTGTTTGTGGCCGCAGGAAATGCTTCGACCCAATTTGAAAACACATCTATACAAACTAGTACATACTTCAAATTTCGACAAGGGGGTAATTGTATGAAATCAATTTGTATCACCTGAAAAGGGCCGCCTGTAGGTGGGATATGAGATGGTTCTGTTGGTATTGCCTTTCCGATATTCTTCCTCAAGCAGGTGAGGCATGTCATTGCCCTTTTTCCCGCATGGGAGGAAAATCCTGGGGCGCACCAATATGCTCTTACCAACTTGCACATCCCTTCCTTGCCTAGATGAGTCAGCCCATGTGCTGCTTCCGCTAAACTTGGAAGGTATGCTCTGGGTGCCACTGGTTTACCCTGCCCATCTGTCCAGAGTCCTGAGGACTCCTGGCCATATCCTTTTGCCCTCCAAACTGCCTTTTCCTGTGTGGAACACAAATTTTGCATTTCACACAATTTCTGTGTGTTGACGGTATTAAATATCATCAGTTGTGTGGTGTCTGTTTGTCTGGGGGTACCAGCTGCTAACTTAGCAGCTTCGTCTGCTCGGCTGTTACCAAGTGATACCGGGTCTTGGCTATATGTATGTGCTTTACACTTGATAACAGCCACTCTGTCGGGTTCCTGTATCGCTGTTAGAAGCCTTTTGATGTGGGCTGCATGCGCTACCGGTGTACCAGCTGCCGTCATGAAATTTCTGAGGCGCCATAGAGCTCCGAAATCATGGACTACGAATGCGTATCTAGAATCGGTATAGATATTGGCTGATTTGCCCTTAGCCAATTCACATGCTCTGGTTAGGGCAACCAGTTCAGCAACCTGGGCTGAGTGAGGTGGGCCTAGCGGTTCTGCTTCTATGGTGCCTTGGTCATCTACGACTGCATATCCAGTACACAAGTCTCCCGAGTCCGTCTGTCTGTGACAACTACCGTCGGTGTAGAAAGTAAGATCTACATCTTCCAGTGGGTTGTCACTGATGTCAGGCCTTGCCGTGAAATTTTGGGTCAAATATTCCATACAATCATGCGTGTCATCCCCTGTCTTAAATCCTCCTTCACTATTACTCTCATCCTCCACCCTTTGTGCCTGTCCAGGCACACCTGGGAGATACGTTGCCGGATTTAATGCACTGCATCTTTTTATGGTGATGTTTACGGGGGCCATTAATGCCAATTCCCATCTTGTAAACCGTGCTGATGAGACGTGTCTAGTTTGAGCTGAATTCAGCAAGGCTGACACTGCATGTGGTGTATAGATTGTGAGGTTGTGTCCTAGCACTACATCTTCGCTTTTCGTTACTAGCAATGCTATCGCAGCGACACTTCGTAAGCATGTGGGGAGGGATCGCGCTACCGTATCTAACTGAGCGCTGTAGTATGCTACCGGCCTGCTGGCATCACCGTGCTTTTGGGTTAGGACGCCTGCCGCGCAACCAGCACTTTCTGTTCCGTACAGCTCAAAGGGTTTCCCATAGTCTGGCATACCTAATGCTGGTGCCTGCGTTAGGCACTGTTTAAGTCTCTCAAATGCCATCTCGGATTCGTCTGTATGCGAAATCCGATCAGGTTTGTTTGATGAGACCATCTCCTGCAAAGGTAATGCTAGAATGGAAAAACCTGGGATCCAGTTACGGCAATACCCACACATTCCTAAAAACGTTCTGATCTGTTGCTGAGTTTGTGGCAGAGTCATGTCTCGAATTGCTTGAATTCTATCAGCGGTCAGGTGTCTCAGTCCTTGTGTCAGACAGTGTCCCAAATATTTTACTTTAGTCTGGCATAATTGCAACTTGTCTTTGGAGACCTTGTGTCCTGTGTCTGAAAGATGAAACAGGAGCTGTTTCGTATCTTTCAGGGACGCTTCCAGTGAATCTGAACATAGTAGTAAATCATCCACATATTGTATTAATATTGATCCACTCTCTGGTTGGAAAGACTGTAAACAATCATGCAAAGGCTGTGAAAATATACTTGGACTGTCTATGAAACCTTGTGGTAATCGAGTCCATGTGTATTGGACTCCTCTGTATGTGAATGCAAACAAATATTGGCTGTCAGGGTGCAGAGGTACCGAGAAGAAGGCGGAGCAAAGGTCAATAACAGTGAAAAATTTCGCAGTGGGAGGGATCTGCATAAGGATGACAGCTGGATTTGGCACTACGGGGAACTGACTCTCAACTATTTTGTTAATCCCCCTTAGATCCTGCACTAGCCTGTAACCGCTCCCCCCACTCTTTTTAACAGGGACTATTGGCAGTGCTGGATGTTCTTACCAGAATGCCCTGTTGTAGCAAGCGCTCTATTACTGGGTATACTCCTAACTCCACCTCTGGCTTCAGAGGGTATTGTGGGATTTTTGGAGCTATCCTACCATCTTTTACTTGCACAACTACTGGAGCTACGTTTGCCATTAATCCAGTGTCTTGTCCATCTTTAGTCCAAAGTGACTCTGGTATTTGGGATGTCATTTCTTCTACCTGGGATGAACTCCTATTTATCATAACGGTATGTGACATTAATTTTGATGGGGAGTCTAGCATGTCTCGTACTTCCTGAGCGTGATTCTCAGGTATGTCTAAGAATACACCTTCAGGAGTACAATAAATGACGCACCCCATTTTACACAATAAATCTCTTCCCAGGAGATTAGTTGGTGCCGATGCAGCCAGCAAAAAGGAATGCTTGGTATGCAAGGGCCCTATTGTAATCTCTGCTGGTTTGCTAACAGGGTAGTGCTGTACTACTCCTGTTACTCCCATGGCTGGAATTGTTTTACCAGTGGTTCTCATGCCCACTGTCGAATTTATCACTGATTTGGCCGCCCCCGTATCTACAAAGAAATTTAATGATTTACCAGCTACATCAATTGTGATCTCGGGTTCACTTCCAAGACTTGCAATCAATTTTACTGGCTGCAGATTACAGGTGTGGCCACACCCCTATTGGGTATGGTGACCGCCCTGAATCGCGCTGGCAGCAATTACTTGTGGTGGGGGTAGATGGGAACTATCAGGGATTTGCCAGTCACTTCTTGGGGGATACCTTTTGGTTTCCCCTGCATGTGGCTCATAGCTCCGCCCTTTCGGTCCTTGATCCCAATGTCTCGTATCAGGTCGTTGTCTAGGGGATTGATATGAATTTTGCCTTTGTTTTGTTTTACAATCACGTGACAGGTGTCCCTCTCTGTGACAACTATAACATTTTATACCTCTTGACTTACCCACAGGGGTCACAGTTCTGGGCTGAGGTGGTGGCCCAGTAGTAAGAGCCTGTATGCTTACAGCCATTAATTTATCACTCTGTGACTCCCTGTGTCTGATGATATTCCGATCATGCCCAGCAGCAGCCTCTCCCAATGCATCCACCGACATACCTCTCCAATCAGGCCTAGTGGTTTGTATTCTATTCCTTAAAACCTCCTTTAGACCGTCCATTAATACTGAAACAGCTACTTCCCTGTGGTGTACATTAGTTTTAATGTCATCTATACCAGTGTACCTAGCCATATCCTGCAGAGCCCGGTGAAAATACTCTGGTGTGGATTCACCTTCTTTTTGTTTTATTGTAAAGATTTTATTCCACTTTACTACTGCAGGAAAATATACCCCTAACTGTAAGTTGATTCTCTTTACATTATCCTGATTATACTCGTCTGTTAGTGGTACTTCCTCATCTAACTTGCAATCAGCGATAAACTTTAACGGATCAACACTGGGGGGTAAACATGCCCTCAAAACTGTCCTCCAATCTTTGTTATTTGGCTCTGCAGAATTTCCTAGCTCCCTAATATACTTTTGACATGCAACTAAGTCTTTCCTAGGATCAGGGAATTCAGACATCATTGATCTTAATTCTGCTCGGGAAAAGGGACAGTGCATGGCGATGTTCCTGACAGGAGTTGCTCCTGAAGTGTCAGTTTTCCCATTTGGCACTGCTATTACCCTAACAGGATTAAGTCCAACAACATCATTCTGAGTAGATTCTACAACATGTGGTGAAATGGTTTCAGCATAGTGTATGGTGCCGTACTTACCAGTCGATACGACCTCACCTGTCCCTCCGCTAGGGGCCTTTGATACTAATCTTACGGGTTGGGTCGTGCCTACTGCTGTTTCTGATATGGTGGCTGCTAGGGAGAGTGCTGATATTGTTGTGGGCTCATCCTCTTGGTCACAATCCTGGGGAAAGTTCAAAACAGGGTACAACTTGCACGGATTAGTGTTAGCATTAATTACTTTGGTTACATTATCCTTAACTTCTACACATTTAACATAACCCTGAGTGCCATTCTCTGCAACCAATTTCTCTCCAGGTATGTACGGTGGTGGGGGTGCAGTGGCTATCAGTTTCCTGATAGGGTTAGATCCAGTGGCTTGCGCCAACCCCCTTTGTATTTCACCTTCCTCTTGCCACAATGTTAAATAATCATAATGTTTAATACGCCTTTTTGAAGATTTAATCAGGCACACTCTTCTCCTTAAATTCTGTAATACTTCTGGGTTAAAACTACCTACCCGGGGAAACTTTTCCCCGTCATGCACAGTCATCCTTTCCCATTCATTGCACAACATTTCTGTGTGATGACCATATTTCTCACACATGATATACCTTGCCGACCCGATTGGTCGGTTTACCAAATCAACCTGAACCTGGGTTGATCGCCCCTTACCTGAACAACTGGCCCCCATCTCTGCAGGTGCTGCTTTCACTACCTCTGACTTCAAATCAGGGTCTTCGGCAACCCTTACAGAAAACCAAAATGTCCGGGGTAAGGCTGCGGTGGGGGTTTTGCAACAAGGTCCGCCCACTTAACTCCGCCCACGCTGGCCAATACGGCGACCAAAGTTCCCAGAGGTTCCGTACCCAACCTAGGGCACCTAAGTACGTCTACTTGCTCGGGCGTGTGGGAGTGTCTTACCCTCCCCAGCAAGTATCAGTCGCTGGAATGTCCCTGAGTGATCAGGCTACTTCCCTTAAAATAAAAAAAATTACACAAATCACGTTAACAATGTGCAAGTAGCGTTCTTCTGAATTCAAGATACGCTAATGCACACAAT